>NC_137694.1:49089172-49689172 GCF_964034855.1 Anser brachyrhynchus | reverse complement strand
ACCATTTCACTTCATTCCTGTTACAAAGTGCAACAGTATGGCCCCACTCTCAGCGTTAAGAGGTTATTGAGTGTTAGAGAGGTCATCAGACAATTCAGATAATCTGGGAGTAATTGCATTTTAATGCAGAAAGCAGTGATATGTTAGTCTGTGACAAGTACTAAGGTGAGCAAGTGAGTTACATGATTCATTTTGAATAGTTACTCTAAGGGAAATATGAGAACTGATCAGCCAAATACCAAACGTTTCTACTCAAGAGCTGTACAGTTTTTTCAATCTATCAAAATAAATTTGAAATGTTTCGGTAGAAATGCACCCCAAATACAAAAATGCTTAAATCTCTACTGAAAAAATAAAAATAAAGAAAGAAAGAAAGAAAGAAAGAAAGAAAGAAAGAAAGAGAAAGAGAGAAAGAGAGAGAGAAAGAGAGAAAGAGAGAGAGAAAGAGAAAGAGAGAAAGAGAGAGAGAGAGAAAGAGAGAAAGAGAGAAAGAAAAAGAAAGAAAGAAAGAAAGAAAAAGAATATATAAAGCTGAAAATTTGAATATTTGAGACCAGGACAATGAAAACCCACCTGAACTATGACCTGTCTACACCTGTATCCATGCTCCAAGCACTTTTTTCTCTCTCCTTTTCTTCCACTTATCTATCATGAGAGCTTCAAGCCACAAAAGATCTCATGTATCTCCTGTCACTTGGTGCAATTAAGCCATTTAACCTTGCCTTCCATCTCGTGGCTAGACTGCTCTACAGAAAAAGGGGTTGGACTGAGGACCAATACACTTGAGCATGTTTTCTGTTTGTCTGCATGCAGAGCACACACGACTTCATGGTTCTCCTCTCTTCTTCCCAGTATCAGCACAAACCTTCCACGTGGTTCCAGGTTTTGCACAGGAAAACCGAAAAACCAACCAGCAAAACAAAGAAAAACCAAACATAATGAATGGCTTAAATTCTAGGTGCCTATGTCCATTATTTACTCTAGTAATAGCTGCATAAAACTGTCACAATAGTTAGCCTTAATAAATGCTTGAAGCATGCAATGAAGCTGCATGCTTTATTGCAATAAAATTGAAATTGTAAAAGCCTTCTTTCCATTCCTTTGCAAACAAACCCAGAGGGTCAGTGAAGACACATAACTACGGCACAAATACTCTCCATCACCCCTTCACATCTGCTGTTTACAAGGAAATATTGCCTAGGAGATTATTTCATTAACCTAAACATTTGAGTTAATGAGACTGGTAACCAACAAAATCAGTTTGTGAGTTGCAGTTTTCTCTAGGTATCAGGTGAGTAGCTGTAACTAATGCAATTAAGGAGGAAGATGAGATTATAGAAATTTAAAGCTGTCATATTAAATGAATCTTATTCATAATCCTTTTCTGGGGGGGAGGGATTAATTTTTATGTATCCTCCTGGATACACTGTAGAAATTTCTAAATCAGGATATACATCGGTTCCTAAGTAATTTTTAATATATTCTATGAATTTCTAAATTTCATGATTCCTTTTGCTTTTCACTTTTGAATGAGGCATTTATATGAGTAAAGTCAGAGAAATATCATTACATTTTCTATACTTGTATGTACTTTAAGCCTGATATATATACTGAAGTAACTTTCCACTATACCCTTGTTAAATGGCCTATTGATCTCTGCAGCTGTAAATATCCACAGCACACGTATTTATCAGAAATGCAGTTTAGGCAGAGAAATTAAAATGGTATAAATGATCCATCTGGAAATAACTATCTTCTTGCCAGAACACCATTTGGCATCCATTCTATCTAGCCTGGCCCAAGTCACTGACACTATAAAAAAGTCTAGGGAGTGTATTCATTTTGATATGGTTCATATTATGCCACCAAATTAGTCACAGTATCATTCATCTACAAACACATAACTGGAAGTCATGAAAGTTTACTGTATCATGGACCAGCTGCGTAGCTGAGGAATCTTTCCATGGAGTGAGAATAGCTGTAATCCACCTTTCAAGGCGGTCTGCCTGACTCAGACCGAGGACTCACACCTGGGTTTTCAAAACCTCAAGTGGGCTAGCTGTCCCTGATAGTCTCTGCCTGTTCTTGTACACAAGTGTTTGTGTATCTTTAATGCTTATAAAATGTTTGCAGGATCCTACAATAAAGGATACTGAGATCTGACACTGCTATTGTGTTTGTTGCTGTTATGAGTATTTGTGAAATCTAATTTTGTTTTCTCCTTCAGACAGGTTTTAATTTTGTTGCAATCTATCATGAGGTACATTAAAATTTAGACCCAACCCCAGCATACCTCTTTGTTTGAAATGTTTAATTAATGAAAGCTGAATGATTTGCCTCATGAGAGTCATAGCTGCAAAGATAAGCCAGTTTGTTAGGCCACTTTACAAGGGCTTGATGGCTGACTAGAAATTTGGGAGCTCTCAGTCAATCATTCATGAAGCTTTTTTAAACAGTCTCTCACATCTGTTCAGAAGCTGCCTGAAATGAGAATGTTTTCCTATTAGCATGCTCATTAGAGTTTTGTGTTAAAGCTTTGGGTTCATGGAAGAATATATTCTACAGGTATTTTTGGAATACTGCCAGTCCTTCAACCCAAACCTCACTATGGGAGCACAGCTGACTAGAGATAATCTTTCTTATGCGCTATGTGAAAAAGTTTCAGTGGGACAACACTTCTGAAGGGTTTTGAAGGTATCATCTTCAACCGACATTAAGAATACCTTAGAAACTACTTAGGTGAAAAGTTTGGGTTCTGGGGAAGAAGACTCAAGAACAAGTACTGGAATCAATGGCCACATTCAGAACCCCTTAAGTGGTGCTTGCTGGAGCCATCAGGTTTTGCAGCAATCATAATATTTTTATGTTGAGTGTGACAGTCCCTAGGAGAATGCTTCCTTTTTGCCAGTGACTACCAGGCAACAGTCATTGAGACCTACTTGTCAATAAAGCAACCAGCTTTCCTTAAGGGCTCAGGAATGAAATTGTTGTCCTCCAGTGAGTTCTTGCTCTCTGACTCTGTTTCAGTCCAATGGCCAGGAATACTGTAGGGAGGAGTGAATTAACCAATATCTCTTGCATATCTTGGAGGTGGGGTGAATGCTGTGCCAAAAATTTTGCACAGTGCTGGATTTGGAATGAGAGCTGGAGTCATTTTTTAAGGTTGCTAAGACTTCATAGTTCTCACTACATTTTGTGATTAAACACAGTTCTGGGCTATCTCGCGAGATGTAATAAAGTTGTGCAGTGCAATCAAGCAGTGGAAAAAGGTGGTGTGCTTCCACCAACCTATAGAAATTCTTTAAGCTCATTCTATTTTAACACAACAGGCTGCTGTTTCACTGTTTCATTTTTGTGTGAAGCTGTAGACAAACTGAGAATATCTGAGATGTGTTTGACAGGAAAGTTTGTGATGAAAAAAGTGTTTGTTTTATTTCAAAGACAAAATTGAAACCAAACTTTCAGAAGGCACTGTGAGTTTTAGGCAGTGCTACAAAAGGTACTGCAGAATTATCATAACACTTCTTTGTGGGTGCTTCCCTTCCTCCTTTTTTTATGTAGGACACATAGAATCTGTAACTGTAAAGGGAAAATCTTTTTGGTACATTCTGAAGAGAGCAAAATTATACAAAATCTTCAGTACTTTGCAAAGATTTTATGCCCATGAAACTAAATCATTTTAAAGCACTTTGTAAAATGATATGCATAGTTAATATCTGTTCAGCATAGTTCACAGTCCATAGAAATAGCTGTACAGACACTTTAATCTGACTAAACATGTAAAGTTTTTTTCCCAGGCTGAGGCACACATTTTATGGTGAAATCTGTGTGTATAGCTCTAATGCAGAATACTTGCCAGGAAAACTAATCTAGCTAGTAGGCAGAAAAGTGTTGGGAAGGAGTAGAAGGGATGACTGAAATATCTATTTTCTCACTTGAAAGTAGAAAAGGAAGGATCAAGCTACCGGAAGGAAGTGGGCAAGTATTTTGACTATGGTTATTAATGAAATTACTGCAAAATACCTTCATTATATTTGACAGGATGAAATTTTTCCTTCTTATTTCCTAAGTAATCACTTATTGCAGATCTTTGGGTTGTATTTTGAATATGAACTTGACCTGAGACTGTCTTGTGTCATTGAAATGAATGGCAAAACTCCAGAAATTACTTCAATGAAAACAAGAGTAAAACAAGAAAACTCAATTCTTAATGTGAAATTTAGTTCCTATAAAATGTTCCTATAGTATTAAAGCATGATTCAACTGCTTTGAATTCATAATTATGTTTATTTTAGTTATAAATTTATTCAATATTCCTATATCATCATATCATACATAATAGAATTTTGGCGATGTTCTTGAAATCAGACTATCACATGAATTACAAGTACAAACTTTTCTCACATAGTTGGGGTTTATCTCAACTTTCCTGGAAAAGAGGCATATTCACAAATTTTTTATTTATTTTTTATTTTTATTTTTTTAAACATAGAGAAAAGCACATGACTGAGCACAAAATGAATGTGTGCTGTGCATTAAGGAACATGATCTATCCATCCATCATGCTTCTATTTGCTTTTCAGATCACTTCTTTTTGACTCTACTTGCAGAAATTAACACCAAGATTTTTGTTAGGAATCTAAATTGTGCAGATGAGAACATTCCAATGCAAAATACACATTTACCTTTGAACAAAGAAGTGAAGAAAAACATCAAATATGTTTAGAGCCATTATGGCCGATAGTTAGCAAGATGTGGGAGTGGGCTGAATTAATATTTTCTAAACAATTCTTTAAAAAGCCTGTAAATCTTCATATGCATTGAGAATCACAAGTAAAGGTTGTCTGTAAAAATTGCACATTTTTTATTCATCACATTTCTTTCATACGTTTTAAATTTAATTTAAACCAATGGAGCTATTGAAATTTCTTAATAGACCTAAGCTATGATGAATTGGGACTTCCAGTTGTTCTGCACGTGCAAGGTCTGGCTGAATGCCTTCTGAAGCGAAATGCATTATCCAAAATTTTTTTTCCAAGAAAATGAAATTAAATTAAAAAAAAACATATAATTGTCAAACTTCTACCAAATATATAGTTATGTAAAACAAATGAGAAAGGAGTTAGATTCAGATTTAATACATTGATACAACACATAAATACTGAACTTTCATGTTCTTTGCTGCTAAACTTTCATTGTCCTTTGTGAAATGTGGTGTGGATAAGGTTTGTAAGATAGAGCACCGGTATGATTGGGATCTAAATGCCAAGCTATTACTGGGAAAAATGAGAGAAAACAAACCAACCAAAAAAAAAAAGACACACACATACCCCCTCCAAAATGCAGCTCAGGTGTGAGCCGACCAAAGACAGTAAGAAAGAAATACTATCTCTCTCACCTTGTGCTATGGGTTCACATGCTCACTGACTGCATGGGATACTCGCATTCGATGTGTCCTATTTCATGGGCCTCTCAGACCTGTACAGAAAATTTTCAGACTGCCATGTTGAAGATGTTTCATATAACACAAGATAACTAAAAGCTACGGATAGCAGAAAGAACTAGAGTCAGGTATCTTTTTTGGGAATAAATTTAGCTATTCAGCTACAGCCATATAGACTTCTCCCTCATGTAACGAATATTTAAGGATTCACACAAAGAAGAGAGGCTCCAAAAGTTAAATTCTAGGACATACTTTACCTCAGTGTATAAGTGCCCTTCTAACAGCTGAGACCATGAGATGGAAAGACATAGTTTCCCATATGTCTTTAGGCCAACAAGTAAAGGAAAGAGAAAGCCCTATTACCTCTCTGTCCTCTCTTTTTCTAAGGAGTGCTTCAGACATCTTGCTTTATGTCTCCAGACATGTTATGGGAGAATGTCGTAGGTATCAATCCTGCCACAGAATTGTAGACTATGGGCTCAGCTTCTGCACACTCCTGAGACTGAAGATATCCTTCCTAGCCTCATGGCGACCTTGGGAAAACAAGCTCAACATCCTTTGGTGTATGTTCTAGTTGGTAGATAGGTGCCTACACCACTTGGCAAATGCTGCGCAGCATAAGTGATGAATGTCTGTGGGTGCATTGTCCCCTTTTAATCCATTTTAAAATGTTTAGTTTCTATTAGGAAGAAACCAGTTTTAACATTGTCCTTCAGCCATGTTTTGATTCATGTCTGGGATAGATTTCTCTTAACTTTGAGGACTCATCCCATATATAAGCATCTTCTCTGTGGCAGAGAAGAGGCATTTTAAACAGATGCATAGTTACAGGGATGTGTTCCATGTCAAGTCACTTATTAATTTATTTTCGGAACCAATAGATTGAAAGAAAACATGATGCTGTTTCATAATTTGTTCCTTTTATATGGAATTTTACTTTAAAATTATTAGGCTAAGGAGACCAGATGTCTTGGCTTTACCAAGGCAACCATTTTTTAAGACCCTATTTTAGTGTTTCAACCATTTTTACTGCAATGATAAAATGTTTTTTTTCTTTTTTTTTTTCCCTGCTATTAAGCAACTCCCACCCTGAAGTACCATCTGCTGAGAAATATTGAATGTCTTTTCCACTTGTCAGTACTTAAATATATTTATATAAAGGCAATGAAATCATGGGGTTCATATGCCTGTGTGTGAGAATGTATGTGGAAAACCAAGTGAGAGAAAGGAGATATTCTGTGATATGCCTATAGGAAGTAGTTAATGATAAATACATCATGGCAAATTCCAGCTTTGACTGGAGCAGTCTGAACAGTAAAATATATCAACACTGAATAATATATTTGACATCTGATATAAATGATTTTTGTATCATTTGATAAATATCATGTAACCATTTATATAACCAATTTAAGTAACATGGAGATATTTTAAAGGGCAGGAAAAAAAATAGCCAGTACATTATTGGTGAATGTTATTCAGTGTGTTTCTCAATTACATTTTTGAAGACATTACTGCTACTAACTAACCAATGTAATTAATAAAGAAATTTCAAGCCAGGAAGATTTTGTCATATATTCCTATTTTCACTTTTCTCACTTTCTCAAAATTCCAGTCCTTAAATTTTATTATTTCACTATTATTACTTGCCAACAGAGTATAGGATAACACAAATATTCAAAATGAAATTCAAAATATTTTTTTCCAAATTTCAGCAGCCCCAAACAAGTAATAACAGCACATCTATCCATCTGGCCCAGTAAGAAATTTAAAGATGTACAGTATTGAGCAGAGATGAAATATGATTACCCATGTAGTCTCTGAGGATCTCTTCACACCAAGAATCAGTGAAGAGAGAACAAGATTAACACTACTATCAATTTATTTCATAGCACCTGACATCCTTTAGTTTAAAATTTTCATTTTGATGATTATGCACATAAATTAAGAACAGTTAAAAAGAATGAAAAGGAGAGAACTTATTGAACACACATAAACTTTGACGAATTCTGAGTGTCATGCACTTATCAGCTTTGATTCTGATGTTTAAAGTCATGCATTCCATGCACATCACTGTCTAAAATTATTGCCTCAATACTTTTACCACTGTTTTTCCTTATAACTATATCTCTGCAGCAGCATATTGTATCTTTCTAATTTTAATGAATTTGTCTTCCAGGTAGTAGTAAGAGTTAACAAAAATATATATTTTTAAAAGAATATATATACACAAAAATATGTCTGTACCATGTAATGTTTTTATAAGAATCAACATAAACTCAGATATAGTTTTGCTAAAGCTTTCCCAAATGAAAAATAACAATCAAAATATGAATTTTATGTAGAAATTAGAACAGAAATATCCATTTGCAAGTGTTAATGTACCTGAAATCACAGCTTCATACATTAGCCAGGAAAGTTTCTGCTCATAGTTTAGCTAATATATTTTTTTGAAATGTTAGAACATAACAGACATGTAACAGTTTATTCAGAGTTGTGTTCTTAAAATGATGAATATCAAATGAATTAATATTAAAACATAAAATAAAGTGAACACCCTTTCATGTGAAGTGGAAAGTAAATTTATAATTCCTCTGTTTTCTTGTAGTATGGTATTATTCTTGCCGTTTTTTTTCAGTTTATAATATAGCTCTTACTAGTGCTTATAACACAGATCTAAAAGGTTAAAGGCTATGGTTACAAATGCCAGTTGAGCTGGTTTAATGTTTTTTTTTTTTGCAAAGTATTTGGCAAACAGAGGCAATTTCCTCATTGCCTGATAAGCAGGCTGCTAAGAAGTAGTTTGATTTGATTAAATGAAGGTGTGGATTTATATGTACTACCATTTGAATCCTTTCTATACTAGCCAATGGAGTGTAAGAAAGCCATGTGAAGAGGTATATATTTTCCTTTTCATGTCTTTTCATGAAAACATTCTCTTCACTTTTTAATTATGACTAGAGGGCTTTGAAATATCTTTGATAGCACTTGGTATTTCTGAAAATTGCAGTTGAACTTACTGTCTTTATTTCATAGCTAAGTGAAAACTGCAACATTTTAATCAAGTCTTTAGTTCAGCTGCTTTCTGCACCAGTTACTCTGCAGTAATTCAGGGCCAAATGGACTTTTTAGTTGCTTTGGATATAGTTAGCTGAATTGTTCAGGAAGAGTGGGGCACTGAACACCTCTTGATCTGTGCAAGCTGCAAGAATATAGACACCTGGACAGGACTGAAAACATTTGTTAAGGTGAAAAAAAAAAAAAAAGGGGGAAGAAAACTGTTAGGTTGCTGTGGAGAGAAAAGGACATCACAGGAGACCACAACATGTTCCAGCAGCAGAACTGCGTTCACTGATTCAAAGCCTCCTTCAATCTCCTCTAAATAAATGCTATTCCCAAAATCAAATACACCCCACCTCCCACTGCTCATCCAAATCTGAAACCAAATACAAGCTGACTCCAACTGCATTTTTCTATCCTCAAATAATGTATTTAATTACCAGCTACTAACCTTGAGAACAGTGAGGGTCAAAGGTTTCTGCAGTTTTCTTTTTCTTTCCATATATGCTTTTCCATCTTTTGTCTTTAGCATTCTTCAACAGGAACTTTTTTATTTCCAGTTATATTTCTCCATATTCAGCACGAGCTTTTGTTTTTAGTGGGTGACTGTTCATTTCAAGGAGTAAGGAAGTAAATACAGGAAAGCTTCTTTTTTTTCTTTTTTTCAGAACAGAATACTTAATATCATATAACGGGATCAGTTCAACTTGAAATGCATGGTGCAATCTGTATAAAGTTATTTAAACCTTAGTTTTTTTGTTTTTGTTTTTGTTTTTTTTCTCTCTCTCTTTTAGAAGAATTAAGAGGGACTTGGGGCTGGGTTTTGTTTTTTTTCTGTGTTTTTGCCTGAACTGTTTCATTATCCCAAATTATATGATGAGCTACTTAGGAAATAAAAGGTACATTGAAAAATAGCTTTAAAAGAATAAAAATAGCTATACGGTTAATTATGTTAAAAATAACAAATACTTGTATGCATCTCATTAACATCTTAATGAGAAATAACCCTCGTCTGTCTTAAAATAAAATGTTTTCAAAAATTTCCAGCCTACTTTGTATATATTGCACCCTGAAAGACATGGATTATTCCTCCTAACCAACTTTCCAAGAGCTGTGAAGTGCAAAGAGAACAGTGAGGCTTCTACTCTGGCTGTTATTCTGTTTGTGTCCTAGAGGAAGATTAATTAGACTGGAAGGCCTTATATTAATAGGACTCATTAGAAAAAATAGATCTGTGAAAGAAGGGATTGGAGGCTGGACAGCTATGATTTGTGGGATGATTTGTCCCAAATGACATCTAAATTGCTCTCGGCCTGCACGTATTTTCTCACTATGGTCTCCTTTTTTTTTTTTTTTTCTTTCTTTTTTTTTTCTGTGATGTGGTTGTGTCCTGGGCCAGGCATATAAGAAGGATGAGTCCTAGACTAGCTCCTTTCTCTGATCGTGGAGGGTTGGTAAGCCATGCTCATGGCATCAGTGATAGGAAAATATTTCTCCTGGGCTCTTGCAGGGATTGACATCAGGATGAGAAAAGTGACATAGCTGTTCTTGTCTGAAAAGAAAAAGCAATAACATCAGTGAGAATTTTACAAGACTATAAAATGTCTTTATTCAGATATTGTGGTGCTGGCATATTCTTTTTTTGCTTCCCACTCCTTCTAGAAGCTGACATTCCCTCAAATTTTTAACATAGTATTTAAAAAAAATCACTAGACTGCTAATGTTATTTAACTAAGGAAAAGCTTTTGAAAGTTCAGAAGGGTTAAATAAAAGAAAAAGTCACATTAAAAACAAAGTATGAAATTTCCTTTTCAAAGTTCTGATTTGCATTAGTTCTCCATGATGTTAGTTGAGACTCCATTTTCTACCATGTCTTTCTGTATCTGAGTTTGTTCAGCCTCCTCATCTATCTAATGGAAGCAATTAGAGACTATAAAACAATATGAGGGAATTAAACTACTATTGTCATGAAATTTCAGTGTATTTAAAGATTCTGTCATCAAAAATCACTTAAAATGATTGGGTATGAGAGAAGAGTATGCAGGATATTTATGTCCCTAGAAATGACATTGTTTCACTCCTGATCTCACCAAAAAAAAAAAAAAAAAAAAAAAAAAAAGTATAATAAGTATATAAGTATGATATGTTTATTTTCCTTTTTTTTTTTTTTTTTTGGTTTGGTTTGGTTTTTGTTTTCTGAGGAGTCCAAACCAATAGGATTTTGGCTATAACTTATTATAAATACTTTTTTGATTAGGAAGAAGTTATGAAAAACTTTTAAAATATATTGCTAAATCTTTTTTTCAGTCATATGCTGATAATATGTAGTAACCTTTGAGAGATCTGCACGACTTGTCGTCGTAGGCTTTGTGCTCTTCCTACATAGAAAGATGAATTTTGTACACAACAAATAACTTCAATATTGATCTTTACATGTTAATTAACAGTTCTAAAGATTCTTACATCTCAAGAAGTAAAGTTACTAAAATAACATTGTTCTTCTACCAATAATATGTCTGAGGGACAATTTTTCCTGAGTTTCAACCTGTAGCTTTTCCTCTCATACTTCCCATAACAAAAAAATATTACCTCCAGAACATATGGATTTATATTTGCCTAACAGGGAAAATATTTCTTCTGAACTGTAATCTTTGTTACTTTAGAAAGTTAAATGATCTCTACACAGTCTAGTCATCTCACTGAGCAGATAATTAGAGGGAGATTTTTCTTCACCTCAGTCTGTAGCTATGCCCTGGTATTAGCAGTTGCCTTTCTTCGGGATTTAAGGCAGCAACTACAAAAATTTATGTGAAAAAAAAAATCTGAAAAAATCCATCATGAAAACTATTCTGTTTCATTTCTCGAAATGTTTGCTATCTTGTTGCAAATATGTGGCCTGTTAGGTTTTATTTATTTGCAGTGTTACAAGTTTGACACCAGAGTAACAAAGATCCCACAAACTTTTCCAATAAAGACAGTATGACTTTGCCTATATTTTCACAACGATTTATCAGATTCAGTGTACAGGCAAGAAAAACAGGAGATGACAATATTTTGATTTTAAATACAATTGGAATAAATTGATGGAGGAATATGTATGTTAAAACAAGAGTTAATAATGTTTAGGGTTACATGCAAGAGTCCACTGCTTAAATTACCTAGTGGTTTGTTGTTGTTGTTGTTTTCTAGATAATTCAGGTTATATTTTCTTTTGTTTTATTTTATTTTATTTTATTTTATTTTATTTTATTTTATTTTATTTTATTTTATTTTTAATTGAGCAGCTTGTAGAGAGCTTATATATACAAAGCATTCCACCATTAAAAAAAAAAAAAAAAAGAAAAAAAGCTCACTTTATTATATTATAAAGTGATACTGATAAAACAACTTGTACATAATAATTACCTTGATCACAAAGCAGCACAATGTTAAACCATAAGATGATGGGACTGGGGTGTTTGTCTTAGAGTCCTCTGTCACGATCATGCAGGCATTCTGTAACATGCCTTTGGAGCAAAATCTTATTTTTGTGTACTCTACTGGTTTGTTATCATGACTATTGATTACCAAATGAAAATAAACTTTAAATGTATTTGTGGAAGGTCTCTGCAGTCCAGTGGATGATCTATTAAACCTCTGAAAAATACTGTAACACTTTGAAGGGTTTGGGTTTGTGACGTACTAAGTCTGCATCCAGTAGCTTTGCCTTTGTCTGAGAGATTTTAGAAGCTCACATAAAATGGTACATCTTCTAGATAATGGAGACAGCTGTGACTCTATGCTGCCAGCCACTAAAAACCAGCAGTTAACACATCACTGTGTACAAGATGTCACAATTATTCTCTGTATTATGTAATTGAAAATGGCATCTACTAGCTTTTTATTTTTGACCATTGTAGCAATTCTTTTCATATATATATATAATGTAAAATATATATTATACATAATAATCATCCATTGGTAACAGATAATTAATGCTTTACTCTGTCTACATATCTTTAGAAGACCTTTTTTGTTTTTTCTTTTTTTTTTTTTCTTTTTTCCCCATCATTCACAGAACCCTACTGAGGCACTCATAGCTACCATTTAGACAAGCAACAAACTAAGGTTTTATTACTTTAATTTTCCGGACAAATTACATGATGGTAAATTACAGCATACTTTTTGAAAGATGCAAAGGGAGGCAGACTTTGTATTTTGATGAAATGAGCTACCTAGATTTCCAAATGAAAGGCTTATTTTATGTTCCAGCCTATTGCTTAATTGCTTATATATGCTTTCAGTATTTTAAATGATACAATGTATAGCTATAGTCAAACCACAAGATGCTCAAATTAAACTGGTAAATATCATAATGAATTTTGAATGCCAGTCACAGCCATTTATAATCTCCAGCAGCAAGTTTCCCAGCCTGCCAAGCCTTTCACTTTAAATGGAATGTCAACGCTCTATCTATATTTGTTCTTGAATGCACTGCAGGAGTGCAATGCATTCTTTATTTGCAAACTGTAGGAAATTTTCTGAGTAAATACTTAAATTGGCAAAATCTATCTTAATGGAAAACCTATTATTTTAATTACTAGGGGATGGTGTACACTTTTGCTTTAGACTCTTTTGAATTAGTAATTAATGGCTTCATCATGAAAGGCATTTATTGTTTTGATTTCAGGGAATTCAAATGAAGATAACTTATTTTAGAGAATGTTCAATATTACCCCAGCCTTATCTGAAGGATAAACAGTACCATATGGGAAGGAGGGGGCAGGATGGAGGTTTAGGAACAACTTAAGCCAGAGAAAACCTTACGGTGAAATAAGATAGAAAAATGTTTCTGGTTATTGTTATTAATAACTGTTTATCTTGCAAACTGCATGTCGACAAGAAGCAGAGGTAATCCTCACCAGCAAACTAAATGTAAAACTTGTTTAGCAGAGAAAAAAAAAAAAAAAAAGTAGTAAAAGGAATCTGATTCGGGGACATGTCAGGGCTTGGATATTGTCATAAACAGTCATCCAGACTTTCTGACAGAGAACAACATATTTTCAGCAGGCTTAGTTTAGAGCCCTTCCTTTTCCATGGTGTGCCCCAACTCAGGGCAACACCAGAATATTCTAATGGGAAGGTTTTTTGCTTTACTTGAAGTTGATATAACTAGACCTTGGACTGATAAAAATCACCACAGGTCTTCGTACTCTTGAAATTCTTTTGGGTAGCTGATACTTATTTGGATTTGTTATCTCTGGAAGGAAGAAAACATTGATTCTGGTTTATCAAATTCACTGAGTTTACTTTAAATACTAGACAACGTTAAAATATGAACAGCAAGATTTATCCTTATCAAACAATAGGATGCGTTGTGGATTAAAAATAAGAAAATATATTTATGAAAAAGTAGCATTAATTGTTTGAGAGAGAGAGAGAGAGAGAGAGAGCACATCATGCTGAAATCTATCTGAAATAAATCCTTTCCTCCAACAGTTGCTGGTCAGAGTTATGCTGAGGTCTTTCTCAGATGAGCAGTTAAGGTACCAATTCTAAAGCATTCTTTCTCTGCAACAATTGGTGCTAAGCTTTTATAATGTATGGAACCCTATGAATTTTTCAGCAGATAAGTGGATTTTTATTTATTCATTTATTTATTTATTTTTAAAGGAAATTGAATAGGCCTGTGTTTTTAATTACTTTTATAGATCCATCAGGAGTAGTTCATGTATATTATTCACTGAAGTATTGTTTTTTAAAAAGGACTTCTGCCCTTGGATTTCAGTTCTTTATTTAAATCTGAGGATTTTCTTGGAGCTACTGAAAAGCAGTCACCTCTTTGTTTTTAAACATTTCTGATTTTTGTTTGTTTGTTTGCTTTTATATACATATCAATTTAGGGTACCTTGTTTTTCTTCACTGCTTAGATTATGTTTAATTTTTATAAGAATCATCTGAAAATAACAATTTTCTGAGGGTTTTCAAAGTATGACTGTTATCCATTTCTACCATTTTTCTCTTCAAAATTCAGTGGCATTTCAACTCAATACTTATTTTGAATATTTTTTTTGCAAACCATATTTCACATTTTTTAACATTTTTTTTCTTAACAACAAAAAGGTGTTCACTTTCAGAAGACAACACAAAACTCGTTCCTATATGCTGCTAGTTTTAAGTTGTTCCTGAGTCACGGCTTTACTTGTAATGGCTGTCCAAACAAAGGCTTAATTCTTAGCCCTTGTTGTGAAGGTAGTAATTTTCCACCAGCAGAAAGGTGCAATGGTAGAAATACATTCTGACAGAATCTTTTCTCTCTTCTGGATTCATACAATGATGCAAAACTTTGCTTTGGTCCTTCTCAAACTGTGATGTTGAAACAGAAGATAAACCCAAACTGCAAATTGCAGTGACATGGCTGTTTTTTTTTAATCTATGAAATGACAGAGAGCACTAAACTTATTGAACTTTCTAAAGAGAAGGAATAACACCCTGATATTTTAAGCAGAAATCACCATGTATAAACATATGCCTGGAGGCAGAGACAGAAGCTGAAAAATTAGACAAACTTTTGTACACAGAGAATCTGAGTAAAGTCTGCTGTTCCTGGAAGCCTAACTAATTTTTCAAGTTTGTATAGTAGAATATATGACTGTATTTATGTATCTTGTCTTGTGTCCTTAATTTGTCATGAATCCAGCACTGAATTTTGGAAGAAAAGTATCTTTCACAAAGTCATGAAATGTAGATGTAATACAGAAAAGGACTGATTTAATAAGTGGCTGATAGATGAACAGCCTAATTAGATGTAGGTGCAGCAGGTGGATCTTATTTTACAAGATTGTCATGCTATTGTGCTGCCTGTGGTATATTTTACTTTTACTGATGATTTGTCTCAGGTGCAGTGTCCAAAAGACTGTTTTTGCCACATGGACCCCAAAATCTGAGCTTTACAGTTCTGCAATGTAAATTATGTGGTAAAATCATGCTTCAGTAAAATCATCCAGTTAGGCTCCAAAGGCTTCACACTCTATCGCAGTAACACTATACTTTTTTCTTGGTTCAGAGATGGATTTTTCCCTTAAAAACTAAAAGAAAATAGTTAACAACTATTTTTTTTTTAAATATGTCCTACACATTGTATAGATCCACAGCATCCTTGTAATGATGTATTAGTTCCTGAAATGATTTGTAAGGAGTGACAGCAGTGAATAAGTTGGTCATCTTCTGTCTGCATTTGTTTCCATGACCCCCAGACTTAGATGTCCCAAATTTCCAGGCAGCTAGCCTGCATAGATGGCCTGACTTGAGCTATCAGAGAGCCTTGGGTGAGGCAAAATATAATTCTAAACACAACAGTAAAATGACACAGTCTACCAGTCATATTGGCATTAGTTTGGAAAATAAGTTGTTTCCCCCCACCACCCCCCAGACAAACAAACAGAAACAACAAAACACACACACAAATAAAACCAACCAACCAATCAACCAAAACCAACCAAACAAAACCATCACCAGCAGCAAAAAAAAACATTTCAACAGTTAAATCAAATGACTTAGCTGGGAAATTCTCCAACTACCACTACTACTAATTTGATCTGGATCAGGATCTAGCTGTTATGATTTAAATACATACCTAGTGGTTAGAAAATATGATCATGTGATATTTTTACACAAAACTTTTCAGATACTATATTTGCGCCATACTTTTTTTTAGATCTTACAAAGAATATGCAAGAAAAGATAAATGCTTTAATTAGAGTTGCACATAATTAAGTTAGATATTTTTATTTGGTTTAAAATATCTGAATATAAGAAAAAATATGTGGATTTTTTTCCCATGTGCATATCATTATTCATGAGATTTTTTTAATTGAGTACATACTTAATCAAAGACAAATTACACCCTGTGTAATCCTAATTACAGGGCTACTACCTCTAAATGAATGCCTAAATTCAAACATCTTGAATTAATCAACCTTCATACACTGCATATTAGAACAGATTTTTCTTAAAATGACTGTATTGTTTAATAAAATGAATCAGCTACCACAGCACATTGCTCAGATTTATTCTAGAGAACAAAAGCTTTGAAAAAGTGGAATGATACCTTCCAAACTCAATGTCACACTGAACCATTCTAGTTCTTGTGTGTCTTGCTACATGGTATTTTTAAATAAATCTTAACGTAACTCGAGAACATTGTGACTCCCACAGTTATTCCTGTGTGTCACCCCCAAAATTCATCTGGAATCCACAGCATTACTAGATCTTTCAGCAAAGCAGATCCAGGCCTCAGGATAAATGGTTGTCTTGCAATCACATCAGATGCTGCTGCTGCTCTTCCAATGTTCTCATGGACTGTTTTCCATCTAGGAACCAAAAAAAGGCAGACTGTTTTGTTTTGTTTTGTTTTGTTTTTTAAGATTAAGTATGAAAAATTTAAGCAATTTTCTGGCAAAAAAAAAAAAAAAGACACAATTAGACTGTAATCTACATCCAAAACCTAATTCTTCATCCAAAGAAATAAAAAAAAAGAGTTCAGACAACGAAAACTACATCCAATTAATATCAAATAGGGTTGAAAAATTTTTAGTAATGTGTCATCAAATATGTACTGCTGAACCTACAACTGGTAACAACACAGTTGTACTAAAAAATGCTCCCTTAATACAAAGATCTTGAATAGTGATGTATTATACATATATTTCTTGTAAGAAAAAAAAATAAAAAAATCTGTGCATGTGAAATGAGTGTTTATGCAACAGGATTTTGCCAATTAAACCGAATCACTGAGTCAGATCCTCAAGGCTTTTTAGTTTACAGGCCTTAAACACAGTGAAAGGATGGACCTGGCCTCCACACTGATGATTCATTGACAACAGCGTTGTCTACAGTGTGAAGTCAGAGGGGATGCTTGGGGGGCTGCTGGGGCTGCTCACACTAGAAATGCATGTCCAGTTTCAGGATGCTGTTAAGCTCCTGGGCTGAGCATGAGCCTCTGCTTGGGACTGCACCAAAGTGTCTATGTATCCTCTGGTTTGTGTGCCACCATGTCTACCACTTTTTGTAAGAGGTTACTGACAAAGAAGTAAATAGGATCTATTCACAGAGTTCTTGCAATGTACAGAAACAATTATATATATATATATATTTTGTATGTAGTGCAGAAATTCCAAGGAGATATCCATTGTTTATTGCCAGTTGTGGATACATGACTGAGATCTAGAAGAGACAGATAGAAGTCAGATATATGTACATTTAATCCTATGGAAACATTACAATGTCTCAAATGGGAGGAAGGTTTCTCCTCCCATTTCTCCTCCTATTTATATGAGAGAAAACAAGATCATTACCAGAAATTCAATTTTGGAATTGATTACTTCATTAAAAAATGAACGTCTACATGTAGATAACCAAGCTTCAAGGATTCTTTAGGAAGGGATGAATTTTCAGTTTTTGTCTTTCACTAAAGCATGAATTTTCAGACACCTTTTCTCAAATACCATACCTGGAAGGAATGTCAGCCCCTTCTATGTGTGTGGGCTCCTGGCAGAGCTCCCCAAGGATACCAGGGATTGATTCTGCTGAAATCGTTAGTACAAGAAAGGAAAAACTGCTATTTCTCTTTCTGCTCTTAGTTCCATCTGCTATGACAAGACATACACGAGCTTGGTTTACATCTGCTTATAGCTGCCGACCCAGTAGCAGATATCTGGATTGAGGACAGAGTAAACAGCTATTTGAATCACTTGTAACTAGAAAGGTGCTTCTTAGTTTCTCATGTTTAAAGACTAATTTGATAACCCATCCTGTTTTTCCCAAGTGCCAATAACCCATTCCTTCATTGCTTTTGGGAGCAGAATCAACAGTGCCAGGGGGTGAGGGGATGGAGCAGTTGTGATAGTCAAGATATGGACTGGAAAATCTCCACAACTTCCTAGCCAGCAATACACCAATAAATGCATTATCTGGCACATACATTTAATTGTCTTTTCGAAAGAATGTCTTAGAGCATTTATTAATGTCACAGAATGCTCTCAACGTAGTTCCCTTAATAAGAATGCAAAGACCAATAATAAGCAATATAATTTTATTCTATTTCCATGGCAGAAATGCTCAGTCAGACTCCTTTAAACATTCTGAGATCCTGGCTTAAATATGAGATCTGTTATTACACACAAAATTACTGTGGCAGTCAGGAGGGTAAGAGGGGCAGACTCATCAAAGGAGTAAGGAAAGAGAATATAAAATAATGAAAAAAAAATAAGATGAAGCATCAGCTGAGGAAAGTTCACTTCTATGCAGAATTTTGTTTTGTTTTGTTTTCTCCTCATTCCAAACTCACATCTGTTAATAATTCATACTGCCAAATGTTTCCTTTTATATTGCATTTCCTTGGAGCATTGAAAGGCAGAAAAAACTCAAAAATTTCCAAGTAATTTCCTTTCATAAGCCTCAATTAATCCTCTTGCAGTTCCTTGGCTATATGGCAAATTAAGATATGTGTATATCTATGGTTGTGTTCTGACTGAATAACAAATAACACCACTGATGATAATAAATGACATTTAGTCATTCCAATCTGCTAACCACTGAATCCTTAGCTAGCTGGTAACATTTGAGTTACATGTGTCAAGAATGCCTGCCTTATCTTTCAGTTACAGAATAAAATTTCACAAAAGATAATCCTCAGGCTATTTATAGCATAGCTATTTCACAGTGAGATTCATATTTGTGACTATTTTCCTGTGAGAATTTATCTGGGGAAGCTGACAGAAAATTCTGAGTGCCAATAACGATGTTCTGGGGAGAAAACCAGGGAATTCAAAGGGATGCACAGTGAGCACAGAGGTGCCTGGTGAGGCAGTGCCCTGGCAGAACTTGTACAAGGAATTACAATACTTCTACTGCCAAGTACTCTTTTGGTGCTTATTAGCTCAGGAAAATTAGCTTTCATTAATAAAATCTCTCTCTTGCTGTTGAAAACTAAGTCAGCATTAACAATTGTTTTTGTGTAGAGAACACTAGAGAGAAGAACGTGCTACTCCAGAGATAGACATTAAATTTACATTTCATTAAAAAGCTGGGAGACAGCAGGCTTTCTAAAAGTTAAGCAAAGTGAAAGAAAGCACTGATCTAAATTGAACCTACCTGTCCCAGCTAAGCCACATGAGTTAGCCTGCTGTAGAGGCTACTTTGCTATCTGAGCTGCTTTTAGCCGAATGCTAGGTATAGCCCCTATCAGACTGCTGGAGGTCTGCCAGAAAGATCTAGAAGAAACACCAAATATCTCTTTTCCCTGACTGCTTTTTCACCTGTAGCTTTTTCAGGCTCACTTTTTGGTCCTGATCTTGCTTTGTTCACCAAAACTGATCAACCAGGTTCTTTTCAGTGGTGCCCACTGATGGGACTAGAAGAAAAAGGCACAATCAGGAACACAGGAGGTTTCCTCTGAATATCAGGAAGAACTTCTTTACTGGTGATGAAGCACTGGCACAGGTTGCCCAGAGAGGCTGTGGAGTCTCCCTCTTTGGAGATCTTTAAAATCTGCCTAGACATGGTCCTGGGCAGCCTGATCTCAGTCATCCTGTTTGAACAGGGGGTTGGACCAGATGACCTCCAGAGGTCCCTTCCAACCTCAGCCACTCTGTGATTCTGTGATCTGTGAGCACACACAAGTGTAAGGCTGATTTGCACAGCTGCAAGCACATTTCCTTCGTAGATCATTGGCAACCAGGGACTCCCATCAGTGCTGTGCTAGTATTATACCTCCATCAATCCTGTCTTGCCTATATAGGGGTGAAAATACCATTGTAAAAATTGGTGAATATGTCTGCAGTTTGCTCTAAACAAATGACGAAACTAAAGACAACACATAACCCTGCATGGCAAACCTTGGTATGTGCAGCTTAAGTTGAATTGCTTATGACAAGTGAATTGTCAAAGGGCCTGATTGTGTGTGGCGTAGGCAAGGGTAAGAACAAATAAATTTGCTCATCTGCGTCCAAAATCATAGTAAGGCATATACAGACTGCTGAATACTCAGCTATCTGAGACTGTCATAAGAGCACAGTGGTGCTAATTCTGGTGTTCTCTGGGCAGAAACTGATGCAAACTGACAAGCACTGTGTTTGCCTGTAAGGGCTGATATCTCTAGTGATTTTAGTCAGCTCAAGTGAACTCTTCCCCATATATTTGCATCACTATCCTACCTCTTACTTAGGGAGCACTGGGACACAAATTGAAGAGGTGGGTTTATTAATGATATGCTTATCCTTTATGCTTCTGTAGAAAATTCACACTAGCAGAACATGAAAGGTGAGATATTGCTCTCAGAATATCAGATGATGCAGCCATTACTTGTCCCCCCATGATGAAGGCAATTAATGTGTTTATAATTATTGGAACCAGAATAGGTGTCTTTGGAAGTAATGCTGTGGTGCAGGTATTCTGTACAGTGGTCTCCATGGCCCTGACCCAGCACATACTGGAGCCACATACTGATTTCCTGTGAAGGTAAAACCTTCATGTGCACCATCACCTGGCACAAACTGATTTCTACTGAAAAAAAAATGCATAAGATGGAGGAAAGAAAGCAGTAGTGCTCTCTGAGCTGGATGATCAGAGACATCCGGACCATGGGGGAAGTACAGCAAAGCACATCCATCCCAAAATATAATCAGAGCATTAGATAACTAGTTTTGTGTGTTAATAAGTTGTGATGGAAACTATGCTAAAACGCACGGAAAATAAGGAGGTGATTGGTAGTAGCCAACATGTCGCCACTAGGGACAGATTGTGCCTGACAGATCTGGTGGCCTTCTAAGACAGGGTTAGAACTCTGGTGGATGAGGAAGAGCAACTGATGTCATCTACCTGGACTTGTGCAAAGCATTTGATGCTCTCCCCTATGATATCCTTGTCTCTAAATTGGAGAGACATGGATTTGGTGGATGGACCACTCAGTGGGTAAGGAATTAGCTGGATGATCTCACTCAAAGAGTTGTGGTCAACAGCTCAATGTCTAGGTAGAGACCAGTATCAAGTGATATTCCCAGGGGATGGTAGTGGGACTGGTGATGTTTAACATCTTTGTCAGTGACATGGACAGTGGGACCAAGTGCACCCTCAGCAAGTATACTGATGACACCAAGCTGTGTGGTGTGGTTGACATGATGGAGGGAAGGGATACCACCCAGAGGGACCTGGACAGGCTTGAGAGGTGGGACTGTGCAAACATCACAAGGTTCAACAAGGCCAAGTGCAAGGTCTTACATCAGGGTCAGGACAGTCCCAAGCACAAATACAGACTGGGTGGAGAATAGATTGAGAGCAGCCCTGAGGAGAAGGACCTGGGGGTGTTGGCTGATGAGAAGCTCAACACGAGCCGGAAATGTGTGCTTGCAGCACAGAAAGTCAATTGTATCCGGGGCTGCATCAAAAGCAGCATGGCCAGCAGGGTGGGGGAGGTGATTGTCCGCTGCTGCTCTGTTCTCATGAGACCCCACCTGGAGTGCTGCATTTAGCTCTGGTGTACCCAGGACAAGAAGGACATGGACCTTAGAACAAGTCCAGAGAAGGGCTATGAGGATGATCAGGGGGCTCGAGCACCTCTCCTCTGAAGACAGGCTGTGGGAGCTGGTGTTTTTCAGCCTGGAGAAGAGAAGGCTCTGGGAAGACCTTATAGCAGCCTGACAGCAGTGATCTGTGAAGCACTTAAAGGGGGCCTACAAGAAAGCTGGGGAGCTGACAAGCTCTTTTTTGGGGGGGGGGAGTGTAGTGATAGGACAAGGAGTAACAGTTTAAAACTAAAAAAGGGTAGATTTAGGTTAGATAATAGGAAGAAATCCTTTACAGAGAGGCTGGCAAGGCACTAGAACAAGTTGACCAGAAAAGCTGTGGATGCCCCATCCTTGGAAGTACTCAAGGTCAGGTTGGATGGGGCTTTGTGCAACATGGTATAGTGGAATGTATTCCTGCCCATGGCAAGGGGGTTGGAACTAGATGGTCATTAAAGTCCCTTCCAACCCAAACCATTCTATGATTCTCTGATTCTCTGATGCAAATGCATCGATCACAACCACACAAAAGCGGGACAGCACTTTGCAGTGACTGTAGTATGCAAATTAAATTACAGAGATGCTGAGAAAATTCTTTCATCATCAAGTAGAGGTAATGAAGGTAAAGGTAAAGGTAACTGAATATATCCGTTAATCCAGGAACAGGTTCTTCTGTCATGTGATCAGACCCTCCACTACCAGTCAAATATTTTATAAGAGTGACCAAGAGTATTAAGGAACAAATCCTATCCTTAACCAGATTAAACTATTTTAAGGAGTCATTCACTGTTCTGTGGAGAACTAATCTGGGGTTCATCTAATCTGTGACATCTAATCTGACAACTAATCTGTGTCATCTAAAGGTACAAATGGTGATGACAGTGGTATAACACCTGGTGACTGCACAGGGGAGTTTTAGGTCAATCTAGCTGAAGCCAGTGGAGAGGATCAGATGCAGATTGTTGCCAGAGGAAGACTTGCTGAATTTGTTGCAGTGCTGACTTACTTCAGAGCTCTGTCTATACAGATGTCCTATCTATGAACCATGCTCACCCGTTGCGTTTTCATTGTTCACAGACGTTTCACAGTTGTCATCAGTACCAATTCAGTCAGTGCTACTTGTCTAGGCAAGAGATTTTCATAGATGAAACAGTACTAGCACAGAGCTGCAGATCAGTTGGCTCAAAGAGGAATCAAGAGTGACCAATTAAAATGCCATACTCAAATCTGCATTTCTGTCAGAAAAAATGAGAAGAGGGATGCTCCAAAGTCCTTCCTGTACAGAACCTGTCTGGGTCTGAGAAAAATGGTCCTTGAGTTTTCAAGTAGCTAAAGAAATTCAGCTTCACAAGACTGAGGAAAAAAAATAATTTGTCCTCTTTTTTATTTTTATTTCCTTCTTTCTTTTTTTTTTCTTCCCCCTTCAGTACATTTACAGCAGATTCTATGTAAATAAAGAGGGATTTCAACTCCTTACCTAGGAAGCATAATGTATTTTGAACAGTGATGCTGTAAAAGGCAATGAGCATAAACCAGAAAACCAAATTCAGAGACTTCTTTCAACTTCATATAACAATGCGTTTCAAGTTTTGTTGACCTTGATCAAATGCAGCATTTCTGACTATCTTAGATCTTGCCTGTCTGAATTTCACAAAACTTCACATTTACCCATGGAAGACTAGAATGTTATTTTAAGTAGTAATTGCATCCTTATACAAGCTTATCTGGGATTTGGCATGTACAAACAAATGAATTTACAGATTTCACAGTACAGTGGTTAGAAGAGCCTTCTCAAACTGCTGCCCTAATTCTGGTTGCTATGGAAAATGAGAGAAAACAACATCAATAACATCTTTGAAATGGGAGGAGAAAATGTAAAGGGTTGCTTAGTCACTACATGACTCCAATTTTACACTTGTTTAACCCTAGTGATGGCAGTGAGATTACAATAATCAAATATTAGACTAAAGACAGGGGCCACAAATAAAGTCTTGGTTGCATGCAAGTGAAAAATAAAATTCCAGCTGACCTGTTGTCTTTTGAGGAGAAAAGGGGTGCCAGTCACCCAGAAAATATTCATGGCCAGCTTTGACTGCCATTTTTTTTTGTCTACCTGTTGTGCATTTCTAAGACCATTACCTGATATTTTACCATTTTGAGGATTCACACCCAGATTCATTCCTGACTGACTTCAGCTAAAGTTGGACTAGCTTCTAGACTGTCTGGTGTTCTAAATAAATTGGCTACCGTTCATTTCCCACTTCTGCACAAATTAAAGTAGTTCTTCTAAATATTGCCTTCCATGATTAGCTTATTTGTAATTGTTGAAATTGCTGTTATTTGAAATTAAATAATTATTTATTCTCCTCATTCATGTATTATGAAATAATTCATTTTGGTTGCTCAGACCTCAACTAAAGTTAAGGTTAACACAATGACTTTTCTCTGTTCATGAACTTTAAGAATTCCTTTTTACTTTTTGTATAATAGAAGCTTTCATTGGTGTACATATAGGAACAAAGGCAGATACTTCACATTGGTATAAAATATATATAACTGTATTTCATTTGAATCATTGTTAAATAAAGTTAGTGTCATAATGACATACAATGAATTTATATATGCACATCCCAATACAAAGCATTATTAGAAAAGCAGAATTATTCATTAACAAGTCATAGAGAAAATTAGCACAATCCCTTCTTTCCCTTATGACAGAAATACATCAAGCTCACAAAAGGAATGGATTAGGATGCCCTTTCTTGTAGAATTCACACTAATTTCCACAATGAACTGAAACAATATTATGTGCATTTCCTTAAATAGTTTCAGGTTGTTTTAAGTTCTTCTAGCAATGTAATATGAAATGAAATCATAACATTGAAACTATTAGAAAGCATTCATCCTCCATGTTTTATCTACTGCAAACAAGGGAAAAAGTTTTTAGCTACAAAGGGGAAAACAGCAAAATTAATGGTGCATGACATGCCAAACAAACCAAACATTACAGGAACTACATTTTTTTAGTGGTCTCAGCTTCCAGTAATTGTAGGTATTGTTGGTAACAGTAAGTACATTTTTTTCATTGTTTTTTAAAATCAGAAAAGAGTTGTTGTTGCTATTTTAAATGCTGATGTTGCTATTTTATACTGTTGCTATTATATTTATCATAGGCAGATAAAAAACTTTTGGAGGCAATAAGTTGCTAGCAGCTCCTGCAGCCACAGGATATCATGGGTGCCTTCAGGTCATCCATGGTATCCTGTTTGACTTTTGATCACTAGGGATTTGCCACGTGTCTGGACCATTCATCACATGTGACTGCTCTCCATTTCTGGGAAATCCTGCATTGAATTGAATTCTTTTAAGGTCTTATCCATAAAGTGTACAACGTTACTTTTACTGCTCGCACTCCCTTTTCTTCTGTTGTCCTCTACTGTATGACCATTTTTTCTCAATTCTACTACTTTTCTCTTCCTTAAGTCTACCTCATTTTCCATCTGTTTTCCTTTTCATACCTGGGGTAGAACACTAACAGGATAAATTGAGCTTTTCACAATGCTAGTATGTCTGATGAGAATCAAATACAAAGCATGGGTCTCTCATTGCCACAGCTGTTTTACTCCGGTCTTCTCATGAGGTGAACTTTAAGGCGTGCATACCTTGGTTAGAAAAATTCCTGCTGATTTTAAAGGGATTAAGATTAAATAAATAAAAATAAATAAATAAATAAATAAATAAAGCTTACAGGTTAAGATAAGGATAATGTAAAATAAAAAAAAAATAAAATATATTCTCTACTTCCCATCAATGAGCGATGTTCAGCCACTTCCCAGGAATCAGGGCCTCAATAAGTATAGCAGTTGTTTGGGAGGACAGGCATCTTCATAACAAGAGCCCCTTTTCTCCTTCTCCTTTCCCACCTTTTATTGCTGAGTGTGACATCGTATGGTATGTAATATCTCTTTGGCTTGTTTAGGTCAGCAGCCCTGGTAATGTCCCCTCCCCACCTCTTGCCCACCCCTAGCCTGCTGTTTCTTGGGGTCATTTGGAGGAAGTCCTGATGCTGTGCCAGTAATGCTCAGCAGCAGACAAAACACTGGTGTGATATCAGTGCTGTTCTAGCTATAAGTGTGGAGCATAGCACTGTATGGGTTGTTGCAGGGAAAGTTAACCACGTCCCAACCAGACCCAGTACAGTGAAGCAAAAGGAGTAAGTGACATTTAAAATTAAAAAGTATCGTTCTATTGTGAAATCTTAGGAGTGTGATAGTCTCCATTCTGATGACATGAAGGTGATCACGAGTATTCAGCATGGGTTCACTAAGGGGCAATCATGCTTGACCAAACTGATAGCCTTCTAGCCTAGATGAGTGGATGAGAGAACAGTGGATATTTTCTACCTTGATTTCAGTAAGGTTTTTGACAGTGTGTCCCATAACATACTCAGAGGAAAGCTCAGAAAGTGTGGGATGGATTAGTGGACAGTGGGGTGGATTGAGAACTGGCTAGGTGGCAGAGCTCAGAGGGTTGTGCTCTGTGGCATAGTCTAGTTGGAGGCCTGTAGCTAGCAGTGTCCCCCAGGGGTCTGTACTGGGTCCAGTCCTGTTCAACTTATTCATCAGTGAACTGGATGACAAAATAGAGTGCACCCTCAGCAAGTTTTTGGGTGACACAAAACTGGGAGGAGGGGCTGATACACCAGAGGGCTGTGCTGTCATTCAGAGGGGCCTGGACAGGTTGGAGCATTGGATGTTGAGGAACCTCATGAAATCCAACAAAGGTAAATTCAGGGTCCTGCACCTAGGGTGGAATAACCCCACGCACCAGTACAGGTTGGGAGCCGACCTGCTGGAGAGCAGATCTGCAGAGAAGGACCTGGGAGTCCTGCTGGACAGCAGGTTAACCATGAGCCAGCAATGTGCCTGTGGTGCAGTTAGTAACTAGGAAAATACAACTCATTCACATTTTAAAGAAAATGTACAGCATTGAAGAGGCTTTCAGGGTAGGGCATAGCTGCATTACCTGAGCGTTCCCTAGGCTTCCAACCTTAGATGCTATCGCACTGGGGGAACCTGGTGTGCTGGCTCTAAGGAACAGTACAGAGTGTAGAGTGGAGTGGAGACACTGCGGCTAGGCTCTGTGACCAGAGGGGGACTCGACTGTTCTTGTGCACACCGAGACCGATAAGCCACACTTTTTGCTACCCTAAGCCAACAACCTGTCATGTTTTGACAAATGCTGTACTCTAGTGTACTTTTGCTCATTATAATATCATTATAATACCAAAACACACCTCCATCCCAAAAGCTACCTGCCTCCAAGGTGTGACCACCCATCACTGAGCACGTGCTCTGAATTTCTCGGAGCCTATTGGTTTAAATGGAGACGGGAAAACTTTTCACCAATTATAACTAAGATATGCTTGCCTAGAGTCACTCAAGCTCCACCTAAAAGATAGAAAATAATATAAATTGGCCTAAGAGAGAGGGGATGTAGGGGAAGATACTATCATTAGGGAAGGTACCACCAACAGGGGAGATACCATCCCAAGGGAATACACCATCCTGAGGACCTCCTGACTCCTGGGATCAGTCGATGGGCTGAGCCTTTCTTCCCACCCCACCCACCCCCTCCATTGGGACGCCTTTGGGTGAGATCTGAACACTTGGTTATACTGTGTATCTCCGTGGAAACTTAGAAATCTCTATAGAGTCTTTGTGCCTTTTAACGCGTTAATTTCCAGGCTGCGCACCTGTGTATTTCATGCATGCTAGCTTGCTTTTGCAGACAGTAACTATCGCCAGCAATCCAAAGAACCTGTGTACCAGTTGCTGTAATAAATTGCACTTAAC
Source organism: Anser brachyrhynchus (assembly GCF_964034855.1). Lineage (NCBI taxonomy): Eukaryota > Metazoa > Chordata > Aves > Anseriformes > Anatidae > Anser > Anser brachyrhynchus. Next base: position 49,661,273 of record NC_137694.1, on the reverse strand, counting down.
TGCATTGTTCGTAGCCGTGAGAGTTCTCATTGAACACTACTAGAGTAAGGGTGGTTATACGTTACCGGTGAATTCGTGACCGTGGTAGTTCAGTGCTCTGAATCTGACCAGACCCATAATGGTTAATGCATTATTGGTGAATCTGTGATTGTGATAGTTCAGTACCCTGAATCTGACCGGACCCGTAACAGTTAATCAGCTACACCCCTTAACGCGACAGTGCCCTCATGGCCAAGAAGGCCAATGGTATCATGGGGTGTATTAAGAAGTGTTTCCAACAGGTCAAGGAAGGTGATCCAGCTCCTCTACTCAGTCCTGGTGAGGCCATACCTGGAGTACTGTGTCCAGTTCTGGGCTCCCCAGTACAAGAGGGGCATGGAGCTACTGGAGCGAGTGCACCAGAGGGCTATGAAGATGATTGGAAGACTGGGGCATCTCTCATACAAGGAGGGGCTGAGGGAGTTGTGCCTGTTTAGCTTGGAGTAGAGAAGACTGAGTGGGGATATTATCAATGTGTACAAATATCTGAAGGGAGGGTATCAAGAGGATGGGGCCAGACTCTTTTCAGTGATACCCAGTGACAGGACAAGAGGCAACGGGCACAAACTGAAACACAGTAAGTTCCAGCTGAATATGAGAAAGTATTTCTTTACTGTAAGGGTGATAGAGCACTGGAACAGGCTGCCCGGAGAGGTTGTGGAGTTTCTTTCTTTGGAGATATTCAAAACCTGCCTGGATGTCTTCCTGTGCAACATGTGTTAGGTGGCCCTGCTTGGCAGGGGGTTGGACCAGATGATTTCCAGTGGTCCCTTACAAGCTCGGCCATTCTGTGATTCTGTGTGACTCTGGTGAGGTCGCTTCTGGCTGTGAGATGATACTAGGGCCTAAAACCTCCAGCCCTGTTCAGAACAGAGTGACATGGGACAAAGTTCAGAATGAACTGCTGTGTGACAAGGTTAAGGTAAAATACCTGCTTTGATCAGACATCACAGTGACTGTGTATCCCTGAAATCAAGCAACACGAACCACTAAACTAATGGGAACTCTTCAGCTTCCTTCTTTGACCTTTTCCTGGTGCATCAGTGGCATGCTCAGATGGAAGTTCTGTATTCACAGTCCTGACCAAAAGCCATGTGTTATAACATGTGGGTAGGTGTTCTGCCTTGCTGTTTAGCCCTACCTGAATCAATGGCTTTATGCAATGCATGTCTGGTAAGGATTGTCTTTGATCAGTTTGCAGTACAGTTCTTCCTCCTAATATGTTCTGGACATTCAGGGAGGCAAATTTCTCTCTAGACATGGGAATAATGCAAGACTTACCAAACAGTGAAGTATCATTTAAGATCTATTTAGAGGTGATGAGTTAGAGTTAAACATTTTAGAGACCTTGCACGGAAGCATGAATCTCACCCTGAGGCTTTGGTTTGGCAATATACTAAATCTGACTTTATAGCTCTTGGCACCAGATCAAATGAGCTACAATAAAGTATTGATCCATCATCTGACTTTGACAGATCACATGCAACAAAAAATGCTAATGCTTTGGTAGGCCTTCTGTGAGATCAGGGACATCTGTCCATGCCTTGCTAACTTGTTGTTTGGTTAGCCCTAAGTAGATCTATCTATCCTCAAGCAGACAGAAAACCCCAGTGCCATGTGAGCACAACGTTATGATTCCTCACTGTGGCTAGTAGTTAACTAGGCAAAGTTGCAGTTATGTGCCAGACCTGAATCAAGTCAGGTGGGGACAACCATGCCTGGTTTCAGTGTTGATGACTGTGGAAATATTGCCCAAGCAAAAGCTTTGAAGAAGCCAAGTGAACTTGTAACGTTAAATGTCCTCAAACAAAACGACAAAAACCAAAACCAACCAAACAAAAAATATAGCTGATTTATTGGTACTGAAAGACTGGATGATCTAATTTACAAGTTAGGATCAGATCAGGTTGTTCTCTCTCTTCCCCCGTCTTTTTTATGGAAATGTATGGTTGAGCTGCAAATGAGATTTATGAGGAACACTTTCTCTGTTTTGAATTGTAAAGAAAAAATCCTGGATTGTGCCCAGCTAGAATTTTTCACAGAAGAAAATGAACCACAGAGTACTTCCTTTTGGTTTTCTCTAAGGCAGAATGCTGTCCACTACTAAATTCTGTGGCAGCTGATGATAGAGGCAAAGTGGGAAAAACCTTTTTCATTCTCGAGTTGTGGTCACAGATAACTTTAAATAGCAATTAGGCTATCAACCATCTGCTAACATTAATGATGATTTTCACCATTTCTGCTCAGAAACAGAGAAAAAAAATGTCCATGAATAAGAGTAAACCCTTTGTGCAGAATTTCTAGTGATTACCATGTTACTATTTAGATAGCAAACATCTTCAGTGACAAGTAAGGCATGCCACTTATCTGGAAATGCATAAGAATGATTGGATGATAGATCAATATGGAGCATTTTAGCTATTTGCAGGAGGTGTCCTAAGGGAGCCCATTCCAGGTCCAAAACCATTTTCATTGCATAGCAGTAATCCCTGTTTTATGTAGAGAATTTTTCAAAAACTTGAAAGTTATGTGAATTTTAAGTGCAGCAACTCTGCCAAACATTCCTCTGCACTTCTTCTGAGCTCTTGAAGTTTCCTGCAAATAATATTTGAAAATTCAGATTGGAATCCAAGCATTGTCAGGGTACACTCACAGCTGGGGTACAAAGCACAACCCATTAATCCTCTCTGCCCTTTTCACATATCTCTTTCACAGTGCTATCAGTAAAATGTGAATCAAGCTTTCTGTAATGAACCAAGTGGTGTTATTTCATCAATCTAAATTGGGGTATTTGTTGGAATGGTGAAGTGGTCCTTGCATACTTTGCAAATGACAACTGTTTTACTGGCACAGGTGGGAGTCATCACACAGTGTCCTCTCTGTGTCCTCCACTCAGAGATTCCCAGTTCCAGCTGCGTTCTGCCACCCTTCCCAAATTTTACTCTGCCAGAAATTTCCCTGGTAGTAGCTGAGCCATTTAAGCGGGGTTCTTTGCTACAAACACCACAAATACTGCTCAGCATAATGACAGCTGAACAGTGTCTGCAGTCCTTGGTCCACTGACAGGGTCTCCTCTCCTGGCCTGGCCCTGATGCAGGACATTGCTGCCTTCTGGCAGAAGGAAAGAGCTGCCTGTAGTCTCACACTGAACTGTGCCGCCTTGCTGATGTCTGACTGGCCTGGCTGATCATATACAGACATTCTTTTTGACATGTTTCAGGTATCAAGGAGCAGGTACATTAACTCCATGCCAGAAGCAACCATATTTATATTTTATTTTAAAGGTGGCAGCCCACTGGTGCGCTACTTAATCCTAAGGCCTATAGTAACAAAGTTGTGTCTGTAATTAGGTCCAGATCTGTTCCCTTATCTTTCCTGTGTCCAGGCTGTGGAATAAGATACCTTTAGTCAGGTTTCAACATACTGCTCTAAGTACTATGCCAAATTAACACAAATTAAATGATATTTCCCTTTCTGTTCAGTCATAATGTGTATGCCTAATATTAGATGAATATTAAAGGACACTGAAAGTCAACTGGAAATCTTTAGCCACTGGCATCAAGGGCTTTGGTGACATGGACATTTGATGCCACTTTTGACCCCATTTCAGTTCAGATGGGAGCCTGGGAGGGGACCTGTTTATTTGGATCACCACCAATTTTTTTACATTGTCATAGTTAGATGAAATAACTCTGATGCTCTATGTATACATTATAAGCATATATACATACATGTACATATATATAAAGTATAAGAGTATAAGAGCTTTAAGACCTTTATTTTTTTTTTTGCGCTTGCACAATAGACTAAGCTTCCTGAGAGAAATTATAAAATTATATTTGAAAAGAACTAGAATTTTTTTTTGTTATTCAGTTTTTGGCTTGTTCTTTCAACTCTCACATTTCCACTAAAATGAGTGAGTACATTTTTGAACCTTGAGTTATTTACAAAAAAAAATAGAATAAAATAAAAATCCTCACAACCTCATTCTTTTTTCATGGTCTTTTTTTTTTTTTTTTTTTTTTTTTTTTAAGCAAGTACAACTTCTGACGGATTCAGATTGATGTGACATGTTTTTTCAAAAATGGACAATATGAAACCATAAAATTTCTTAGCTTACAGATCCTCTGTCAAAGTAAGTGAACCTGTTCATACCACATTTCTTGTCTGTGAAAATAACAGATGACTGAGATGCAGCTTTAAATATCTCCTGTTATTTGTTCACTGGTTGGGATTATTCACACAGAAAGACAATTTCCATAGTAGCCCACCTCCTCAATCGTTCAGTACTTTGGCAGTCACATACCTCTTCTTTTGATGTTATCTTTGCTTAGTTTGGTCCAAATGCATTATTATTATTATTATTATTATTATTATTTACTATTATTATTTCAGCAAAGTCCTTTTACTTATTTTTTCTGCCTTAATAAGGAAAAAAAAAAAAGTCATTTATTTAGAATATATGTATTCTAATGGCAACCCAAATACACAGTGTCTGAAACCAAGACTACCTTCAGGTAGGTTATTTTAAAAATTTTCCATGTCATAACACATTAACAGAAACAGAACTGAGGGAAGATGGTTCAGTTATTCTGACTGTAAAAGAACTTAATATTTCCATGCTTTTCCAGTGTCAGCAGAATTTCCATTAGATGTCTCTACTCAGTATTGGGAAGTTTCTATTTAAGGCAACAGTGGCACTGAATAGCTGCTTGAAGTGTACTGTTATCCTTACTTATAATAACATTAGAAGACAATGCATTTTACAGCATCTTCAGGAAAAAGAGGCATTTTTACAATAGTAGAAAAGATAGTCTTTCATTGCAATGAAATGTGCTTTCATAATATCTGTGGAAATGTTTATATGCAAAATGCCATCTCAGCCAGGCAGCACAAAGACTGAAGTTCAGAACCTTGGACTACTTTTGTCTGTTCTGTGCTGAGGATAGCTTTTACTACGAGTCAGCTACAAAACAAGCCATGTTCTCCTCTGCAGGAACAGAAAGTCCTTCTATAGTAGTACTCTCTTTCTAAGTGCTAACTAGAGTGCTTCAGAGATCTGTAGAGATACAAAGAGAGGAGGAGGAATCATATGAAAGCCAAAGAAGTGCATCATTACACGTCAAAGAGAAAGGGTAGGGATCATTTTTCTTCTTTTCACCATACAACTGGCAGACATTTACCTACATTGTTTTTATATGCTCTGGTCAAGAGACGGAGAGTCATCTGTCTTACAGTGCTCACCGGTCTTAGACTGGTGTGTATCTCCCTCTGTGTCTCTTCCTGGCTAAAGGACTTGAGAAAATTAGTTTTGACTGTGTGGCTAACTGTAACAGCTAAGGCTCAATAATGTGGAAATGGTATAAAACATGAGCATTCCCCAATACAACACATTCAAATCTCAGCACCTCTATGAAGTTGGTTGAAAGTATTGATCCTAACAGTTCCTAGCCTCCTCTATAAATACTAGGTGTGGAAACAAAGAAAATTATCAAAATGTGTTAATTTTGACAGCCAATATTACAGTAGACAACAAATATTTTTAACCTTATCACTTAGAAAGGAAGAAGGTCTCATATTTCAGTATAAAATAAATAATCAGAAAATAACAGAGGTGGCTGAGAACCTGAAAACTAAGGTCACATTGATTCAATTTTTGGTTGCTTACAGACAAAATTTCCTTTTCTATATTCAACTATCTCCTGTGCTAATCCTGAAAAGTATTGAATTCTTGCATCTATTGGTATTGTTATGAAGTCACGCTCGTTTTCCTACCTTAATGAAGAATGATGTACAATAGCCATTATCCATGAGATTATTTGAGTTGATATTTAGTTATGTTGAAGTTTAGCCAACCTGAGTGAATCTAAGCTAAAATATTTTTTTCAACTTCTTACGTATGTGCTAGCTGATGCTTGCTCAAAGATAGAATACCACTGAACTACCAGTATTAAAAAAATAATAATAATAAAAATAATCAGAAAATATCACAGTAAAGTGGGTATTCCTTAATTCAGTTATGCAACTCAGTGACATTGCAAGCAATTTCTGGGTCACAGACCCAGTGGTGTGACAGTCCTGCTGTCGACCAACAGAGTGTTTGTAACTCTCTTGATATAGAGTTAACCTGGTTGTAGTATTTCACAAATGTTATATAAAAAACACAACATTTAGGTAGTATTCACATTTTACTAGTAATGCAAAAGAATGAAATATGAGCAGAAAAGCAGGTAGAATTTATTTTTCCTGAAAAAAGATTAGCATAAAGTTGCACCCTTAAAACAACCGTATTGTTGACAAGGACCTAACAGGTCCATTTCTGTTACAAGAGTAACTCTCCTCATTTCATCATAACTTAAAATGTCCTACCTCATTACTACTGTTTTTTTTTCCTTTTTTTTTTTTTTTTTGATATTTTTCACATTATGATGAAAGGAAAAGTTTCCCTTCCCTTCCCTTCCCTTCCCTTCCCTTCCCTTCCCTTCCCTTCCCTTCCCTTCCCTTCCCTTCCCTTCCCTTCCCTTCCCTTCCCTTCCCTTCCCTTCCCTTCCCTTCCCTTCCCTTCCCTTCCCTTCCCTTCCCTTCCCTTCCCTTCCCTTCCCTTCCCTTCCCTTCCCTTCCCTTCCCTTCCCTTCCCTTCCCTTCCCTTCCCTTCCCTTCCCTTCCCTTCCCTTCCCTTCCCTTCCCTTCCCTTCCCTTCCCTTCCCTTCCCTTCCCTTCCCTTCCCTTCCCTTCCCTTCCCTTCCCTTCCCTTCCCTATGCCCGTTCTGGCAGAGGCTTCATTATTAAGATATTACTTCTTGGAAATAAAGAAGCACCAAGACTTTTTATATATATATATATATATAAAGAAAACACTTTTACCCTTGCATTGCCCTTAGCTAGTAAACAATGTTTTTCTTCAGATCATTGTTTCTCTTACAGCAATGTAATAACGGTTGCATTTTTGGACTTTTTTTGGTAAAGAATTTAAATGGAGGGGAAAGTCCTTGATTATTCATCTCATATGTATTCTTTATTTCTGTTGTAGTAGATACATGTTTGCATGCATGATGTGTCATGGATAATTTCATTTCTGTCAGAGCAGAGTGTTCACTGCAGATCTTTATGAATACCAGGAATGCTCTCCGTTGCTTCAACGGACTGCGCTGAGTGCCTGAACTTGGCGGCCATTGTTCACATTTTTGTACTTACTGGTTCTAGGGGGATTTAGCTATATCAGTATATGGTCATCACCAGACGATAAGTCTTTCACTTTGGGATTACCCAGCTTCAAATACACAAAATAGTCCATGCAATTTCCATCCTTGTTTCAACATTCTGGATTAAAACCAACACAGCTCCAACTTGTCAGCAGATTCACAGACTTTTTCAGGACATTGCTCACTGTTTGAAACCAAAGCAAAAGTAAGATATTACTAAGGGTTAGACAAAAAAAACAAACAAACAAAACAACCCTCAAAAATGATGAAGAAAAATTTGGGAAAATATTAAACCTTGAGCCTTGCTTTGCAAATTTCATATCATTAATTTAGTGGGCATGGTTTATGTCATGGCTTATGTTTAGTAAGATTTTTTAAGGTAATAATTAGTATCTTTCATTCAAAGCTTTGCTTATTTAAAGGCGATCAACACATAATTTTCCTCAAAAGGTACAGATTTTTCTCATTTTCTACTAAGTTACTTAATTTTATTGTTTTCAGAACCTCAATGCATGTATATTTTTGTGTAGAAATGTAGCTTCCTAAAAGAGAGAAGAAACATTCGTATACTAGTATCTACTTCATGAATACGTTTGGCTTTCAAATTTTAGCATATAGCTAGATGCAGAAAGATAGACTTTAAAAAATGTACCAGAACCTTTATCAACACCCCATCAAAATCTGTCAAAAACTTCCCCAAGGCTCTGATCTGTTTTTGCATCAACTCCCAGTAAGATAAATAAATATATGTATGTATACATATATATAAATATATATGTAATATATAACAGTTCTGAGGCTTACTTAGGAGGAAAACTTTTTTTTTTTTTTTTTCATATTAGAAACTAATCTCAGTAAAGAGGGAACTCATTTAGACAACTGCTTTATTACCCAATTGTCAGGGTACTATCCAATTGACAGGACTACTATGCTATCCACTAGGATTTTAAAGATTAAAATGAATTTGGTCATCTTATTCCAGTACATAGTGCACATTTATTTTCATCTGATGACTTTCTACTATACCATTTAGCATGACTGACTGGCATTTCATCAGGAAAGGTTAAAGACTTCACTTGGGTGTTTAGACACAGATTTGAGTTCCATTGCCAAAAATATGTAGAGTTGCACAAACACTAATATGATTCATGGTTGCTGAAATTTAATTTATACAGATCTTTCATTCACTGTTACTCAACAGCACCACTCATGTTCAAGAAACTGTCAGCAAACGAATGTTCAGGAGGAATGGTTTTCCAAAAATGTTGCTTAAACACCCAATTCATGATCAAAGAGTAAAATTGGATGGAAAATGTCATAATAAAAAGGGAAGAAAGTCCTGAAATAGAATTTTAAGTGAAAATCTTAGTGGTTTTCTCACTTGAGACTGTAAACACTGCATTTCAGTTCAAAGTAAAAGAACTGCTTTAGTATTTTCAAACCATTGTGTTTTGATTTCAACTTTAAACTCTCAGTATAAACTAATTTTTACATATAAATATATATATATATATTTGGTATGAAAATGAACTCTTTATTTAGAAAAGTCAAAATATGCTATTCTGAATTTTCTCAAATCCTGTTTTAATATTTAGAACTGACATACAATAACCCTTTCTGCAATAATCTTTTGGTTGTTTCATGAAGATTGATTTTTTCTGTTGACAAAAATTCTGAATGTCTACCTGTAAGAACATCAGATCAGACACTGGGGTATCCAACACTTATGAAACCAACCCATGCATTGTGAATCTGAACGAGAAAGTGAATTTTAAGCACCTTCTGTTTAAAATCTCAGTTGTTTAAAGACAGAGCTATGTGCCCAACTAAGGAGAGTAACAACAGAGCGGAGAACTACCTAGAAAAACATCTGGTTTTCTTCCAGTTTTATTACATAAGTGTTTGATTGGAGGAGGGAGGTGGTGGGGTGAGGTGTTTCTTAATCACCCTAACATCACTTTAATGCAAATGATAACAGTTTAAATGTCTTGACATCATTGACAGTAATGCCTTCTGGCTACACCTGTGCTAACTTTGCAGAATAGACTTGAGGCTGGGATGGTGGACAGTCATTAATGATGGATGATTTGACAGTTAATGATTTTCCATTTTAACACTAAATAGGATTTCTGAAGATGGATTTAGCATGCATCATCTTTTACACATTTTTTTTTTTCATGTAGATATATGTAGGTATACGTGATCTGCCAGCTCAGTCTTGGCTTATCATAAGTCAAAACGGTGAGGTATATTATATATGTCCTCACAGACTTTGGTTTATGACATATATCCATTAAACGCTAAACACAGACACACTACAAAATAACATAGCAATTTGCCTTCTCCAATAATGATGCGTCATGTTAAAGTTAGCCGTCTTGATTACGAAACACTTTTACTATTATTCTAAATAAATATGCTTCACACTTTGTGGCATCAAATTTCTAAATGCAAAAACGTGATGTTGACACTGGTAACTCTTCTTAATAATTGCCAAAAGAACTATTGACAGAAACTACAAATAACACATATGCCAGTGAAAGCAAGACTAACAGGACATTCTTATCTTTCTAAGTTTGAACTTTAAATCAAGAAATTAGCTCTCTCTCTGAAACAGGTTATTGTATACGTGACAGAGGTAATGCATCACCCATTCTAACTGGAGTCTCAAAAATCTGAGAGCAATGATATATTTATAGAACTAATGGACTGGAGATGAATAGCTACCATTAACAACATGACTGACTGAAATATAGTAGACTGCCTGTCAAAAATAATTTTCATTCTTTCTTTTCAATCTAAACCTTATTCTTTTCCTCATAAGTAGAGCTAGATTCACCATATTTGATATTAAATGACAAAACTGAAACTGCCTATACACTTTTGGCCTTATATTTATTCAAAATATATAATGAAAAGTATACTTTACAGTGAACACATTCCTTAATCAATTTTAGGCTACTTACAGCAAAATAAATAAATAAATAAATAAATAAATAAATAAATAAATAAATCAGGAACTGGCATCTAAAGCATTGTTGCAAACTGTATTCTGAATATATGATACTCACCAGCATTACAGTAGAAGAAATTATGTGGCGGTGGGATGTCTGAGATATCACAGAATCACAGAATCACCTAGGTTGGAAGAGACCTCCAAGATCACTCAGTCCAACCTCTGACCCAACACTACCACGTCCTCCACTAAACCATATCACGAAGCTCTACATCTAAATGTCTTTTAAAGACCTCCAGGGATGGTGACTGAACCACTTCCCTGGACAGCCTATTCCAATGCCTAACAACCCTTTCAGTAAAGAAGTTCTTCCTAATATCCAACCTAAACCTCCCCTGGTGCAACTTTAGCCCATTTCCCCCCCCCCCCCCCCAAAAAAAAAGAAGCACTCACACCACCCCTGAGAATCAGCAAGAGTTGTTTATTGCTGGGACATCTTGCAGGCAAGCCTGTGGGACGTCCGTGGTGTTTGGTGGCTCCAAGCTAATGCTTGCGATGGAGCCAGAGCAACCAGTAGGGGACTCGCTGGGCACTCCTGCAATGCTGTTGGTGCTCTCGGATGGCAGAGCACAAAGACATGCCGCAGCAGTCCCAGGTCTGTTGTGGCAGAGGTGGATCCACTTCCATCAGTTCCTTGACATGTGGTGATTCCAGCTCCATGGACTCCATGGTGCTGGGCAGAAGGCTAAGCTGGTCCTTGCCCGGAACTGCCCAAATGGGATGTCTTCCATCAGGAATGTTTTCTGGACAGGGTGCCGAACCAGGGGGTCGTCTAGTTCCATGCCTCGGTCCCATGCCACTCTCAGCTTGGTTTTCATGCACGGGTCTGACACTGCCCTCAGGTTTACAGCCAATACTGGGTCCCGCACTGTTTCCCAGACTATCAGCATGCCTCTGCTCCCTTCAGCTGTCTCTCTGATGCTCCTGCCTTTGCCCCACATCACCGTTGCTCCTACGGTAAGGCCCAGGCCCCCTGTTGCTGGGTGTTTGAGGGGCCGGCCTGTTCCCCGCATCGTTGTGGTGCCAATGGTACTGCCTGTACCTGTCTGTGGGCTGGGTGCCAGAGGTTCCTTGGGCACTGGTGTCTCTAGTGCCACCGATGCTATCCCTCCATCCACGACACTTCTCCTTCTGGTCAGGTACATTCCTTCTTGGTGCTTGGCCGGACTGCATCGCTGTCCGTGCACACCAAGGAGGCCTGCCACTCACCTTGCTCTCCTAGTCTTCTTCCTGCTGCACCAGCTGGCAGTCAGAGGGCCTAGATGCTCAGCGAGTGGTGGGCCAGCTGCAGGGGGCCTGTTTTATAGGGTCCGGAACAGTGGTGGCCACTGTGACCTCAGCAAGCCTCTGTGATGGAGTGGCCCATGTGTGGCCAAAGGCGGCTGTGTTGGGAGCATCCTGGAAGATGCCCTCATGTGGACAAGGAGGAGGGTTGGGGGGACTAAGAGCCCCTTTTGTGGGGCTGGCTCCCCTGGGCCATTTGGCTTGCCAGAGAGAAAGGCTGCCCCTAGACCACAGGGACTGCCCTGCACCTCCCATCCTGTGCCGTAGGTTTATTTTTAACACTGGTTTTTAGGTAATTTCATACATAAAATACTTTTTGAGCATACCTGCAGAGCAAATTCCTGATATAGAAAACTTGTAGGTAATAATTGCTTGACCTTTTCTAAGCAGCTTTTCTTTTCAGCAGGTATAAGTATCTTACTTAAGAGTACTTCTATTATCTGATCAAAAGTAACTTCAACATGATAATTATGAACACTGATGCATGTTGATTTACAGGCAAACTCAAAATGTTAGGCAGACTGTTGCTATCTGAAATTTAGAATCTAAATATCAAAATACAAACCAAAAGTGCCTTCAGTAAGTCTCTGTCCACTCTTCAGGACACATTGGATAGACACAACAAAACTAATGGAAATAAAATTTAAAACGGCAGTCCTTTCTGACTGCTGTTTATTATTATGTTATAATGGTCTAACTGCACTGTTTGCAGGAGTTCCAGTATTGATGTCTGTGTTTGGGTTAGACTTTACATTGTCAACTCCATTTTATTCACTCCAGTTTCCTGTATGGATTAAAAACCTGTGATACTTTTTTTACTTTTTTTTTTTTTTTCCTTAGCTATGCTGGAGATAACATAAGTAGTAAAAGAAATGCCTCTTTTTATTGTAGAAGTAGAGATGTTTTGGTAATAAAGTTGGTGTAATTGATGGTTATTGGTGTAATTCATACCAGAGCCCTTCAGGTTGCTTCTTGGAGGAGGCTGCAGCAGACTTTGAGTGGAGTACAAGAGCCTTCAATTTAGAATATGAATTTGGATATCCCTAGGTGGTCTTTTAGCCCCTTAGGGCACATTTCAGTCATGCCCCAAAACAGCTGCAAGGTTAGATATGTTGATGTAAAAATGTCAAGCTTTAAGTATGGCTATAAAATGTCTACCTTAAAACTTTGAACCTATCATACATAATGAATTTGTGGCCTTGTTGCAAGCTGAACTTTGAGCCAGATATAAACAGGTTTAGCATATCTGGGCTAAGGACTGTACAGGTGTTTAGTAAGCAGTATACCAGATGCTTACACTGTAGCTGAAGAAGACAATTCATAACACTTTCTAAATAGGGATGGATCTTTGGATGCTATTGAGACTCATGGACTGGTGCTGAAAAGGTCCAAAATCACACACACAAAAATATTTATAGTCCTGAAAGACCCATGAACCTATAACATAAAGGTGATATTTTCAGCCCCTGAGGTACCATTCTGTGTTTTGTCCAGATCTGTAAATTTAACATGCAATACTGTGTGTATCTCAATGTATAGCCCACAGACTGATACATTTCAGTTACCTCTGCATACTTTTTATATGTAAGATTCCCATCTGAGTTACAGGCTTTTCAGATCTCATTACTATCCAAAACATCCACAACATAGGCAATGTTAGCTCTGCCTTCCATATAACCACAGCTGTAACCCAGCAGAAACAGTAGGCTTTGAGATCAGATTCCTTGTGGTCAGCTTGATTCTTTTTCATAGACCATGCTCCACAAAAGTCTTCTCCATTGGGCACAGGCATCTTAGAGCAGTTTTGGTCCCTTCTCTTTTTACCTTTTGCCAAAATAGATATTGGACTTTTAACCTTATTTATTACACCTCATTCCTGACCTTTCTAGCCAAATGGCACAACTCTAACAGCAAAATAATGTTCTCTAACCCTGAAACTGAATGATAGTTCACAGCTCATATCTAACTGCTCAGATTCCCTTCTTCCTCCAAACAGGTCTGCTTTATCCATACCTTTTACTGGCCCCATATTGTCCCTTTGACCATGCCCACAAACTGTCTGGGACTATGTTATTTGGCTCAGGCTGTCTTTTCTAGTGAATGTGAAAATAATTAAATGATCATGGTGCTGTGTTTGTTCCTGGACTTATTTAATATCCTTGTGAAGATATGGTCAATAATTACACAAATATCAAACTTAGTTTACTGGTTAAAAGCAAACAAACAAACAAAACAAACAAAAACAACAACAACTGTATCCCCCTCAAATACTCCCATGAAAAAAAGCTTAGCTACTGCAGTCAGGTTTGTTTTCTGAGTGTCATTGTTTTAGAACTTAAAAAGAACTGCTATGTTACTATTAGTGATTCAAAGGAGAAACACGAAGGAGCAAAGAATCACTCATGCCCATCATACACAGATATCTGGCTATGCAGAAATTACACGTGAAATTATTCCAGTCTACACATAAATTTGAGACAGAAAGAAAATTCCCTCAGTTATTAACTTATTTCATAATCCAAATATCTGTTAACATGGTTTAAAAAGGTTGATTTAAAATACAGCTCTAACTGAAGAAGGTGATTTTCTAAAATTAGTCACCATTCATGTTTTTACTATAATATTATCAGGCCAGTTTAGAAAGAAAATGCTCTAAGTATATTGGTAAACATCTTTTTTCACTTATTTTACTGGTAAATTTAATGGGATATCTATATTTTAAAGTTTAGAACCCCCAATTTGCTGCCAGGGTGCTACCTCCAGTAAGAGAGGCATATAAGTCCCTGATGAATAAGTGGAACATTATTTTTGTGGTACCAAAAGTATCAATCACCAATGACACTCCATTAGAACAGAATAACTTTTTTTTTTTTTTCCTATCTCCACAAATCTTTGCAAATGTGTGCTGTTTGGAATTGCACATCAGTTGCTAATGAATGGATATGCATTTCAAGCGGCTTGTTTTGACTAACACTATGGTTAGTCATAATTTGTTATTCCTTGAGAACATTTAGTAATATAGTTTCCTCCTGTTCTCTGCCCAGCATGTGCTCCTGGTTCTGATGCAACAGCTATTACGGTACATAGGTACTCTCACGGAGATTAGTTCCAATAATTCTAACTCATGTTACTAGGTGGAAGACGACGAATTTTCAAGACATCCATTCAAATCGCCTCAGCACAATGACAATTTACATAAGAGCTTTCATGACTCCCTTCAGTAAAACACTCTTCATGGAGAATGCATAAAAATATATTAATCTTTCTAGCGCAGAGAATTAATGATTTTTATGACCATGTAATTTCTGCTTTAGGTCACAGCAAAATTGCTTTGAAATTTACTTTCACATCATGACAAGAAGAAAAGTACTTTGTATGTCATTCTCTGGCACATCTGAATACAGTTGCCCCCAAACTTTCATGAAGTTAACTCAATTTTCCTTCGTAGCTAAATATACTTTCAGTATGGCATTACAGGCCTTGAATTCAAACCCTCCCTGAAAGCTTATTTGAAGTCTCTTGTGTGTTTGTGCATGTGTCTGTATGTATGCTACAGGTATCTCCATAAAAAGGGTAGGTTATCTTCAACGTTTCTCAATACTAAAATGAAAGAATATGGTTAGAAGTATTTCCAAACAAAACAGCAAATCTCACATTATCTTTCCAAGAGTTCATGTTATAGCCTGTCCCTTCAGTTCATATCTCATTATAAAATCAAGGAGATAGCATAACTTTTGGGAAATCAACTGGAGTCATTGGTCTTATTCCTTATTTTGATATTGTCTAGTTAGTTAAATTTAGCCACTTAACTTTGTCAGTCTGTAATTTTGTTTCATCTCCTGTCTCATCTGTGTAGATTCATCCTGTCAGTCAAATGGAATTCCCCAGTTACCAGTCTTTTTCTTGGTAGGATAATGTAAGATATATTACACTCCTTTCTAGTGCATTAAGAATGTTTATAGCTTCTGAACTAGCTCAGTGTCTTTATTCTCCATTGTTCTTCTCGATACATAACTTAATTTTGCCTCCCACAGTTTTGAGCACAGTTTGGCACAGAAGCCAAGCTTCTAAGGGTGAAATGCTTCTGCAAAAATGAATAATCTGGGAAACTAGGATCCTCCAAATATAATACATTCAATTATTTCTGTATTATGTGGTATTATCTAGCAGATGCGCTATGATCTTTACCCATCCTGGAAACTAACTTTATTTCATTTTTTCCTCTATGCTACTTATTAAAAAGGGATTTCTATGCTGTGTATTGTGAAGGTACTGAAAACTTCTAAAAGGAATATCTAATTCTCTGTAGATCCTACTTTCAGTTCAACCAGAGGATATGTCATAAGTGTTTTATTGAATCACAGGTCATGTTACTTTTCTGAATTACAGATCTTTTTTGATGTTCTTGGAATAATCTCTATAGCACACAATGAAGTACTATAGAAGGAGAGGAAGACATCTTGAGAATCATTTGTTGAAGTTAAATACATTTGATGAAGTTTTTCATACTTCTAGAAGCATGTTATTGACTCTCATATGACTTTAGTCATAAAAAAAGATTTATAACTACCTTCACATAAATTAAATTAATAAGGCAAAATGTATTTAGGTATTTCAGTAAAATGCTAAGAATGCCTTACAGGTTTTCTGATTTATCTTAGTAATTAAACCACATCATTAAGCGTGATAATTCATATCGTAAACCTGTGTTTTATCAGTATGAAGTTTATCACAAGCAAAAATATCTGTATTTGTGGGCTTGAATTGATTTCAATGCTAATGAATATTTGAATTGGCATACTCAACAAGCAAAAGTGTTATAGTAAAAGTAAATTAATTATTTTCAATATTGCACATTTTTCTCATAGTATATTAACATTAGTATGGATCTGGGAAGTAGATATTGTCTTTAACATTGTACTGTTACAGCTGCCAAAATCATGTGTTTGTATTCAGAACAACATTACGTGTGTTTAACTTTCTTTTAAAACAGAGAAATTTTAGTATGACCTTAATTTAAAACATATGTCAAACATATCTAGAGAATAAAGATGGATATAAGTAAAAGCTGAAGACTCAGCAAATTCTAACTCCCTTACAGAACTGAAGCTCATGATTTCCCAGCAAAAAATTATCTAAATCCATACTGTCACAAGAAAATGAACTACATTCATTGTTACACGGAAGAATATCTGTCCTTACTCATCTCGTAATTCACTTGGACAGTTAGGTGGTTAGGCCAGTATAAATGTAGCTTTAATAAATGTAATTGCGTAAACCAAAGTAAAAGGGTACATTAATACTCCATAGGCTGGCAAACTAATTAAAATTTTTAAACTCACCAGTGAAGTTTCCTGACAACTACAGAAAAAGAAATGCCTTGCAATGAAAGTACAGTAGTGTCCTAGACCACAGCCAAGTGCCATAATCACTATAATACAGTACCAGGCATCAGCTTGCTCTTTCTTTTTCCAAAACAGTGAATTTTGCTGAGTTATTGTGCAGAAATGAATGTTTTGGTAAACTGATGAAGGATGTTCCAATGCAACCAGCCTCTTCTGAATTGTCCCCCTCTCTTCCCTCTTTGTTTTCCTGTGCCTGGGTGACTAGTGCCTAAGTCACATGTGGGTGCATTCTAGGTTTACATTTCTATACATGGTGAAGGATCTGGAATTGCAGCTTAATGTTTCCTAGGTGATTGACCTACCCAGATATTATACTAAAGGTATGCATGACTACTACCTCCTCCCTGAAGCCAAGCTTTTAAGTAAAAGAGACTGGGACTAGTAGAAGTGGGGTGGGCTAGGTGTGCCTTGATGCTCCTAGTAAATCAAGGACCACTGTGATTTTAGGTGACGCTTGGTTGCTTTTCTGTGTATAGTTGATCAGCAACAGAATTTAAATAGGAAACAGGTTATCTAACCTCTCAAAATGGAGGGCCTGTCTAGATTTAGGCTTCTATATTTGTGTACCTAGAGAACATCATGATTCAAAACGTCAGCAGAGCATATATGGCTCAAGAATTTGGTAGAAATCTATAAATAAATTTTGGTAGAAATAAAAAACATTTTTAGTAGTTACTGAAAATTCTTTAAATCTAAACCTTCTCTGAGTTACAATGAATTGGATGTAAACCTTCCCAGATTCGAAGAGATTCTGTGAGACTAAGTATAGAGAAGTACATTAGTAAGACCTTTGAAGACCTTTGAGATCTATGGAAGAAGGAATTATATTGCTATGGAGCTTGACTGAAAATATTTGCTTCTGCCTTTTAAGTAAAACATTGAAGTAAAAAACTTTTTTTTTTTTTAACTTAAAAATAATTAATTAAAATGTTGAATATCTGAATGTAGCAAAAATCTCCAATATTAATAAACAAAGCACAATGGTCAGAGATAGTCACACCGTACATTCCAAACACATAATTTATGAAAGCTTAGGCAAGATATGCCCTTTGTATTATTAACAGCAACCTACCCTGTATATCCTGTATACTGATAGGCTGCTGTTATAATTCACAGATAATAGGTTTTCTCATTGATGGCTGAATGTTCACAAGCTATTACAAGTGACATTTTTTAATGATGTAGGCACAGTTAGCAACATTTTTTTTAAGTTACTAAGTCACTAGGAAGTTCTGTCTTCTTGATTTCCTTAATGTATACTAAATATTAAAAATATTATTTCTAGTGATTGATTTTTTTCTTTTTAATTTTATGGAATTCTATAAATATCTTCTGCTTTTTAGCCTGCATAGTGACGATTTTATACTGAACTTCAGACTGGTAATATGGTTAAAAAATGCTCCCCTGCCTCCAGAATTCATTAATTCCATGCCTTAACCAATCTCCCACCCACCCAAATGTAAAACACCTTTAGGCTTCAATATGAAGGAGGAGCTGCCATTTGTATTTGTTCCCTCAGCGCAGTTGTACAAAGGTAGATTCTTCCTATTTTAATTTTGTAGGTGTTTTTTCACTTTTGGCCTGTTTGCTAAACCTCAGTTTCTTAATTTGTTTTCACTGCCCATATGTGCAGGTGTGTCAGTGCCACTACCTAATAATTTTTGAAGCAGATAATTAATTCCAGATGAGTAATTCCAATTTAATTTGATATAAAGGGAAAGTGTCTCAGAGATATTAAATTCCTAACAGTACTGCAGAAGAACAAAGAACCAAACAAACCTGAGTAGTATTCTTATACAAGGAAAGACAGAGAAAGAGGTAGTCCCTACCTATTCTATCTAGCAATACATGCCTGGCCATCAAAATGTGTTTCCACTAGCTAAACATCACAGTCCTAACCCTCAGCCAGATATAGTATGCATTACTTTTTATCTTTATACTTTACGGAATTTATGGTAATAAATGAAGCAAGAATACTGTAAAGGACAGGGGTGGAGCTGGAGGCCAGATTTAGCTGCAGGTATAGGCAAAGGTATTAAAGATAGCAAAATAGCCCTTGCATAGTTACTTAGTTTACCTGTGTTAATATGGAAATCCAGAATAAATGCAACTGCTAACATAGGACCTATTTAAGGAGTGACAGCTTCTATTGGTGAGAAGACAGCCTTTCCTTTGATTGCATCAAGAGTAAGGAATGTATGTAGGACTGTCCCCCTCCATTTGTGTTGCAGCCCTATGACCTTCATCTCATTTCCTTCGTGTTGTTGGATTGTGTCAAGTGCTCATCTGTACAGCAAAAACAGCAAATCTGTATTGGCCTACTCTGCATGGAAGGTTTGGTCTAACTCAGGTGGGTATATCATTGTGAATGACTGAGGAAGAAGGAAAAGATCTGAGTGTACTAAGGGGTTAGGAGGCATGAGTAAAACCTCAGGAATTATGGGCTTTGGGTATATTCAAGGTGCCAAGGAAGTGGTAAAGAAAGCATAGAAGATATGAAAGTACTGAGGTTGTTTCATGAGAAGCAAGAAATACAGGGAGCAAAACCATCAGTAGTTAGGCTTCACCAGATTTGCTATTTGGTTGGAGGCTTCTAAGGAAATCTTTGCATCCCAGTAGAATTCTTCAGGAATAAATCAGTGAGAAAATCTGAAACTGTTAGAGGACAGCAGTAGGAGGAGATATTCATGTTGCTCTTCTTATTTTAATGGCCATCATGAAAACTTGATAGCTTTCATTCCCAGGTGGCAAGGGACTATTATTTTTAATGTTCCATGCAGGATAAAAACTTAAAAAATTAGTCCACTAAAGTTCTCAAGATTTATTATAGGAAAGTTATTTAACTCATTTAGAAACTGTCCCAGAGGCTTAAATTAATTTTCATTACATTACTTACTACCTTTTTGTGCTAGACTTTAATATATTTGTCTTGATACTAGCAAAAAAGTAATGTTCAGACTTAGTGATCATTTTTTATTCATTTTTGTCTGTTCCTGCTGGGGTTTACCTGAGCATGAAAGCTTTTTTTTTTTTTTTTTTTTTTTTACCATCACTTCCTATTACTTTTGATATTGTATCCCATATATATAACTTTGTAATAAATGTATTTCCTGCATGTATTGCTAGTCTAAACATCTTTGCCTGAGCAATCTCCAGGGTTGAGATGTTGTCCAAATGAAAATGCATAAAAGAATGCCAATGATTTCAATGTGTAGGGATGCTGTACCTCCTAGAAGGTTACTTGTCAGTCTCAAAAATACAAACATCAATATAGCACAAGATATTATGAATCAGATAGTTCCTTTAGTTCTTTCTAGATTCTTACCGAACAACCCATTTATAATAAAATCATAGAATAATTTATGGATTATTCTATGGTTGCAAAGGTCTGCAGGAGATGGTCTAAACTACACTCCTCAAAGCAGATCGAGCTTCAAAGCTGGACAAAGTTTCTCAGGACCTAGTTCAGCCAAGCTTTGAATTTCTGTGGAGACAACCATACTGGGAAATCTTTCGCTGTTTTTAATTACACTGCTTGTGATTTTTCTTTTTGTTTGTGTTTTGTTTTGCATGGGAAAGCAAATGCATGCAGCAGCTTATGATCACTGCCTCCTGTTCTTGTGCATATTAGAGAAGAGTCTGTCTTCCCCATAACTACCTATGAGGCTGTTGAAAATAGAAATTAAATTTCCCTTCTTCTGAAGAAATATTTTATAAGGATTTCTCCAAGCTAACAAATCCAACTCTCAATCTTTTCATTTACATGATGTGCTTCCACCTCCTAACCATATTTGTGACCTTCCAGCAAATTCATTTGAGCTTGTAAATGTCATTCTTGTGCCAGGGAACCCACACCTATGCAAGGTACTTCAGAAGCAGCCTTGCTGAATCTGAATAGTGGGGAATGACCACTTCCCTTAGCCAGCTGGCTGTGCTGTATCTAATGCAACCCCAAGCATGTTTCGCCTAAATTGCTTCAAGGGGATGCGACCTGTTTATTGCAGTGTCCATTGAGAGAAATTCATTGATGGTAATATTTAGAGGGTGGGAAAAGAAGAAGAAGAAGAAGAAGAAGAAGAAGAAGAAGAAGAAGAAGAAGAAGAAGAAGAAGAAGAAGAAAAGTGAGAATCCTTAAATTATAATTGAAACAGGTTAATGTTTCAATTATTAATTTTCATTGTGATCAGGGTCACATGGCACAGTAAGCATATTTTACCATATGCTTTGGAAATGCAATGTCATGAATCATATTTCTAAAAGAACTGGAATATGTGCTGATCTTGAAAAAGACTTAAAATTAAGTATAGCTAAACATTTGAGTACTCAGCGTGTTTCTTCAGATAAGAAGTTTAACATGAAGTCCAGACACATATTCTGGGTGATATCAAACTTTTAGAAGGTGATATTTTTCCTGTAAATATCATCAGTGAAAGTTATTATCCTGCTTATGTAGAAGAAAAGTGATAAAAGTTGAAAGTGGTCAGAAAAGAACTTTAACAATGCTGAGTTTTGCTTTCAGTGAGATTCAATATTTTATCCCAGATGAGATGAAGAGATGGCAAGTTCATTTTCCGTAAGTATCTATAGAGTGAAGATATCATTGAAAACAGAAAGAATTTTGATGAAACTGATCTAGGTCTAAAAAGCGAAGCTGAAGCTGAACAAACTCAAAAATACAGTGCAAAATTTTGGTACATTCTGATGTGAAACTTAACTGGAAATATGGTAGATTGTTCCATAATAAAAAATTAAAAATAAAAAGACCCTCTTCTTCAAAGAACATATTGCCATTGTGAATTAAATTCTGGACTTGATACAAGGAACTTAATGAAATTCTGTAAGCGTTAGACAAGATGTCTGAATAGAAGAAATTCAGCTCCCTGTGTGGATTTGAAAGCCTCAGCATTCCCACCTAGTTCCCTTGGAATACTTCATTTTACAAAATAACCTTGTCTGAAATAAACTCTTCAGATAGCACGTGCTTTAAACACAGAATTATGAATTATTCAGTGTGAGTGTTCAAAGAGGTGTCAGTTTTAGTAGTTTTCCTGGCTTAGTGCATTTTTATGTATCATTATTTACCCACTTGTAACCTTACTTACACCTTTATTTCATTTGCATTTGAAGCTTATTTTTACTTTGCATTGGCTGCATACAAACATTTAAGGTGTGCTAAACAACAACTTCTCAACAACAAAACAGCAAAAAAAAAAAACACAAAACAACAACAAAATCTGAGCCAAAGGTATGTTTTGGACAAGTATTAAATACTGATTTTAAGAGACAGTTCTGTGACAGATTAGAAGAATACAAATGATGACCATCAGAAAATAAGAAAAAATGCAATCACATACAAGTGTATTTTTTTCCTTTTTTTTCTTAGTTCTCTGACACCAGTAAATTTGGTTATTTTTAGGAGAGCAGACATAACTAAATGCTTGTTGGGCTTTCATAAGAGTTTTCAATTTAAGTGTTGTGTATTGATCTACATATATAGTTAAATTTATGTATATGAAAGATTGTACACTTTATTCTTACCCTTTGAAGATTGCCTAAGACTAGATCAAATTAAAAAACAAACAAACAAAACAATCAAACAAACACAAAACCACAACCAAACAACAAAACCACAAACATTTTTGTTAGAGAATTAGTAGGAGATCGATGCATTACAGACAGTTTCACTTCATTATTTTTGTTGCATTGCCTTGCTTTCAGGATTACTCAATAGCAATTCATTGAATTGTATTATGCTATGTGATGAGATTGTTCCTGGACTAACCTATTTTGTGATTGTACACTGAAATACAGGGATTTTTCTTCCTGTCTGTGGCATGTTGGTGAACAACCAGGCTGATTTTGAATTATTTTTGGACTCAATGTCTTAAACTATACTTTTAATAACTTGATTTAAATCAAGTCATAAGATCTTTTTTATAGAGAACATCTTCAGGGAGAATAAGGGAATATACCTTTTTTTTTTTTTTCCATACTCTTTGAAGTCTTCCAATACCTTCATCCCATCTTATTTTGTTACTGTTTTGAAAACAGTCACTTTCAACTGTTTCAATGAGAGGGGAATGGACTGGGGGGCCCTGCCTTATAATAATAATGGTTATGAAACTGTCAGAAATACAAAAACCCCCCATATTAGAAAGAGACCAGCTGCTGTAGATGTGAGTGAAGTTCCACCGTGGAACACTGGTAAGATTGTCTTAATTGCTTATATTTTGTGATATGAGAAAATGCTGCATAACTGTTGTTTGAATTTTGCCTTTTGGCAAGTTCAATTAGCAAATATTTATAAATCAAAGGCAAAACTGTACTGCAAATGTATGGTTGTAGCTTTCATTATGAATTGTTTTGCTTTTTTTTTTTTTCTCAAAAGGAAAAAAAGTTTCCTCCAGCTACAAGCAAGATTTGCTTGCTTACTTTTTATTACATAAAATTATTAAATACTTTAGAGTGGTAGTTTGTAGCTAGTGCTATGACTGCTATTGTAAATACCACTGACCTTTCAAAGTAGAGCTTAAGAAGTGTCATCTACTATGATTTTTCTTGGATTTCCTCTTTTACTGTGAGCTTGAAACTTTCAAACACCAGTAACAGCTGCCACTAATGTTTGCCCAACAGCAGGTGTGTGCAGACCTATTTGCTAAGACATTTGATACAGAAATAGCTTAGTTTTCAACCTGAGTGAAGAATTGCAGCATAATTATTGGCAGTCACAAGGAACCTTCCAGGAGTAATGCATCAAACTTACTTTAAAATCATTGTAGTTCATTCTTGCTGGTACTAGGCTACATCTCTTGCCATTGTCAATGGTTTCAGTAAGTACTGTTGATTTATCGTCACTAGTCCTTATAGAATTAGCTGAATCAAATTTAATTTCTGCACAGTTTTAATTGAAACGTATATACTTTTTATTTATTTATTTATTTATTTATTGAGGAGTAAATACGATAAGGTGAATTATTTCTCATGAGGATTCAACTCAGAGAGCTAGAAGTTCTTTCCAAGATGTTCTGTAGAAGGAATTCTTAGTGTTAGAAGTGTAGAAGTGTTCAGTTAATGTATCATTCCCTACTAGATATTTCTCAAGTGTGTTGACTATGCAAGACACTGGAAATATTATTTTTCACCTCCAAATCTCTTTAACGTTTATGATATAGCTTTCCGATTTCCTTCTGCCTTTCCTTTTGCTTTAGAGTAATTAGCTGACTTTGATCTTTTGCTGCCTGATTAGAGAAGACTTTGCTAAAAAGTATTTGTCCTGCTACATTTCAATGGTTACACAGAAGAACAATGTATGTAAACTGTATAATCCAAGACAATATACCAATTCAAATTAATTTAGATGATTATTCATGCTGAAAATGATAAAAAGGACTGCATTTTCTGTATACATATGAATTAGATTTCTGGCAAGGTTTCATTTGTGGGGAAATTATTCCAGAAGCCTCCATGTAAGTGATGCAAGAATACTGCATAATGAATCAAACTCATTAATAACACTATCAATGAGGATAGACTGAGTTTCTAGACCCTTATTTTACTTTTCAGAGGCATAAACAAATTTTGCATCTCACATTTCTTTTTTTGAATTGTTAGTAAATGTCTTGTATTCACAAATGAATGTAAATAAAATTCAGGCATTTTTCAATGATCAAAAGCGCATTTAGATTCATTTTATTCAAATGACTATTTTGCATGTTTAAAATAAAACCACTATCCTTAGCTTATATCCAGATCATCTATTTCATCTTTTAAATCAAGTATGAGGATGTACAATTAACTGGTCGCTCTCTGACCTCTCCTATGCCTCTCCTAAACTGCAAACTTAAGTCTGTAAGTTTTAAACTTTTATGAAGCCACCTAGCTTATTTTTTGATTGAAATTATACAGTCTAATAGATTCAAAGCTAATTATAAAGTCATTCTGAGGCAGAACAGAGACAACCAAACCAGATGGATTCCATTATCAATCATACTCCTGAGACTGTATGACATTATTGAAATGGATAATATTTCTATGTACCGGTGTCTGTTTTAATCAGTCTCTGTCTGGGTACTGACATCAAGCTACTTCTTTAACTTTATTTAGAGGTCACCTCTACTCATTGCAACAATATGTCCCGTCATATTTGACTCTTTCATCTCAATTAAATGTACAACTCCAAGAGTAATTTGGGGATTGTAAGTTGCTTGAATAGGGACAAAGCCCCAACATTACTGGAGATATTCAAGTAAAAAGAAATAGAAATGGCATGTTAAAGCTCATGGGCAAGACAGTGATGCTGTGGATGAACCAAGAAAGAATCTGTTTTCCATTTAAAAGTCTTATGGAAAGCTTTGGATTGAAAAACCTTTTCTTGTTAAAATAAATAAATAAATAAATAATAATTTAAAAAATCACCTTTAGCTTAGAGAAGAGAAGGCGTAGGGAAACAGGACAGTAAATGGCATTTATACTTTTAAGCTCCTAGAAGGCTGTTAAAATTAATTTGGGCAAACTAAAATGTACATTTTCATTTCTGGTTCAGACAGTTGTGTCCTCAAACCATCTGCATTCCAAACTAGCCCACAGACATTTTCTTGTTGTGAGTCCATGCTAATGTATCTTGCATGGCTTATTAGTTGAATACTATGTTAACCACTGCTATATCGCTTCCAGTGTAGTGTTGGCTTGGGTCCGCAGGTCCAAAGCTCAAGGAGGGGAGCCTGTTTATCTGAAAAATTCTGAATTGGCATAATAACACAGGAATAGGTCTAGATGTCTTTGCAAAAGGAAAATTTCATCAGTATGAAATGACTTCTATTATTTTGAAAAATGATCAACATCAGATATGAAACTAGGCATAAAATTACAAGCCTAATCATCTTGGTAGGAAACACAGCCAACATGTTTACAGGGCTATTGATTACTCACATTACTGTTTTAAGTTTCACAGCTGAAGGACAGGCTCATGGGGTTGGAGACGTGGAAAATGAGATTTATAATTTACAAATGAAGATAACAATGCCTTCAGTTTCCTGTCTTAACATTGTGTTACTCCCTGTTGTACATCACTCTCTCTCTGTCTTACAGACACACATGCAAACACAACATGGATTTTAGTGAGATAGCTTATGAACCTGTGTTTCATACGATAGTTCTCATTCATTAAAAGTTATGAATTAAAATAGAAATTGGTAGCCCTGTTTCCTCTGTTTTCCAGTCAGCAAAGTTACTATATATATGTATATATATACATATAAAAGTAATGAGGGAATCAAACTGATTAATCTGGAAAAAATATTGCACTTACAGCACTAATATTTTTATTGGTAGAGATATAACTATGCTTGTAGCTCGCTTGCATGTTTCCAGAGCACAACTGAATTAACACTGTCATGACTCCCACCTAAAGGTCCTCCCATGCCATAAGATCAATGAGACCCTGGAAGCTACAACAGAAAGAAATTATAATGTACACCAAATTGTCGAGGCTGAAAAAGAAAACACATTTGCCCTTCATGTATTTTAAATATATTGTTTTTCATTACGACATGTAAATGTCTCTCCTATGAACTGTACAGATAAAATTAAAAGTGATCCCCGCCTCTCTTTGGAAGTCTGGCTCCTGTCCAGAGGATGCTAATATTTAAGGATCACAGATTAAGCTGCTTTACTTCCCTGCTTTGTGTCAAGATCAAGTAAAACTGAACAGCCCCTGACAGATGATTGTCTTGTATGTTGTGGTGGTTTTATCCAGCTAGGCAGCTGAACTCCACCACAACTGCTCTCTCACTCCCTCTCCTCAAAGGAAAACGGGGAGAAAATATAATGGAAAGGGTTCAAGGGTTGAGATAAGGAAGGGGATCTCACTCAACAATTATCGTCATGGGCAAGACAGACTCAGCATAGGGAGATTAGAAAAATATATTACCTATTACTAACAAGCTAGAGAAGTGAGAGACAAAGAAAACAAACTAAAAACACCTTTACCCCCATCCACCCTCTTCTACCTCCTCCCCCCAAGTGGCACAGAGGAACAGGGAATGGGGCCTGCGGTCAGTCCCTAATGCTTCATCTCCACTGCTCCTTCACAGTTACTCTCTGCCCCTGCTCCACGTGGGGTCCCTCCCATGGGATGCCATCCTTCCCAAACTGATCCTGTGGGGGCTTCCCACAGGCAGCAGCTCTTCAAGAACTGCTTGAACATGGGTCTGTACCATGGGGTTCATCTGTCAGGAGCAAACTGCTCCATCATGGATCCCAACACTGTAGAAGAGTTTTCTCCTTTCCATGTACTAAGGCTCAGGGAGGAACATAGTGCAGAGATAAGTGCTTCTCTGAATGAGGAGAAGAGAGGAGGCCTAAGCAAGATGATGAGGAACAGAAGACAACACTTTGAAGGCACTTGGGTCAAAAAGCAAGTTTCTCATATTTTTTTCCTCTTCCAAAAATCTTGAGGCCATATTTCTGCTTACAACTAGACTGTAATTGACTCATTAGGGCATTGCACTACTTGTTTTTCATTTCCATGACAGTGTTCCCTCTACTCTGCTAGTTGTTTCTATGACCATGACTTCACTAATAATTTCTACCTGTTGTCTCTTGGAAGATTCTTTTCCAGTAATCATAGAACCTATCACAAGGTTATGTTGCCTTGTGTTCACCTCCTGCTAGATATTACTGTCAGGATAATATTGCATTTAGAAACATAGAATCATTAAGGTTGGAAAAGACCTCCAAGATCATCTGTGCCTTCAAGTTTTAAGTACCTTTTTCCTCAGTCAATACATTAGTTTACTTCCTTTCTCCTCTAGTTCTCAAATGAAAAGGAAGTTATCACAATCTCCCATGTACATGATGTACTTCCTTCTACACATTAACCTATTAACATTTCAATTGAATTCCTGGAAAATCAAAAACAACCAACCAACCAAACTACAAAAAACAAAACAAAACAAACAAACAAACAAACAAAAAAACACAAAATCAGACAAAAATTTCAAATGATTTACTTTTTTTTTTTTTTCTCTCTTTTTGCTTTTAAAGTATTATTATTATTTTTAATGCTCTTACTTTGGATATTCCACTCTGGAATCCAAGCAACTGGAGGAGGGAATGAAAAGAGGCTGCTAGGCTTCCTTATGCGTGAGAAGCCATCAAATTTTAGTTGGCTACTGGGTGCCAGAAGCCTGTACCTGTTGGATCTTTCTGAAGGTTAAGATACTTTTTATTTCTCACAAATACACATGTACATCCGTACACACATGCACCCATGCTTTCCCAGTTTGCTCCTGTCAGGCTGCCTGTAGTTCTCCTGATTTATTAGATTAGGTAATATCTCCATAATCTGTTAATGTTGCATCCTAGCAAGGTAAATTTGCATCCTTCATGTTAGTTTCACACTAGTGAGCTTTTTGTTAATAAAGATATCTTTTCTTTCAATGAACATGTGAAATATTTGCCTACATCACAGACTGTCTCCTTGAAATGATATGTGATAACCCCCTTAAGTGTTTCAAGCTTTGAATTATATATTAAGGTTTAACATTTATTGTAAGTTGACTTCTTATATTCTGCTTCCCACATTCTGGATTTTTTAAAACACTGCTTTAGAAGGGTATTCTGCTGTCATAAAAATAGGTCTAGTTTCTATTTAGAGCTCTGAGGTTGTATTTAAAATAAAGAACACAACCTTAAGTTCCCCATGACGGATGGCAGAAGTATATTGTACTGAGAAGTAGGACACAGCATCACAAAATCAGACTGCCAACCTTACTCATTTGTTTTCATCTTTTTAAAAAATAAGAGGTGGGGATGGCATCTGGGTATGTGGATTTTGCCCTGTGATTGACTCATAACTACAGGCAAATAGCACATCTGCCGTTCACTCACATACAAATGTTCATTGACATGGTGAAAAGATGAACACTGCAGGAAATGGAAAGCAAGTGAAAAAGTCCCACAGGAACTTAGAGAATCACAAGAAAGTCAATATAAGAAAAGTGTACAGTCTTATAAGAGGAATACTTTAATGCTCTCAGTTTATCTTGATCTCTGTTGTGATTTCACATTTGGTCATTTGGGCAATGACTTTTCAGGCAACAAGACAAGTAAATGAATTACTTTTTCCAAACATTTGCATGAACAAGCAAACAAACAAACAAAAAAACCCAACAAACAAATTAAAACAATGATCTTGTGACAGTTGTATACATCATACTGCATATAACTGGAGTTTCAGATTTTCTTGCCAGAATTGATTTTAGTCCATTAAAAAGAGGCAAACGTGTAAGAAACAATTAAACTGATGCATTCATATGTTAGAGGAAGCCATATAAGAGTGATTTTCCCAAGGAAGATGTTTGTGTTGGTCTCTAAAGATTACTGTGGGTCATGTGGTAATCATAATCCTGTATTTTGCAGGAAATGATTTTAATCAATCTTTTGACTTTGTATGAGGTGGCTCTTTGTCCTTGCAAGATTGGAATGTATATATTTTCTCTCTCATTAGCTTAATTGAAAAATATGTAAGAAGTCATTACTTCCACTCCTCTCCTTCATGTATTCATATTCACTTTTTTACAAACATATGCTCCCTTGCACGTGTGCACACTCCCTTGCACAATACCCACGCATTTTTGAGCTGAGAGCAAATTTAGAGCACTTCTGCCTCCAAAACTTTTTTTTTTTTTAAAGCCAAAATGTCATTTGAAACTATAATGTTAGTTGTCATCTAAACCATTTTGTTTACTGCTATGGAATGCTTGAAAGTAAAGCCCATCCATCCACAAGAGATTCTAAATAACAGCTCATTCAGACATAACAGTAATGTTTCATGTGTTCCCATGGCTGTTTCTGTATTGTGCTCAGTTTGTCTGAATAATGAAAGCAGTAAGACAGAATAGTGCCCAGCAGTAGAAAATAGAAGAAAGGTTAGGAGAGCAGTTTGGAAAACAGTGTTTCTTACTAGAGATTTGGGCAGATTTGATATAAAAACAGACGCGGTAAGGGGAATAGAAAATGTAAAATTACTTCTGCAGAAGTAACCTCGCCACAGGGGAAGACAGTTGTCCAGCTGCCTGTTTTTGCTATAAAAAAAGAGAATTATAAAAGTGGTCAAGCTTTTAGATGTATTCAGGTAAAGGCCATTGCTAATTCTGTGATAATTTCTTTTCAGTTTTAATGTTCTCCTGTGACATGCTGTGTTAATTATTTCTTGAATGTTGAAGTTTTACTGAGAATAAGGTTTACGTGGACTAAACAAATAGGTGCCTGCTGCTCCTATCAAATCCTGCAGTTATTTGTCAACTGTTTCTGCAAATCCATTACATATGCAATAGAAAGAACAACTGGCAGAGCAAAATAGCAGTCTAAAAAGAGAAACAAAGATACTATTCTGGCAGCCCAACCGAATTAATTTATTTCCCAGTTATGGTCAGATACCTTAACTCCAAGTGCCTGGCAAAAGAAACAACATCAAATCCAAGTCATAACTTAAAATCGTGTTCTTATATGACTATAGGAATACATGCAGCATTCCTCTTCCTCTTCTCCATCATTACCATCATCATCGTTTACCCTTAATGATTACATTGTGACATCACATTATAATTTGCACTAAACCTACTTTTATTAACAGTCTCACCAGTGCCAAAAGTGTACTTTCTTTCTGAACTGCTATGGCAATGTGGTGAATGGACACATTAAATCTGGCAAAAATCTGTGGTAGCTTTATATGACAGACAAAAGTCTCCTAGTTCAGCATGATGAGATCATTAAAAGTCAGAAACATGAATAAATGGATTTATATATTTTCCCTAGAGTACTGATTTAAACATTTCTGGCTTACAATAAGAGAGATTACTGTTTAGATATATAAATTTTATAGGTTTTCACTATAGAGCAGTTTAGACTTAGCAACACATGAAGATCTGAAATATCTACCATAGATTTTACAACTTGATACTCTATATGTGCTCAGTGTGCTAAACACAAGATGAACAGCATTTTGTGAATTCCCCATTGCATTACACAGGAATATTTATTAAAAATATTCCAAGCTCTTGTTAATGTTTACAATGTGTTTTTACCCTATTTGCATCTTACAGCACCACCTTTTTTCTTTCTTCTGCTTTTCTTCCCTGTTTGAATGAACCTGCTATCTGGAAGTCTCTGCCACTCCACATTACACCTTTGTGTTTCATGTTTCTTATGCATGTCTGAGTCTTAACTCTGGTCTTTTCTTGGCTTGGTTCTCTTACAGTTTTTTCCTTTCTGTTTTAGGGAATTTTCTGGAGATCCTTCTCACTCCATTTGCATTTTCTGTATCTGTTTCATGGACCACTGTCCTTGAACCTCTTATCCTTGTTAGTATCTCCAAATAAGAATGATCTATGAGATCAAGTAGTGGCTGAAAACAGCTTGATGTCTAAAGCCATCTTAGCTGCCTTCTGGCATTACCTTATGTCTGCTGTCCAATGAAGCTCAATATGATTAAAATCTCAGTGTCTCCCACAAAAATCTTTCCTTCCCTTCTCAACTGTGATGCTGTCTTTCTGCTGATGTTTAAAATCGTCTTTGTCTGAGACAGCTTTCTGTTTCTTTATGCCTGAACTATGTTTTATTTTGTCTTCTATTAAATCTTTCATTCTTTGTAGCCATATTCTTTCTATTGTAAGTCTCTGATAGTGTAGCTATCCTTTCTCTGGACCTACCAATGCCTTATCTACCTTCTCAGCTTCTTTCTCGTATTCAGACCAGAGACTGGCCGTTCAGTCTGGGTAAGAAGTAGGATACAGATTTTCCATTAAAGAATGAATTTTATTAGCAGAAAAACAAGCAACCATAGATTTTATGTGAAATTTGGACACCTAGCAGTTATCCAGCTGATTATTGTATTTTAATACCTGTGATCTGGTCAGATAGAAAATTCAATGTTAGGCAACTGGGAAAAAAGTATATATCAGGACTTGCATATTAATGAAATATGCAGTCACTCACTAAACAGAGGTGGTGCAAAGTTTAGCCCCAGGTAGCCTTTCTGACTTTGATTATCAGCTGGGTTTCTACTAGCCTTTTAATTTCTCTTATTGCTAATAGTACCCTTCTTTGTGGCTTGGCCTAACAGAGTCAACACTTCTGGACAATCCCTCTTGAGCAAAAGCATTATTCACAGAGCAAAAGATTCTTCCTCTTAACCCCCACCCCCCAAATCCAAATAAAATCCCCTTTAGAAGAGCATATTTCAGGCAATTTCTTCTTTTTGTCATTATCCATATTCCAATGTGTTGCTACCACATTGCTGGATTTCAAACACCATTCTAGCTATAAGATTCATTATTTTGTTTTCCATTCATCTTTAAAACTCTTCTTTTCTGTGACTCCATTCTACTTACCTCCAAAACCAAAATAAAGCAACATAACTGTTAGGTCATTGAAGTGGTATTTTTCTCATCTCACTGTGTGCAATGCAGGCAATGCACACAAAAAAAAATGTGAGCTATAATGGCACTAAGTTTGTCAACAAAGACATACAGACACTTTTAGGTATGATTCATCTGAATTGCTTTCTTCATCTATTTTATATTCAATAAAGTATACCCTGGACTGTGAAGGCAGTCTGTGCTACTGTGTCAGACAAAAGTCTCCTTTGTAAATATTTATAACTGGTAAATGAATCCCTTTGTGCTCAGTACCAAAATTAGGGCATACCATGTTATCCATTGTTCTTCTGGATGCCTTTAAGCTATTTGTTGTTATTTGTAACCTTTGTATTAAGAATCATTAACTTGTTTTGTATGGGTCTTCTCACATTTGGCTATCTGTAATATAGTAACGCCGTGCAGCGTGGCACAATAACCAAAAAGAAGACAACTGTTTGAAAGAAACTTAAGATTTGTAGAAGTTTTTTCTCAGGTTTTCAAAGTTTCAAGGAAAATACGAAGAACACATATCTGTGGAATAGAACCACTTCTGTTCTTAATTTCCAATATTTCAGGACCCTGATAGATGGCTTTTACCAAAGTAAAACTTTAATTGATGGGATCACTATAAATTCATGTCACATTGTTAAATTCTGTTGCTGTGAGCTTGCTGCAGTACCCCTTACAGACAATTGTTTGTTGTTAAACATGAACATAAGCTTGTATGAGAATGTCATCATGCTAAACCACACCAGTGGCTTTTACAAATAAATCACCAGAACCATTACAAATGGACAATACTTTTGTGGTGAGATTACCTCTTGTTGAATATATTACAGTTAATTTTCATATAAACTGACCATTTTGTAAGGAGTTATTTGTGTTTAGAATATCACATTTAATATAGAAAACATTTTTATTTTTTTAAGATCCTCCTCTTTTCATACTTTTTTTACTTTCACAGATGTGTCAGTTACCATGCTGATATTATTGGCATAGCTATGTAAAGTTATCTATCAAGCTGAATGACCTTTCTAAATGCTCTGGCATATTTTTTAAGCAAATCTATTACATAAGAGTTTGTAGAAAAATTTATTATTATTATTATTTTCAAGACTTGAATAGAAACAAACATGCCATGTTTTAAAAAAGTATTTAGATAATTAGTTATTATTTATTCTTGAAAACACTTGCATCTATGATGTGTTTATTAATGAAGAAAGCATTCTATGTGTCTATTAACACAATAAGCATAAGGGCCAGCATTATGGCAAAATGATTGCTCTAGTTAAAATACTGTTATGCAATGTAATTGAATAGGAAATTTATTTAAGGTAAGAATCTTGATTTGTTCAGCTTAAGTTTTCTGTCTAGACATGTTTATCTATTCTACAAAACTTAGACTAAATGTTTCAGTAGAATTAGGAGATATTCCAGTTTATCATGTAAATGTATTCTTCTGTGAGAATCACTATGAGGCTGAATGAAATAAAATAATAGTAAGAATGGAATTTCTGAATTCGTTTGGTATTTACACAGTTTTTCAATCATATTGCAGTAAACAATATCTGCAACTTATACAGATGATTCTCTCTGTCCTCCTTCCCCATATGCACAAGTCTTCAATCACAATTTTAAGTCATTTACTAATAGAACAATGAAGCAGAAACTTCTTTTTATGACAGTCATTAGACTGCTTTAAATTAGTCTCTGCCAGGGCTGTTAATGAGTTTTCACCATACAGTGAGTCACGTTCAAAAATATAATAAATAAATAAAGGACAAAATAGGCCAAGGTAAAATAAACCTACCAAGCAAACATCATGCAGCACAGGAAAGATGTTCAAAGCCTCCTGTCACAGAAAAACAAACAAACAAACAAACAAGCAAAAAACAACACAGAATTCTTAACCTAAGTTATTTAATGAAGTTGTAACAACAACAACAAAATACAGAACACACACACACACAAAAATCAGCTTGAAATAATGCTTCAAGCTATAGCAGTTTCTTAAATATTGTAGAACATGCATTTATGAGATAAAAATACTGATAAATGTAGGAACATAATTGAAATACTTTTATTTGTTTTTAGATAGATGGTTGTATTGGTTTATGTGGCAAGGGGCAGGTAGCAGGGAGGGGCTGCAGAGGCGGCCTCTGTGAGCAGAGCCCAGCAGCTGCCCCATGTCAGATCAGAGCCAGCTCCAGACAGCCCCAAAAGGGACCCACTGCTGGCCAGAGCAAAGCCAGTGAGTGACGTTGGTTGGGTCTCTGGGAGAGCAGACTGAAGAAAGGGAAAAAACTGTGCACAAAAGCAGCTGGGAGCAGGAAGAGTGAGAAGCAGCACTGCAGACACCCAGGCCAGTGCAGAAGGAGGGCAGGAGGTGCTCCAGGCATGCAGCAGAAGCTCCCCTGCAGCCCGTTGAGAGGCCCCTGGTGGAGCAGGCTGTCCCCCTGCAGCCCACGGGTCCCACACGGAGCAGATCTCCACGCTGCAGCCCGTGGAGGAGCCCCCGGTGGAGCAGGTGGATGTGGCCTGGAGGAGGCTGCGGCCCATGGAGAGCCCCCGCAGGAGCAGGCCCCGGGCCGGAGCTGCAGCCCGTGGAGAGGAGCCCACGCAGGAGCAGGGGTCTGGGGGGAGCTGCTGCCCGTGGGGGACCCGTGCTGGAGCAGTTTAGCCCTGACGGATGGACCCCGTGCGGAGCCATATGGGCGCAGTTCTTGAAGAGCTGCTGCCTGTGGGCAGCCCCCGCAGGCTCAGTTCGGGAAGGAAGGCATCCCGTGGGAGGGACCCCGCGTGGAGCAGGGACAGAGAGTGACTGTGAAGGAGCAGCAGAGATGAAGTGTTACAGACAGACTGCAGTCCCCATTCCTCTTTCCTCCTGTATGGGAGGATGTAGAAGATGGTGGATGGGGGAAAGACGTTTTTCGTTTGCTTTTAGTTTCTCGCTTCTGAATATGCCCTCACTTTTCCAAGACCATATTGGTCAGCACTGTGAATCTTTTACCCTCTGCTACATATGAGCACTCTCTATAAGGCAAATCTTGAGACTTCACGTGGGACCATTCAGACCACCCATTAGACACTTTTTTAATGTGCTGACATGACATACCTTTTGCCTTGGTCCTTCAGCAGGCTCAGCAATGATAATGCTGTCAATATAATGACTTCGTAAGTCCCTACACCAAGTTGACTGTCACCTCTCTCTTTTGTGAGTTATAAAACAAAATCCTGACATACATCTGATTCCTTTTTTCTTTTGCTACACTATAGTCTTCAGGAAAAGCATTTGCAAGTCAGTAACCTCTATGATTAAATGCTGTCACTGTACATTCAAATTTAATTTCTCTCATGCTCTTATGTTTAAAGAAGAGTCATAATAAATGGCTGTGGTTGGTTTTATTTTCCCTCATAGTCCTTTACATTTACTCAGTGAATCTCTACGCAGAATTTGAATTTCTTCAAAGTCTGAGCGCGTCCCAAATCATAATACCGGAAACACAAATGAAAATTACAGTGCATCTCCTTTCACACATAAGCCTTCTGGTCTGTTTCAGTCAAATGCAGGAACTAGCAAGAGAGTCCCTGTTTATTGGTACAATCTTATTAGTGGGAAAACAATGGATTAAGTGACTATACGTCCCTTAGTTCAATCATTTCTAACAAGAATGAGGGAAGAATGACACAGTCATTCAATCAGTACTTTGTGGATTAATACTAAGCAATATAATTGTTGAGTGAATTTTGTTTCCAGTGTAGAATTCACACTGAAAAAAAAAAAATGACGACCTTGGTCTTTCCACAAAACTAATTAGAAACCTCTGTGTTAAAACATTACCCTATTGCACTGTCTTAAGAGCACACTGAGCAGCATTCTGAAAGCAAAAGCTAAGCAAATAGCTTTCTGTTTGAGATTTTGTTTGCTGAAATGTCATATAACACTGCAGTTGTGATCAGATAAAGAAGTGATATACTAAGGGAAAAAGGAAAAAACAAAATATGCTGACCTTCATACAAAGCTATGTAAAACACAAATGCTTACTAAACATGAGTTGTTTTGGTTTTCCCACAAAAGTTTAGTCCATCTTATCTGCTTGGAAAGGTTTCAGAATATGTCCTCAAAGCATTTTATGCTAGGAGGCCATGGACAGCCATCACAGACTTTTGTAATTTTTCATGCAGGATGAGCAACCCATAAAGAAAACATTTTTTGTGTCCTTACAGGCCTTCACTGAATGCATTTCTAGTCTCATCAGAGGAAAACTTCAGAGCCCTAAGATAGAAATTGAATCAAACTTCAAAGTTGGAACAAGGAATGGATGAGAATCTCTTTGAGGAAGAAGTCGTCAGTCCCATGTCATGACTGATGCTTGAAGACTGAAAAACCAGACCAGAGTTAGGCAAAGTGAGAATGATGGAGAAAACTCTTGGGAATGCTCTCTTCCCCCCAGCTTTTGAGAAACTGACCCTGAGTTATCTTTGCTGAGCTGTCTCACTCCTGTGTACATCTACAAAATACCTTTAAAACTGTAACATCTTTTTTTTTTCTTTTTCTTTTTTTTTTTTCTTCTTTCTTTTTTTTTTTCCCTACAGGCTTTTAAAAAATGTCTTGTTACTTTCAGCAACCACTTAAGCACTAGTGTTGCTTCAGACACATTGACAGAATAGCTGTAGTTTGCCTAAAATAATTGCAAATAAACTTACCCTACCTGTTTAGTCTTTTAAAATCTAACGGATGATTTTATAAGGGTCAGTAAGTAGGATGTGTGGAGTCCATAGTAATTGTACTCTAACATACTGGCATTTACTTACAGCCTCTAAGGACTGTTCCCATGCCAGTGACTTCACCTGGGGTTCTCTTCCTTAATACATGTTTCTAGACATTAAAGACTTTGTATATTCTAAATCTGTGAAAGACTTTGTTGATCCTGGTTCAAGAAGGAGGATGATGTCTGTATGCCCCTTTAATCTGGAAATATTCTACAATTCTGATTCTAGATATTACACAAACTTTTAAGGAAGACAGTAATGACTAATGACTAATACTTACTGCACCTTAAAAAAAAAAGAAGAAAAGGTGTCTTTTTTTTCTTTTTTTTTTGTGTACTTCCAGAAAAGAGTGCATGCTATAAATTTCTAGCTGAGCTGTCAGTGTGATTTTTTAAAACATTTCTGTTGCTAAGAAATATCCAGATAAAGAAAATGAATATTGTAAAATGATTCATAGACTTTTGTGTCTATCACTTGATTGTGACAGCAAATTAGTTTTGTTAGTGGCCAGAGAGCATGACTACACTCACGAGAAGGAGCCCTTAAAGGGCAACAGAAAGAGTGACTGCATTCTCTCATCCCCGAAAGAAGACAATACAACCAAGAAAAAAAAAAAAAAGGAAAAAAAAAAGATGGAAATTAGCAGTGTTTCTGTTAGCTCTTCTTCATGCCAAGGAAGTTACGTAGAAGTAATCTCTTCTATGGCACTTTAATCTACGTCTCCCGCTTTCTCGGTTCTGCCAAGATAGCGCATGACATGTTTGAAGAACTTAATTCAAGCCTATGCTGTTCTGCTATCCTGTCTTTAATTAATACACATTTGCCTTTCCAGTGCACAGGCAGAGTGATATTATCTTTATCCTGACTTTTTTTCAGGCTTTTACTGAAATATAGAAACCTACCAATCTAACATAGTTAGGTATATAATCTGAGAAGACTTCAAAGAAATCATTTTTCAGCCAAATGGATCAGATATTTGCAGGCTGTGACTGTGAATTATGGAAATAACAAGTTTATGACAAGGCTGATAAACAGATACTCATACAAACTTATAAGAAAAAAAACTCCATGATCACTTCATCTTCTGATTCAAGGTCACATAATTTGAGAGATATGCCTCAAAGTCTTATTTTAGGATGTCAGATGAAAAGAAACTTACAAATGGAAACTCAACAAACTGGAAGGGTCTGTGAGGCCAAAAAGGAAACATTTTCCTAAAGGTTACTAAAAATAAGTAAATATTGCATATGGTCATTATTATTATTATTATTCTTTTAAATTAACACAGAATTTAAGAGACACGTGGGAGAAGGATTAAGTAAAGCACCGCATTTTTACCATTTTAGAATGCAGCAGCATTTAAAATTATTCCCTCTGACTTTTCCCAGGTACACAATATCAAAAAACTCATGACCCTTAAGTAACACATCATTATTTCCATTCATTCTGTAAATAAATATACAGCTGTTTTTCTTTTCCTTTGTGCCCAAAAATCAACTGCAGAAGACTGTAGCATTCATTAGTTTACTTTAGCCACCCAGGACTATGCCTACACATCTGGAAGCTTAAAACTTAGAAACTCTCTTATGAAGATAAGCTTTTTGAAGTAGAAATTGCCTGAGTTTCAACAGTGCTCAAAGGTAGACAGCCTAGACCATAGGGCCTGTCTCCTGACAGATAATTTGCAGAGAAATTATCTGAATATCCCACATTACAATCTGTGCTTCCTATCTTACAGTGTTACTAATGGATTGCACAGTGAGGCAAATTATTCTCATGTAAAGAAACTGAATAGCTGTCAGAGATGGTCCTCAAATGTGCCTTAACCCAGATGTCTCTGTAAGAACAAACAACATTTTCTTTTCTTGTACTACTTTTTCCTCTAATGTTAAGTCAGTCAACCAAGGAATGACATGTATTTTTTTTTTCCAAAACTGGAAAGCATTTATTTCTGTTTCTTCACCTCTTTTGAGTGGTGCTTACATTGCTCTTCCTAAGTAACAAGAACTATCACTTTTTTTTTTATTTTCTTTTTTTCTTTTTTTTTTTTCTTCAAGAAATATACAAAAGAATATAATAATGGAGATGCTGTTTACAGCTTGACAAGTGACACACTGTGGGGATAGAGCTTTTGTCCTGATGCCCAGCAGTCAGACAGAACAATGTCCCTGTCTTTTCAGATGTACTATTTTGGAAATTGTAGGACACAGACCCCCCAGCTTCAATGGCTTATTTTTAAATACAATATAGTTCAGCTGCAAGATATTTGAGAATCTAATGCTATCTGCACAGTCTTGTAGCCTCCTTGTGAAATTCGGGTTCTTAGATCTATTTCTGGAAAGTTTGAATTATTATTTTTTGGTGTGGTTGTTCTGTTTTCCTTTTCCTAAAGGTTTGATAGATTAGTATTTGTGTTAAATCATAAGTGCCGGTAGAAGTACATGATTAGTGGAATCTCTCCCATTCACATGGGCACAAGTTCTGTCTGACAAACTGGAAAATAGAACTCTGCCTCAAAACTATGAAAGAAACTTTTGTAGGGGTGATAACATGAGATGACTTACTTCACAAGCTTTAGGAAAGTTTTAGGAAAGTATTGTGATTTAGGTCCTGTCTAGGGGACCTAAGGGGACCCCTTACTTCTAGGGGAAGTAAAACTTCCTAAAGCATTTAAAATGTAGAAAATATGTTAAGTTTAGGAAGAGGATAAAATCAAACAAACAAAAAACTATCACCAGAACATTGTTTTACCGTTAGTGTGGAGTTTCTACTCCACAGAAAGTTCTCAGAACAGCAGAAATTTTTCCAATCTTCCTCAGGAGTTAAAAATAAATAAATAAATAAATAAATAAATAAATAAATGCTCAGATAAAAAATACCCAAAGTTTTTCAAAGAAAGAAACACAAGAATCCTTCCATTCTGAAGTTTATTTTGTTCAGTTAAAATTAGTTTTTTTTAAGCATTCATAGAACATTTTTGGTGTTTGCCATATAGAGCAACTCACTTTTCTGACTTTATTTCATTCAGATTATCTGAAGTAGCATCTTGGATCACAGCTACATCTTCAGTCTATTGTGTTTGTAAATGGGGTGACTCATTAAGTATTTTGCTGCTCCAGAATTTACATGCTATAAAAATCCCAGCTCCCCACTAAAGTTCTTTTCTCCCTTTTGCACTATCATCTCTAAAGTTAAAAAACAAAACAGAACAAAGCAAAAAATACAGCTGGGGGTGGGGTACGATTCCAATAAGGGGTAAAAGAATATGGCTTAAAAATGGATACAGTTTCTTCAACTTTGTGCTAGAGTTGTTTCAGTAGATGCTTGTGGGTGGCATCCCTGCCCGTAGCAGGGCGTTGGAACTAAATGACCGGTAAGGTCCCTTCCAGCCCAAGCCACTCTATGGTTCTGATTCTGTGTTCAACTGCAGGTGAGAGCTGCTCAGTCTGTGCACAGTATGCATAATTGGTCCCTTTATTACTTTGCTTCAGTTAAGAGAAGAACACAACTTTTGCAGTTCTCCTTCCTGTTTCTGTGTATTTCTAAAATTGCCTTATGTTTGCTTCTATTCTTCTTTTTCACAACAGCTCTTTCAGCCTGTCAGCCTTTTAATGTTTGTTTCTAACAATGTCCATGAGGCATAGACTTCAGCCTGTGAAGTCCAAAGCTCTTTCAGTCTCCACAGCTGTCAGCTTGGGCTTAGCCCTCACACCTTAGAGGTTGGATGTACATACCTGTGAATATTTGACATGTAAAAAGACATAGCCTCCATGTTTCTTACTGGACAACAAGATATTTGTGAGCAATGTATGAAATCAAAAAAAGATGCTGTACAACCACTTTGTTCTTGGGAGTCCAACATTTTGATCTCTGATGTCTGAATCACATCTCTACTACCCATGGAATAGAAAAAGTCTGATGTCTTCAACTACACAAGACGTGCTACCCAGCCCAGGTTGTCACCCACGAATGTCTGTCACTTCACTGTGCATACAATGGAGGGTAATTCTGTGCATACACAACTAGCACAGTCTGTGAATCCCAGATTTCTCTAGACCCTAATCAGAATACCTGGACTACTGCTATTATCCTCACTAATCTGCCTGGCCTCTGTAAATCCTATGAAGATGAAGCCTTACAGCTGTAAATCATACATTAGAAAACATGCAGGTAGGGAGACTATCTTGGAAACACATTCATGGCAACTTTCCCATCTGGAAGGTAAGCATTTTCAGCTTTGGATTTACCATTTATGAACTTCAGCCAATTTTCTTCAGCTCTTTATTCATCTCCTGTAGTGTGAACTGCTGTGTATATATTTTTACAAAGCCACGTCTTGACTGGAGTTATTGCCATTAAACAGTAGAACGCCTTTCAAATCACAGATGAAACTACAAACAGCCTTGAGGAACAGTCAATTGTATCTCAAGGGAAATTAAAAAATCCCCCCGCCTCTGACTACCTACATTTAACCTATTTTGTATGGGATTTTTACGCCATTAAGCACAGGGGAAATAATGCTGCCAGTGTTTCAGACCCTCAGGCTTCCATCAGAAATGGGCTGCTTACAAAAGTGAATTCACCAGTAAGTATTTAAACTGTACTCAGCTCATTATATCGGTATCACAAAATTAGCTCCCAGTGGAAGTCTGAGATTTTTCTCCTAAAGAGGAAACCCATCCTCAGTTCATTAGCTTCTTTTCCATATCATATTGCAATAAAACAAACAAAACAAGTGAAAAAGCACTTTATTAATTTTAAGTTTCCTGAAATGATTTGTGTAATATGAGGCTGCTGGTGCACAAAATTTGTAAAATTTATACATTTAATGAGCATAAGAAATTCTAACTATTTTTCTCAGCAAGCTGAAAGTCTTTTAAATTTCAGAAATGCTTTTCATCTATGGATAACCTTCTTTGTATATTAGAAGACAAAGTTTCTTCATAAAGATCATAACCTGACCTTTTTGAATTAAAATACCTGCTTTAGGGAACCTGCTTTGGCAGGGGGGTTGGACCCAATGGTGTCTTGAGGTCCCTTCCAACCCCTACAATTCTGTGATTCTGTGTGATTCTGTGATTGTTTTGAAGTCAGAAGTACCAGGCAAGTTGACCCAAAAGGCATACCCACCATAGTTGTTACTAGTAGAAAACAGCTGGCACAATTCAAAATCTCTTCCACCACCCATGAAAACCAGCTCTTTTCACAAGCCTTCATGCTGGGAGGTGTGCAGAGGAGTTACCATGTCTGATTAAGCTGTCTGCAAAGCATTATCTGTTTGTTTATGAACTCACAAAGCAATGAGGACACAGCAAAATTGTCCACGTCCAGTGCCTTGTGCCTGTTATTGCTGCCCCCCTTAGACACTGAGGGAAGGAGAGATGCAAATTATAAATGCAGATGCTGACTTCGCTTTTGTAATACTCCCAAAAACATGTACTTGCTTCCTGGCAGCAATGGTAATTTGGTGCCAATTTTGGT
Source organism: Anser brachyrhynchus (assembly GCF_964034855.1). Taxonomy (NCBI): domain Eukaryota; kingdom Metazoa; phylum Chordata; class Aves; order Anseriformes; family Anatidae; genus Anser; species Anser brachyrhynchus. The sequence continues at coordinate 49,618,654 of NC_137694.1, read as the reverse complement.
AATTAGATCATTTTTACATGCCTTAATAACAACATTCAGCAATGTACATTAGGCTCCCGCATGGACAGAGTCATTAATGCTTTGACTTTTTCCTCTTGAGGAAGCAGTGGGCTGAATAGTAAAATTAGGAATTAGTCATGTTGCCAGGAAGTAAGGGTTTTATATATACAGCATAATCTTTTCTGAACAGGGACTGTGATATTTTATTGCAAGGGTTGCAAAAACAAAAGTTCTGAATGAAGGGTAATATAGAATTTTCAAGAAAACCAATAAAACTTTACACTTTCTTTGAATTTCTAAATTATTTAATCAATAGAGAAATGTGATCTGCCAAAGTAGGTATATTTGACATTAATAACTAATTTTACATAAAATTACAAAAAATGCTGTTAGTCTTTCTTAAAACTATTTGTTTCTGTTCTGTACCTATTAGCAAAGTTTCATATATAAACATGAAAGAAAATTTTAAAAGCCCATCATTTAGACAAATATCAAACATGTTGCCTAAAGAACAATCACCCAATTGACATTTTAGTTATATGTATCTCCAATTAGTAAGCCTGAATCTAAACCTTAGATCTGAACTCTGGACTCAGGATTTACACATCAACTTCCTTTTAATTGGCTAATACTCTGTTCTAAACTCTTAAGCATGTAGGTTTGGAGTTTGAACTCACTGCTGTGTTTGGCTCAGAAACATTTTTAAATAGGTTCAGCCTAGAACCTGGAATCCTGTTCAGGTCTGTGTTTTCAAGAATTGCTTTGTTTTATTTTCCACTGTTTTTAGTGTTTGTGCCATCTTCCATGTCTGTGGCTGTATGACAGAGTGACTTGGGTTGAGCAGAAGGATCAGGTAACCATGTCATTTCTTTCGTGCTAGAGAAAAAGCACTACAAAGCAAAAGAAGAACAAGTTTGTTCTGAACATTGGTCTCACACTGAATCTTCATCAGCAGAGGATTCGAGCACTAAGCAACTAGCAACTTCCTCAGGAAATCTTTATTGATTATAAAATATAGAGCTGCAGAATGCCAACAATAGGACCTGAATGCCAACAAACAGGACCTGAAAGTCCTAAAATCCCATTCCAGTCATTTTCAGACCCAACCTTCTTTAGGGTCCTAGCTTATAGTAATATTTTGGTCAATTTATCTCCTTCCTGCTCCTACTGAATTGTCTTTGAAATGTCTAGCAGATGCAACATCACCCTATGCCTGTGGTTAAAAGCATGATAATTTTTCAACATTCAGCTTTTGTTGTATCCATAACTCTGGAGTCTATATTGTGAATTACAGATTTCAATTTAAGGAATCGCATCTTTATTTTAATGTATAATTGATGCTTATGTGTACTGTAACTCCAAGGTTTTGTGGCAGCTAGTTACAAAAACATTTTATATGAACAGGAAGGTAGCTGACTTCCCTTTCTTTGGTTTATATCACTCGTATGGATATCAAATAGACAGGTATGTCAAAGACAGCCTCTAATTTGTCTCTGTATACTAAACATAAAAAGAAGAAGAAAGCTTTTGCAATGCAGAGTGATTCTGTCAAAAGATTGCTATATACAGGTACTTATTCTGCTTCACTTCTCATTTGTGTATGAAATCCTTCTTGACAGATCTCTGAGTGCAGAGTAAATTAGAAAAGTTAACTACTCTTTATCCATTATTTATGTTTTGTGCAGTCTAAAATTACCAAGTTTTCTTCACATACAGTATGCCAAGGTACAAAATTAGCATAAAAACTAGATCCATAACATATTTTTTGTATTCGCTTGAAATAACAGTGTTAGCAATGGTTTTCTTCTTAATTAACCACTAGCATTTTAAAGTGTCAAGATGCATGCAGCAATGGAGAGCTTTTGAAACTATACCGAAGACAAAAGACAAATGATTAAATAAAATAAATGAAGTGAATTTTGTAATGGACTCTGTAGTGCTAATTGATATGAAGCAATAGAAAACCTGGCAAAAGCTTGAAGGGAAAACCTTCAAGCTGATGTGATGAGACCCAGGAGAACTGATAACAGAGAATATATTGATAAGTATCAAAAAATCATCATCTTAACTTAGACCAAAGAAAAATCAAAAAAGAGTGAAATATATATATTTCAGTTTCAGGCACTATCTGTTTTATCTTGTTGTTATTGTTAACTTTGAAAAGAAGGCCAAGTAAACTAAGGTTTTGGCTTAATTCCAGTGGTATACCCTCACTCTTTTTTTTGGCTTTCTTGCTTTTCTTTGGCTGAAGGAAGTAGACAACTTTCTTTTTTCTTTTATTTTTCTAATACAAGATCCCTGCTTTTCATATGCTCAGAACTGCTATCATCTAGATAAGCCTAAGTATTGTTGTGTATTTTTTTGAAGACTGTTATAACTTCTCTGATGTTTTTCCACTTCGCAAATGCTTCAACTGAAGAGATATTTTATGAGACTCCCACTCCCTTCTGCCTCCAGCTGGTTATTAATGATGTCCTCTCACTCATTATTATCCTCAGTTATGCAGCTCCCTGCATGGCCATACAGTGAAAAATGGACCAGTGAAATGATCCAACCTAAAATAAAGCTTCTCAAAAGTTGTTTCTTCTTTTAGACATGGATCATTAAACAGAACTATCAGATGAACTATTGGACCCACAAAGTAAGGAGGATAGCAATATCCAGTGACAAGGAGAGAAAAAGAGTTCTGGAGGCGGATGGGATGTGAATTCATGATAAGTGCCCTTAGGATAAGGGATGGAAAGGAGTTCCATGATCAGCAGTTGCATAATGAGTGCTCTCCCATGAAGTGAGATGTGCTGTTTAGCCTGAAGAAATTTAAGATACAGTTCTTACTTCCCATACTTGTATCTTAATCATCTGCATGTAAACTGTTCTGGCAGGCTGGGAAATAAGGATAATTTCTCATTGTGCTGAAGACATCTGGTTCAGAAGCTCACAGAGACACTGAGCAAGCAAAAAGAGTCAAAACTCTGTAGCTCAGTGATTCATGCGTTGTCTTGAAGAAGGGCACCTGCTTTCCAGGGATTTCAACTGTATTTTACACTTTTTACACTGTGTGTATTTTGTTTTAAGTGAAATGATTAAAAGCTTCTTTTGTTGAGGTGAGGGTAAATATTTGATTTGATTTTCTGGGGTTGGAAAAGTCCCCTATGTCTGAATCACATTTCTGGTACAAGCTCATCACAATCTGGGAAATCTGCAGGAGTGCTGAGTGGAATTTTCCATAAACTGGTGCCACAATAATGTGCAACTGTGTAAAGTTCAGTTTGCAAAAATGCAGGAAAAATATCAGAAGTTCTGTAGATATTATGCAGGACTATCTCCTGCAAATACTCTTGGTTAAATTAATGTCATACTGATTTCTAGTAGTAAAGGTGTTATGCCAATTTCTAGGAAGAACTATTTGATAATGTAGGATCACCTGTAAACTGGAAATTATTCATTTTTATTACTCTTTTTATTTCAGGAAATTTAATTAATGGAAGTTTATGTAAGTTGAAAAAAAAATGTTTACAGAGCCACACATTGAAGAGTAAAACAGATAACAGTATAGTAACAAATTCATAAAGGTATCGTAGAAAAGTTAGACGGTGCCCTCTGATCACAAGATGAGATGAATTTTCTAAAGTAAAGAGCAGACTATGAAAGATATTTTGTAGCTGAAACATGCAAATAGGTGCATAGTGGGATTTTTCAGATGCTAAATACAAAAAACACCTGAGGAGGTTAGCTGACTCACTTGCATTGATTTCAAAGAGGGTAGAACTTCATTATCATCAGTGACATAGGAAGAATATCAAAAATGTAATTGAAATTTCACAAAATGTGCATATACAGGATATGTGTCATGGTGTGCATATGTATCATGGTGATGACAAAGAGATATTTTTTTCTTGATTACTTAGGTCTCTGAAATGCATGAGGTATGTGTTTTCAGAATGTTGATAGACATGAAATGTGTCATTTATCTTAGGCATGCTTTTGCATGGGTAAGCTTTATCATGAGGAAAAAGTGGGTGCAAGGAGCCTACTCCTTCCCTGCCCTGCTCCTTCAAGGCAGTGAAAGGTGTCCCACCATCAGTTAGCTGCCTATGGGTGTCTGGGCTCTAGAAGGAAACAAAGATTCATACCTTTGAAGAACCATTTCTAGCAGCCAACTGTTCTTACATACTGAGAGCTGGGTGTGAGACTGGGGCTCTGAGCAGCAGCCTGGCTCATGAAACAAAAATGCTAAGGTCAGACTTGGGCCTAGAGGAGGAGGCTCCAGGCATGTAACTATTGCAGTCTAAAGCTCTGAGGTATCCAGCACTAGGGTATAGGGCAACATGGAGTGTCAGGAGATTAAATTTAACCGTAATTTTCTGAGGCTAGTGCGACTCACTGGTGAAGGTGCAGAATATTACAGACCTTTCACCATACAGCTCTAACAATTTCGATTGAAAAAAAAATATGAAATTGAGCATTTAATTTATAGCTGAATAGGGCATGGCACTAATCTGATATCAAGCAGAATGAGAATTAAGCTAATGGCAGTTTAAAACCAGACCCTGAATGAAGAAATACTGTCCCAAATTTAGGTGTTTCAGACTGCTTTAATTATGTTGGGTTCCTTATTTGATTTTCAAAGCAATTCATAAACAAAACAGATATATGAGCTCAGTCTACTCACATGAGAGCATCTGTTACTTTATGGCAAAACTATTCTCTGTTGCGTTTGCAACACAGAATCAACGGGAGCTTAAAGTTGCACATATGTATAAGCAGTATGCTGATCTGAAGTCATAACGAGAATTCCATTGTTTAACAAGAAGTTCTAAATGTTTTTAAATATAACTTTAAAAATAATTTTAAGCAGAAAATTGCTACTCAATGTTCAGTGACACACATAAGAGCAGCCAGAAATAGTATAATTGCACTTGTCATTTGCATAAAAATAATACTAAGAAAGAACGTGTTATGGTCAGAAAGATAGAACTGACAAGCCAATGAAAGCTGTAGGAAATAACATAATCCTTGTATTAAATATTTCTGGTTTGATACAATGGATTTCTTAAAGAAAAGCTGAAAGCAATTCTTAATAGTTTTAAATCTGTAGAGTTCAAAAACTGGTGAGATATTGCTCTTTAAAATCTGTCTCTAACAAGCCACATAAAGAAAACTTTGCTGAAGTAGGTATTGACAAAAGCAGCTAAGGGAGTACTTAAAACTGGGAACACAAGCAAATCTGTTGGTCTAAACAATCTGCATCTTAAGGGAAATAGCAAATAAATTCACATAAACCACTGGTAGTGTAGTTTTTTAAAAATCATAAAAACTGAAGCGATACAGGAACACAGCAGAAAGAAAAATCTGGTATTAACTTTGTCTCCAATATTTAAGAAAAATGTCAGGCTGTTGTTCAAGATTTTTCCTAGTTCTTCCATTAATGGCTACAACGTTCTCAGTTGTATTCTCATATATTTTATCACAAAACATTGGATATCCACAAACAGCAAGACTTATGAAGTATTTTATAATAAGGATAAATGTTCCATCTACTACTTATTTTTTCAGATAATTATAATATTGACTTTTGCAGTTGTGTTATTAACACTTCATCTTATTTCTTGACAACTTAACAGTTTATCATGCAAACAGCTACTATGCAAATAGCATGTAGTACTCACTGCTATGCGCATCTTCATTCAGTAACGTGATTGTTCATAGTACGGGGGAAACTCAAAGCAGTGGGCTCATGGCGGTTAATCCTGAAAGATTCTGAGTAATCTGGCTCTCACCCAGTAAAGCACCTAGGCACATATTTATAGTATCACTAATGGATTTTTTGTCAAGAGACATACTGAAATTAAAGGCTTTGATTAAAGCACATGATTAAAGGCTTTGCTGAAGCTACTCCAGGGTGCTCAGGACCACCCATGCCTGATAATTCCATATGTTTGCTGGCATAGTTTTTCAGAATCTGGCCCATTTCTAATACCACTTTTTAACATCAATATTTAAAATAAAGTTTTATTTAAAAAAAAAAAAAGTTTCTTTGCAGTTGTTTTGAAGCATGGCTGATAACAAGGTTGATCAGACGACTGGAGCACCTCTGCTATGAAGACCGGTTGAGGGAGTTGGGGTTGCTTAGCCCAGAGAAGGCTCTGAGATCATATAGTGGCCTTCCAGTATCTAGAGGGGTCCTACAGAAAAGCTGGGGAAGGCTTTTTACAATGACATGTTGTGATAGGATGAGGGTTAATGGTTTAAAACTAAGAAAGGGTAGATTTAGATTAGATATAAGGAAGAAATTCTTCACTCAGCAGCACTGGAACAGGTTGCCCTGAGATGTTGTTGATGCCCCATCTCTGGAGGTTTTCAAGGCCAGGTTGGATGGGGCTTTGAGACATCTGGTCCAGTGGGGGGTGTCCCTGCCCATGGAAGGGGGGTTGGAACTAGATGATCTTTAAGGTCCCTTCCAATCCAAACCATTTTATGATTCTATGATATTTGTAGAACAGCTTATATTACAAAAGTATGTTACATTCACCTGTTCTTAGATAACCAAAAGCAAAGAAGAAAAATACAGATAATTTCAACTAAGCAACATCATTTTCTTTCTTTTCTCTTTTGTTGCAGATTTATTCCCTCACTTCCCTAGGCTGTCCTGACCTAGACAATGTGAACAGACTATCTTGACTCAATTTTTGTCTTCCCTCTCATTTCTTGGGATGTCTTCTTTTTGTTTCCAGTAAGGAAAACAACATGGAGATAGATACAATACCTGTGATGTGAAAGAGTGAATGAACACAAGGGAACTCAGCAAAACATTTCTACCATGCATCTTGGACTCTGCCACAGTAGACCCCGCTCATCCTAGTGATTTGTGAAAGAGGATGCTGTACTGGGTTTACGTGGCAAGGCTTTGGCATTGAGGGGGAGGGAGGTGTGTGTGCAGGGTGGCCTCTGTGAGCAGAGCCCAGCAGCTGCCCCATGTCAGATCAGAGCCAGCTCCAGCCAACTCTAAAAGGGACCTGCTGCTGGCCAGGAGCAATGCTGGTTGGACCTCTGGGGGAGGCAGACTGAAGAAAAGGAAAAAACCTGCTGTCCAATAGCAGCTGGGAGAGAGGAGTGAGAAAGCCCTGCAGACCCCAAAGTCAGTGCAGAAGAAGGGCAGGAGGTGCTCCAGGCAGGCAGCAGAAGTTCCCCTGCAGCCTGTGAAGAGGCCCCTGGTGGAGCAAGCTGTCCCCCTGCAGCCCATGGGTCCCACAGCAGAGCAGTGAGAGTAGCATGGTGGGGTTTTATTTAGCTATCAGTGTGAAACCACCACAGGTGCTCCAGCTGGCTACTGAGAAAGCCTTCTGAGAAAGGGCTCGTGCCAATGCCTGAGCAGCAGGGAAGCAGCAGGTGTCCTGTCAGCTCATCATACTGCTGTCAGGTGTATGTGGACCAATAGGAAGGACAGGCACCATATTTCCTACGGGACTTAACAATATTGAAGAGCCTGGAATGCTTAGAGAAGTTATTTGGTTCAAGCAAACTGCTTTATGTGCCACTTGTCTATTCTCTTTTATGTATCACACTAAAATTTCCAATTCTGTGAAGAGAGGGAAGGATTCTCACAGGAACGATTCTAACATGACAGAATGAGGAACAAATGGGTAGGCTGCTAAGGTAAGGATGGCACAGAAAGGATGTGCTTATTTTGTTGTGGAGACTGAAGCAACTTCCAGTCACCCTGAAGAATGTGCTGAAAGGTCTTAGGAAAGACCCAACACTTCTCCCCTGAGCTCAAAATGCAATGTAGAGGCAGCCAGTCTAACTTTGCTGATTCTTCTTCTCAAAATAGATTAATTTACCATGATGCCATGAGAGTGTTTATTGGTGAAAGGACCTCAAACTTGGTCTTGTGGACATAAGGAAGATGAATTGAGTGCATAATGCTAAAGTAAAAACTGTTTGATGTTTTTCCCATAAGTAGTAATGGCAAATTAATCAGTAGATAATTATCTAGAGGGAATAATGTCTTCAATTATGTGATCATCAGTATGAATTGCTAGGTGTTTTTTCTTCTGTTTTCATAGGAGAACACGTGTATTCCAGCTGTCCAGTTTTCTAAGTGAATAGATGTGCATACAGGTAATTGATAACATTCACAATAAGGAATAACTCAGTTAAAGATAATCTAAGTGTGGAAGTCTGAAAGATAGATGTATTCATTACCTGCCTGCCTCCTGTTTTCTCCTTTAGTTTATTTGGATTACTTCTGAATTCAAACCAATAAATCACTTAACTTTTGGAGAAACTTCTGCAGTCTTGACATGAATTATATGAAGCACCTATCAAATTTTGCTGCTGACTTGATGTGACAAGTAAGTTCTAAGAACTCAAAACATTTTTTAATAACCAGTCAAAATCACTTACCAAAGCTATATATAAAAAAAAAAAACTACAGATGTTGCTTAGATTATTTATGCCTTTGTTCACAATGCTGTACGTAAGTAGCATTATTGTCATTAAATCTGACAGTTTTGAAGAAAACAACACTCTAAATGGGTACAATTAAGTGCTTTCTAGACATGAAGAAATATGGTTTGTGAAGTTCTTGTTTTTCTTACAAAGTAAATAGACAAGTGAGAAAAATCCTATAGCCTATGACAAAGAGATGGTTCAGCTGATTTTTATTCAGAATTCTTCACTGTAAGGCCTAGTTGATAGAAAAGGAACAACTATATGCATATATTTTACTATAATTAAGACTAGGTGCCAGACATGAATGTTGAAAAGGTTACGAGGCACTGTAAACTAAAATCACACCTGAGTAGTTCCTCTGGGTTCAGATAATGAATTCTCTTTTCTGAGTGAACAATTATCATATGGGTTTCTGTGCCTGTATGTGCATAGATGTTTCATGCTTTCAAACTGTTTTGCATTGGATGAATAAATAGCAGTACATTAATTCATTAAAAAAAAAAAAGTTAACATTTCTATGAGTTAAAAATATACAAAACCTATACAGAAATTTGCCTGACTACATTATGTTTGGCAGTATGTATTTTAAAACCATCTTCTGTCAGGAAGAACTAAACAAAGAGAAAAGGCCAAGAAAAAAAAAGCGCAGTGCTTGTTACTGAATGTCTTCTGGTCTATGAAAGAATAGCATAAAATCAGAGGAAAAAAATGTGAAAAACAGGTAAAATATATATATATATATATATTGTTTTGCTTGGATGACACTGGCGTGGGTTAAACGATTAGCTTATGAATTTCAGCTGGGGAATTTTTGTCCCCAAGCCAGTATTTCATCTACGTGAACAATGGCTTTCAACTTGAGACTGAAAAACCTAAGCATAGATGTACATGTAGCAGTCTATAACTAAGCTAGGTGAGCAAGCTAAGTGAGCCATTATAGCTGAAGGATATCTAGTCAGCACAGACAAGGGGAACCAGGGCGACAATTCACCTGAGCAGCTGAGGTCAAGATGGATAGCAGTCCATTGACACGAAGTGGGATTCAGCTGCCTAAATAAATTCAGCTGATGACACTGCAGGTGCTACAGTATGTACCATGCTGTCTCCAGGCTGTTTCACAATTGTGCAGATTTCCTGTAAGCTCTGTTATATCAGGTTATATCTCTGCCTCAAATTTTCCTGGCATCCCAAATGGCTTGTATTTAGGGAACTGAACCCTTCCCCAAATCTGCTGTGACTGAAGCTTGGACAAAGCTCATTGGATTATCACTAGTACATACGTACATGCATTCAGGTAATTTGGTCTGGAGCTAAAGTCATCACAGGCACCCCTAAATTGTTAGGTATGTCACAGGGTAGGTGGAATTAGGACTAGAAAATTCTTAGTGTTGTCTTCCTTTCCCAAGAGCCCCAAGCACAGACAGTTGTGCAAAGGAGGTGACAGTCCAATCTATCTAGTTTCATAGAACTATTCAAAGAAAAAAGTAAGTCCAGGTGTAGATTTAGGGTAGACTAAGTCCACAAATTTGTCAGAAAGAAGAATCATGATTTCACTGTCAGAATCCTTCAAAGAATCACCTAATAATTATCATCAAAATTAAAAATAAAAGAATGATCAGACTTTGATAAAGAAGCCCAAAGTAATCTGACTGGTTTTGGTAGTCTAGTCTTGATGCTGTATAATATCCTACTGGAGATTTGCAACTATCTAGTTGTCAAAGCTGGATTCCAGTATGAAGCTGAAGAAATTAGAATGTGATTAATTTCTAGTACTCTCCTTCAATTTTAGAGCCACATGGTACAGAAATATTCCTATTAGTTTCTAGAATTTCTTGTTCAGGTGCTACTGAATTTAGCCAATATTTTAGTATAAGAGATGGAAATCATCTCACCAAGGTTTTGACCATATAAGCACTCATTTCTTCCCCCGAACTAATTTCTAGTTTCTGTAAATTGCCAATGAAAAGAGTGATTCATCTCATTTTAAGGTAGGCATCAAACAGAAATTACAATTAGGGAAAACATCTCACTCTGTAAGTCACAATGATGAGATCACTGAAACCTCCATAATTTCATGACTCCCCAGTCCATCTTGTAATGCTGTGGAGCAGCGCTGTGTTAACCTTTCAGGAACTTTGAAGAAAATGTGCTCAGGGCTTGACTCGCTGCATGTCATGCAGATTTCCCTTGGGCATATCTGCAGAGATTTGTGTGTGCTGCATCAACTGCTGTGCCTCAGGAGCCATTTCTGTCTAGCAGGACCCAATGCGCACCCCAGGCTTGCTGTGAAGGTTTCATCTGCTGGTGTATGGGTCCAGCTTTGCATTTCATAGTCATTGTTCCTTTCTGAAGACGCAGTTACTAATCTTTCTACACTAATCTTTTGCACAGTAGATGAGTAAATTTTATGCTCAATAAACATAGCACATCATTTAAACAGTCCCCGAAAGGCTGAGTGATACTGAGTACACTAGATATAGTTTGTCTGTCTAGACATTTTTATAGAAGGCTGACTTAACAGGTCAATGGTAAATGTAATGGAAATATTTTTAGCAGAAATTACTTCAATTTCTTTCCTCCACTGAAAAAAAAAAAGCCTACTTTGCCAATGAACACACACTCATTTGAGTCTCATACCCATTTCATCGTTGACAAAATATCTTTGTCTTTGAGAAAGTGTAAAGAAATTAGTAGTGAGCCTGAATTTACAGATGCTGTTACTACCGGTCAGGAAGTCCTGAAGATTTAAGCTGGGAACATCAAAATTCACATTCTGAAAATTAACAGTGACTGTTCAAAACTGCTCTCTGAACAGTATATTCTGTTGCATGGTTCATGTCTCAGTAACAGAAGCAAACAAACAAAACAAACAACAACAACAAACCACACAATCCTGGCTATTATCAGAAGCAGCAGAAAGCTGGTGGTATAGAAGGTGTGAGGGACAGAAATGAAACCTGAGGTCATGAGAAGCCCATTCTCCTAAGCAGCATATGAAGCACTTCCAAAAATTGTTACTTTTAGGAACCGGACTCATGTTTTTAGGACTAAGGCTTACATTGCGAGAAAACAGATATTACTAAGTATCACAGAAATCAGACACTCATTCTTTATTTTTTATTTATTTATTTAATTTATTTTTACTGCACTCTTATCTCTTTCCTGAAAGGAGTACTTCATTCTAGCAGGAGCCAAATGAGAAATTCAATGTGTGCGTAGATCTGCTTTCAGTGGGACTACACATTACTAAATGAAACATTGGAGCTGAAGTGTTATGCTTGATTTGGGCTAAAATGCTCACCACCTTTGACAATGACTCAGCAAAACAGTTAAACGTGCACAGTTCTCAGCTTTTATTTCCCCTCACCTGAATGAGACATTAGTTATAGGAAGGTATGAATATCATAAAAAGAATTAAACATACACATTACTGTTTTGCTGGATGAAGGCCAAAATGCCTTCTCTTAAATTATTTATAATAATCCCTAATCCTGTATCTTTGCAGTTTAAGGGGGTTCTGGCTTTCAGCTGCACTCCTTTTCCTATCCAAATGACTTCCAAAATTCAGTTCTACTCTTTGGGCTAAAATAAATGCTTGTAAGAATACTGTAATTAAACACAATTGCAAAGATGTGCACACTCAATGCTGCATAACCATAATCCCTGTACATTTTTACTGTTGTTGTTCTTTCCTCATCATCTATAATTTTCCTGGCTTATTGTTTACAGTCCTTAGTTATCAAATCAGTTTTGAGTAACCCTAGTAAACTCTTTGTAGTTTTGTTGCTGTTGCAGAGGGTCCACTGCACTTCTCTGACATGTAAACAAATACAAACTCAGCAAGGTGGGAAGATTCAGTAATCTGTAGAAACAGTTTTGAATCACAATTTCCATTTGCTTTGCCAGCTTTTACTTAGGGCATTATTTATAAAATAGCCTAAGCAGACACACAAAAACAAACAAACAAAAAGTGACCCAACCTAAATGCTCCCAGTCCATAATGAAATTGGTGATGAATTTGTGGGGATAATCATACAAAATCACGGCTACATTTGGCCTGTTAATATTAGGAGATGTTGGCCTCTAGAAGAGCTGCACTTTAAACTTCATAAACATAAATAGTTTCTAGAATGTTTTGTGAAATATCTGTGTGTGCTTTTTAAAAGAATTTCATTGTTAAATCTGCAAGTCGGTTGACTAAATAAGTTTTTTGTTTGTTTGTTTGTTACAAAAATACAGTATTTTCATGTGAAATCCTTTAATGCTGTCCAGCAGAATTATTTTTAAAATGTACACCGCAATTTTACTTTAGCTGTTACTGTAAGCAGTTCTTTTCACCTGTTGTCAAGCAGCACCAAGTTGTGGATCTCTTAGGAGCCATTCAACCAGAAGATAAATGGAATGAAGAGTAAATGGTATGTATGAAATGTAGAGTATGACAGTCAAAACCATATTAATCACTTCAGAAACCTGATATACTTATTGGAAACAGCAATCATGGTGAAAAACATGGTCAAATTAGCAGGTTAAATAGTGGCTAAAAAGTTATAAAAATGCTGTGCTGAGTCCTTTATAGCAATGCTGCCATGCAGCTCTTAACTAATATGATGTTTGGTTTATTTATCCCAGGTAAGAATCAAGCTTAAGCCAAGTCTTTAACTGATGCTTTGCATGATCCAGGGAATATTCGTGCTCTACAAGATAAGGCGGTAACCTGTCATATGAGGAGGAAGCTAGTTTTCCTAGGCTCCAAAAATAGTTGGAAGACCTCGTTTTCTCAGACTCCAATGGATAGATGGGCTTCTCCAAAGAGAGATTCAGAACATGCACCTTGGTTTCTGCACTGAATCATCCTCTCATGGAGCTCTTTTCTGGTTATGTGACTTGTCCAGAGAGAGGAGAAGAAACTGGGATGTGTGCAATTATGTGATGAAACCATCCCGACAGTCCTAATTCTAACCCTCTGGGGCTCAGAAGAATATCGTACATCACAGTGGAGAGAAGGAGAAAGTAGGAATAACTGCTCATAGTCATTTATGAACTGCTTTACAAGCAGAAAGGAGGGAGGGAAAAAGGAGAAAAGCACCAATTCTTTGTCTACAGATAAGAGCGGCTTCCATTAATAGGAGCTTTGTGAAATGTTCTTTTTGGCAAGGATTCAATTACATTATTTCTTTGGTTTTACTTCTCATGGGCTCATTGTCAACTGTGGTGGGCTTTGGTGTTCCTTTTTTTCATTTGTTTGTTTTTGTTTTGGATTTTTTGTATAATGTATAATCCTAATTCAACCACATAAATCCCACTGTTAATTAGATCTCAGGACCTCACACTCAGATTTGCTCAAAAGAGGCTCAAAATGGGAAGAGTGAGTAATAACAGATCAGGACTGTGGTACATAGTACTGTTTGGGACAGGCTGCCACCCGCTGATCGCTGACTAGTCTCCAAATCTGGAAGTGCAGATGTGCATACCAAACATGGTTAGAAAAATCAGAACCAGAGGGAAAGGAAAAAGGAAATAAAAATGAAACTTATCAATAGCAAAGAGAAGGAAAGCACTCTACATACCCTACTGGGGAATCTGAAATTACTAAACTTTTAGGATTACATTAAATTTGTACGTATTACTACTCCTTTTGTATTCGAGAAGTTTTAGGGCTTGCTTTTGCTTTTTCATGCTGTATAAGAGAATGCATGGCTGCATAGTTTGCATACATGCACCCTGCTTTATACTGGAATGCACAGTAACTACTTTTCTTAAGCTGGTGCCATGTGAGACAGCAACAGTTTAAAAAAAAAAAAAGAATTAATAACCTTTCCCAATTGCCTTTTGTCATCTATCAAGTTATGATAGATACTGTATGCTAACAGATACACAAATATTTCTAAAGCACTTTTGGAAAACAAAAAAAAAATAAATCTGGAACTATGGGAAAAGGAACTATTTTCTTGTAGGTCTCATTCAATTATGACAAAATTTTTAAATCATTATTCTGAAGGGATATTTCCAGAGAAGCTCCTTAGCAAAAGTAAGCATGCAGATATTGCCTCTGGCTTTGAATCATATACTGAAAATTTTGCCTCCTCTGCTTACATCACGTGCCAGAAAACACTTTACTGAAACCAGCAGGATGACTCATGAATTAAATACTTTCTCAGTATGAGTAGAAGTAGCTCTTGATCTTTACTTAAACTGTTTTTGTTTACCCAGACAGACCATTATTTCTTTAGTCTTCAGTTAGCATCAATTAATCTATCAAAACTTCTGCCTGAAGAACTCCAGTGAAAATCATTGCTAATGCATGATCTTGTATGTACTTTCATTTAACTTATACAAGTAGTCCTACTGGCTTCAGTGGAGCTACTCACATCAGGTTGTGAGGATATGTATGTCACTAGAATTAGTCTAATCGTAGGAGATTTAACAGAGAATGAACTGGTGGTGCGGGGTGAGGAGGAAGGGGGAGGGAAGGAGGCAAACTGACACTCGTGCTCATGAGCAACAGGGAGGAAGAGTGCACCTACCAGAGTAGTGAGGAATGCTCCTCAACCCTCCAAAAATGTCCTATGAAAGGAGGAAAGCTACACAGTTGAAAACCCAAGTGAAATGCCTCTACACAAACACAAGTGTTCTTTCTTCAGTTGCAGTAAGCAACACGCTCACAGGCCCAAACCTAGTAGTGAGGGGCCCAAAACTGTACTCGAGGTACAACCTCACCAGAGCAGAGAACAGGGGGATGATCACCTCCCTGGTCCTGCTGGCTACACTATTCCTAATACAAGCCAGGATGCCGATGTTCAGGCGAGCGTCGACCAACACCCCCAGATTCTTTTCCTCTGCACAGCTTTCCAGCCACTTTGCCCCAAGCCTGTAGCACTGCATAGGGTTGTTGTGGCCAAAGTGCAGGACCCAGCACTTTGCTATGTTGAACCTTATCCCATTGGCCTCAGCCCATCGACCCATCCTGTCCAGGTCCCTCTGCAGGGCCTTCCTACCTTCTGGCAGAGCGACACTTCCCCCCAACTTGGTGTCGTCTGCAAACTCACTGAGGGTGCACTCGATTCCCTCATCCAAATCATCAATAAAGATATTAAAGAGGATGGGCCCCAACACCAACCCCTGGGGAACACAACTGGTGACCGGTCGCCAGCTGGATTTCACTCCGTTCACCACCACTCTCTGGGCCCGGCCATCCAGCCTGTTTTTAACTCAGCAAAGGGCGTACCTGTCCAAGCCATGGGCTGCCAGTTTCTCCAGGAGAATACTGTGGGAAACCATGTCAAAGGCCTTGCTGAAGTCTAGGTAGACTACATCAACAGCCTTTCCTGCATCCACCCGATGGGTTACCTGGTCAGAAGGAGATGAAGTTGGTCAGGCAGAACTTGCCTTTCATAAATCCATGCTGACTGGGCTTGATCCCCTGACTGTCCCACACATGCTGTGTGATTGCATTCAGGATGATCTGCTTCATAACCTTCCCTGGCACTGAGGTCAGGCTGACAGGTCTGTACTTCCCCGGGTCCTCCTTATGACTCTTCTTATAGATGGGTGTCACATTATTATTATTATGCTTTATTTTCTACCAATTTAAGTACTTTAAAATGCTTTACAAAATATTACTCCCATGTTATGGAGCCTTGAAACCATTATTGCAAATATTGCTCTGTGCTTTCTGGGACAGTAGCTAACATAACACCATGGGTATAGAATCATCCAAGCACTGCAGAGACACTGTTAGAAGTTTTTTCTGACAGGACTTCAAGTCAGCTCAAGCTCTGAGGTGAAACTATCTGAATCTTGTTGCAAAAATGAGTGCTTTAAAAAAAATGAAATTCATACTGCTGTCATTGCTTTCCTCTGCCTTGCTTTCTAAACCATTGACTTTCCAGCAGCTTTCAGATGAAACAAACTGTAGGGAATCTTTTTTGGTTTCTTTACAATATTTTCTTTTCTCCTCTCAAGATTTAAGTCTCTGCATGTGTTAGACCTTCCCTTCCTGCCACATTTGTCTCATTTTACCTGCCCTACTCAGACAAGGTAAATGGCTTGTCTCTCGTACTCTGCTGTCAGCCACTATGAGCTTGCCTTACTGTAATTATGAGTACACTTATGAGTGCACTTGCATGTTGTTGGTATACGTTATTGATTTTTTTTTACACAGTATTTCATAAGGTAAAGCAAAACCAAGAATTTTCATTAGTTGTATTTCAGACCAAAAACATTTCACTGTCCACACTAGCAGGAGGACCAAAGATGGCAGTAACTTAGCTTATTGCTGACATCTTTGTGTTAGTGCATTCCAGGATATGCTGCAGGAAATTATTCTTAATATGCCAGTTAGCTGTGGTTTTACTGTACTTGCAAGGTGATAGGTAAGGATATAAAACAGTATTTATATTTTAATCAATTTTGCATTACACAAAAAAATTTATATTTCTAGCAACTATATTTCTCAGTAACATACTTTCCATTGTGTTTATCAGAAAGCACAGGTGTGTTTTGTGCATAACAGAAAGGATGAAAATACACTATGATTTAAAATAGGATCAAGATATTCTTGGCAGAGACAGTGATTCTGAGAAAAGAACAATGTGTAATAGTCCATTACACACAAACTGTGCACTGCATTGTAAAACAAGAAAGATAAAGGAACTAAGGAGCTTCTTGAACCATTAAAGGTTTACTGCCATGAAAAGCCTGTAACAATATCCACATAGTATATTGATCTTTCTGAGACAGAAAACAAGCACCAGTATATATAACACCACAATGTATCAGTTTGGTGAGACATCCATGAGTCACAGTGCAAGGGTTTTATCAGAACATTAACTGCACAATAAAATAGTTCAGTAAGTCAACAAGTACTTAGAAACCTGCATATTTCTTCTAAGAAGAGTGATTATCTAATCCACAATTAAGATGGGCAAATAATGAAAAATGTTTCTGCCATTACTTAAATGGCATTTGTAATGAATACTCTGGTCATGTTACGCTGCTCTTTTTTTGTTTTCTGTCAGTGAACTTTCTGTCACAAACATTCATTGAGAGTGGAATTCAAATCACTGCAATGACTCCTATGTGAATAAAAGTGTTGAGCACATATGAATATTGAATAAAGAAATTACTTGCAGTTATCCAAGTGCTGGAGGGAAACTATGCTGTAGGCTGTAGGCATTCTTTAAGCAACCAACACACTCTCAGTTGTAAATATGATGCATGATACATGAGCAACGTAAGAGATTTGCAAATATATTTATCAATAATTTTAAATGTTACTAATCTGAATAAGCAAACAGTTAATCTGAAAGTATTATCTATAACCATATCTAGGGGCTAAACTCATCAAACCAATCCCTCGGTAGGCATCATTTGCTTATTGCTATTCCAAAGCTAAAATTATGACTGAGTTGTCAAGTAGTTAAACCAGAGAAAGATATTTAGTATGTGAGCTCTCAGGTTGTCAGATTTCAGTAACTGCCTGCCAGCTCCCTGCTGAGTCAAGTCTCTCCCTCCCTCTCCGGCTGTTAATGGAGGCGTCTTTTAAACTTTGACCTGTCTGTCTCCATCAACTCTAGAAAAAACAAAAGAACAGCAGCTTCCTATCTCAAATACCTATTACTATGCAATAGTAAATATGTTGATGCTGCAGCAGGGAAGGGCTTTTCTTTTGATTTTGCAAGATGATGGCTTTGTCCTACTGCACTGGGAATACCATCATTCTCAGGATGTACTCAACTAGGAAAGCATTAGATCCTAAAACAATATCAACAGGAGGAATTCTTCAGACAAATCTGACAGATCTCCGCAACTCAGAGATGTTAGTGCCAGACACAGAATTTAATACCACTCATTAGATTTTGATAAAATGCTCTATGTTCTGCTCCGCTGAGGAATGTCCTTGTGCTCATGATCTAGACATACAAACATCATGGCTGGTAGCAGTGGTGAAATGTAGAAGAAGTTTACCTTAAACCTTTGTTGTTTAACCTCCTAAAAGAAGATCTGTGTTCTTTTTCCATTTATGTCATCTATCTTCATAACATTATATTTGTTGTAATTTTCTTTTCTACCAGGACTTGCAGCATGAGTTTAGGATATCTTAATGAGTTTCATACTAAAATGAACGCACCTGTTCAGTAAGTGATAGTCTCTCTCAAGAACAAGCCATGGCTACACAAAGGTCTGATTACAAGCAGACTCTGAACTAGACATCTGTAAAAACTGCTGAAATTTGTGTTTCATCTAAGTATACAGAAATCTAAATAGCAAATAGAAAAATTTTACTACGGAAAACAAAGTGTGTACTGTGTTTATTTCAGATTTAATTATTGAGGCTTAATTTAAAAATGAATATATACAGATGCATTGATCAGAGGATAAGGTTGTCTTAAAAGTCTCTGGGTAAGATTTCCAAGTTACCGATTATAGACAAGAAAAAGAAAAGTTTTGCTTTAATAAATTTGAGTGCTCATCATTTTCTGAATATTATTTTGTGGTGTCTGAAATTAGATTCTCAATCATTTTTGAAATGATTATTTCTTAGGACTACCACAGCATCCACTGACATTAAATTGTAAGTTGCAACTGATTAATACAGGTTCTCAGTTTTTAAATGCCTTTTGCGAAAGACAGATTTGAATTCCTGGAAAGTATTAGTCTGTAATTTGTTTTCTAGGATCAGAATAATAACTGAAGTAATTGTACAAAAATCCTTTTATTCATTTGCAAATGTTCAGTCACAGAATCACAGAATATCCTGAGTTGGAAGGGACCCACAAGGATTGAGTCCATCTCCTGACTTCATGAACACCAACATGTCTGGGGCCATGACCACTTGCATGGAGACTTTGTTCCAGTGCCTGACCACCCTCTCAGTGAAGAACTTTTGCCAAATATAAAATCTGAACTTCCCTTGATGAAATTTTAAGCCATTCCCTTGGGCCTATCATGGGCCACCAGAGAGGAGAGATCTGCAGCTCCCTCTCTGCTCGCTCTCATGAGTAAGTTGTAGACAGCAATGAGGTTACCCCTAAGACTCATCTTCTTCTTTAAGCAGAACAAACCAGTTGGGCTCAGCTGTTCCTCGTAAGTCAAACCCTCTAGTTCTTTCATCACCTTTGTTGCCGTCTTTTGAACAGACCAAAGTAGTACTCAAGGTGAGACTGTACCAGTGCTGAGTATGGTGGGACAATGACTTCTTTTTCCATTAGCTGTACTGAGCTTAATGCACCACAGGATATTGTTGGTCCTTCTGGCCACCAGGACATACTGTTGACTCATATTGAGCTTAACGGGAAAGAGGAAGAAATTGGGTACATATAAACTTGTTGTTTCCACTTTTGTTGATTCCAGAATCCTACAGAAAAATATAAAACTAACTGAGCTATTTTAAAAGATCTTTTACATTAGATTTGAAATAGACTTTCAAAATTTTTGTTTAAACAAATTTGGACTTCACATTCTATATTTCAGAGATGGGGTACCCTGCTGCTCTGCAATGCAGATTTTACAGAGATCCTTAGCTTAGCAATTACTGATGATCTAATTAAATGAGGAACTATTGATACAGCTATGCAAAACTTTAATGATGATATTCTCCATTTCATTACGGAAGGGGATCTCTGAAGGGAATCAGACTGACGTGATTCACCCTGTACTGTGCTAGGCTCATCTGCTTCTTTGTAGAACTCTGTTCCTCTAAGAAGTCCGTCATCCAGCAAGACTTGAACCCTTAGCATGTATATCATCAATTTCACTCATATCTGAAGTTTAGAGTTTTCAGAGTAACACAGCAGAAGAACTTTCCTACCTCCTCCTTCCTCCTCATCTCCTGGGATATGGCTTCTCTTCATATGGAAATCCTCTTTAACCAGCTCTTAAGAGACTAAAATATAAAGGGTTCTGCCTATATTCATTCTAACAGGTGAAAATAGAAAAAGTACTTTTTTTTTTTCTTTTTTTTTTCCCCTGGATTATTGCTGTAATACTTGTTTCTAAAGAAACTTTTGGGCAACAGGAAGAGTATTTCGTGGTAATAACAGTGGTGTGACATTAAACAGACAGGAAAAGCATGAATAGGATAAACACATCACAACATTCAGACTTATTTGAGCAGAAAAAAGACTCTAACTATAGGTCTTTACATTTTCATTTTTTGACTTGAAGGCATGTCCTAAAATAATAAAGAGAAGCCAGAATTAAGCTGACATGTGGCCATCATCATTCTGAACCTTTACCTTTCTGTCCCTTTCTCCCTTTAAGCTCGTCATAGATTTTAAGCATTTGGGGATAAGATTTATGTCTTACTAAGCTTTTGCAGCAGAAGACTGAAACATAAATCTTTATGATGATCTGTGGATACCATCTCAATAGAATCAATAATGCAGCCATGTTATTTGAAGACTTCCACAAATAACCATCTGGTTTCCTGTAATACTGTCTTACCTTGATTATTATGTAGATTGCTTTCTTTCACAAATCTGTTTCCAGTCACAGGAATGGAACATGAACCATGATTAGGAAAAGTAATAAACTAAAACTGAAAAAAAGAGAAAAAAAATAATATAAATCTCTTTTCTCAGTGCAAAAATCATCCAATGCACATCACAATTTAAAAATGGAAAAATATAAGGCTGTATATGATGTCTGAAGTCTCATGAATAATTCACGTGACAGCCTTACCATCAAGCTGAATGTGTCTTTATCTTGCTTTATATATTTATATGTATGCACATATAAAGAGATAAATAAACAGTGATCATTTCTCTCGTAAGCTTCTGGATGAAAATTACAGGGAAAAATATTTCATTTTGGAATCCTTCTAATATTGGCCAAATAAACCAAAGGCTAAATTAACGGAATAGGAGCAGAAGTGATCAGTCCTTAATGACATTCACAGTTGTGAATTCTCAACTGTACATGAGGAGACTGGAGCCCAAAATGCCCAAATATTTCTTAACTAGTGGATGGGTGTGTTTTTGGATTTTTTTCTTCTCAGTCTTGCTTGCAACGTTCCTAGGTTCATTTGAGAACAGACTGGAATACACCTTTCTTATAATGGTTCTAGAAACTGAGGCAGAGAAATACTCACTGTAGAGCTGGGCAAAAAGGAACGGTTCTGGCAGAAGATGGTGAAAACTAATACACTTTTTTATCCGAAAGGTGGGAGACTGAGATGGGTGTCCCCTGTGTTGAATTAAGTCCCTTGGAATGGACCTACTAGTTAAATTAAGACCACCTCCTCCTGTGGGACTTCGGTGGATATTGAGCTGAAACATTTTCTTACTTGTGTGTGTCTAGGTTGGGATGAACCCTTAAGTGAACAATTATATTCTACTGAAGTTTTTTACAAGCTTCAGTACTATCTTTTGATGTAGGCCTTTTAATCGATAAAAAAAAATAGGTGTCTTTGGGTGAGGAATAATGCAGATGATTGTGTATGCCCACATTGGTTTCAGAAAGAAATGTGAATAACATTTAGTCTAAAATATAGATAAATATTTAAGTCATCGGGAATGAAAGTATGCCAACTTGTAGTTTTCTCTGGTTAACAATGTTCCTGCTCACTTGAAAAAGGGTGTGTTTTTTTTAATGATTGCAAGTAGCCAGGGATATGGCCTTACATTCTAGCTACGAGATGACATTTCCAGCAGGGAATGTTGTCTCCTGCCATGCTGGAACAATCTATCAGCAGGTTCATAAAGATAAGAGTGACACCTAGTGAATGATTTTACACTTCCAATATTTTTTTCTGGGGATAAAAATGGTGGAAAAGGAGTCCTTATTCATCTCCTAACCATTACTTATTAAAGAATTATTTACCCTATTAAAGAATTGAAGGAATTTCATCCTGAGATATTTTAATAGTATTATACTGTAATATTAGATATTAAATAGTTATATTAGGTATGCCTGGTATGTCTACATCTTTAATTATATGGCATCTGGTATAAGGCTACATCTAAATACAAGAATCCTCTGCTATTTATTCTTTTTCAATAACAGCATGACATAAAGAAAGAGCAAGAACTGAATTCTCTTCTTCCTTCAGATTAATTTCACATTATTAAACAATAAAAACCCAACACTTTGGGTCTTATCACACATTAGGCTCTTTTTATTTTCATGAAACTATAATCAACACATTCTCAATGTGGAAAAGAATGAAGGGCATATTTCTTATCATCATAAAGTGGGCAATTTAAAAATTATTCTTTCGTAACACTGGCTGAAAAACAGTTTTAGTTCTTTCTCCTTTTTAACAGGCTTTCCACAGTACTCCCTGAATCTCAGCTCTAGAATTGCTTTAAGATAAAGTTTAAACAAACACAACTTTCATTTGCTATCTGTTACTTTAATATCATCAAAAAAGTACTGGCATTTAAATACTTTTTGCTGTTTGTCCTTTAACTTTTTGTCTGTTCAAAGAAACAGAAGCAAACAAAATCCATAAGCAGTCCAAGATGTTGATTTGTAGATTCCAAACCTGCTGATTTTTTTTTTTTTGTTCTCTGGTAGATATTATTGTAAGAATCTATGTTTTTCCAAGGTAATAGAGGTATCTAATTTTTAAAGGTCACCACAGAGAACAAGACAACTTTATTAATTCATGCTGTAAGGAAAACAAATCTTTCAATTTTTTAAATCAAATACATATTGTAGTGGTGGTCCTGTGAAGACTGACACTTAAAATGTATTGCAGTTATCAGAATAAAACACTACAAACTTCTGGGAGTCAATATTTTCAGCTTGTACTGTCCATGTGATTGCATGTCAAAATCAGCAAAATTGCTAGATTGACATGGGCTGCCAAATACCAGCAGGTCAGAGCACTACACCTATTGTAAAATGGAATTTGTAATAAAGAGATAACTTTGCGACATAAATTCAAAACTAGCTAACAGTAAAGACAAGATTTATTCTGACTTACAGCAGCTAACATCTACCAATTAATTTTATTAGAATTTATTATATTCTGTTCGGGATCGTTTCTGGGTGGAATTTTCAAGACCCATGAGATACAAATGCTGTTTAGGTCAGTATGCACTTCACTAAAAACAAAGTAGGAAACTGAAAGCCCTGCATTACAACAACTTGGATACACAGATGATCCTGGTAATCAGTAATACGTCCCTTTTTAAACACTGTTAGAAAAGTTTTTGAGTGTGTGTGGTTGGGGTGGGGATAGTGGAGCATCACTATCTTTATTCCACTTCAAGTTTTGTTGGTATTCAGTCTTCAGAGTTGCAAAGTAGGATCCTCCTGCAATATACATATATTTAAATGAAGGTCTTAATGTACTTCAGAGGGCAGTAAGACATTCTTACTGCCTTTCTTTCCTGCCTGTTATACAGCTATATTTGCTCAACTGTAGAGTAACAAGACAGTTGAACTAGTATCTTACAACACCAGTAAAGGCTTCTTAATAACATGACTTAAAAACTTTAACTAGTTTTCCAAAAGACACTATCCTGTATTTCCAGACTTCCCCTGATTTGGACCTGGTCTTGAGTGTTTCCATCTGTACATGGATTGATACAAATCCTGTAGCATAACACAGCCTCCAGCACATTACAACACTCATTGCTAACCCTGTGCGGACTTCATGCCAACAGAGGCTATCACCTAAGGGATCCATAAAAGGAATGTATTACAGAACTGTGTTCTTCAGGTTAGCATGGTTATAAAATGTACTCTGTCTCCTTCCCAGAATGAAACACAGGAAACTATATTGACAGTCATAAAAGGAGGGAAAGGAGGTTACTAATAAGCCTATTTATAAGTAAGGATGTTTCTCAGTATCACAGTAAGAACATTAGTTCAACTTCTTCAACAATATAAGAAAATCCACCCAGAAGAAATTCTCTTAAGATTGTCTTAATGCTGAAGCCATCCAAAACACAACATCTCTCATATATTACCATGCAATAGATACATCTTCTTTTCAAAAGACCAGATACTCTATACTCCCCAGAAAGCTCAACACAATTGTGCTCCAGCCGGTAGTAATTGCTAACCTCTTAATGCTGGCAAGACATTCTTTTAAGAAGATACACTTGCTTAAGCATTCATCAGATAGGTCTCATAAAAATGTTGTAAAGTACTTGTTGGACATCACTGTGCCTAGCTTTCAAGAGTGTGGCCCACAAAAGGATCAAAAACCTATACAGTAACTATGCATGGGTACATCTACTGAAGATAGTCAGCTATTCCCTTCAGCCAAGTTCTGAGCTCTGCAGAGTGTACAACCTCTGAGACAGCATCGTGCAAACCCTGTTGAATGTTGCTTCAACAGTGCTGTTTTCTGTCTCACAGCAGAACGTAACTGGAGAGAATGAGCTACTGATTGCACTTACACATGAGGACATCTCTCATATGTCACATGCCTAGGAAACATTAGGCCCCTCATGGTGGAATAACCCTACTCATTGTGATAGTAAGATACAACAGGAGCTGTGCCTGAAATTCCAGTGCTTAGGAAAGACAGAGGTAAACACTTCCATGCTATGCAATTTTAGAACCCAAATCTGTCCATGGAGGTAGAGATATCTATTCAGAGAAATATCTAAGCAGTGTTCACTTTTTTTTTTTTTTTTGGTGTAATACAGTTAGTTCTATATTCATAAATTCCAGAACATCCCTCATTTTGTGGATTTCTAACTATTCTCTTTACATAATAAATTGACTAAAGTGGTTCTTCTCTTTGAAACTCACGTCATCTGAAGTATCTGATTTCTTCTAACAGTTCTGCAGACAGAAATTTCCTTATTCAAGTTTGGCTAAATACACACAATGAAAGATAAATATAAAATCTAAATTTTGATTTTGTGTGAGCTTTCTGTGTCTCTCTTTAAAGTCATTTCAACATTCATTTATTCATCTTCCCAGTATTGTTATAGGGCAGAAAAGTATTATAACCCTTATAATAAATGAAAAACTTCAGTCCTGTCAAACAAGTTGGTCACTCACCTAAAAAATATTACAGTTCTATGACTAGAATCTGTACATCCTGCCTTGCAGACACGGCTTTTTCTTAAAGATTATCTTCTCTTTTCTGATATGAAAAAAAAAAGAGAAGAGAAATACAGAAATAATATATAAAAATGCCTAGCAATATTTCCTCAGTTATATTAGATATTGCTAAACAAGAAAGTAAAACAGAGGTTAAAGTAAACAAGTGTTTTTTTTTAATTTATTTTTATTTTTTATTGAAGCACAGGAGGGGCCCAGATGATCTTTCATTAGTTCTGTCTGCATTAAAAAGTATTGGGAACAGCTGTAGAAAGCACCTGATGGTGCTGAGGATCTTATGTCCATGAAGCATGTTTCAGGATGCTTTACCTTGAACTGACTCCAATATGGTCACAGAACCATAGAATGGCTTGGGTTGGAAGGGACCTCAAAGATCATCTAGTTCCAACCCTCCTGCCATAGGCAGGGATGCCACCCACTAGATCAGGTTGCCCAGGGCTTCATCTAACCTGGTCTTGAACACTTCCAGGGATGAGGCATCCATAACATCTCTGGGCAACCTATTCCAGTGTCTCACCATCCTCTTAGTGAAGAATTTCCTCCTAACCTCTAATGTGTATCTTGCCTCTTTTAGTTGAAAACCATTCCCCCTTGTCCTGTCATTATCTGATCGAGCAAGTTGCTCTCCATCTTTCTTATAAGCCCCCTTTGAGTATTGAAAGGCTGCACTGAGGTCACCCCAGAGCCTTCCCTTCGCCAGGCTGAACAGCCCCACCTCTCTCAGTTTTTACTTTTAGGAGAGGTGCTCCAGCCCTCTGATCATCTTTGTGGGCCTTCTCTTGACCCACTCTAACAAATCCACATTCTTCTTGTTCTGGGGGCCCCTGACCTGGACGCAGAACTCTAAGTGTGGCCTCACACGGGCAGAGTAGAGAGGCACAATCACCTCCCCTGACCACTCACCTGTCGATGCAGCCCAGGATGCAGTTGGCCTTCTGGGCTGCAAGCACGCACTGCTCGCTCATGTCAAGCTTTTCATCCACCAGAACGCCCAAGTCCTTCTCTGCAGGGCTGCTCTCAATGAGTTCTTCTCCCAGTCTGTACTCATGTCCAGGATTACCCCGACCCAGGTGCAGCACCTTGCACTTTGACTTGTTGAACCTCATTAACTTTACTTGGGCCTGCTTCTCAAGCTTGTCCAGGTCCCTTTGGATGGCATCCCTTCCTTCTGTTGTATCAACTGCACCACTCAGCTTGGTGTCATAATGCACTGGTCCCATGCACTGAGTGTCCTCAGCAGCTGCAGAGCTTTAGATGCAATCCAGGGAGGATTCTTTCTGTCTTGGTTTTACCCAAAAGCATCCCATTTCATCCACTCTGAGTCCTCCCTGTAATAAGAACCTGAGACTAGCAAGTTGAAACAGCCAGGATATTTGCTTTAGTGTGATCCACATCCAAGCATAAACTCTGAAGTGGACATATCCTTTTTTTTTGTTTTACCATTAGGCACTAAGTCTAGTTTGCTTAAGAGTAAGGCTTGGACCTGTGAGAGATTTGGGGAATTTCGCCTCTCCTCTCTACTAACTGTAGGAATGACAGCTCTTGGATTTAGTGCAATAATATATTCCTCTGAGCTCTTTGGGACTTGCATCCTAATTCCATTTATCTGGGAAAAAGAGAAACAGCAATTTGCCCTTGAGGTGACAGCTACCACCACTTAAATATTAATATCTTGTCTCATTAAGCACAAAGGTGATAGGATTGAGGAGTAATCCCACAATTTTATAGTCTACATCATTTGACAGCACTGAAAATTAGAAGAATTATCACAAAAAAAAAATGTTGAAATGGAGTATGAATGACAAGATGTCCAAAAGGGGCAGTGATCTGAAGGACTCCTGCTGTGCCCATCCTCTGCAGCAGCCTGCAGAGACAGAGCTATACACAGGCACTGGTTCTTCTACCTAATAAGTGAACACTATCACCACTTTCTTCCACTTCAAGAAAAGCTGTTTCTGGAAATCTTTCTATAGCACCCCTATACGTAGAACTAGGCCTTTAAGGGACAATAAAAAAAACTTTGTGGCACAGCTAAAACATTGAAATCTTGGCTCCAAAGGATTTTAACAGCAAGATTTCACCTTTAAACTCAAAACTGTACCAGTTAGCCATGGAAATATGATTTATACCTTTCTCTACATATGCAAAATTGTAAGAAATTGTGGCAGGACTCTGCTATTCCTCATGCATGTCATGGATGAGCTAAGAAGAACACACTTGGAATTGTGTCCTTTTGAGTATTCTCTCCAGTATTCCTTGGTCATGTCCAAAATTAGTAAGGAATGGATGTAACTGGGAAAAGAATGGAATTGCAGGTTAGTATTTGTAAATCACTTATGTTTAGAGTTATTTAAAAAAAATTGTAGCACATGAAAAAAGCTTAAGGAGTGAGATGCAATCGCCATGTGCAGCGTGGAATATTGATTATAAAGAGATGGAAGAACATTTTTGTGTCTGTTGTCTGGAATAAACAATTGTATCATACTACCCTGTAGTTGCCTCACTTGCACAGAAAATAACATTTTACAATAACTTAATTCTATATGAATGAATTATCCTGGGAAATAAACCTTTTTTTTGACTGTCTTCAAGTCCTGCAGACATTTACATAGTAAAAGCACAGGAAGCAAGATCTTTTGAAAGCTATAAGACTACTCACATATTACAGACTAACTGCATGTATTCTTACAATACTAGGATTTGTGGTTTTAATATGGGATGCTGGGCTGACCTGGGAAAATAATTTTGACCAAAACATCTGTTGGGAAAAAAAAAAAAAAGCAACCAAACAAAATCAAAACAAATATTTCATGAATCTCTAGTTACATTTGCCAAATTTGTTGGATTAGAAGACTTTCCTATGCTATCAAAAAACAAAAATGTCACCATTTTTATCTCTGCTGATGTGTAGCTTTTGGGGAAAAAATATGGAAAAAAATATGATTTATGAAACACCTCAATTTTTAAAAGTTCAGAAATACTTTGTTTTGCGACTTAGTTTTATTTTAAATGTACTTACAACTCATTTTATATTTTTCTGATTTTTCTCATCTTGACACTATGTGAAAATAAGTATTGAAAATACGCGTGTACATATAAATACGTACTACTGGAAAATCACAGTTCTACTTATAAATGTTAAGGGAGGTGAAGGGTGACAAGTGTGGCCACCTCCTCCAGCTGCTCTAGCCCAGGGCCACTCCTGTCAGGCTGCTGGGGCCCAGCCCAGTGCATGGGGTCCCAGGGTCTCAGCCCAGGCTGGGGATGCGGCTGCTGCCTTCCCCTTTGCAGGTCCCACCAGCAGCAAAGCAGAGCACGTATCCAGAGACACATGGGCTGCCTTCAGCAGCATTTACACATGGGCCTCACTTAAAACACAGACACACAGATGAGGCCCGTTCCTCCTCCAGCTGGTAGAGACGGAAGGTCACTGGTGCAGGCACACACAGAGCGCTCTCCAGGTTCACAGGCACACACACGTGTGGATCCTTCAAGTACCGGCATGGCTGCTCTGTGTCACACACCCCTGACTGGATTCTGGGCCTGCTTACCCACTTTAAGGGTGGCCTACTGTCTGCTCCAGCCTGAAGTTTGCTGCACACATGCAGCACTCACAGACTCGTCCCTCACGCACACCACATTCGCAGGTCTCCCTGGGCGTACCAGCACGGCCCCCCTGCCTGTCTGATACCCCGGCCTGGATCCAAGGTGCCCGCTACTCGCTGCCTGGTCCAACTTAAATTTTGCTGGCAAATACACAGATGTTCTCTATTTCTTCTATACCTTATATATGAAAGGTACTTTAAAATATTTTAAGAATATAGATTGAGAAGAAACTTGCTGATTCTCATAACTTTATCTTACCAGTCTGATTGCTACTGTGCAACGTGAAGTGACTTTTCATCACCTTATGTTGCCACAGGGCATTAGAGAGGAATGAATACACGAATTCAAGGTTTAGGGTGCCTCATGGGAAGCCACACAAATAAAATGGCATTTAATCAATAGAAGCAAATGCAAAAGCAGAAAGCCAGAAAATGGAAAAACTGGGTTAGGAAGGAACAAATGAGAAATTTATGAATACATTGTGAAATGTAAAAGCCGCATTCTGAGCAGAATATGCATAGTGACATCTGAGTTGCAGATTTATGTGCACATTTAAAAGAAGAACAAGATACCCCTACTCCCTTAGTCCAATGACTAGGGAATTGCTGCAACTGTGGTTTTTAATCCCGCATGTTGAGAAGAGTTTGGAATATGGTTGGCTGCCTCCTAGGAACACACATGGGCACACAGTATGAAGCTAGTGAAGGAGCATGTGGTTTCTTCCAGCCATGTTTCCCTTTCCTGCTCCCAATCAGGCATTCAAACACAGACTGCTATGATGAGGGGAGAAAGTGGGGCATTTTTGGTTACTAAGTAAAAGACAGGAAGACAGTGGCTGACTTGTTCTGTACTTTCTTTTCTCTTAGAACAGATAGAGGACAAAAATACAGGAATTTTCTGTAGTAAAAAGAAAAATCTCCCAGTCTTTATCATTTTTCTCTTTGCATAAGTTGACAGTGCTGCTTCATCTCTGCTTAGGAAGGCCAAGAAACTAAACAAAGCAGAATCCAACACATAGTAATTTTTTTTTCTATTGTTCATCTGGTATAAAAAAGGCAGTGGGACTAGTATGTTTATGTTTCCTAGATCTAGGGTGGGGGCTGTTGACTCTAGCAGCTAATGGTGATGGACTACATTCTTCTTTCATTTTGTACTGGGTAGTAAAATCTTTCTGAAGTCCTTTAGAAAAAATAAAGATAATGATGGTGACACAGTCCAGTAAAATAATGGTCTAATGACACTGAATCGGAAAGATAACAGCAAAGTATGAAGTGTAACAAAAAAAAAATCAATAACCTCAGTGTTGGTCTTTCAGTATTAACTCTGTTGTCTATAGAAGCTCCATTTGGCACTCCATTGGAAATAGCTTGTGCTTAGTTTTTCCAGGAACTTGCTCAAAGTCTTTCTTACCTAGCATCAGCTACAGAAAGCTTTGCTCTTTGGGGACAGGTTTAGGAATTGGTAAAAGAAAATGGATAATCAGAATCATTATTTTTGTAGCTTTTTGAATTTACTGTGCAGTATGCTGTTATGAAAGCCTCTGGCCAGGAAATCTTACAGTTAAACAGCATGAGCCTGAAACAATATGTTCAATTATGCAAATAAACAGAGAGTGGCTCAAAAGGCCAGATGGTGTGAATAAGACAAGTACTCTACACTTAAGTGGTACTGGGGCAATTTGGAGCAGTTGAGGATCTGCCCCGAGATCTCTACAGATGGACAGATGGGATGCTTTGCAGAACATCTGTGTTTGCAGCTGCTTTGTGAGAAAAGCATGAGAAGTCACTGGGAGAATGCTGCCCAAGCATACAAGGAAGAAGAAGAAAAACAAAAAAATTCAAACCAGAGAAAGTAAACAGAGCTCATAAAGTGGAAAGGAGGAATTCATGTAGGAATTCACTTAGTAACTTCAGATAAGCTAATAAATCTCTGCTCACTTGCCAAGTGGCAGTTGATTTCAGAATCTTTTAGAAGTCTGCCACTTGAAGGAAAATAATTGTATATTACCATATTTTCTACAGTAGATTTTGGTTTCTTTTTTTCCAGAATGTAAACAAACTTTTATCTTCAGATGTTTGAAAACTAATATGCTGCAGGGAAAATAATAAAAAGTGTAAGTGACCAGACCTTTTCTAAAAAGGAAAGAAGCTGCATCTTCCTGTTGCTTTAATGAAAGAACATAACATGACTTTAGATGCACGCACATGTAAAGCCATGCACCCAGGAGCAGTAACAACAAAATGACATCTCATTGTGGAACTGCTGTATATTTTCTGTACAAGCTGGCTCCTTCTTTGTTTCAGAAGTCACTTTGTAATTCCCTGGTTACTTTTTAACCTAGCTGATGTTCTCTTGCTCTTCTATGTAGATAGTTAGTTTTGGGCAAACAATCCCCCAGGCAGTGTTGGGCATTGCATTCATACACACGTTCACACATTAACAGATGTTTCCATACACACCAGTCTTTTAAAGGTGGGCTGTGTAACCATCCCAACAGACTCTATCCAGGCAAATGTCTTCCACTGATTCATAATGGTTGGACTTGATGATCCAAATTAAATGATTGATTCTATGATTCTATAATCATTTCAATATGAACTACCAATGTAAGGCAGGAGCAAAAGGGCTCAGCTAAACCTTGCATTTACAAGTTGTTACTAAGGGAGAATAGAGAAGCTATACTATCTTGCTTTTGAATTAGTACAGGACCCTGTATCTAGCTCTGCATTGCTTCTCAAACAAGAAAAGTGGTGAAAAAGCTAGTGGGCTTTCTAACTTTAGCTGCAGAATGGTAATAGCATTGAAATACATGCCCTGAAGGAAGGGATTTCTGGAGCAAGTATACTTGGAGAAGGATGATCTCAAGGTTTAAATATGTGTACAGTGGAAAATGAAAATCTAGCAAATTAAACTAACAGCAACAACAAAAAATCAACAACTTCAGCCACTGTAAGTTGAAGTTAGATAAGCTCAGGTGAGAGAAAAGGCAAATATTTCAGGTGAGTTTCACAATCCTTTCTCTTTAAACATTTTTTTTTCTTCTGAATAACTGGCATTATCTTTTATACTCCACATTTAATCATCAAAGTAAAACATTTTCCTGAAAAGGAAGCATTGTAAAAACAAGGGAACACTTTATATAAATTTGCATTCCATAATTTTTTTCAAATTTTAATTTTAAATCTTATTAGTATATATCTAAGTTTTCCGGGCTACAGATACATGCACATAAGTAGCTTAAATCACAGAAATAAATTTATCCTCTTGTGTAAGTGTATGCAACTCCAGATGTTACAGATACTAGAGCTGAATGGAAAATATGGAAAATGAAAATAAAGTCTGCTCTGATAACATATCACAAAAAAAAAAGAAAAAAAAAGAAAAAGAAAAAAGAAACAACCAAAAATCTGTTAAACTTTAGTGACTCCTTTTTCTTATTAAATGTGAAAGCTGTTGTACTCAGCAACATGTCATCCATAAACCTTAGAAAAGGAATCATTACTAATTAGGAATATAACTGGTGAATACAAGTGTAATTATTTCAAGCCGCCTACAAAAATCCTCCTAATTGAAAAGAATTAAAAATTAGAGGGGGCTCAGAAGAAAATTTAAAGAGTTGATAAATAATTGACATATGGGCTGATTCGATTAAAAAGAGATTAACATTAAAGAACTGGAGCGACTAGATGAATGTCACTAACTAGACAGCAAATGGAGGAGGCACTAAATACCTGTAGGTAGCAAAAAAAATGGTGGGAGTAAGACAAATGCTTGCTTTTTGTTCTGAAATCAGCTCACTGAAGAAGCTGGGCACAGGCAAGTTACACGGCTGTTACACAACCTGCATATTTTTGACGATCAAGAAAGATTATTTACCTCTTTCTGAAAGCTAAAACACTCAGAGCTCTAGAGTTTATTTACCTTAAATATTACTTTTGTGTGTTTTCCACTTATTTTTCTCAATTAGCATACAAACTTCTCTTCATAAACTATTTCTGTATGTGAACAATTGAGTTCTATCAGGTGAGTGAAGTGAATAGGGAATGCTGAAGTTCCTTAAGTAAAGAGGTATTATGGGATACAGGCTGTAAAAGGGAGCAGCCATCTTTTACTCTGCTGGTTAAAGGACATAATGCCACTGAATACAGCCAAGAGAATTACACTCGTTTGAATCAAAAAGTATATGCTTTCCCACATCCTTCACCCTTCGGACTTTTAAATTCTTATTTTCACAGTTGAGAAGTTTAATTCTCTACTCCATCATTCCATGTGATGAAGGTGAATTGTGAAATATCTGCTATGACACAATCAGTCATCTTCCAGCCCACCCTGTACTAGTGTTAACAAACCAGTACTAGTGTTAATTTGGTCTTAGCATGAGCAGGGAAGATTTAATATAGGTATACTTTTTTAAAAAGCAAACTTGAAGAGTTTAAAAAGTAGAGTTTAAAACAGCACTGTAAGTTAATAATAGTTATATTTACTTTTTAGTGAATAACTAGGTCTCAATAAAGTGCAATGACAGAGTTTTAGTCAGTATTTACAGAAAAACAACTGTTTGGCTATTCTGCAAGGAAGAGGAATAAGAAGGCTTTGTGACTGCACAGAAGATAAGTCCTCTGTGCTTATCACACTGATGTTCAGCATACCTCACAAGTCATAAGAACCTAGAGGAGAACCTCCACCACAACCTTTTTTTCTTTTCTTTTTTTTTTTCCTTTTTTTCCCCAGGAACCTGTCTACAGCTCCATCTTCTAATGAACAAGTTCCTAGAAAACTGCAATCTTCAATTCATGAGAAGTCCTCTCGAATACATGGATAAATCCCTCAGAATTTTCAGTCTGTGCAACAAGAAGTTGTACAGTGTGAGGAAACTATCATAAAAATATATGGAGGTGGGGAACAGTAACAAACACTATCAGCTCTAATGTAATATCATTAAAACTCCTGGTTTTGTGTTCAAATCGACATTGTGTCAAAACATCACTGCATATCTGTTCTTTTCTCATAGGAGAAAATCCTTTCTGTTTTTTAGGCACAGGCACAAATTTGTTCGCAAGCAGGCATAAAAATAAATCAGGAAGCAGTCTGAAAATTTCTCAAATAAAAAAATGGAAGGGGTGTAAGGACGGGGGGGGGGAGTGGGCGGGGCAGGGATGGGAAGGAAGGTGTAGGAGAGGTGCTTTAGGTTATATGAAGAGAGTTAAACACCAGAGAACTTCTGCTCACTTTCAAAACTTGTCAGCTGAAGTCTATCCTATCCCTCTGTCTCTCTGTCGGTCTATCTCTCTCCAGTGGATGATGCCTAACTGAGTGCTCAGCCTAAAATAGTCCACTGCCAATAAGTCTCTGATAGATCGTATTAGTCTAGACAAAGTGCAACGTGAGTGGCTGCTTAATTAGCCAGGCAAAAAAAAAAAAAATCAGATTCACAACCACACGCTTGGAAAAGCTGTGCCTGCTTACTTTGACAAAAGCACTGCAGCAAGGTAAACACCCATGAGAGAGAAAAGAACAACATGCCTCAAGAACAATGTTGGCACAGCAAATGCCAATAAACAGATCTGGAAAGAAGAACAAAGCTAAAGATGCGACAAGTTTCCAGATAACCTTCAATCAGAGGAGTAGCCCTACTCCTGTAGGTCTAGTCTTTTCAAGGTGAAGCTTGATACATTTACGAGTGAGATTATGTGAAGTCTTTGAAAATGGAAAGCTGGACAAGATGCTGGACTAGAAGATTTTGTGAGCCCTGTACAGAACTCTGCATTTGTTCAGCAAAGGACTTTCGTGCCAAGTATAAAGGGGGACTTGCTAGAATTAATTTTCATTAGACTGTATAACAGACCCAAATTTAAGTGGGGGAAATGCATTTGCTTATGATATTAAAAATGCTGCTGGATAAAGTAGCACTGGGAGCTATCCACTGGAAACTGTTTTTCAGGATGGATTTCTGATCAGATAAATATTCTTCAACTGGGAGAAAATACTCATTTTGAATTGCATGTAAGACTTATTTACAATCTCTATATTTAATGTGTGTTTATTTTATTTTTCTGTCTTCTCTGTCTTTTGCATACTGACTGCAACACAGTTCACTGGACTTTGCCAAAATGAAATGTTAAACAGTTTCTCTCTCTTTCCTTTCTCTATTATGCCCCTTCAGGTCAAAGATTAAACTTCCCCAAATCTTACTGAGGCATGAGTGAGCTGTTGGAAGCAAATTGTTTTTCTTCTGGAGCAAGAACCTTAAAGTCTGACACACATGTGAGTCAGTATGACTGTAAAATGTAAACTGTGTGCCATTTGATTCTAATTGCTCTTGATTGAAAATGAATGTAAAAAGATTGGATATAAGATACCATTTGGGTGACAATTTCACAAATTATACGTAAGTAGAGCTATGTGATTCTATTATGAAAAACAAGTGGTAACATCAGAAAAGAGTGATATAGCCTGTTAAAAAGAAAATAATAATGTGTTAAATAGGATTTATGAAAATCAGATTATAAGGCTTTCAAGTTAGGCAGCTTTCCAGAGGTACAAAGAATACTGTCCCTCTTTATATCAAAGTAATCAACTTTTGCACTTAAACAGAGTCCCTTTACTGACCCTTGGAGGAAACATTCAATTTTGCTGCCCAACTCAGCTAATTACTTCAAAGTTAAAGGAACAGATTAGTGGAAAATAATTATTCTAATGCTTACTAGCTGGCTTGAGCTTTGGTAAAGATGTAAACCACCTATCTATAGGGAATAAAATACATTGTCATAGCATTAAATGTTTTTACAAATCTCTGAAATAATAAAACAATGTTAGCAGTGTAAAGCTGTTTGAGTTCCTGATAAAACTTAGGCGCTGTTTCATATAGATAGTTAGGAATTGAAGATCTTTCTTAGTCAAGGGCTAGATATAATAAGACTTCAGCATCTCTGCAGGTCGATGTTGCAATGCCCCTGAGCAGAATCCTGATCCCAGAATTAAGTGTCCAGGGCCATCTAAAAAGTGAATAAGAAGAGGCAGATTCTTGAAAATGGTAGCCCAAAAATCTCAGACACTGAGAGGAAAGCTGCCCAGAGTGAAGCATTGGGAAATGCTAACTGGGGCTGAAATCTTGCCTTTTATAACTGAGGCGGAACTAAAGAGAAATGCTAACTCCCGATAAAGATCCTAAGCTTTGAGCCTGTAACCAGTGTAAATGACTCCAAAAAATCCTTCAAATAATTGAATTGGCTACACTGTTCACTTTCAAAATAGGATGTAGGATAAGGTGATCTCCTTTCATCTAGCAGCCTCAGTGTTAGAGCATTGCCCAAAGCCAAACGCTTTTATGAAGAGACCTTTTCATCTTCCCTATTGGCGCTACATTTGGATACACGCGACCTACTCACTATCTCTTTTTCTGTAGTTATGCTACAAATTAGTGTCTTTACTGCTTGCTTTTCTAGGTCATATTTTCATTCTTTGCTGTTCAGGGGCAATGCCTCAGCCAGAAAGGTGGTTACAGTACAATAGTTTGACATCTGGAATGAAAATTTTCATATTTTAGTTATTTGAAATCGTACAGTCTGAGGAAACTGTCTGGGATCCCTCTAAATTCAGAACAGAGAATAGCACTTTCCTTCCACATAGACATCATCTTGGAGATGCTCAAAATTCTGCACGATGAAGCCTACAGAAACTGGACCTAATGTGGACCTAATGTGAAAGCCAATTCCACTTTTAGCTGGGGATCACACCAGATGACTTCTTCTGGTCCTTTTCAACCTAAATTAGTCTGTAATTCCATGAACCTCGTATGGGATAACCCATAGAGCATCCCCAGGGTAGGGCTCAGGACAGAAGGTCTGTAATGGCTTATTTCTGTTGAACTCAAAGAGAGACAAGATAATGTCTTAGGCCAACCATTTACATGGCAAAAACAGTGAATTCCAAGGTAGTCCAAGGCTTCTCAAAAGAGTATCCAGGGCTAAATTTTGCTATCTGACAAAAGTTGGGCCTCTCTACCAAGGATGCACAAGAGAATGGAAGAAATAAAGGTGTGAGCAATCTGTTTACAGATCCTGAACCTGCTGGGGGTGGGATGGAGGGAGGGTGGAGAAGAAGACTTCTGCTTCTGAAAGGGGCTCCTCTCTCCTCTCCCAAAGCTGCTGCTACAACACATGTTCTGCTTCTCAACTGCAGTGACAATCAGCTGTTTTGCAGGACCTGAAAACTGGCAAAATATATGTGGTTGTTTGCCACTAGTCAGTGTTTAATAGAGATATAACCCCCTTTGTCTTCTCAGAGCTGGCAATGTCTAAGCCCACCCTTAAAATCAGCAAGATGTCTTTTCCTCTGTTGAAGCTAGGTCAAGGTAAAGGAAGTATGTAAATTCAGTAATCAAAACACAGATGGAAGGGATACCTCCAAGTCTAGAATTTAAGTTGTCCTACCGATGGAGACAAATCCTGGAGAGGACAGAGGTGCATGTGGATACTACTCTGCCCTAATCCAAAAGGCAGCTCAAGTCAGTCTAGAGCCCTAAGAATGTCAGAAAATGAGTCTTGTGCTCCCCGTTCCTTCAGCTGAAGCCTAAATCCTGAACTCTGTCACCTGGGGATGCTGGAGTCTTTCAGTTCAGTTGCAAAATCTTTCAGAACTGAGACCAAGCATTGAGATGTCTGCTGTGATCTTGAGCTCTACTGGTACAGCCTGCATTGTGTGTGTTGTGTACTGCTTTGTCTATATGACTCACGTGTGGATGCAAATACGGACACCTACTCAGCATTTAGAAAATCCTGAATATACACCTACGATATAAAACCTAGTGCCATCTTAAGTGCAAACGCACTAGGTTCAGGCTCCTCAAATCGTTATTTCAAAGGGGACACTAATGACCACCTCCCAGAGTCTGAAAATAGGCCTGGTCAAGTCACAAAAGGGTTCTGTGGTTATAGTCCCTTCTGTGGCTGATCCAAAATCCAGCCACTGAATGTTGAGGGAAATGTAAGGTATAATTATTCTAGAAAGACAATAACAACAATTACATCCAACCTTTAAATACTCACAGTGCCTTTCTGACTTACATAACTGCAGCTGTCATCTCCACTTTGAAGATGAACATAGACCCAGCTCTTAGTTGTTTAGTAAAAAAGAAATGAGATTCTGATGAAATCTGGGGCACAGGCACTTCCAACTCACACTATCAGTAAGTTAGATTTTCAACAAGCACTTTGCATTTTTTTAATCATTCTGATATTTTAAACTTTTGGTTCTTTACAATATCTTGATGATAGTATCTTGAAAGATCCTAAATTAATTAGGGTCCAACAGAATTACATTCAGAGGACTTTTAGCTTTAACTAGATTTTGTAGATTCTCCCTCATTACTCCTTCCAGATTTGTAATGGTTCATGACATTAACTTTGATTCCCTTGGGTTTATTTCTTCTTATACATTCTAATATTTGCTTAGCTTGTACAAATAGTTCTGATATTTGCCTTGAAAATTCCTCATCCTAAATGAAAATGGTCTGCTGAATCTTTATTTCACATTAAAAGCTTTTAAAGGAATTATCCCCTGGGCTAGGAAAATCCATGCAATTAACATAAGAGTAACCCCACACCTTTTCAGAGGTTAGAGAAACTTCTGTTATGTTTTGAGTTTTTATTTTATTTGTCATTTACCTGCCTTTGCAGTACTTTCTGCTTTTTGAAAGAGCCACAAGCAGTCATACAATGGAAATGAATCTGTCATTGAATTGTTCTGAGTGAATTAAACCAGCAAATACTGAAATATAGGAGAAAGCCTGTTCCAGTGAGACATCCAAGAGTAGTTGCTTGACAGAAATAATTAAATGCTTATTTTTTATGTTTTTTTGTTTGTTTGTTTGTTTTAAGCACAGTCAATCAGACTGTTAGGCACTTCTTTGAATCTCTTGGTCTTTTAAAGTTTATCATCTACATATCGTAACTTAACTTACTCTATTTATCCTTTCCAAAACACAAAAACACATGTTCCTTGCAGGTTCTAAGTGCCTCAAAATATGTTTCAACTGTGTATTTGTCTACAGCATACATATGTATATGCTGCACCAACAGCAATAATTCCAAAGACAAATTTTAAAGTTGTATAAAAAAATACTAAGGGCATGGAAACATAAACACTTAAAAAGTACTGCTTATTTTGATTTTTTTCCCCTGTGGTCAAATTAAGTTTTAGGTGGATCTGTATCTTGATCTGGCTTACCTGTCACGGTTCTGAGGGCACTACCAGCCCTGATTGTCCCTCAACAGTCTCCCCTGGTACCCTGGCTCCAGGGTGCCCCCAGCACTCACAGTTCTCTGACATTACGATTCATCCAACAGACATCAATCACACTGACATGAGGGAGAAATATAACCATTTACAAAGGTCGTGCAACCAGTGCTTTAGTGTAAACACTTTTTAAAATGATTTACATTTATTTATGATCTTTCTGCTTGGCTGCTTTCCATCACTTTATATTATCACCAAAATTGACACTGTTATATGACAGATAGATAGAGGGGAAAAGTGTAATGT
Organism: Anser brachyrhynchus; assembly: GCF_964034855.1. Taxonomy (NCBI): domain Eukaryota; kingdom Metazoa; phylum Chordata; class Aves; order Anseriformes; family Anatidae; genus Anser; species Anser brachyrhynchus. The sequence continues at coordinate 49,579,021 of NC_137694.1, read as the reverse complement.
TATAAAAGATGTTACCTCATGCTGAAAATATAAGTTTACTAGTGATCAATTAAAAACAAAAACAGAAAAAAAAAAACATACTGTTTTTGTTTCTTTATTTTACATAAGGAGTCGAAAAAGGTAGATCTGTGTGGTGCCAGGAGTTGGACTCGATGATCCTTACGGGTCCCTTCAAACTCGGGATATTCTATGATTCTATGGTTCTATAAAGAAAGTGTTCTCTATAGCACTGCCGGCAGGGAAGGAAGGGAGCAAAAATAGATAACAGGAAGAGATTTATGTGAGACAATTATTTTTAAAATAGCTGTGGCTGAAATGGAGAAACACGACAGGCTGGTTGTACAGTAAAGATGATGAAGACAACACAAAAATGAATCAAGAGTCTTTGGTGTCTGCCCAGGCTTAAGGGCTTTGTCATTTTGTCATGGGCTGAGCTGCTGCTTTTTCCTCTAAAGTAATGTGTCTGTTATTGTGCTTTGCTTTAAAGATATCTCACTGCATCGTTTTGCCCAATGCCGCAATGAGCAGCTTTTGTTGATCATTCTCTCCCAAAAAACACGTGAATTTTTAATTCTTTTTTGCCTCAGTGAAGTCCAAACACTGACTCTGTCTTTGTGCTTTTAACAATAGTGTCTTGAAGGCCTCTGTATAACATCAGTCTCAAGGACTAGGAATTTCTTACCTGACTGCTAAGGTCCTAGGTCTAACACTTCTCTTCCAGACATATAGCTTGAAGACATTCATTTCCAAAAAGTCCAGGCATGTAACTAATATGATTTGGCATATACCTCTGCAAGGATACAGATTAACTGAAGCTCATGAAAACCAATTGCCTCAACAACTTATACTGTTTTTCACAATTACAGCCAGAACAGAAATAGAGATCAGGAAAACTACGCACCCTCTTAATTTTCTCACTACTCTTGTATGAATCTTTGTCAAAAGATCTTCTAGGATGTACAGAATCACCCTCCTAAGCCGCGTCTCTGTCTCCACTTCTTCCCCTTTCTTGCAGTCAGTGAAGTCTTCAGACTAGAAGGTCTTTCTGAAATGCCTGGTGAAACCTCCTTCTTTACATGTCAGTTTTTCAGATGAGTCTTCAATCTCAACAGCTGATCAAAATCTGTAATTGCTTAATTTTGATTGCTCCTTTCTTTACCACACTGACAATATAGCCTTTACAGACCTATTCAAGAATGCATCAATCTCAGAAATTCACTCATCTGATTTGGATTTATCCACCTGACATCAATATGTTAGCCTATTGCTTGTCTATACCCCACTCCCAGGTAAAGTAGCCAGAAGGTGTTTGAGGTCAGATAACAGACCGAACAAGGCTGGGAAAAGAAAAGGAAAACCTAATTCCATACACTGTGTCACACTGTATATTGCATTAGAAAAATACAAAACTCTTCCTTTTTCTACAAACACTGTAAAAGTGATCAGAAAACACTCCACAGCTCTCAGGGTTACTGCTTGTACGTTACAATTAAGGAAACTGTGAGTTAAAGCTTATCACAATGATGAATATTTAATATAACATCAGGAAAGTTAACAAACATGAAACCTTTCTACCCAGAGTGGTAGTGGAGTCTCCCTCCTTGGAACTCTTCAAAAGCTGTCTGGACATGGTCCTGAACAACCTGCTCTAGGTATCCCTGCTTGAGCAGGAGGGTTGGACCAGATGACCTGCAGAGGTCCTTTCCAACCTAAACCATTCTGTGACCCTGTGAAAGCCCTTGGAATGCACCAAGACAGATGCATTCTTGGATCACACTTGGATCAACATATGATCTTAACTGAAACGCTCCAGTACTGTTATATGACAGCCCAAGTCTCTAAAGCGCTACACGGTGGTCTTCAGCTGAGTGAAGTTAGTTTCTCCAGACCAAACAAACCACTGTTTGTCCATTTACTTATATATTTATTTAGATACAAGATAGTGCCCTGACTCCACTGAAGAAAAGAAGTTTTACTATTATTTTTTGCTGTGATTAGGGCTTTTTAGTAAAATTTCAGATATAAGTGGGACAAGAATTATATTATTTTGGAATATGGAGAAAGTAACAAGATACCAGGTTTAAAAAGATACCCAGGTTGCCAGAACAGTAAAAGTTTTCCTCCTTCTTTGACAAGTAAGCAAAAGTATCAACACAGGGACAATTTCCAGTCTCAGCAGTTGCTATGAGGGAGAATTATGGTGCACAGTTTCCCGAGGGAAGCAGGCACCCCTCGCTCTGAGCCCTCTAGAAATGTGTACAAGGTGGTATGGACAAGCATGATCACAAAGTGGGTGAACTCCAGCCTATTATGAGCTGCTGCAAGAGAAACAGGAAAGATGAGCGAGAGAGCAAAGTTGCTTACGTGGAGCTTTGTTATGGCATGTCAAAATATAGCCCTATAGCCCCAACCGTGCTTCTTTGAAGAAATCACTCTAAGGGAATCTCCATAGGATTATAATATTTATAGTACCATAAAGCTGAATATTAGTTAAGAGAGAAATATTAGATATCAGGGATTCTTGTCTCCAAGTGCTTCTAACCTCTATTAGAATAAATATAGAAAGGCAAGAATAATTAATTTACTCCCAAATCTCCAGCATTACATTTTGCTCATTGTCAAGAGAACATGTTTCACAGAGCTCCTGCACCAAAACACTGCAGCTGAAAAAATATCTCTATGAGAATGACATGCTAGAATGAGATTCAACATATTTTTACTTGTGATCTAAACTGCAACTGCATGTTAGCCTTAGCACAATTTTTAGTCAACTTTTAATTAACTGATTCTTGGCAATGTTCTATTTCATCTCTTCCCAACATCCTGCTTTCCTAAGCAAAGCCCTAGCTAATAATCATAATGATAATTTTCTAAATTTAGCTCTCGTTTGTTCAAAGAATTACTACAGACGAGGGGACTGGAGACAGATTTTTAGGACAAATATAGAAGAAAAGAGAAAGTCATGGTAAAACTTTCTGGAGGATAAAAGTTGCTTCAAGCTTAAAAGGTCATTAACAGAACTGTCACAGTGGTGGGCAGAGTCAAGTGACTTAGGAAAGTGGGTGTAGTTGCTACAGTATAGACCCTCAGAAAGAAGACAAGATGAAGATTTATCCAGCAGCAGCTTGGTACAGAACTGTGAAGTATAATTTTGGCAAGGACTACAATAAATCTGAATGTTTTAAAATTTTTCCATTTCAGATTTTAATAGCAAAACTTGCATGAACCACATCCATATACAGGAAAAAAAAAAAAAAAAAAAAAAGCCCATCTTCTTTGAAATGAAAATAGGGCCATTGTTTTCCATGAAAAGCTGCAAGTCTTTGGATGAATTTTCAAACGAACTCCTAAAGTGCCTGCTTGGTTTCTTATCATTAATCTCTGAAAAAAATACAGTGAAAGAAGTGAGAGGAGAAAAAAGGGAACATTTGAATTTCATCTGCTTCTTTCATTCTTTTATCGTCATATTTAGAAATTCCATAGGAGCTGATAACATGCAAATTACATGCAACTGAGAGTCACAAAAACAATATAACAAATATCTGAAATGACAGGGATCCTCTTGGAAAAGGTCTTGTTCCTTTAGGGAACAACTGAGATCTTTCACAACTCTAATTGAGGTTAATTGGAGTTATTGGTGCTCAGCAGTTTTTGAAAAACCAGGCAGGAAACCTAAATAAGCATACAGAAACCTAGCAATTGACATTAAATTTTGAAAACCTTGTCTTTTAGCTGTATAATCCTTTCTTGTGAATTTCTGTAGGAAATCTTGTGACAGCAATATCTTACTATCTGTTTGGCAGGGGTTTGCTAGCATGAAGTATGGTATCTATTTCAAATGATGCTACATAGATGATATAGCAGAGAATGTAAATTTATTAATGTATTTGTTTTGCAGGCACACATATTCTATGTGTCTGCAAAATAAATAAATAAATAGAAATTAATGTCCCTAGTTGCTAATGTCTGACAACTAATATTTAATATTTCCTTATTTCATTTTCAAGCAATGACTCAGGAGAGGCACTCTCCATAGAGTTTCTCTGGTTGAATTTTTGCTCTTCAGTCTTGTAAAACATCATCAAAGGTAGTAGAAGGAATTATTTCACACTGAATGTTCATAATGCAGTAGCCACTGGTGTGGTACAGTGTATATTTCAGGATGTCCTGTATTTATTGAAAGTTAAAGATTCCAGTGCACTTCTTACTTAAAATACCTACGGAGGAATGTAAGAATTTGGGTGGTATAGGATAACAACAGCTAAAAAGCTAATGCCTCAATTACATGAAAATATCTTCTAATAAAATGAAGAGCCTCTCACACATGACTAGGCAAGGACACTTAGAGGAAAGGCTGTGTTGTTGTGACAAAGTGCAAAAAAAAAATAGGGACCAGAGACTGGATTTCTTTAGTAGAATTTGTTTGGGGTATTGACCTGAAAAACTGCACCAACAGTATACCATTGAATTCCAGAAAAAAAAACACAGCAAATCCATAAAGAACATCAGCATCAGCAGGGCAGGATCCCAGCATTCTAGAAACCGATGCTCTGGAAGTTCGGTTTAGAAGTTCTTCTTAGAAATGCAAATATTTCTACAAACCCACGAATGTAGTCTAATTTTTAGTGGATCTGTCTTTGGATTAGTTTATTTTTTTATAATGAATTCATCCAAAACTGCAGCTATGGTTTCAGTCCAATCACCTCTAACTAGGCATCAGAAAATGCACATGATAGAAATAATACAATTAATTACCTTCATTATAGAAAGAAAAAAAATCACTTATATTTTTGATATCTACATCTGAAACACAATTACTTTACATATAAATCATATTCTGCCCAGGTATCCTTATAACTATTTCCTATAAGAGAGGGAACCTCATCAACATTAATAAGCTAGTGCTGCCACCTATAGCAAAACAGATCTTGCCTTTTATTGTATGTCAAGCATGGTGAAAATTAAACTATATTAGAAAGAAAAGAATATATAGAAATAAAAGTGAAGAAGAAAGTGGGTGACAGCTCACTGAAAATTGTAAATAAAACCTGTGTGCAGCAAGAATTTTACACATTATTTTTATAGTTTTCTCTATAATTCATTTCCCAGTTGTGTCACAGAAGTGATATTTGACAAAGTCATATTAATCACATTCCAACAAACGTCTTTTTTTAATCCTGTGAATCCCAAGCTGTGAGCAGGGATCATGACGATAATGTCAAAAACATCCTTAAAACAGCTAAAAATGACTGCTTTAACTGCGTATTTCAGATGTACTCCTGTAACTTACCTAGATCTGAGTTCAGAGAACTAGTATTTTCTCAGTTTCATATACATTTATTCACATGAAATTACTTCTGTTATGGCCAGTTCTTCAAATTGACAGGCACCAAGCAGCTGGTAGAATTAATATGTTTATTTGGACAACTGACCATGCTTCTACACTCATTCTGCAGAGTGTTACCAATCCCTAGGGTAGCTTAATTTTCTGAGTTATAACACAGCCTGGTTCATGACTGAATAACATGCTGACAGGTACCCAATCATCAAGAGCAACTGCCAACCAGAAAAACGCTCTGACATGATGCATTGTCCAATGCTTCCACAAGCTTCATAGGTTTTAGTAATTCTTTAAAAGATGTATTAAAATAGATAGTCCTCATTTCCTCAGTGCTGGCAAGGATGATATGTACACTAGTCGGTCTGAATTGCCCACTGGGATTTCCAAACCCCTGACAGAAAATACTTTTTTCAAAATTTATAGACAAAATGTTTTAAGGATGTTATGACATAGACGTTTTCTTGGCATAAGCCTAACTACTGTCCTAAGAAATGAGACATGACAGTTTCTCACCTGTTTTTGTAGATTATTTATGATGACATAATTTATTGTTTGGACACTTGCTCCAGATATTTGTTTTTTTCTTAACACAAAGAAACAGAAAGAGGGATTCAAGCTCCCATTAATGCCACAATAACTACTGCCAGTACCAGGGAGAAGAATCAAACATGGCAGTTACTGCTGAAGAACTGTAATATGGGATGGAGACTGGAGTTGAAAGGTATCAGTCTACAGTGCAGTAAGAGTAGTTACATGCTTTATAGGCAAGATACAAACGGCTGGTCTTAAATCAAGTGAAATATTTCTAAAGCTCATAATACTTCTTATAAGGCTTTAGCTCTACTATATTGTTTGTTCTATTGTTTGCTGTTTTATATATATTAGTATTTGTCAGTATTTACATAAAGAGAAAGATAGTTGCAGAAATCGATTGCTTAGACCAATCTCAAAATTTCTACCACTTGAAATCTTTAAGAAAGATCAGACAGACATCTGTCAGCCATGATCCTATCTTTAGGAAGGGGGTAGACTCAGTAACATTCCTAGGTTTTCTGTGTCCTTAGCATACGATTTCAAAAATTTACCTTCAGAGGCATTACCTCAATGCATTTCTGCTCCACTTATTTCCATCTGCCCTTTCTTTCTCCTTCCTGTCTCTCTTAGTCCCAGCTTAGATGGCCCAAAGCTTTGTATGGCCATACTTTGAACAAACACATGGAAACCTGAAACAAACAAAAGTCTTTGAAAATCGAGTTTTTAAAAGTAAATCCACTTTAAACTGCTATTGCTCTTTAGTATTTTGGCTTACAAAATCGTGGTCTTAGTCTCTGTGACACAGTCATTTTCTATATTTTCATAGTAACACAGGAATTCTGAATTTCTACAATGCATTCTGAGCCATCACACTGACACAAGGTTCACATTTACTATTTACTCCATAAACAGCATGGTTAGGAACAGCAAAATCCAGCCTATAAAACAGAAGCTATAGCTTGTGAACCATTTGTACAAAGAACATTTATTGTATAGCTTTCTTGCAAACCGAAGAGATAAGCAAAATGACACAGAAGGTCTTGTTCAGTAAAGCCTTTCTGCAGGTGTCTAATTTAAAGCCTGTGAGCAATTCCAGAGTCAAAGCACCTGCTTGTCTGCATAAGGATTTTGTTGAATCTCCTGCAGTAGTGGGAATGAAGTAAGGAAAGGATGCCATAGCAACAGTAACTCAGAAAGCTCTTTCTGAGGTAGAGGGAATTCACAGCACTTTTCCATATTTAATGCAGGTCTCTGTGTTTATTTTGCAAAAGCAATTTGGAGGAAATTGACTGAGCCTTTTAATTAGGGTATTCAAGAACAGTCTTCCCCAACAGTCCTGAATTCTTAGTGTGGAACCAGCAGGTCATAATCATTCATTCCAATACTTTTATGCATTAGTTATAAAGCAAGAGAATACAGAAGTTGTTTTATTCTGAGTAAATAAGCAAGGTACACATCAGTTGACCAATAACCAGCATATTAATAGATTTTTAAATCTCAAACTGGTCATCAGTTTTAAGAAGTAATAGCACAGAATTTTTCTTGGAAATTTGTAAAATCTAGGAAAGCAAGATGTTCGGTGTATGTCTTAACAGTAGCTGAAAGAGAATGGTGTCTGTATATCCTTGCCATATTTTTATGTATATTTGTGCGGGAATAGAAGGATGCTTACCTTGTAAGCTAGTTCACTAGAACATTCTTGTTACTCATGAAATCAGTAATGGATGCTTTTACCGTGCTGTCCTTTGGTAAAAGAACAAAAGAATAAAAAGCTTATATATATATACATATATATATAGATAGATAGATAGATAGATACATACAGTTGGTTATCCACTGCACCTAAACCATCTAAATAATTATCAGATTCCTTTTATAATAAATTAGAGATGAGAAACTTCAGTCCACCTCTGAATAAGTGTACTAGGTAGACACGGGATGACAAGTCTTCTATGTGTCCCTATAGCTGCTGAAGAAGATGAGAAATGGATGACTAAATTTTAGGCAGACATTTTATTTGGATGTTGTTTTGGTCATTGCTTAGAATTTATAATGGTATCGTCATATCAGTGTGGAGAAATAATTTGCCTTCACTTTTTTTTTTTTTTTTTGTGAAATAATGGAAGTTCCCTAACGTACAGCAAGTTGGACTTGATTCTTGTGGATTCCTTCCAACTCAGGGTATTCTATGATTCTATCTTTATACAGACTACCTTCTTATTTGTGGTATTTCTTGAATACTTGGAGAAAAAGGATTTTTTGGTGGTATTTATTTCATATCTATGCAGTTAGATTTGTGCTCATATATGCTATCAGCTAGACAAATCAGATCAAAATAAACATGAATACATTAATAAGTATGTAATAAAGACCATGAGACCATTACTTAAGCAAATCTGTCTTCGCTAACAAAGAAAATTACAATGCACCTGAGTGAAACGAGATGCTATTTATCTGTGAATGTCTGAACAGATCGAAGGCATGAATAACAGCACTACCACTTTTCAATATATCAATGAGAAAAAGCTGTCACAATGCCTTTACTTTTGTTGCTTTTTTTAACTTCCACCAATCTGTTATTTTCAAGATCTTTATATTTTCTTTTGCAGCAGTTGCCTACACCATTAAACAAGAAACACGGGTGAAAAAGTATGAATTTACTAACAATGATATGTGAAGTTCAAATCAGAATTACATTGTGGTAAAACTCAGGCGGAAATAGTAGACAATATGATAAAATGAACTTAATGATACTATACCGCAGGGAAAAGGAAAAAAAAAAAAGCAAGCTGTATTTAGCTGAATTAAATCCAGACCTGTAGAGATCTGTGCACCTGCTTCCCTTCTGACATGTGGGAGTCCATTGACTATCGATGTGAGTTGAGTAAGCATATGAGTACCTATTCATTGATTCAGGTCCTTCAAGAGTGCCTTTGTTCTATATTTATAAGTGTCATTTTCTCCTCAGGGAGACTGGCAGCATTTAAGTCTTCAAAGTAAGTCTCAAATGCTATAGAGTGCCAGGCAGGAATTTACTAGAGAAGAGTCGGGATTTAGCTTTTTTTCTGCATTGATATCAGAGAAATATTTACTCCCAAATTTCATAAAATGGGCATTGTCATCTCCATTTCCATCAGTGCTGAATTTTCAGCTAAATCTCCCTCCAATAGCTCTTTGTACAACAGCTAATTCTTGCAAAACACATTTTTTATTTTAAGAAATGCACCAGTGGTCAGCTTGTCTCCTTTCTTAAAGTGCTTTCATTAAGTGCTCTCTCTATGAAGATGTGGAATCTCTGTCTCTCCCAGGCTCCTTTATTCTTGCCAAACAAGGTCTGACAGTGTTTATGGGATGGTGGAACTCAGAATGACAATGAGTAGTCTGCGTTCTAAGAGCGGAAACGTGAGCTGTGATTAATCTGTGCCAGTTTACAAACACAGTTATGGCTGTTAATCTCATTGCTAGATAGTGTGTCCTTCTTGAGCCTCAGTAATATTGCTCACTTAATAGAGAAGCAGACAGATGAGTATAGAAGGCAAAGTTGTCACAAACCACAGAAGTCAAACACCATGGTGTTCTGATCACAGTATGAAAATAACTCTTTTCTACAACGTGTCTCCCCTAATGTATCCTCCTGAAACTTTACATACGCATATATCCTCCCCCAAGTCACACTATCAAGTAATACCTGAGTTTGTTGGAACTTCTGAAATCCCGTCAGACACTGCTTGAACCAGCTTTGCTGTTGTGTAAAGGGCAGGTCATAGGTGTTTGCAGAATTGACATCTCTGTGGGGAGATCATTGTTGTTTTTAAGCAAAGTCCATTTTCTCGGTGGAAGCTTAACTTGGAAACACTTACTCTTGTTACAGCTCCTGTGTGGAACCCAGTAAACTATATTCAAGTCTTAAAACAACACACACAATTGAGGATGTGTCTGATCCAGCAAAGCTATTTTTCACAACTGGATATTTGCAGTCTCTCTTCACTGAACAACATAAAACGAGAGTTAAAAGGACATCCACACACATATATAAAATATAAATCTTAAACCTGAATATTTGAAGAGCAAATTTTATTCAAAAATGATCCTAAAATTCGCAGTCTGAATTCTTCACCCTTATTTAAGGGTGGCAAGAGATAAAGATAAAAAAGATAAAGAGTTAAGATAAGAGATCATTAAGTTAAGATAAAGAGTTAAATAGGATGAAATATCTATTCATCTGTATTGTTTTTAACCTGGTGTTCCTATTTCTGATTAGGTTCTCAAAGAAAGCAGTGAACTGAAACTTAGTGCATTTAAGGAGTCTTTCCTTTAAATGTAGTATGTCTCATGTCTCTGTTTAATTCACTGCAGGTCTGACCTGCATCATCTGCTTAACTCTACATAGCTTCAGGCACCCAAATGCGGCATGCATTTGCATATTGTACATGAATACTCATCTAGTCAAATATGATACCAATGTCAATGCTAGGTATGCTAATATTCGCTCTCCATTCACTTTATAATTATTATGCCAGTACCTTAACCACATCAATTATATACTTAAAGTTAGATGGGATGAAAGAGTGTATGTAAACAATTCAATGCAAAACACCCTTACATGTTTTCTCTTCCTTCTCTTCTGATTCTCCCTGCTCCACCACTGATTCAAAAATGCCAAAAATGTGCTTTAACAACTAAGTTAAGCCTTAAGACTGATAATGAAATTATCACACTAACCAAAACAATACTGCTGATCCACAAGTTTTATAATATTTATCACAACTGGTTAAATGAACATACTCAAATGTCATCTGTGTATCAAAACAGAAATAATAAAAAGTTTTTATTTGGAAGAAGGAAATATATGTGATTCTCATGGTTTGGTGCCTTAAAAATCCTTTCTGCAAATGTGATTTTATGTTTTCACATTACTGCTGTGTGAAAACAAAATATGAATCATCTTATTCCCACCAGTCATATCCTAAGATAATAAAGCCACCATGTAAACTAGTTGTCAGGAAAGACCTGACACACATAGGATAAGTGTCCAGGATAAGACCTGATACACATAGGATTTTGCAACACAAATCACTAGCCAGCTCACATGTTAGTGAGAATTCTCAGTATAATAAGAATTACTATTTCTATTGTTAATAAGCTCTATGAATCCACTATAAAATACAAAACTGTAAAGGAAAAAAAACAACAACAAAAAATTTTTTTCTTGCTTATAAGAAAGCGGAATGTTCTTCAAAATGTTCTGCTTAAAATGTCAACATGTGTAAGATCCTGTGCATTTGCTAGGAATATGAAATCTTATTTTCACATATAGTCTACTTCTTTAATAACCTTCTGTCTATTATCTAGTGAATGCAGGCATCAATTAGAAATTTGTTGTTCAGTTTGGGTGTGGATCATCACTCATGGTAACAGAGTAGGTTGATATGAAGAATTATATGAGAATATATGAAAATCGCATGTTCAACGCCTGTTTGCAGCATACATAAAGTATAGGATATATTTTAATGATGCAGTCTTTTATCCTTCATGTTAATTTACCTCCACCACAATAAAAAATAAATAAATAAACTCAGAAGTACTTGCCAAACAAATGAAGTTAAGGTCAGGTATATGCAAGCTTGAAGATTGAAACTCTATGTGTTAGCAGGGTCAAGAATATTCCTTTTAATACGTAGATCTGTGAGTATGTGCCATTGTCTATGTCACAAAGCACATAGATTTTCCAGTCTAAGCAATATTCAAAATAGCCATGATAGCTGATATATGACAGTTAACAACCTCCATTTTAAAAGCACGAATGAAAGAGCACCAAAATAAAAAGCAATCAATCTTCTAGACATCTAGAGAATGCAATGACTTTTAAACACATGGCATTATCTAGATTCTTTTTCAGATCTCACTGGTGAATTTAAATCAAACTAGAATGCTAGTTTTCAAAATAATTGACATCAAACATTGATCGTTATCTAAAGTAAAGATACGTAATCTCTCAAGCATATTTTAAAGACCTCTATGAACACGAACTATTGTTTAGTACTTCAATATCAAAATGCAAGTTAAGCATTCATACAGCTATTTGCACCTAGTCACTTATTTTAGCACATGGTTTAAGCTAAGAAGACATATTTTCAATTCATCAACTTTGGAAAAGAACAAGTTCTACAGCTGATGCATCAGTACCTTCTCTGTCAAGCAGATATCAACCCATAAACCTATCCTAATCCTCTAGTCTGTGAAGGAATTGATTTTTCTTTTTTAACACAGACTGCTATGGTGGCTTAAAGGTAAGAGTGTCTGAATTGTGTTATCTTCAATATATATTTCTCAAGAATTTCAGAAAAAGTATGAAATATGTTACCAGTTAGAATTCCCCAAACATAAGGATGTACATAAAGAATGTTTACTAAAGGCCAAATGATGTACTATAAAACACATCCTAAACTATACTCTCAACTGATGTAAATTTTTGTAGCTCATATATCAAAAAACGAGTGATGTCTTCCTTGATCTGGAAAGCAAACAAACAAACAACAACAAACCTTAATATAAGCCAGAACGGTGCATTAACTTGGCTGTTGGTATTGTTCTAGGACATCTTCATTACCTTGTGAACTTCTGAGATATTACCATAAAATTATCTAAGTTGTAAAAAAACCATTCAAGATGATCAAGTCCAACCACCAACCTGATCTACCAAATCCTTGGGGTTGGATGCCCAAGCCTTGTCAGCACCTTGCGAGAGCTGCTGGCTCCTGACAGGCCCCTCCGTTACCCTGGGGTTTCACTGACTCACAAAACCTCCCTGTACACAGTGATCAACTGCTCAGCTGCCAAACTGACTGGCTCCAGAGCAGCGGGCCTGGCCATGTGGCCATAAACCATCACAGGATGGCTCCAAATTCATAGCTACTACCTTTTGTTTGTTTGTTTCGTATTTTCCTTAACATAACTTTCTAATAAGTTTATGGAAAAGAATTAAGAGTCATGCACAGTTGAAGTAACACTAAGCAAAAGAATGACTGATGTGGTGATTCAACCCAGTATGGAAAGAATGGGCTGTACTGTAAGACAGTTCACTTGTCACTGGACGGGTTTGAAATGGGGGGATTTGTTTGAAAAAAAACAACCACCACAATTGATTTCAGAAATGCAACCAGAAGCATTGATAAGATCATGGTCATGAGTTATCTATAAAAGAATTTGCCAAAAGTTTGTATATTCTTTTATCAGTCACTGGAGCTATATATAAGCTATTAACTAATTATTTCAGAATTATTTTAGAGTACAAAAGAGTACATCCATAGACAGCAAACACTAGTGAAAACAGCATATATTTACTTGCTCTAGGTTGATTCTTGGTAAACAGGCAATTTACATCAGGTCATTTTCTTTATTACCTACCTTAGTCCCAGAAGTGCCACTAACTACAAGTAGTATTTAAAGCAATCTGATCTACAGCTGTATTTTTCTCCCACACATGTATTTAGAAAATTTCAGTGAAGCTGAGGAAATTGACTGTGGTCATGGCTTTTAGTTTGGGAAAAAGGAGAGCAAAAAAGACAATTTGTTTACCAGAAAGGGAATGTGTCTATGCTAATACATGTTTCTTTAATAAAACTGATTTCACGTATCTTGTCAGACAAAAGATGATTTTGTTGTCAGTCAGACTTCTTAACCTAATCCTACTTTCCTTTGCTATGCAGTATATTTACCTTTTAGTGAATATTTTCTTCACCCCATCTGTAGTTCTAAAGGCCTTTGCCTTGCAGAGAGCAATACTTCCATTTTCCATTGGCTAGAGGAAGAAATGAAGTATGAAGAAAGCCCTTATTTCCACTCAGTTTGTCAAGGTATAAATAACTACACAAATGAAGACACTGGGAAAACAATCCCAATGTGTTATATTCTTTTGGAGAAAATGAAGAAAGGCTCCTGAAAACAATTTGTTTAAAGGTATTTTTCCACTGAAACTCTACACTTTCACGGAAATGAGCTTCCCTGTTGTGAACTTTGTTAAGAGAGATGTTAAAAGCTATGATTTTCAAATAACCTAGAGGTACCATAAAATTGCATCCTGATTTTTTTTCTCTATGAAAGAAAATGACAATTCACTCCTAATTTGTAGCTTAGTGAAGTGACTAGATTCTTTATGAGTAATAAGCATGGAAGAAAAACTGCAAGTATAATTTGTTCAAAATTTGAGAAAATCATGTTATATGTGCCAAGGTGATATAGTAATGCAAGTATATGGGTTAAAAAAGTTGTGCTTCATCTAGATTGCTGGTAAATTCAAAATAGCTATCCAGTCAAGGGAAGTGATTGTCCTGCTCTACTCTGTGCTGGTGCAACCTCACCTTGAGTACTGTGTGCAGTCTGGGGCACCACCGTATAAGAAACTATAAGGACATAAAAATATTAAAGAGCATCCAAAAGAGGGCTACAAAGATGGTGAAGGGTCTAGAGCGCAAGACGTATGAGGAGCGGCTGAGGTCACTTGGATTGTTCAGCCTGGAGAAGAAGCTCTCCTGATGGGAGACCTCATGACAGCCTACAGCTTCCTCATAAGGAAAAGCGGAGGGGCAGATGTTGATCTGTCCTCTCTGGTGACCAGCAACAGGACCCATGGGAACAGCATGAAGCTGTGTTAGGGGATGTTCAGGCTGGATGTTAAGAAAAAGTTCTTCACTAGAAAGGTGGTTGGGTGCTCGAAGAGACTGCCCAGGGAAATGGTCATGACACCCATCCTGCTGGAGTTCAAGAATCGACAAACCTGTCAGACGTGATCTGATTTTTGGGTGGTCCTGTGCAGACCCAGGAGTTGAACTCGGTGATCCTTGTGTGTCTCTTCCAACTCAGGATATTTAATGATTCTGTGATTTCTGAAAATAAAATGTACATATATGCCCCTTGAAGCATCTTGCACAGTTGTACTAGACATATGCAGAGGAGATGGGCATTTTAGAAGAAAAAAAAAAGTTCCAGTTTTCAAGTGGAGAATGAAGGTTTTAACATTAATGGATGAAAGCAAAACAAACAAACAAACAAAAAACCAAACAAACAACAACAAAAAAAGTGTTAACTGGAAGCAGAGATTTAGATAAGAGTCACACCATGAATACATATAAGAACTGAAAATGAAATATTTGAACTGCTTATCAAATGAAGGGAAAAAAAAGAAGAAAGTGATCATAGGATCGTGGGATAGAATTGTGATAGTAAGGATAAAAAAAAAAGATTCTGAAATAATTGAAAAATTAAAAATATCTGCAGAGAACCTATATATGAAGAAAAGAAGGCAGAAACACTAAATACTTTTTGTTATAATAAAAGAATGACCGGCACTATCTGATAAGCAGATATTCCATGAGGAGTAATTATTTTAGAATACAAATCCAAGTTTAACAAAACAACAATAAAAAATAAACCAAACCAAACCAAACCAAACTAAAGAATGTTTCTTATTGCCTCTTTTTTTTTAGGAGAAAAAAAAATTATAATTTAAATAAATAAGAGATGGGCTTCACTTTAGAAAAGCCACAAATAACAACTTGATGCATGGTTATGACTATATCTTGTGCCATGAATAGGAGAGTTTATTTGCCACAGTACATTTTATGAAACAACCCCAAAGCAATCAAACAAAATTACCACGGACTTTTTAAAATATGTTGTGAACTGACTTTATATGTTTGTAGCAAATTATGAAATCTGTCTTTTGTGGTTTAGAACATCTGAGACATTGTGCCAAAGGCCGCTGAACATCTTGTCTTCTGCAACAAAATATTTTATTCTAGAAGGAATATTGAATTTTAGTGACTGCAAAGTGAAGAACCTAACCACTGTTAGAAAAAAGAAGGGATGGAATGAGGTGCCTTCTTTGGAAACATAGGAGAAAAGAGTGACAGAAATTGCTTTAAAGGATCATTTCCCATAACAAAAAGAACAAACAGAACAAACAGTGGAACAAATCAAGGGAAGAACAGATTCCCAATGTATGTTGCTATAATCTTTTACCTCTCTTCTCCAAAACGATCTGAGGTATCTTCAGATTTCCCTGAATTCTCTAAGGCCTTCCTGCTTCACCCACCAACTGCCCAGTGACAGACAACCCATAGTCCCTTGTGGGCAGGCCCTGCTGCTCAAATTACAAATCCTCTGACTCCCTCTACCCTTTAAGTTTTTGTTATGTGGGTTTGTTTGTTGGTTGGTTTGCTAGGAAATGATGAGAGACAAGGGGAAGGGGAGGAGGCAGGGCAGAAAGTTGCTCCGTAAGCAGTTGTCAAGTTTCAGATAAATCAGTAAGAGCAGGGGAGGCAGGGAGCAAAGATGCCTGATCAGGGCCTTGCAGAAGGCCACCACCATGAAAACTTCCCTCCCTGCACTGAGCCAAGAGCTGCTGTTCCAGCCCCTTCCTGTCTGCCCAGTCAAGGCCCGCCTATGGATGCTTAGGCCTTTGGCACAAATGCTTTAGCCAGAGCGTGACTAGACCTTTTCTACTTCCAGATAGACTATCAAGATCTCAAGGCCTACAGTCCTTGTGCAGAGGGTCTTTATAACTAGATCTCTGGTCTCTCCAAGTAACACTGCCTGTGCTTGCACAAAGCACACAGACCCCTAGCCCCTTGTGTTCTCATCCTCTCTGTTCCTCTGCCCTGGCCTAATGCTAGATACTCAGTACCCACTGATCCACTCTGCTTTTCCCAAACTTTCACATGAAAACATCATCAAAACAGTTCATACAGAAGGAAGACTACTCTCTGGAAAAGCCAGCAGCCCGTAACTTGTAAGGAGGTGATCAAAGGGAGGAGTAGGGGTGGGTGTACCACAATGGTTCAGAACTTTTAAAATCATGATTTGGGAAAGAGTTCAAAGACCCACATGGTGTCATGAGAAAACATGAGCAGCGCGGCCACTGTGGTAGAGGCTTGTTACAGCCTGTCTGATTAAGGGGAAGCAGGTGCCTTCTTCAGACAACCTAACCAGGGGGGAAGCATGAACAGTATCTGCTGTTGTGCAAAAAACACAAAAGGTTTTTACAGACATTGTACAGTCTGTAGCCTGTGTCCTGCTACTCCAAGTTAGGCACTGGAGCTCTGTGATCTGTGGAAGGTAAGTCTGATCTTCCCTGCCAACTCATCTATACCAGGCTGACTTAAAAGAAAGAGTCCTCCCCACAGCAAGAAGTCTTGCTGCCTAGTGGAGTGTACTTGATTGTGTGCCTGAGAAATCACAAGTTTGGAAGAAGTATCTTGTTTCTTTTGAGTTAGGGACTTTGCAGTAAGTAAGGTGTGTGAGGGAAGGCACGAAAAACAGTTTGCTGACATCTTAAAGAGCAAAGGACTGACCTAGCTTGAAAAAGTACTTATCTCCAAGTTTCTAAGGGCAACTTGTTAGCTTGTCTGTGCTTTCCATTCCAGGCAGTGCCTTTATGTGATATTTGCATTTCTGCAATGCTCGATAGGAGACCAAATCCTTTTTTCCCCCCATGTTGTTCCAAAAAGGCCGTTTGTGCTAACTCATAAGACCTGCCCTCCTGATCTCTCAGGATTATGTATTGATTAAGAATTGGATCAGAACTGATTTGATTTTAAAGTGAACCTGAACCCTCCAAACACACTCACTGAATTATGTTTTGATCATGTTGGTGAAGTCTTGGTTCCATTTCTAAACACTATGATGGAATATCCTTGTTAGTACTAGACATGTTTCATGAACTCATCTTCACACTTAGTGCCTGAAAGACTCATGATGGATCATCAATTAGTGTTTTCATTTCTTAAGTCTTTTGCCTTGTTGGGTTGATGCCGATAATGCTTTTGACATTATTATTATTATTCATAAAGGAAGCTTCTGCTGCAGGAATGAAATTCTGTGATCAAAATGTCTCTAGAAGAATATCTAATGAATTCAGCTGCTGACTGAAAGAAAGAGTGTGAGCTATAGATGCATGAAAGGATTAAGAGGAAGGCAATGGTGCTTGACTTCCCTGATTCATTCAGTGGCAGATGTTAGATTCAAGGAGGAAGAGGACATTAGAAATAAGCATTTATTTATTCACTCCATAGTCTCCTGCGGCAGGAAAAAAAAAAAAAAAAAAGAAAAAGAAAAAGAAAAAGAAAAAGAAAAAGAAAAAGAAAAAGAAAAAGAAAAAGAAAAAAAGCAGTAGTGACAGTGTTCACCCACACTGAGGAGCTTAGTGATTCCAATTTATGCTTTAAAAAAAAAATAAATAAAAAAAAGCTGATTGCTCTGTTAACATGGAAACCTTTCATAGCACAATAAAGGAGAAAAATCATCTATCTCCAGGGGCTTGATGGCTACACGGTATGACACATATGATAACGCATTACCACAAGTTTTATTTATTCCAACTTGGTGGTCAGGATGGCAGATCTTTTTGCAAGACTGCAAGCCGAGGACTCACTCTGACCTTTTTTAGAGAGCTGTTTGTGCCCATTATGTTAGAATTTTCTATAAATAAAACTAGTGTTTCTTGGCAAAGGGTTGCATTTTATCCTGAATGTAGACACTACATCTAGATGAATGACCCTCCCACCTCGCTAGTTTCTTTCTGGAGTTAAAGCTGCCACAGGGTGCGTCACTAATAAATTACGTTGGCACAAGGTCAGTTAAACTTTCCACATTCTTTTCAGTCTCTGTAGAGCCAGAAAAGAACAGTCAAACCTATTTAGCATTCAGTAGCTCCTTTCCTTTATGTATTTTAGAATATTGAAGTGCTCCTTCCACTGCACAACAGTAAACTTTTATGAATTTTGGTGGGGGAAGGAGGAAAGAAAGCCTTTCCACCATGATCATTCCTTCTTTTTCCCAACATTATTTTTAAGAAACAAACAAATGTTTGACAAAGAGAAATCTTACACCCCAGCATTTGCAGGAGCCTTTCCTTTGCTGGCCAGCCTTGTCTCACCCTTGGCTGAAGACTGCTACAGAGCAGTGACCCTCGAGGAGGCCAGAGGGGTACCTAGTGCCATTCCTGAACTGAGAGCTGCTCTGGTGGCAGCTGATTGCCACCGCTGGGTACTGCTGGCTGCAGCTGTTTAAATTGGTGCTGGTGGTGGTGTGGTACATGAGCAGCAGCTTCACAGCTCTGTGAGTGCCTGTGGAGCCTCTGAGCAATGAACAGGCAGCAATGCCCAATCTTCTGCTTCCAACAGTTGAGGAAAATCCATAATTATTGACCTATTTAGACCCTTACACTACTAGGTGGCTACAATACAGATGATAGTGACAACTAACTGCGATCTCCTGTTCTCTTCCTTCCCATTTCTCCTCTGTCTTCCACCACCAGCCATGAACAAGTCGCAGTTCTTCAGTGGGGGTCTGCCTAATCAGGCAGAATTGTCCCAAAAGGAGAATGAGGCTAATGCTAGGGCAACGTGCATGTATTTTCAGAACAAATTCCTGTTCATATTTAAAACTCTTAAATGCTCTTTTGGCTGGTATCATCACAGTTAGGCAATTGATGTGTCTTCCTAGGAAAGTGCCCATCTTTAAAAACATGATTGTGATCATGATTTCTTACAGGCAATCACTGTTTTTAAATCCAGTCAACATCCCTTTGTTGATTTCTTTCCATTACTCTTGGAGGGCACATTTCATGGCTGTCTCCTGTTATGTAGCTTTATTCTTCAATAAAATTCCACTATTTGTTCTGTGATTTTATATATTCATTATTCCATGATTTGTTCTGTGATTATATACTCATTAAAGGTCTCTGAAACACTAGCAAAATGTCAAGCACCTTGTGGCTCTGATTCACGTCAGCTCAGCATTCAGAAATTAGCTTTAGCAAACCTGTGAACTTTTAATTGCAGCTTGTGCAAACTATGTGGTCCCCCTGCCTGTCTACAAACATACTTTTGCATTGCAAAGTTGATTGTTTTCTCCTGTGGCATTTCCCTGACTGGCTGAAACTGCTGTCAGTGCCCTAGAGGATCGATTAGAAACTACATTTGTGTGACTAAAGAAGGAAATTCTGAGCTCTTTCTCCAGCAGGGGAAAATAATAACTATAATTCAAAATAAATAAATAAATTAATTAATTTAAAAAAAAATCGTAGTCCTTCTTTCTGTGTTAATGAACTATGAGCTAGAAGAGTTTTATTTTTATTTTCATTTCCCAGCCAGCCGACATGCAGTGACAGTATAGCTAGGAAGGCCTACCCCTTAGATCACCAGTGTGAATGATGCGCCAGAATTGGTTTGATACATACCTAACCCGGGACCTTGTCTGACCTCAATACACAAGTAACAGGAAGTTACCAAGTGTGTATAACCATGTGACATAGCAGCATTAGTGTACATGTGCAGAATCCAGTGTCTCTCATCCCTTAACATGCTTTTTTTTTTTTTTTCTTCTTTTCAGCCTCAATGTATTTCATCAGCTATTCCTTTTGTTAGGAAAAAATGTCCAGTTTAAAGTAGGTTGGCATGCTCTTTGCTGTCCAGTTCCAGTCTCCATGCAGATCTCCTTGCTACAGCACCACTGCATAGTAAGTACACAAAATATGAGTTTGTTTCACATAGGGTAACCGTGTCATTGTACCTTCAATTCCATCTTTGAACATGTCAGTGCTGTCAGACCTCTTATATATAAGGTGTTCATGCTAGTGATGTACTTCATATATTCCCAAGTATTTAACTCACTCTACATGCAGGAGCTCTGTGACCACAGCTGATTTGTAGGCATTACTCCTCAGACTGTAAAGAGTCCTCACAATCTCTAATATTTCACCTGTGGAGACTTCTTAGGTTGCTGGATCCACCTGTCTGTCCATCCTTCTGCCACTGCTTAGCCACAGTGTATCATAGCCTGGCATGTTCTCTTAAATCACCAACAACTGTACTTCGTGTTGACACACCAGTCTATAATGTATGGCAGTTAAGAAAGGACCTTCTGCCCTTTTGCTTCCAGCAAGAACAGAGCAGATAACTAGGGAGGCAGGAAAGGGTGACACTTTAAACTGACGCAGCATGAATCTATGAAGATGGTGACTCCGTCTTTGATTTCCAACTTTATCTGGTAGGCTAGTTAGCAGGGTTAGGTTCTGGCAACTTATAGTGTCTCAAATACCACTTCTCCTGTCTTCATATTTCTCTATTTTATAATATATATTTCCTTTCTTTACTTTCGCATTATACACAAACACACACACACACACATTTATATACATCTTCTGCAATGTGTCTAAAATACTCATTAACATTTTCCTGTTAAAATTTCAATGGTGCCTGTGAGCTGAGTGGGTTTCTGAGAACATGGTCAGACATGTCTATGATTTGACAATAAAAACTAACCATAGGAGGCTCAAAATTTGAAAACATGTATGTGCCTATTTTGGACTGAACTTAATGTAGGGATAATGTGCAAAATATGTCCTTAGTGAAATTAAATGGAGACGGCCACTGATTTCAGGGAACCAGGGCTTCAAGCTTAACTTCGATATATAATTTCAATATAAATATAATACATACATATAATCTCAATATATATATAATTATATATAATTTTAATAATTCTGAAAGGAAAAAATAATATTTATTAGTGTGGTCATTCTAGCCCCTTATCTAGGGCTACCAAGTCTGCTTCCTAAATCAGTTTCATCCAGATTTCTAATACACAGATATTTTCTGTAAGGATTGAATGATTGATCCTATAAAGATTTTTTATTGATGATCAAAGTTTTAATATTTTCACTCTGATACTGTTTTCTGACCAATATTAGGTATACTATTGCTGCTGAAAGAAATGGCTAAAGAATGCAAGGTCCTATATATAAGATGTTAGCTTTTCTGTACGTAGCATGGTGATTACTGAATGATACACTTGATCAACCACAATGTCTTAAGGAATGAACAAGACATCTGTAGGCAATGCCTATTGACTGGAATTTAGGAAACCACAGAGCCTCACGAGACACACATGGAAATTGTGATAGAGCATAAACATCCCTGAGTGAAGTAGCCACCCAGAAAGTATAAATGGTTTAATTATCCTCTGCTGTGTTCAAGCAGATTATTAGAAATAGCTACTTAAGAACTTAATTATTCCAGGCAAAACAGCAGCAGCTGGTTTCTCAGAAGAGACTTCTGTGGAGGAAGACTATATTAAGGAAGGCTTTGGAAAGATAAGCTGTCAATCCCAGAAAATAGAAGACTAAACAAGGAAAGCAAAGCTTTTTCAGACTTAGTACAGGCTTTCCATGATAAAATCCATAGCATTAGAGGACATTGCATTGATTGAGAAAAGAAGGGGCCTCTATGTGATGTATTTTGAGACTGTAAGTTTCTGTTACAACTAGTTAGCAGAGATTATGGCTGGTAATAGGCCTGATTTGCCAAAAATGGTTTATGTGGATCCTAGCTGTGTCCAGTGAACAAGCCTTTTGTGTCAAATTAAGAGACTAGAACCAGGTTTCCTGTTGCAAAATTGCTATCTTTCAGTACAAAAGCATTCCCTCTCCCTGCACCTTTGTGATTTCTAGAATGGTTTTAAATACTGATATTCTGAAGCACTTATATGTTGGTTGAAATGAGAACAAGATACAAGTACAAGGAGCTTCTCTCATGGAACAACAGTGCTGGAGTTAACATACAGCTCTCCCAGCTGTTAGAAAAATAGAGCACCTTAAGTTCCTGAAATCAAGAGGAGAGGAGAAGAGAAAACAGGCCAAGGTTTGTATTTTTGAAGCTAATATCAAACTCTGCTTTGAGATGGTATGAAGAGTGACCTCCAATAAATAATTTACAGGTAAATAACACACAGAACTTCTCCTGCACTCAAAAATATTCTTCAAAAAGGTAAACCATTTTTGTACTTCACAACAGTACTGAGTCACCCCCTTGCTGTTGTGTCTCAAATGTGATGAAATATAGAGGCTGAAAGTTTAATTTCTCAGTTTCTCTTCCTGTGAATCTACCCTTCTTTTTGTTAGTATGCAAGCAGAAAAGTCTGAGAATCATCAAACCTAGCTAAGATAAAGAACTCTCTTGCAGTCAAGGCTGCCTTTTTTTTTTTTTTTTAAAAAAAAAAAAGGTCTTTTCACATGTAAAGCATTTGGTGTGAAAGCTAAGTCTTGGCAAGACTCCTGTTAGTCTCATTTATTTCAGATGCATGTACTAAGCAGGAAAAACACTTTTCAGTGAGGAAGGAAATGAAATTGAGATGTAACTTTATGAATAAAAGACTTAAATATTCTTCCTATGAGACGTTCCTTTTATATTCCAGGTTTTAGACTGAAAACTTTTTTCTTCCTTCTCTAAAGAGTTGTATTTGTTTCATATGGCACTTTCTTCAAAGCTATCTTCTGATATTTGAAAGAATCTTCCTGCAGACATTTTAAATTCAAACCTGATTAACTTGGTCCTCTTGATTTCTTTTTTTGATTGCCTACAGGTATATGACCCACTCCAATTAACTGCTACAGAGGATAAAAATAATCATCTTATTAGCTAGCAGCCACAGCTACCATGGTACCCTCATTTAGTACACTACAAGCAAGTAATGCAAAAATAAGAAGCTTTAGAGACATTTTAAACATACATAAATTATTGGGAATATGAGATGAATTCTCAACTTTACAAAATCTCTTTTATAGCTCAATTTTCTAATGTTTGAGCACTATGAGCTCCTAGAGGGGAGACGAGAATATGGAAAGGAGTTGTGCTATTGTACATAATTCATAGTTATCAGTAACAAGAAAAGAACAAAAAGCACAGATAGAAGTAGATACAGTCAACAGTGAAAAGTAGATACAGTGAGATTGTTTTTGACCAACCATTTGTCATCTAACTGTAGTGAAAGTTTCCTTTGTTATTTCTGCTATTTTTAGAGAGGATTAAAAGGCCAAGCACTCATTTGCATGTGATAAATTTCTACAAATTACAATTCAAAAGTAAATTTGTCATATACATCAAAGCATAGTTGTTTCTTTAATAACATTTAATTTGGGGAAAGGTTTGGAAAAGGAGGTATACTCTACACCAAACAAGGGGAAAACTTCAAGGTCTATGTCAGACAGCACGTTGCCCTCTCAGACAGTGAAGATTTTTTTTAGCTCATCCTGAAATTGAACAGAATTGGACAGTGGAAAATTTCAGAAATGTCATAACGTTGTTGTTATCTTTAGAATGAGTCAGTTTTGAGGGTTTTTCATTTAGAATTTGAAAATATGAGAGAAAAGATGAAAAGAAGTTTAAAAGATATCAAGCACTTTGGAAACTAAGAGAAATCATTTTAGTTTTACAACACAACATTTAAAAAAAAATGTTGCCACCAACTAGAAATATGAATTACTCTCAAAGCCTTTTGTGCAACAGAAAAAAGGATGAGCTGAAAAGCTAGGGTAATGCCCATGAATTGAGAGAGCGTGTCTGTCAAAGAGCTCTGTCAGAGCTGCTGGAGAATTTCTACCCATACATTGGAAGTCTAAAAATGCAGGAGGCCATAAAAGAGATGCTTTTTGTATTTTTTTTTAGATTTTTTAAGCTATTAACTTTTTTTTTTTTTCCCCTCTCTCTAAGTACCTAAAGCACCTTCTCTTTGATTTATGGAAAGTATAAATGTATGTGTTAAGGAAACTATAAGTTCTGCTTTAACTTAATTTCCTCTTTCTATTCATGATACATATCAAGATGATATAAGCATTTCAACAACAACAACAAAAAAGTAGGAACCAAATCTATTAGCCTCTGAGGAAAGCTGCTTGACGTTTGTGGCATTTAAATCCCATTCTCAAATGTAGTCAAGGGATGTGGTGAGAAGTGATGGTTCTCAGACAAAGAATATAAGAGGTCACAGAAACTTTTTTAAGGGCTGTGAAGGGATTTTCAATATCCCACAGAATGTTTCTTAAATTGCTGACTACCACTGTTTTTAATTTCTTATTTTAACAAAAAAATGTTGAAGTGTTATTCCTTTTTCTTTCCCCTTAATCACTAATAGCACAGAACATGGTGACTAAGGGTGTTTCTCTTTTATACAGGCCAAGGTCAATGCTATTTTTCAACTATCAGAGATTTTCTAGAGGCTCCTGAAATGAAACAAAGTCACAATTTGTTCATATACCTTTAGGCTCAGGACTGCAGTTGCTACAGCCTTACTGCACACCAATAGAGCAATATTTAAGGATATTTTATTTTTGAGCTACTTTATGAAGGGACTAATCTTTCCAAACCATATGAATACAACAGGAGTATGTGGCAGATGTGTTTTGTGACTAAGTAAAGGTTTAGAGCAGTGAATTCTACAAAGAGGCAGTTATGCAGGCAGTTCTGTGTCTGAGGTCTGAAAGTGATTACCCTGGTGGTGTCATTTGGAACATGGTGCTTGGAAGCTTTCCAATCTCTTGGCCAAGAGCACTTGCTATAACTTGTGGACCACCTCAGAAAAATACCTGTCTTGCTCAACAGTTTTAAAAGCTCATCTGATTGGTGTGAACTCAAGGAAGAAGTGTTTGAGTTTCATGTAGATGTGTTACCTATTTAATTACATTGAGGTACTGTCAGCGCCTGTCATCTCTTCAGCTGTCTTCTGCTGGTGACCACATTAAAATCCTCATATAAATCGTATTGCAGAAAAAGAGCTATTTGAATGAACACTTTTACAGACATTTTTTTGTTCATTGTGGCTTTCTAGCAGACGTGCTATATCTGGTATTTTGCCAGGATTTGAAAACATGTTGCCAAAGGAAAACAGATGTTTTTCAGTCATTTTATATGTGCAGTCCAACTCACAGTCCTTGCTATTGTTTTATTTACACGATGTTTCAAGTTGTACTGGGTCAAGTTCCAGTGATATTTGATATTTTATTCTATAAATGTAGGCAGGTGCACTAGAAGGAAACTTTGGCACATCATCACAAGAACTATCTGTAAAGATACTTCAAATCTCTCTGAAGACATAGTGGAACTAATGAGCTACAGATATTCACTGCTTTTCTGAGGCATATATTTAAAGCCATATCTCTCAAGGATCAATACTTCAGAGAAACAAGAAAAAGGAGGAAAGTATTTTAATGATGAGACCAAAAATCAATTGCTTTTTCTGTCAGGCTTGACTTGATCCTCTATCAGGGAGATCAATTGAGATTCTCCAAAATGTTGACAGAATATCTTTGAACAGAAATCAAAGCCAAAATAAAACGGTAAATTAACTAGAGTTTGAAATGGGAAGATGACAAATTTCTTACTGATTGCCATGTTAAAGTAGAGGAAAGACCTTTATTTTTAACTTTGTTTATATTTGAGCTTTCATTCATAGCTGCAATTTTTAGTGGCTGCTCAGCTGGACTCATTTAGCCATGTTCTTTAAACATGGTTAGATCACCATAATGTCAAAGGAGAAAAAACTAAATTTGTTTTGGATTTGTAGAGATATGGGGTTGAGTGAGATTCAGTTTGTAGGTTGTGACACGTAATTCAGGAATCTTCAAGTAGACTCTCACAGATACATTGAGCAAGGTCTTTAGGCTGTCATTGTACTGGGGAGATTTGCGTTACACTGAGAGTTTAGATGTCAGTGTGTAAACAGAAAATGTAGGCGTCTTAATCTGCAAGCTAAATTTTAGTCATGCTCTTTTACTTAGTTTATTAACCTTCAAGATGAAAAAAGACAATTTGAGACAGTGGTACCTCTGGTTCAGTTAAGGAGAGGAAAATAGAAGGTTCCATGAAATTCTCTGTTGATATAAGTGAGCCTGAATTTAATAATTTTGGGGTCACACAAAATTTTCTTCAATTTTTTTATTTTTTTTATTTTTATTTTTTTGCCAAGACAAAACAAAATTGGCAAAGAGCTTGAGTCTTGAAGGAAAGACTCAGATGTATACATATAGCCTTTCAGGCTATATATCAGACTTTTAGACTATATTAGACTTTGACTGATGCAAAGACTATAGATATAAGTGTCCATCTACATGGATAAGCTGAATGGGACCATTCTCTGTGCTACAAAACTCTCTCACCTTCTAAGCAGACTGGCCTTGTAACTGCCTGATGAGAATGGTATTCAGCTCCTGCTAACTCCTGAGTAGCATCCAGGAAGAGTTTGGAGCAGTGCTAGCTGACTTGGGCTAAATCATCACAGGACCTGTTCTGACAATTTAGTATTATAAACTGATCACTTTAGGGCCTGGGAATAACTCTATGTAATTTTTAGTTTATTGCCATAGATACAGCTGATGTTTCTCTAGCAACGTATTTATAGAAAGTTAAATCGTTTATTCTGTTACTGAAGATATCTATTTGGATACAACAAGACAAGCACACCAATAAATCTTTCAGATACTCTGTAGGAAAAAAAAAAAAAAAAAAGAGTGGGATTAAGACCCAATTTAGATGTACAAGATTAAATCTTGTAGAAGAATGCTGTCGATGAGGACCAAAACTACAGAGGCACTAGTGCTATCAAAAAAGTAGCAAGAAATTAAGGGATCAGAGTTCTGAGGGAAAGATTTGGAAAATATCTAAATCTTTCTTTGGATATTTTCCAAATACAATTGTCCAGTAAAGTCAGGATATCACTGCTATAATCCAGATTTTTCTGCAGTACTGAATTGTTAAGAAGATGCCTAAAATGTGTGTAACTTTGAACTGAGTTTTCCTTTTAATATATCCAATAATTTCAGGAATTCAATTATAACATTTTTCACATTGATTATTTTTCCGCCTTCAAATGTCTCTTTGATTTTTTTTTAAGTCTTTTAATACTTTCTTTCCCAAGTCATCTTTAGTTGAAAAGACGGCATACCAATCTCTCTTTTAGTTCTCCTGGAGTAGTTAAAACTTGCTGCAGTTTCAGTTTGTGTGTCTTGAATAGATATCTGTCAACATTACCTACCTGTCTCCCCTTTGTCTCTCATGAAAGTTTTAAGTGTATTTATTTTTCCTGTTTGAAGTTCTATGGGAATTTGATCAAGATCTGAACGCTAAGGGGAGCAACTGTCTTTCAGGTTTCTTAATTCCAGACATTGAAGGCTCGACCTACAGGGTCCCGTGCACTATCATAAATTCAATTTTAGGAGAGGGATACAGTGCCAAGATATAGCTGGGAGTATTGCTGTTGGCCTGTGGGTCTGAATATGAAGTCCCGACAACTAGCAAACTGCCAGCTGTGGCACAGCCCTGGAGTATTGTTTCTTGCTTTGTGACTGTAAGGGCCCGTTCCTGCTCTATCGGGGTCATGAGGTCCTGCACAAGGAGAGGTTGTGGTGTTTCAGATGTTTGCCTGCCTTGCTGTTTGAGTGCTCCTGCAACCTGATGGGTGTGTGGAAATTGTGGGAGCTCTTCTGGCAATGGCAAATGCTCAA
Source organism: Anser brachyrhynchus (assembly GCF_964034855.1). Taxonomy (NCBI): domain Eukaryota; kingdom Metazoa; phylum Chordata; class Aves; order Anseriformes; family Anatidae; genus Anser; species Anser brachyrhynchus. The sequence continues at coordinate 49,550,813 of NC_137694.1, read as the reverse complement.
CATACACCAGCCACAGTCTGACCTTCTTGATAGCTCTCTGCCATGAGCCTCAGAACCACCATAGTGGCAGGCTTGGTGGAGGACAACACCAGCAGGTTAGAAGGGCAGGTCTGCAGGTGCTGGGCTGCAGGTCCTGGGCACGTCTGTCACAGAGATACTTCCTTAGACATCTGACACAGGTTTGCAAAGGCTGCTGGCTGGGAGGGATTGTCCACAACACATTTCTTGTCTTGGATCTCTCATATATTATAAACATGATGGTTGATGAGCAGTTCAGGATTAGTTAATAAATAACAGGAGAGGAGCAGAAAAAGAATGTCATTTTAATAGCAGTTTCAAAACATTTAGTTCTGTCAGCAGGTCTGGCCTGCTCTGAGGCTGGTGATATACACAGGTTCCTACCAGTTCGGTTTTGAACAGAATTTTTTATCTGTGTTCATGAAAAAAATAAATAGGAAGAAAGAAATAAGAAAAAGACAACAGTATTGGAGTAGTTCTGAGCAGCAGTATTGTGTTTTTCAGTTTTTTTTGTTGTTTGTTTTGTTGGTTTTTTTTTAATTAGAGGGATAGCAGTCTGTGTTAAAACTCTAGTAACTAATCAGTGTATTCAGTGTGACATTGGTTACTGATAACTTGAAAGTAGAAATCTCTGTGGAATGCAGGTCCCCAGATGAAATAAACAGTTCTAGCAATACTGACTTGATTGGATATGGCAGTTTGGATTAGCTAAGAATATCTCTGATGCACACATTGATATTGTATGTGACACCACTTGTGAAAATCATTTGCTAGAGCAAGGTGTTATTTTTCACATAACGCATAACACAGGTTTCTTTTTAAAGTAATGAAAAAGTAAATTAGAATTCATGGAGTGGAATGGAAAACAACAGGCTATAAATTAGCAGGAAAATAATTATTAATAGCATTGACAGCTCAAAAAGTAGTTTCAGTTCTCCAAATCTCTATCATGTTAATGCTACCCATTAATTTGGCTGATTCTGAGAAGGCTAAAAAAGTTGAAATATGTCCTCACAGGATCCTTTATTTTTATACCTCATATACGAAAAAATGTATTCATATGCTCCATCCGTTACAAGTAATGGTATGTATTAGGTGGGGATTACTTGATTCCTTTTTAGTCCCTCAGGTATTATTAAGACAAGGATGATGCAGAGACTTTCAGCAACTATTACTTGTATTTCTTTTAAAATATTTTTTATTATTATTTAATGATGTGATCTTAAACTTTATAGTTCAAATTTCCTGAAGTTTTTGCTGAAGAGCAAGCTACATGTAAAAATGAATATAATTTTTTTTACTTATATCTTTTTTTTATCTTCAAAAATACTTCAAAAACAGGGGAGAATGAGTGGTCAGGGATTTTATTCATTAGTCTTACCAACAGGCTCCAAAGTTTGGCTTCAGGAAAAAAAAATAAAAATTTACCTGGTTCAGCTAAAGTTTCTGGAAAGAAAAAAAAATAATGAAATTGTAAGCAATTTTAAGTGCTGACAATTGACAAAAAAAATTGCTTTGTCGTGTTTTTAGTATTGTCTACTGAGACATTCACTGGAGTGTGAGGATGTGCTTCTGGAGTTTTTTATTAAGAAGTGATTTAGTATCCTACCTCCAAATCCTCCTGTTTTCAGTTCCTTAATATTTAGAAAATTTATCCTGTTAAATCCTGTTAAATTTATCCTCCTTATAAAGCAGTAGTTGAAAGATCCATAGTGTAAGAAAAAATAGTGTAATGAGTTGGAAGAATTGAAAAAAAAAAAAGTTATGGGTTTCTTAAGGCTGAACTTCAAGTTAATACTGTTTGTGAGTTTGAAGAGTTTTATGAACTGATTTAAACAAGTAAAGTTATATTGTTGTTAAAATTAACTACTGAATTGCAGATCATGCTAACTGAACTATCTGAGAGCTTAAATACATAATGTGACCACAGAAATGCCTGGAAATTACCATTGTCTCTACATTATGTTTAGTTGTTCCTTTACATTCCATGATCATGTTTTGCTCTGGTGCAACACAGTCACAATGAAAAAGGATGAAGGAACATGATTTTGAAAAAACATACCTTGTGACACAAGCAGGTAGAACTCCCTACTAATAAGAAGTTTGACCATTTAACTTTACAAAATTTGACTGCATAAAAAGTCATGGCACAGAAGGTGAACATTTCACGTAGCTTAAAAAAATAAAGCCGAGTTTGACCATTAGGATCTCAGTGTTGTATCAAATCTCTGGGGTAGTACCTTAGGATTCTATCCAGAAAATCCTTATTTTCTGCATTAATTATATTTTATCAGTTTTGTGAATGAAGGACAGGTTATGTGCCAAGGTTTTTCCACCATCACAGAGAAAGTTATGCAAAAAGAAAACTTTTCTTAGATTTTAAAGAAAAAAACAAACAAATAAAACCACAAACATTCATGTTGAATTAAAAGCACATTTTGAGAATACCTGATATTTCTCAACACTCGTCTCTAGTGCAGAAACACTTGTGAGCAATACTCTCATAAGTGCATGTAGGCACTGGTATGAGTGCAATTATCACATCAACATGGGAATCTAATCCTTACTCTGTGTGTGGGAGCATGTCCACAAGTGCAGCACAAATGGATCCCAGTATGCGTTGCCCAGACCTCTAAATGTCTGCCCTCAAAGTAATACCCCAGAGTTGTGTCTAACAGGAAAACTGGGATGGGGAAATTGGATACTGTACTTCCTGGACTCTTTTGAAAAGGCCTTTAGGATTTTGGAGCAGCCTAACTTCAAGGGTAAAAAACATTAAGATCAATATGGAGGTGGTGGAGGTAGTGTACCAGGTTATCGCCTGCTTCTAACAAGCAGAATATTGCTTAAAACATACACCACCAAAGTACCAGAAATTGACTTTTAGCTTGAGGGCGAATGCTTTTTTTTTTTTTTTTTTTTTAGGTAAGAATACACGTGACAAACTTGTAATATATAGAATTGTGTTTACATGTTTACTTCACTAAATAAATAAATAAATCTTGGTCTGCAGAAAATGCTATACATTTATATGGTAAATAGTTTCAGACTTGTGTCAAATATTTTTATTTTAAATGCACATTTGAATCATGGCCTGCTGCCTTAACATATAAAGAATGAATTTTTTGTGGCATAGCACTCCACTAACCTTTCTCTGAAACATAATGTGCTCATTTTCATGTTCTCCACAGAAATCTGTCGAAACAGAAATTTCAGAAGTGTTCCAGAAAGCCATCTTTCATCCTAGAGCAAGCACATGTGAACACCTGCTCTTCCATGTTGGAAAAGTTTCAGAGGCCAGAAAAGAGGCTCTTGTGAATCCAGGGATTACTCAGCAATGCCTGCTGCTGTCTTGAGCAAACACATTAGTCTGTTGCTTAAAACAGATGCAGGTCACGTTCTCTGGGCCAACATGCACAGACAAGCCTGTTGAATTGCCATCTGTGCTTAATCTGTCACTAAAGAGCAAACAAGGGTGTTCCAGCTTTCAAAAGAAATGCTGACTGGTAGGAACATGTGCGGCATTAGAAGGCCCTCCAGTCACATGGCTTTCTTCAGTTGTGCCTTCTGTTTGATTGCTTTGTTAATTCCTTCTCCAAGGCATCTTATTCTGACATTTTACAAGGATGCTTATCTTATTTGGTATCTTCCCTCTTTTATTTTTGGGTGGGGAGAGGGGGGAGGATGAAGGGGAGGGAGAAGGAGAGTATTTTTTGTTTTTATTCTTGAAATAAAGAGACATCCATCATGTAATCCTCATTTTAAAATGAATTATTCTCAGAAAAATGATAATCCAAACAGTATTCTGCCCTGCTGAACCCTTACTTTTGAGCACTGAATGAATGAATTTTAGTCATAAAATACTTCCAAATAATGAAGAGATTTACATCTAATTAATCAAAAAACTGGCTAAGGTAGCTACCAATTTAACCAGTATGTGCATTTATTAAAAAGATTGAATGCTACAAAAGAAAAAAAAATCTTTCCCCGGTAGATCTCTTCTCAGTATATTACAGAAGGTATGTAATTTCTGGACATGTCGGTTTTAATTAGCCATCTTCTTGTTAAAGAAACTATGTTTTTTTAAAATATCATTTAACAAAGAACATGCTTAGGAATGCGAAAAATGCATGAGAAGTACTTTCAAGCTACTTTATTTTAATATATTATCTCAGGATTGTTTTTAGAGACAATTCACACCACAGCATGTTTTCAGAAGAAATGTTCTGCCAAAACTGTTAGATGCCAGTGGGTTTTTTAGTCTTATTTTCTACAGTAGAGATACTTTTGTGGATTAAAAGTAGACTTTATGCTTTCAAAATCCATCTCTTTGAATCTCTCCTTCATATAGACTAATTCATGCAGCTCTGTGTATCTTATTGCCCATCGCCAAAGAAAGGATGCAATTTCACAAACCCTGTATTATGACTCAGCTACTGTAGCAACTAGAAAAACATATTAAATTACTTTCTCTCTAGAGGCAAGACATCTCTTTGATAATTAGGCAAGGAGGCAGAGAAACTTGGTGAAAACAAGTTTAAGAAGAATCTCCCTGGATTTCAAATAACATGGGTGAGATATACATTTTTTATGAAGTGATAAAGCCCAGTGGATTTAAATGACTCACTTACTAATACAGCCTGAGAATTAGGTTTGACATGTGTGGGGTTAATATAATTTATCTAACAAACAATTTACCTACCTGCTATCTAGAATGAGAAGCTGCAATACAAATAGCTGGGCAGTTTAGTACCCAGGCATTTAGAGGATCTCCCAATGGAGCCACTGAAACAGTCGTAGGAGAATAATTTTGTTGCACCTTCCATTGTGCTGGAAATTGACAGCAGACTGGATAATTTGCTAGTCTTTAAAAAGTCTGTGTGAGCCTGGTTACTCAGAAAAGAAACAAATTTATGAAGAGAAAAACTTCCAAGGAGGACAGGTAGGTTTATTTGGTTCTGCATTCCACCAGTCAGTGCATGAAAACCTCATTCATCTTTTGTAACCTTGTGAGTTTTCTGACTGGACACCACAAAACACCATTTACAATAATATCTCAGAATACCTCTGTCTCCTCAGACAACTGATGAGAAGAAGGTCTTCTCCTTCTACCTTTAAGAGCAGAGACCACCCTAACCTGGATTTTACTGTGGCTAGAGGGGAGAAGATTCAGCCTTAGAGTGGTAACAAGTTATTTATTTATTTATTTTTTGCATGCAGCTTTGGTAAACTCAGTGTCATATTGCGTCAACAGTAGGGCCCTCCATAAACATATTCCAATGTTTTTTGTTTATTTGTTTTGTTTCAGACTCTGGATGTAAAATAATCACTGTACTTCATATTCAGGATGGTTTTGTGCCTTCAAATTCTATTCTGTACAGGCAGTAACATCCAAAAAAATAAAAAAATCTGTACGGAGATTTTTATGTCTTATTAAAACATTTCTAAAGTATTTTTTTATGCACACTTTGTGGTATCTCCGGAAGACATAGCAGTGGGATATAATGTACTTTTTGAGCAGTCTTCTGGTCCATAAGATGCCATTTGATCCAAGTCTTATCATGTATTGACAATTCAGTTTCACCAAATTCACACTAATAGAAATTAAAATATATATATATTTGGAAACGAAAATGTTCCGTTTTGTTTTTTAGCAGAATCTCCCTTCTGCCACCATTGTTATTTTTAAAAATGATGACAGTTTGAAATTGTGACCCTGAACTGTTTCAATTTTGACAAACTGTGTTGTCAAGCAGGGAACTGCTCTGTTGGACTTTTTCCCTAGCTCTACATATTAGGGCTGAGCAGATGGAAAACTACTTCTAGTACTCCCACCAGCAGTGAGATTCAGGGGGTTGATGCTTTTTACTTACCAGGAATTTTTACTGTCTCTTTCCTTGTTTTTTTTATTTGTTTGTTTGTTTGTTTTTGTTTGTTTGTTTTGTTTTGTTTTTTGTTGTTGTTGTTTGTTTGTTTGTTTGTTTTTTTCTTTCTCCTCTTCCTTTCAACCCTTAAGACTCTTTGGGACTACAACCAGATTTTTTTTTTATTTTTTTTTCCTGTTCTTGCTTCTTAGTAACAGTTAAAAATACATCCTATCCCAAATAAGAGCTGGGATGACCCCAAGATACAGAAACGCGTATTTCTTGTGCAGAGTGCAACCAGATCTTTCTAAGCAATTTATGAATGGATTAAGTGCACATCTAGTAATATCAAGTAAAAGATCAGTGTCAGTATCAGCTGCCTATCAGGCAGCTAAATAATCATTCAGAATGCCAGGACTTGAGTGGAGATGAAAGCTCAGGTTTTTACGTGGCTGTTAGCACATTATTCATGCTTTCCTGAACTATTTAGTCTCTTAAGTAGCAAACTATTGAGGCTCTTCAACTACATAGGACTCATCCTAAGAGGACTATCCCTTAAGTGCCAAAACAAGTAGCGCTTTAGTGCTCAGATGTCATTCGTTAGTGAAACTGGAAAGATATCTTGAAGTTGTAACCTGATTGTTTCAGACTACTCTCACTTCGTGCAAAAAGCTCTGCTAGATGGAGAAGGGGTTCAGTGCGAGTAACGAAAGCGTGGGTCTGGTGCAAAGGTGCAATCCAAAATAAATCCTATTTCTGCAAAAGGCCCGCCACTGCGGGCAAAACACCAGTTAAGCCCTCTGACTGGAAACATTTTAACTCTTGGGTTTCTGTTGTTTGTTCTCTGGGCTTGTTCTTACCTACATGACCAAAATTTTCCATGAGCATCTTAAGGAGTGGATATGTGAGGACTGTATACTGCTCAGATCTCCAAATACATGTCTGCAAAAATGTTGCACTAAACTGAACTGTGTAATGTCTCAGAAATCATCTTTTGCTCTCAGGGCCATATCTGGCCAGGTTGTGACTGAGGTAAGGAGCTGAGCTCAGTGTAAGCATCTTGTACTTGGCTGGGCTGAGGTTCATTTTTCTTTCCTTTTATGTTGGAGCCCCGTCATAGAGTCTCTGTAGGGGACAACTGACTGTGCAGGTGTCTGAAGGATGATTCCTGTCTAATCTATAGGTATGAAAGCTTTGTCACAGACCAAAGTTTCTCAATTCATCTGATACACTGTTTTGTTCCTCCGAATGTGCCTTTATTCAGGTATAAGTTAACGGGGGAACAGTTGCTTTTTGTGCCTTTGGGGGGAAAAGAGGGGGTCTGGAAGGAGAGTTCACCATTTTTTTGGTGTATTTCAAAGCACACCTAGTAACACTGCCTGTTAGTAATGGTAATTCTCATTATAATACCTGGTCTTCAGGTGTTTGTAACTTCCAGATTTTAAGCATGGAACTGAAATTTTCTGTTGGATGTATTCTTCAGGTTTAACCTGAAAGATTAACCAAATTTGTTTTAGCTGTTTCTAAGAAGAAAAATATGAAAAAGAGTCATTTTCCTGTTAAAAATCATTATGATCCTTTTTCAACCGCCCCTGCTTTAAAGCAGGAACTGTTTAGTTGTTTAACTAAAATGTGACTTGGTTTTAGGGCATACTTCTTCTGTTGTGAATGAAAAAAAAAAGAAGTCTTCTGAATGAAAAAAAAAAAGAAAAAAAAACAACTTCTAAAAGTTTGCAGTTTGATTATCTCAGGATTCCAGCTGCTCTGAGCTTATGTGCCCTCCAAGCTATTCACCTGTGCACACACATAAGAGCAGATATTCCAATGTGAGGTTAGATCCTTCTAAGGGTTCAAAAGGATTTGGGTACCTCTGAACCATTTCAGGCTTGTTGGGGCTGAGGTCTAAGGAGATCTTATTCTTTCCTCTGAAGGAGAAAATATTTCATTTGAATCTAGAGGAGAGAAAAGATGTTATCAAAGAAGAAGGAAGGATCTACAGATTGAAACAGACTCAGAAACTTCATTTATGTTAATAGATAAAAAGGGGCTTGGATTGTTCTCTGGCCTTGTGACCAACTGACATGGCATGGTTTATATTTATCTAGTTCAAATTCCTTTCCACCCAAAATAGGTTGGCCACATCCAGACTGTTTTCTGTTTGTTTTGAGTGGTCTCCAGACCATGCTAACTCTGGTTATTGCTTGGAAGAGCATTAGTTGCTTCAGCCCTAAATGGTGCCAGGCTCAGTGTTAATGGTATGGACAGTTGTACAATAGTCCCCTGAGCACTTTAGTTTTCTCGTTTAGATGAAGTTTTATGGAGGGATTGAGGTGGGAACAGGGAAAATGTTCAGTTTCAGTCTGGGAACATTGGAGGGAATACAGAGAGAGATGGCTTTAGACAAAGTGCTTACCATGAATGAAGAGCTTCTGGATGGGGAAAGCTGGAATCACAAAGTAATTCAATTGCAGTATTTGTAAACAGCTATATCATTTTCAAACACTGTATTCTCATCTCCCAAACATCTGTCAGAGCAAGGTGCCCAAATCTCTCTTCAAGTGCAGCAATAACAGCAGACAGCAAGCACAGAATTATAATCAGCCTAGTGCTTGCAGTCCCAGATTAGATTTCACAGACTTTGAAGGATGTTGCATTTTTGTATTTTTGTAATGATATCAATATATATGGGAACATAAATCATTTGGTTGTCTCATTTGACAACTAATTTTATTACTTTTTTATTATTATTTCTTTTAAGCAAATTCCCAACCCTAAAATTTCTTAGATTTATGTGTCTTAATTTGAAACAATTACAAGAATTGTCCAATGTTTACATTTCAGATGTATATATTTTTAGCCCAACCTCCCATTTAAACTGTAACTAATGTAGGAACTTTCTTGATTTTCAGAAAGTTTATTTATCATCACTAGGCTGGTAAATGCAAAGCAGCATTGTTATGCAAATCATTAAAGGTATGGAACTGTGTTTTCAGTAGAATCACTTTTTCATCAAAGTAGTGGTTCACAACAACATTGTGTTGCCTGAGAAGAATAAAACAGCCAAGGTAAACTGCTTACAGAATAACACAATGTCTGAGTTTGGAAAGCACCTTTGGAGGTTGTTAAGTCAAACCCTCCTGCTCAGAAGAGGGTCAGCTAGAGCAGGTTGCTCAGTACCATGTCCAGTCAGATTTTGAAGATCCAAAGATGGAGACTTCACACAGCCTCCCTGGGCAACATAGCCTTATTTAAGAACTAGCTAACTATCTCTCTGAACCTGTCAATAGCTTATATGGTCATAGCAATTGAAGAAAACAGCTATCAGTCTAGATTTATTATGAATCAATTTGAGTATATAGCACAAAAAATATTCCAGTATCTTTTCTAGGTATATGGAGTATTTTATGAACCTTTTTCCGTTACTGAGATTGTTCAGAGAAAATCTGACAGGTTTCCTTCATTTCAAAATCCTTCATTTTCAAAATCCTTCATTTCCTTCATTTCAAATCCTTCATTTGTTAGGATAACCCAGTTTAAAAGGTATTTTAACTAGCATGTGCTCTTTGAAGAAGAAAAGGACTTTTGCTCAAAGTGGAAGATCTGCATCTTTGGAGACCATATATTTTTGAAAGAAAAAGCAAAGATGATGAATCTTGGTGGTCAGTATAAATAAAATTTAATGTTAGCTTTGGTAATTTGGCATGCACTGTCAGAGGCTGCAACTGGTTTCCAGTACATATGTGCAAGTAAGTTAGGCCTATTAACTGGTGACAAACTTTTAATGTAGATTTTTGTCCTTTCAGAATTGACTAACTGTCTAGACAATTATGTTCATCTCACAACAAAATCATGTTTCTCCATAAATCTCAAAACCATGCCTTTTTAGTTCAGGAAACCTTGGGATGCCAACAATGAGCAGAAAATTTTATTGTCTAATTCTTCCTCTATTTTGTAGGGATGAAATTTCATAGAAATTCAGAAATTTGCTGTAGTCATAAATTTCAACAATGCAACATTTTTTAAGAATAATGAAAATACCAAGTATATGGTGACTGAATTTTTGTATGATCAACAATAAAATCAAAGGTATTTTACATTAATACATCTGTTGCCAACCCTGTCCTATATATGGTATACACTCTGTTTCTAATATGGTTGTGCTACAAAAATTCAAAGAGGAGATTCTCAAAGTTTCTAAAGGTGAGGATGATGCTGTTTCTTCACCATTTAACAGCTCAGTGATTTAAATACTTAGGATTCATGACACCTGAGTGTTCATTCTTCCTTTACTTAAATAAGTCTGAATTTCTATTTTCAACCATCTAGAAAATCAGCTCAAAAGGATTTGGAGACCAGACAGTGTGGCCTTAATCTGTTCTCTTGAGTCTATACGAATTTGTAGTAACATAAATTGCACGCTGGAGTGGGGACAGGAATCCAAATATCTTATCTCCCAGGGTAATACTCTAAACTAGCAGCTGTGAGGTTGTTCTCAGATTATTTTGGTCTCTGTTTGCATAAAATACCTAAAATGAAACATAGATCTCTTGTCCCTGGCACATGAGAACATGCGACAGAGGCTGAATGGCTGTGCTGCTTTAATGATACATTCCCAGGGAGAAGAAACAGAAGGTCATAATTAGTTCTGTGAATCTCATAGTTCTGTGAATCTCATATTCAGGAAATGAAGAATGGGATTTTTTCTTCTAGCTCTGCTATCAGAAAATAAGAAATAGTAAAAATTGCTTTGCTGCTTCATTAAACTACAATAAAGATATTGGCAGGTCTGTGTTGTGCTATTAATGGCGTTCATAACAATACCCTGTTGTCCTCATTTACCAAGCTGAGTATGTACTTAATTATACCCTGTAAAAATATTAGTGATTTAGAATTTTACATAATGAGTTTTTTTATGTAAATAATACATACAAAAGCAGCCCCTAGAGAGCACTGAGCAGCCAGGAGCAGGGCAGCCAGGGCATGGCTCTGCAGTTTGCACAGCAGTTTGTGCAGGAGGGCAGCAGGAAGGCTGTTTTTTTTCTATTCTTGGAGCAACAAGAAGCAGCTTTCTGCTGAAAGAAAAACGGTGTACATCGCAACTGCTGGGCTGAGGCTGAAACCTAGGCAGAGGGGCCACAACCTCCCCAGGCAGATGCCTACACTCAAACAGACTTCCTGAGGAAAAAAAAAAAAAATAAAAAAAAAAATGCCCAGACCCTCAGTTGCAGGAAACGCCAGAATCTGGAAGTCCCTCTACGACCTGAAGGCAGAGGTGGGTGTTGTGGGTACAAGTGTGCCCAGCTAGGCAAATGTTCGACCAAGTTGCCATGTTGTGAGAGAAGCTCACTAGGCAGTGTAGTGTCCAGGAATCTGAGCAAGAGATTGATGTATGGTATTGATTGTGGACTGACTGGGCTGAGCGACAGCCCTGCCTTATGTCCTTGGAAGGGGAAGGTCAGATGGCTTCACAAGACAAGGAAGACTGGACCCTTGTCTCTGCTGGAGCAAAGTGCTGCACCTGGGTCAGGGCAAACCCAGACGTGTACAGACTGGGAGAAGATATGGTTGAGAGCAGCCCTGCAGAGAAGGACTTGGGGGTTCTGGTGGATGAAAAGATCAACAAGAGCCAGCAGTGTGCGTTTGCAGCCAAGAAGGCCAACTGTGTCCCGGGCTGCAACAACAGAGGAATGGCCAGCAGGTCAAGGGAGGTGATTGTCCCCCGCTGCTCTGCTCTCGTGACCTTTAACAAGGGGAAATACCGATAGGACAAGGGGGAACAGTTCTAAAGTAAAAGAGGGGAGATTTAGATGAGATGTTAAGGAGAAATTCTTCACTCAGAGGGTGGTGAGGCACCGAACTGCCCAGAGAAGCTGTGGATGTCCCTGGAGGTGTTTATGACCAGTCTGGATAAGGCCTTGGGCAACCTGATCTGGTGGGTGGCATCCCTGCCTATGGGAGGGGGGTTGGAACTAGATGGTCTTTAAGGTCACTTCCAACCCAAGCCTTTCTGTGATTCCAAGATGACATCTGGAGGTACATGAAAATCAGCTTGGCATTGACATCAGAAATGCTTATTACGGTATCTCATATTTTAGAAAATGTGTATTTCAGAAGGCTTTCTTTAATCACTTAAAAATACTAGTAGATGTTTCATATCCTCATTCTGTTGATATACTTCACATATTTGAAAGCATGTACATCAGCTTCAAATTATTAGATACTGCTTGTCTAGAGAACTTGTAGTTCGACAAGCAAGATCAAATCCAAATGTTGCCATAAAGTTAGTGTTGCTTCCTTTTTACCTGTGAGAGCACTTGAGAGAAAAATATCTTGCTACATTACCCCTCTTTAAACAAACAAACAAACAAAAAACCTACCGTTTCTAACTGTGAGTTCCCTATGTCTGGCTCTTAAATTCTTGAGACAACGTGCAGTTAAAGCCCTTTAGCAAAAACTTACCAAGGCTCTTTACTGTTGTAAGAACAGCTTCCATATTCTATTTTTTTTTCTTTCTCCCATGCAATAAATTCAAAATGAAATTTTTCCTTCTGCTCTTGAATTAAATGATATTCATTTCATGGACAGCACTCTTCTACGTGTTGGCAGTGTGTGCAACTAAGTTGTAGTATCTTTTGTCAAAAGATGAAACTGCTAAAAAAATGCTTTTTTTCCCCCCCAGAAGCACTTAAAACAGAAATTCAATATTTAAACTATGTTTTTGCATCTTATTGGAGTACCACAGAGTTCTTTTTCTCAATTATATCACAAAAACAGATGAAGTAGACAAAACTATCAGATATTCAAGACTTATGTGTTAAAATTGTTATTGCCAGATTACACTTACTATAGATTACAAAAATGTTATTGACAGATTACAGTTCTGAAATATTATTTTTTCATATATATAATGGCAGAAGTAATTCTGAAGAAAGACATTTCAACTTGATAAATGAGCTCATATTCAGGATTTTTTAAAGCACTGTGTTCCCTACATGACAACACCTGAGCAACAAACACTATGTTGATGGTCCATCATTGACCTCATGAAGACACAACTTGTAGGTAGACTGCCAATAGCATATGGGAAAAATATGTTGTAATGAATTCAAAGTAGTTTGAATATGTAGCAAAATTATAAATATTTTTACTAACTGTGGAGTATTGTATTCTGATCTTTTCTAGTTCTATAACAAAACAGAGAAGAAAAAACACAGGTAATTCCAGCATCAGAGGCACTGATATTTTAATGACAAATATTAAGTAAAGAATTATTAAAATATTTTTTGTGAATTTTGAATTACAATTCATGTTGCAGACAATATATATTCCACCATTCTATGAAAGCATCATGAGCTGTTTGCAATTCTGTGATCATGTAATACTACTAGTCTGTGTAAGTAGAAATAAATGCATACATACAGAGTGTAAAAGAAGGAAATCTGAACTTCTTGCTAATTTTCAAAATGAAGTCAGTGAAGACATAAGTAATAAAATCATGACTGTGCTACATCACTAGTCATCATTTTAGCAGTACCCTGCTGCTAATATGCTTATTCCAAAATTCATATTGGCTTCTGTATCTTCTAACATATCTTCTCTTTTCTGCTGTCAAAATAAACACTTTCTTCTGCCATTTTCTACAAACCAAATATTTTTCAGCACATTAGAACTGATTGGTTCATCAAGATAAATACTCCAAGAGTGCAGCACAGATTAGGTTACTATAATGTTAATTCAGTTTGACCAAAATGTCATTTTTTGAGTGATTGCTAGCATCATGTTAATTGTAATTTGTCAAAGTATTTCTCCAGACATATTCTTACACCCAACTAAAAATTAGGAGTAGGGAAGAAGAAAACCATTTTTCTCTTCAAATTTCAGACAGTTTTAGAAATCATCTTCATAGGGAAAATGTGCTTTTCTTTTTCTTTTTTTTTTTTAATAATCAGAGAAAATTAATCCACAAGAAAAAAAAAAAAAGATTTATATAGAAACTTTCTCAATGAGAACTGAAAATACTTAAGAACTAAATCTGATTTTTTTTTTGTTTGTTTTTGTGTCAAGCTCTTATTGTCTTTCAAAGTCAGAAATACACCAGAAAGGGATACTAACAGTGAGGCTACAAACCTTACTTATTCAAACAGTTTTCTTCATGGTTAGCACTGCTTCAACTCATTTTTATAGACAGTAAAAAAATGAAAATTACATTTACTTGGGAAGAATTTTATAGTTTTCAAATAAGTCAAGGTTTGAGAAGTCTACTATGAAGTAGCAATTTCTGTCAGTTCATTTATGACATACCAAATTTTTCCTTCTAGCTTTATTCCCTCTACATCATCCTTGCCCATTAGAGTCCATAATAGCATATTAGCCATCTCAAGTTATGGAGCTAAAAATGAAGATTTTTTTGCCATATGAGTGATTTGCATACAGTTAGCCATCCAAGTTCTAACATTATTGAGAGTATATAGCTACTTTGCCACTTAATTCTACATTAAAAATAAAAAAAAAAAGCATATTTATATATACAGCTCTATACATATACATAGTTGTTTTACACAGAAAAAAAATATTGTCATATATAGGAAAATTCTGATTAATATTGATTTTATTTCTCTCGTTGGTTGTTAGGGGGCTGGTTTGCTAGAAATACAAAAAAATGAGTACTTCAACAACCAGCTGCATTTTAGACCTTGTCTCAGTTCAGACCAAAGTTAGAAAAGGCTTATGTCACTTTATTCTATCTTTGTCTGTCCACAAATATCACAAGATATTTGTTCTCACCTTGTTAAATACCCAACCCACATAAGCATCATTCTCTCTTAAGCAGCAGCAGTGAACCAAAAGAAGTTTTTGAATACTGCTTTTCTCTTTTGAATATATTTTTTTTTCTCCTAATAGCAAGTGGACATATGACTATTGTCTCTTTCACCTTGATACGAAAATACTAGTATGTTTGTGATGGTTCCCATGACTACACTTTCAGGCAGCTTAAAAAATGAAGTGAATATATATAACCAAACCTCATTCTCTTCCTGACCTTTGGCAACATTAAAATTATATGAGCACTCATGACAGGTCAAGGTGTGTGCACTGACTGGACTGTTGTACCCCCAATTTTTTAAATTTTTATCTTTATTTTGTTCTTTTTGTCCTAATTTTGAGCTGCATTTATTTTGCATTATTATACAATGTATTTATGTATATATGCAAATACACATTTTAGCCATGGTTAAGCAGGCTTTAGTGTCTGTTTTCTGCTTTTTAATGTCCAAATTAAGCCTCCATTCTAATCTGTGTTTACATATATGCATTTTTTTAATCATATGTGTAAGGCCCTCTTATTTCAGTAGAACATAATAATGTACTTAAAAGCCTGAATGGGATATATGCACCTGAGGGGAACAGAGTCTCTAAAAGATAAATCTACATGACAGCTGTTTTGACCGCTTTGTCATATACAATACTGGCCTTTTTGTTTTTGTGGCTCTTATTTTGCCAGCCCTATCTTGGTGTATGTGAATCACTGGGCAGTAGGCAGTAAGATTAGAAGTGAATATATACGTTTATTTAGGGAGCTGAATGTCAAAAGCTTATTGGCTCTTAATAGCTCATGATGTTATAAGTTAGATGCTTTCCTTGCAATGTCACTCCAGTTTAGGTTTCATGGTGGATATCAGCTTTGCACTTCTAGTCTTCATGGGTGAGCTGCATGCTCTCCTCCTCCTCGTTCTCTTCCTCAGTAGAAATATCTCCTTCATTCTGGGCTATGGAAGGGAGAGGGGCTGTGAGAGATATGTTCTCATCCATGATGCTGTCAATACTGTTCTCTCTGGACATTGCCACTGCTTCTTCCTGCTCATTTTTCCATGTGTCCAGATGCTGATCCATAATGTACTGGCTGGCGTTGTGGGGTGCGCACATCCCCGGCAGGCAGTACCCCGCCATGTTCATGGGGCGGAAGTACCTGGTAATCTCTTGCAGCAGCTCAGGAGGCACATGGGACCTGTCTGCCCAGCAGTGCTTCTTCACATTCCAGAGTGGCGGACTGCACAAGACTCTACCATTGCTGCCCGTCGCTGGCTCACAGGGCTGCTGCAGTCCCAAGGAGAAACTGTGGTAGCACTTGTGGGCAATATGGATGGTCTGAGGCTGCTGATTTCTTGGGGGAGGCCTGTGCTTCAGGGCCTCTCTGGGGCTGCTCTGCCCACCTGCCCTGGCTTGGTGGAGAGGCTTCATGCAGCGGTGGCGTCTCCTCCTCCTCCTGCTGTCGTGCCACCAGCGTGCCCCCTCAGACCTCTTGTGCCACAGTCCCTGTGTGGGAGACCTGTGTGGACCCTCCTGTACCCAGCTACCATTTGAAGAAGGTGCAGAGTGGTCCTGCTCCCTGCGGCACTTTCCTCTCCCTGGATTCCTTCTCTTTGTCTCTCGGTTAAAAAAACGTTTCCTTCTGTGCCTCTGCCGTCATCTTCTGCCTCTACCAGCCTTCCTGCACAGCCAGAACAAGCCCCACATGTCCTTCTGCTCCCACACCTGCCCTCGCCTGTTACCACCACCCTTGCCTTGCTTGGCCTCATGGTGCTGCTGCCAGTTGGCTGTGGCCAGCAGCATGGTGCAGCTGGGCAAGAGGTGTGAGGGGCAGCCTCCTCTCCCACCAGGGCCCTGCCCTGTAATGAGGATGGTGTCCTAGGCCCTAGGGGTGGTCTTTGGCTGGCAGGCCCACGAGGGAGCCCTGTGCCTCTTCTGCCCCACCCTGGCGCCCCGCACTCCCACTGCACTGTGCCCAGAGGTTCTCATCTGGGGTGGCCTGGGGTAAAAATGACAGACCACCATGCCATCCCTCCTGGTGCACTGCTGAGGTGTGTCTGTGTCGCTAGGGTGACACCAATGACAGGAGTGTCTCCCTCTGTGACTTCACATCTGGTCAGTTTGGGGAGGGCAGGGCGCATCTCCACATCCCTCCCATGCATGCCAAGACAGAAAACCAGGTCTAGTTTTAATGTTACTCCTAATTTTTCCTTCCTTCAAAGCACCTCATAAAGTGAATGAACTTGCCAAGTGGCAGAGGAAGACGCAGAGGGACTAAATAACTTTCACAAGCTCTAACAGAAGTCTGCCAAAACATCATTCTTGCTCTCTTGGCTGCAAATCCTTCATGCAGTCCTTCACAACACCTGCTGAAATTATTTCCTCTCCTTTCATAGTGAAAGGAAGCAAGATGCATAGCAGGCCTATCTCAAGATTCATTCCCTGTACATATTATATTTACAACACACCAGGCACTCCTTGTAGTATTCCTTTTGTTGGCTTCACTGAGTGCAGAGGACATAAACAAATAAAGGTCTCTGTTATGGTGAGAGACAAAGCCTTATAAAAGCTAGGTTGAAGACAGGTGTTAGACAATACATTTATTTCTGGGAAAACAAGTATTGTGTCCTTATTCTCACCACACAAAGATAAGGCTTTTTGTTTGCTTGGCTGTTTCTTTTTATTTTTTTTCCTGTGTTTGTCTCTGTGAAAGTTTTCAAGGCTCATGCAGCTGGGAAGAAATGGGTATTTATTGCTTTAGCCCCCTTCTCTACCCACTAATAGTGACAGGTCAGACTCATGGTTTTGTATTATGAGACGCAAATGCACATTTACATAAGGTTCTGTGTCCATCTTTTGCTGGAAGATGTTGTCAAAGACTCGAGATGATTTTAATTTTAATATTTAATGATTGCAATATCTGTACAATATATCCTGAGACATGAATTTTTCTGATGACATTTATATTCTACTTATTTAAATACAAAATAAGAAAAATAATAGCATATTTTTAATATGTAAAATATTTTTATGTAATATTCCAGAGGAAAAGATTTTTTTCTTCCTTTTTTCCTAGTCTGATTTAAAAAAAAAAAAAAGCACTTCCCCCCTCCCCCCCCCCCCCCCCTTGGAAGAGATTCCCCTTCCTTCAACATTTATTAAAGATGTAAGGGAAAAAAGTGCATAGCATCAACCTTATGAAACATAAACAAAGATGAGGTACACCTATCCTTAAGGTTAGGCATTGGTATGACATCCAGTGTTATCATTTATCAACGCATGATGGCAGTAGTAGTCCATGAGATGATTAACTGATAATGTATTTTACTAAACAATCCCTCATGCATTTTTTCTACAGATAGCTACAACTTTAGTTTATGAGTCTTGACTGTTACTGAGCTCAGCTCCATGGAAGACTGAAAAAGAAAATGAAGGTTCATAGGTTTTGTTTAATCAAGGTGTCTCTGTTACTCCAGATATAGTTTGTGATCTCAGTCTCACTGTATATAGTTGCAGTCTGATGATGTCATTAACCACAGTGACCTTTTTGAAATCTTTCTCTGTCTTACTGTGTTAACTATAGAAGGTTCTGAATATTCTGTTATTCTCTATCTCTGGGTCTGATTTCAGCAGTTAGGGGGCCTTCTCAAATCAAAAGGAAGATTTACTTGGCAGCTAAGCCAGTTAATAATGTTCTCTTATCTGTAATCAGTTTTGAGAAAGGGATCAAAGGTGCTAGCAGGGCAGAGGTAGAGATGTCCTATATTGACTGAGCAAATACAACTTTTCCAAGCTCTGTTGTCACTTCACCTCCAATATGCCAAGGAAAAGTCTTTTAGACATGCAAAAGTAATTTAATACTCACAGTGATTGATTTAATTTGATTTGATGTCATTAGTTATCTCTTTTATGAACACTGACAGCTTCAGCCTTTCTGAAGAATGTGTCTACATGGATTCCCTTTGGATGAGCTCTTCAGTAGAAACCAGACTTTTAACGCGAGCTCCCTGTAACTTGAAGTAGTTGCACGGTGTTGAACAGTTGAGATTCCCATGGGTCTGCCAAACTGAGTAAGATTGGTCCTGTGGCTTAAAGCACATATATTCTCATCAGTGGGTTGTTACTGAGACAAGTGTGTGTCATTCCACTTCCAGAATTTAGCATCAGAAATAGCTACATCACTGCAAAAAACTCAAGTTAACAGGATTTACTGAGAAGGGCACAAGAGTAGTGTAGCTACACTGTTTCAGACACCTGAACTTCCCCCAGCACAGTTCCTTCCCCCAGGCAAAGACAAGATTCACAAGTTATGCATTCCTCTCGAGGCAGTGCCGGCAGATGTTCTGAGAAGATGTCAAACACACAACTACTGCACTGAACAGTCTATAAAATGTCTCTCATTATATATATATATATATATATATTTTTTTTTTTTTCTGAGAACATGGACCTCCTAGCACTGAGGGACTTGTGGCAATTAGCCTTGAAGAGAAATGGTTCTATCCACTTGCAGGAGTGGTGGAAAACAGCAACAGATCAGACTGTGCACACAACTCAAACTCATAGCCTTGGCACTATTAGTGCAAATCTCTGAACTGTTTTCTCAAGTGGGAATAATATCAGCTCCTTTACCTCTGAGAGTAAGGGTCGTATAACGCCTAGTCAGTTCAGGAATTCTGAGTGGAATATCGGTTTTCAGACTGTGAATGCAGAATGAGTGGAAATACCATCCTACAACCTGGAAAACAGGATGAGGCAGGTCTGAAGGCTGGCTGCCATGCTCCTGGTCTTGTTAACTGTCTGTCGGGAGCTGCAGCTCTTTTACGTTCCCTGGCAATAAGGTCCTGCAGTGTAGAAGGAATGATACCTCGTTTGGTGTCCTGCCCTGCAGCCAGCAGCTCAGACACTGCAGGTGTTATCTGCAGGCGCCCAAATTTTGTGTTTTTTAGAGAAAAATTGTGCACAGAAGGCCAATGGAAATAGGTAAGAAACTGAATTCAGTGAAGCACAGCCAATTTCTTTAACTACAGGATGGCTGCAGAAAAGCTGGGAATCACTGTTTTTTGGATTCACTTCTTCATTCTTAATAGACTTTCCAGGCTCTTGTCACAAGATTGAGTATTTGGCAAAGAGAACCTAACATCTTCCATTCAATTCTCAAGTACTTAGGCTCTGCATACAAATAACGTATACGCTTTTCAGTCTGAGGTGGCAGAGAATTTAAATGTTATTGTTGTTTTGCTCTGAAAGCAGTACACCTTTCCTCCTGTGTTGAAAATATACCCCTTTGTATTCCATGAATTCATTTTGAAGCAATTATTTGATGCTAGGGTGGTCTAGGTCTGTGTCTGTGCCTTAAAATTTTGTCTGATTCAGATGCTGACAGAAGTGTCTGAATTTTCAACTTCAGAGAAATAAGATTCTCTCCTGTTATTCTGTCCCTCCTGATTCCTTACTTTTTCAAATCCACCCACCTGGGAACACAGCCTGATGTCTCTATTCCCCTACATTGACTTGCTGTGATCTTTTATTTTAAAGATTGCATAAATTTACTGTTAAAACAATCTTTTGTATAGTGCAGGTGTAAGGATTATACTGCAGATTATACTGTGGATTAAAGAAAGAAATCTATTTCTGTAATACCTGCATGATTCTCGGGCCGTACATTTAGTTCCCCATCCTGGTAATTACTTTCAAAGGATGATTTGTTCTTTTGTTTAAAACTGGGAAAAGCAATGAAAAAAGACATTTTGGAGAAATATGTTTTCTGACCTTTTCTGTGGTGACTCTGAAGTAAGGCTCAGATCTTGTTGGTTTGGACAATTCAACAAGTCTTAAAATCATACTTGAACTCAGTTTTCTCTTTTTCTTCTTATTAACCAAACAGTTTTTCAGGACCTGGAAGCTTGGGTTACTGAATGTTGGTGTCTCAACCCTTCCTCCACTTAGGAGAGGACATCTCTTTGGAGAGAGAATTCACTGTGACAGTGTTGTATTGCCACCATTTTGGGGATCATTGCAGGAGATTTTGCCATCTTGTAGAGCAAGACAAAAGGAAAGCTGTTTTCTACTATAACATTTTGTTTGGCAGACTTGAGCATCAGTATACCTGCTGAGTATCAATTTTAATCTATTGGTTTATTCTATTTGTTACATTCATAGTTGAAAAAGAATCCTAAATTAAAGTCTGAGACTTTTCTTTTTACCTGCTACGTTTTCCATTTTATTGCTTGAAATTCAGATTTGCCTTCCTTTCTTTTTAATAAATGAGAACCCCAGATCTCATATATGTTGTTCTTGAAATAATTACAGAAATTCATGCAAACATGGTTTTTAAATGCCACCAAATCAGAATGCAGATAATTTTTTTGCAGGTGTCAGTAACATAAAAGGTGAAAGGTAGTAGATTCAGTGGCAGAAAGCAGAAAACATTACTATTTTTGCGTTAATGTATCCATTCACAACAATAAAGGAGATCACAAGAGGCATTCTGTATATGTAATGAATAAAGTGTAGCTTGTGATAGGTATGCTTGTCCTGGTGGAATTGCACCAGACTATTGTTGTTGTAAATATTTGTAGTTTTTTGTTTGTTTGTTTTTGTTGTTGTTGTTGTTTCCACACCCTAGAAAGCATAACTTGATAGTATGAGCACAGCACCGAAGGCAGAAAATTTCTAAGGCGGAATCCTTACCTTTCTTGGATTCAGCAGGCATTTTGCCATTAATATTTTTACAACTGGGATTTTATCCTGTGTCTAACGCTGAGTTTTACATTACACAGTTTTTTGAAGACTCTTAGTTTTTCTGTTTTTATCTATCTTTTGCTGAAATCAGTTAGGTTCATGCACATTCACTTTGTGAAGGCAGGGTGAAGATATCTTGAGCAGAAATTTTCTAAAATCTTTTCTCTTACAAAAGTCAGTGGAAAATAGTAGCTGTGGTGCTACTCATGACTTTGATCATATTCCCTGTGAGTCTTCACAGTCATTGGAAAAATCAGTTGACATGAATAGAGTTGTCTACTTTCTGCACCTTCAGCACTATCTTTTTATTACTGGTGGATGCCAAGCATCACATTTCTGACCAAAGGACACATTATAGAGTTTTGTCTGCTTTTCTTTTGGTGCAGTTCTGATACAACTTCTTCTTTTGGTGAAAAATCACATTGATTTTTTGCCTGCATCACATGTTCACGATTGCAGAAATCAGAACATTTCCCTGATGCAGGCATATGTATGGCATATACTTGAATGGAGAAGTTGCAAGACTATTTGAAAGACAAGCACAGACTTTATGTTTGGCAGTGCTGTTGTGGGATACTGAACTTCAGAGGAAGAGAAGCCAAGGTGGCACATGCACTCAGCATGCTGAGCACTTCTCCCGGACCTCTGAAGAGTGAAACTTGGTAGTGAGCTTCAGAAGATCTGTTCATATGAAGTGGGTCTTGGTCTGAGTGTCACAGTTGAGCTCCATTAGGCTCAGTCTGATTTATAAAGTGAGAAAAAGACTGAAGTTCAGAGAAACCCCACAAAAAGAGAAATATATACACAGAAATTGTGAACTCCCTGGCTAGATTTCTGCAACTGGTTAAGGTCTGCATTCGATTAGTAGTATACCTGACCACTATACAAGGGCTAGAGCTCTGCTCTGTGGTTTTTGAGGTTTCTTCCAAGACAGAGTATAAAGAGATTATGTTCTACGTAGTATTTCTTGACTTCTGGAAGTACAATAGTTGATTTTTATCTACCACAGCAATTTCTGCTCTTTTTTTTTCTTTTTTTTTTCCCCAACATACCTTTCCCTCTCTGTACTTGATTTGAGAACAGCTTGCAAAAACATCATCACACTGCAGGTACAAGCTATAAAATATTTTTTGGGGAAGGTAACTGAACACCCACATCCTCCATTCTTTTGTATAAATGGGGTACATCACGCTCATTATGATTAGCAAGGGTTTTCCTCACCAACTGATACGTATCTTCCCCAAGAGAGACTTGCTGTGATCAATGGGTGTGGGCAGCAAAGTGGGTGCTTAACCTCTGCACTAGAGCTCAGGGGGCAGATACAACCTATTGCAGCAACTGTGAAAGGGACTTTAGTACTTTCCTTCACTTCACCACCAGCCTTTGAATTTTCATCTTTTACTGGAGCACTTGCTCCACTGGGAATGTGAAGAGCCACTGATGGCATGAGGATGGATGGCCTACATTTTGAATGACATGAATGGCTAGAGTATCTTTAGCATAAAAATAGATGGAGCTAAGACTTCTGGGGGTTAGCTGTTCACTCTCCACCTTTCAGCAAGACAAGAAAGAACCAGAATAAGCTCTCTCTGTTCTCAACTCTGCTTTCTCCCCCTCTGGCTTCATCATGTCACTCCGTATCCTGTCCTTGGCTTACCTCACCACCTTCCTCCCAGCTCCATCCCCTGCTCCATCCCTTATTTGTGTAGCTGATTTGTATTTGTGTCTAAGTCATCTCAGTTGATATAAATTTAATATTTTATTTTATTAGAAAAATAAAACAGGAAGAAAATAAATCACAAGATATGGTGGTGTGTTCAATGAGGAAAAAAAGGCAATGTCTCATGTTCTTAGGACCTGGTACTGACTTCAGACCTCATGTTCTATTACTCAAAACTTTTGCTTTTTTCCACTTTTCCACTGTTCTGCTGGACTCTGCTTTTTGGGCAGCAAAACACACGTTTTCTTTCAGAACTACAGTTAACAAGAATAACAGCATGCTACAGAGATTTTAAACAAGAGTGTTACAAAACTTATTATACCATTCCAGTGTAGCTTAATCTCTAACATTAATGTATCACTCCCTGTAGTCAGTGTCCAATAGAACAAACAACGTTTTTCCTCCCCAATTTTAGTTTTCATTTGATTCACAAAACTATCTTAAAGTGGTCTTTATTTACATACAGATTGACAAGACAGGGAAGCTGAGTCCCAAAGACAAGAAGAAATACCTACAGAACAAACCAATATAGTTTCTGAATATTTAAATAATGTATTCTATGTTGTACTTTTGAACAATAAACATAGGTCAGATTTTAGGCCTGAAGCAAAGTCTGTAGCTGAGATTTCAATTAATTAATGAATTAACTAATTAATTAATTTATTTATAATCATTCATTTTTCAGCTACTTTTAAAGAAGAGGACTGAGAGGTGGAAAAAGAAATATTGCTTCAACTCTAAGAGCAAGTATCTAATAACAACTCATGTCTTTGGAAGGAATACTAACATGAAGAGAGCTGTTCTACAATTTGTTCTGTGTCAGAAAACAAAGAAAAAATGTTTTAAACTGAAGTGAAGCATCCAGCTGTTACCTTTTTTGGTTGATTTGTTTGTTTGTTTGGTAGTTTTGCTGCTTATTGGATTTCAAATAAGACTGCCAAATTGTTAGAGTCATAGTCATAAAGTCACAGTCATTGTAGCCCGCTGTATTTCTTCAACTCTGATTTTAGCTTGTCTGAATTTGTTGTCTACATTCCCAAAATGTAAGGGTGAGGGTGAAGAATGTGGTCCCTGTGCACAGACTTTCCATTGCCTGGCCCAACAGAAATATAACATGTCAGTTGCACTTGTGTTTTAAATGAGTGTATATGTTCACTTAGATGAAAGGAAAGTTTGATATTAAACAAATGTCAGCTTGTGTAAGTGGAAAGGTTTGTTTTGTTTTATTGAGTTTTTTTGTCTGAAATCTTTTATCAAACATTTATCATCAAAGATGTGCAGGTAATATTTGCAGCTCTTCAAAGTAGAATGGAATAATCAAGCACTTATGCTGTACCCTGTGAATCATTTCTGGGGACTTTTTATCTAGAAAAATGTGTTAAAGTTTTGTGTTGTTCCCCCCTACCCTACCAACAGGAGAATAGTTGTTCAGACTATCCAAAGGAAGAGAATTTCCTAATCTTTAACTAGTAGTGCTCTCAAACAGCAAAGCAGAGAAGCTCAGTAATAATTGGAAACCAATCCATGGCTCTTCAAGTGTATTTGTTTCCATTATGACTTGTGTTTCCGAATTCTGGTCCTTAATACATTAAGCTGCAATATTTTGTGTGACTGTAGAATACATCAAGGGCCATTTTTTTTTTTTTTTCATGCAGAATAAAGCTCAGTATTTCTCAAATAAGCCATTTAGTGTGAGATTTTTATTTGCTAGATAAACTGATAGGTCAGTTTATCAAAGATAAAGAAGACAGCGTCAGACCTTGTCAGCGTTATAAAGACAAATTATTTCTGCAGACAATAACTATTTAATATACTTTTTTTTCTGTAATCTGACACAAACTTAATATCTACATTTCATTACTAATTGAAAGAAAGGTTGTGTTTTCTAAAGAAAACATGCCTTTTGGAATACTGTTTGTACTCTTCCAAAATGAAGGGATGTTTCAGGTAAGAAAGCAGAAAAATGTGGGTGTCTCTATTGCAGGACATTTATTCAAAGCTTTCTAGAATGTATGGTGTAATAAAGAAAGGAGAAAAATATGGGCGTCTCTATGGGAGAAAATATTACATGAAATGAAAAGGGGATAAATATTCAATTGTGTACATATATTTTCTTTTTAATTCTTTGTTTTCTATGTTACAGCTTTAACATGTAAAATTATTTAACTTTAAAATTCAGCATAAAATTTTGCATTTATATTGATCATTTATTGCTTTCAGCACACTTTTTTACTAAAATACTTTTCTTGATATTACTATACAAATTGCAGTTAAGTAGATAATGGATTTGTCTTTTAGCATTCCATATTATCCTTTGTACCTTATTAATCAGTTTCATTATTATTAGAAATATTTCCAAAATTAATGAGGTTTGGAAAAAAAAAAAAAAGTATCTTAGTGTAGCAGTGAGTTAATCACTTGTCTTAAAAAGTCTTGTAACATATGACAGTATTTGCTTCTGTCACAGTTTAGATGAGGTTACCAACTGGCAAACGGGGTAGACACATATATGCATAAGGTGTTTTGCTCAGGTTGATGGGATTACCATCTAGTCTGATGTCTTCAAGAGCCCTACGTACATAAGTAGAATCTTTCATTTTGCAGAAAGTATCTTCATGCATCTCTTGAATGTTGTTGTTCTAAAAAAGAAAACCCAAATATCTATCAGAATAGTTGCTTGAAAATATACTTTTAATCTTTGAAGAAAAAGTTATAGATGTATTTGCAGTGCCCAGAGAGAGATTTGAGTCCAGAATTGTGGCTACAACTCCTCAGCTGAGAAATCTCACAAGAGATGGTAAAATTCCTTGGCCAGTGCAAAGCTTCAAAACTCATAACTCAAACCATGCAGCAGAGACAGTTTTTGCATGGTAGAATAGAACATTTTCATTTGAAGAATCATAATAAACCACCTTATTAATGCAGCTTGGAACCAGCACAGGACAGTCCAAAAATCACAGAACCATAATTACCATCTTGACATCTTGATGTGCCTCTGCTTGTAAAGGCACAAATATGGAGTTTGATCTGTGACAATTTACTTTCCCCCAGGCCCTCTCACATTAGCTTAACCTACATACAGGGAAAAAATGAATCCTTTAGGTTTTATTCCTTTGATGTGAATTCCTCTTATATACCTTATCTTCACTGAACATTTTCTCTTTAAGTGAACCTTTTTCAACAACAAATTGCTAGAATCCAAGATTTTCTGGAAATTGGGACTAAAAAAGTCACCTCTTAGAATGAGGACAAGCTGAAAATTCTTCCTTTCTATATTACTTTTCTAGTCAGAAACTGGTGTGAAAAGAATGCAGCTCACTATCTTTGAACTGTAGCACATAGCTACAGAATATTTAATTTACTCAGAATATTTAATTTACTGGCATGTGCAGGTGAAAACAATAGTCAGCTAGCAGGCAGAATATTTCTTCAGATCTACTTATTGAAATATAGAAGTCAAATTACTTATGGTAAAGCAGGACATTTATTCAAAGCTTTCTAGAATGTATGGTGTAATAAAGAAATATATCTGATAATCAAAATTGGTCATTGGTACAAGAGGAAATAAAGAGAAAGAAGTAGAGATGAAAGTGTTAAAAGGAAGAAGTCAGAAACAAAGGTACAGATAATATCAAATACAAAAATTAAAAATACAGAAGGATGGTGAATGGGATATTCCAATATAGTCAAATGAAAGAGTTTGGAAAATGAAGGATTGAAAAAATGATATCATCTGTGAATGACCTTTATTAAGAGAATGAAATATACCGTGTATACATATAACCAGTATGTAAAGTAACTTCCTTTAGGAATAAAAAGCATTCCATTCTTACAAAAAGATATCTAAGAGCAGTCTGAGGGATTTCTGTCTCTTTTACTAGTATAGACCAATTTTTCTCTTGACTGCTGTAAACCTAACTTTTATCAAGTTATTAATTTTATGTTTCCAAAAGTTTGTTTAGTTCAAGTACATAGACATTTGGGTAAACAAAATAAAAACCACACAAACCATAAAATAAATAAATAAAAATTGCACTCTCCAATTTTACTTACTAACATGATGCATGGAACCACTACATTTGACTTTTGTAGCCTACCTGAAGATGAAGTGCTTGGAGACTTTCAGGAAGTGGCAATGGAATATGATCCAAACTATTGTCAGTGATGTAAAGATGCTGCAGTTCATGCAGATCCTGGAAGATGAAGAATAAAGGCAGAGGAAAATGTTAGACACTTCTGAAAATCATCAGCCTGTAAATTTTAAGTCTATCACCACAATTAGTACCATTAGATATGAACTCCTTTCGTTTCAGCGTGATATGGATGAAAAGAGAGAAATTCAAAGACAGTCAAGGACTTCCTTTTGCACAGGCTGAGAGCTATTACTGTTAAAGATAAGCTGTTTGGATAAAAATAAAGGAAAAATGTCTTTGAAATGTCTTTAATTAGAGACTTCATTTCAGTGATGTTCTTCTAGAGTCAAAATACCACTTCTCCCAGTCATTATGCAGAAAGGCTTCCTATTCTTTTTTCTTTTGTGATAAGCTTATTCAATTTTGCAGAAGCTTATTGGTGTTGAAGCAAATTATAACTGCATAAGAAATGCTTAAGCTAAAAATAAAATTCTTATTCCACTTGATTTTTTTTCTTTTTTTTCTTTTTTTTTCTTTTTTCCTTTTTTTTTTTTTTCCCCACAGCTTAGTGGAAGAAGCAGCTTTATCTGGTAACTATCATAGTAAGATATAAACTTGTCTTAGTAGCCAATAAAGCTCAGTAGAATGCTCTCATTTTGCCCCATTTTGCACACAAGTTACAGTACCTAACTACTTCTTTGAGTTCAGTATTGTAGTTTAATTCCTTTTGACAGAGTTCTTTAAGATATCGGGGTAAAGGTACTTGGTAAATGTGAAAGATAAATGCTCAGAACCCCTCATGCAGAGTGAGAAGAAAATGTGCTAGGCCAGTGTCTCAATTCCAGGGGCTAATTTTTGCTCATCATTCCCATTCCCAATACCTTCCTTATGTTGGGCTAGGAGAAAACATTTGATTCAGTAACTGCTCTTGGTTGCTACATTAAGAAGCTATCCTCCAAAGGAGGCACTGAGATGTCTGGTTACAACTAGATTCTTAGAGACAAATGAATATTCCACAAGTAGGTTTCTGGCATATGAAGCTAGTCTGTATTATATTTGGTATTTCCAACACAGACTAACAACTTCAGATTTCACATGCAAGTAGGGGCACTACATCAGCCCACCAAAATTCTTGTCAAAGGATGATCATTCCAAGGTTCCAATTTCCCTGGTTTTCAAGGTGCGAGGAAAGTATGTACATTTACTAAATACTCTAACAAGTTACTGTGTAGATACAAGATAGAGTAAGTTTGGAGCAGTGGCATCCATAGCTTTGCCCTTCCCTCTTGCCTGCTTGTAAGAGGAGATAAAACAGCATTCCAGAGTCTGTTCTCCCTGAGTATTAGTAATGTGGGTAGATAACAAACATAGCATGCCATCACGTCTTGTGTGGATCTTTGTAAAAAAAGAAGAAATAAGGTTTTCATGTCCAGCTGATAAGGCTCATTCACCTTGTTCCATCTTTATTGCTTTCCTGACAACCAGCAGGGTCATGAGGCCTATAATCTTAACAGATTTACCACTGTAAAAGGAACACTTGGGCTGCTTTTTGGACTACATCCTATTTTAGTTTGGAGAGAGGAAGAAAAGATTTTCCCATGAAACCTAGACTTACTTTAAATGCCTCATTACGTATTCCATTGTGGCCAAGCCTGTTGTTACTAACATCAATGAATGTCAGGGTAGCTGGTAACTCAGGAAGTTGCCTTATCTTGTTGTCACGGAGCACCAGTTCCTCAAGTTGGGGAAGTCTCCGGAAAGCATCTTCATGGATCTCTGATATAAAGTTTGCAGTCAAATCAATCCTCTTTAAATTGTCTGGTAGAGAAATAAGATGCATCAAGAATGTCAAAATGTATTTCTTGAAAGTTTCGAAAAAAGAAAAGGCAAACAGGTTACTTAAATTACAGGTGAAGAGTCTTGAATCGGACTAATTCCTGACTGACTATGTGGTAGCTTTTTCTCTTTATATAATGCAATGATCCACATTCAAATGGTTCTCTGAAGGAAGGGGATCAGCATCTCCCTCTCAACTTGTTTAAAATTTTCTGTCATTTTTTGTACATCTTTCAGTGAAAGATTTTGAAATTATTAATTTTAAAATTTATGTGTGTTCTGGACAACTTTTAAATGGTTATCCTTTGGAAAAAAATAACTTTTAAAGGGAAATGAACATATTCTCTACCATCTAGTTCCGCATGCTTTCTAATTTCAACATTTTCCTACTGGAATGTAAAGTAAGAAATTGTACACATTGACTGTTTTCTGAAATACACTCAAACTTAAATTTTTTTTCCAATGGAAAAAATACTAGAAAATGAAGCTTACTTTTGGTAAAACAGAAAAACATATATAAATAAATATATATATATCAATGCATTAATATAAATTATTTTTAAGGCCATTAATCTGTGGCTTAACTGTGATTTCCATCCAGAACATTTTTAATCATTTTTAATTATTTTTAATTACAAATATAAAATATCCCTTAATCACTAATTTTGGATAGTTTAGGCCACAAAGAATTTTCTATTAGCAAGTTTCTTCATTTACTGAAGAATTTTCTAGATAGTGATGGAGGGAACCTATGAATATATATTTATTTAAAGATAAAATCCCTTTCACACAGATACTTTGCTAATATTTGAATGTACATCTATGTGGGAGTACATATATCTATTTTATTTAGAAAAAAATATACTTTCTAATATAGTGCAAATATCCCATAAGGGTTGTTTTTTCTGCCCATCCAAAGTTAACAACTAATAGCAAAAACATTGATGAACTTTATTATTTCTAGTAATTCAAAATTTTGACAGAGAATCTGTATTTGAAATATTGATCTCTAGGCAAAGCAAAGCACTTTTCCAAATGTTCATTTATGTGTGTAGTCTTACTAGCACCAAACATAATGTAAAATGAATCATTATGTTTTAGATCTGTATGAGCAAAAAATAATAGAAATTAAGGCTAATTGGAACATTATTGTTATCCATACTTAAGTTAGCAAAGTCATTTTTGTTGATCTTCTTGATTCGATTGTAGCGTGAGTAGAAATACATGGTTTTCTTAGGCAACGGTGGAACAGCATGAAGCTCGTGATCATCACAATAGACTGTTGTCCCTAAACATGTACACAAAAGGCATGTGGGAAGGCCTATGAAAGAATTTAGAAAAAAACAGTTTGTTACAAGAAAATGTACAAAAATGATATGTAAATTAATGCAATGAAATGTTCGCCTAAGCACTTAAAGGATTTTATCGACGATAAATTCCTATTCTGTCCTGATCACCACAACATATAATTGCAACAAAGTGTTTAAATTCTGTCTTAAAAGTAATCACTTTATTATTATTATTATTATAATTTATTGCCTATTAGAAGGTCTTTTAGGTCTTTTAGCTTTCTTATTCTGATGCTGTGTTTCTCAGACTATAATAATAGAATATTAGGTCACAGCAGCCAGCCAAACTTCAATTTCCCCCGAATACGGCAAGAGTTTACTTCCATCTAGATGGAGAAATAACAGCTATTGACTGAAACCTGAACTGATCTGCTAGGTTTGGTTCTGTAAATAGTACTTATAAGTAATTTGTATGGAAATTAATATTTTCCTACAGAACTATGGAGAAGAACTTCAGTTTCTTTTGCATGCTTTTTATTTATGTTTTCTGATTCAGAAATTTAACATTAGGAAGAAATATCTTTCTATCAGTCTGAGTTAAGGTAGCTTGAAGACTGTGTTAACAAAACATTTTGTTACCACCAGACATTCATGAAAATGAAAAAAGCAGATCATTTCATCTTAATTATAGACCTGTATGAAGGCACTGAAGTCAGAACTTTCTCCTGATAATACTGTTCAGATGTAGTGAGAATTGTAACATTGACTGGATTGTCTGAAAGCCATTATGAGTAGAAAAAGTTGCTAGTTGAAATGAGCGTTGCATTTTTAATACAATTTTCTTTGATTATGGTATAAATCAGTGTATCTGTTTCTCATCTTTTACTGCCATGGAAATACTCCTCTGTTTAAAGTTTGTCCCCTCCTTGTAGCAGATGGATGTTTGTTCTGATTAGTTATAAAATAGTAGCATAATTAATGAGTATGAAAATGTTTTTCTTTCAGAAGAGTTTTTTTCTCCAGCTTAGTTGTGGCTACATAGAAGATTTGACTTAATAATCTGTGCCATTTACTAACAATAAGCAGTAACTAGCTGAAAAGCAGGCTATATATGTGGTGTCTTTTAAGGCAAGATTAAAGAATTTATGACCAGAATACTCTTTTGTTTGAGAATCTTTACTTGGGCATCCAGGAAAAACATTTCTGGAAAGATGAGACTCTGTACTTTCCCTAACTGCCTCCACAGGACAATTTAAATTGGCTACAGGAATAAACCTCACACAGGGAGAAAATAAATTCTCACACCTTGAACCATTCCAACAACAATAAATATAAAGTTTAGTATGGCTGATTTTTTTTTTTCTTTTAAACATAACAGAGTACAGGAAGAGAATTCCTTCTTGTGTCCCCTTTTTTATCCTGAAGGGTTGATACTTGTCACTGGATGATGTAAGCTGAAAAAGGACAGGGATATGGGGAAGATTCAAAATTATGTCAAAAAGAAAAATTAAATTGTCTTGATGTTCCTGAGCACTGTAGTCTTCTATCCAGTATGAAGCCAAGAACAGCAGCAACATCTGGTAGGAAAATAGGTTGCTAAAAAAAGTAAAGACAAAAAATAATCTGATTTGATATGTTACAGCCTCTAGCCTCCCATGCATAGCTTCAGTTGACGCACTAGTTGGTTTGCACTCAGTGCTCAAAAAGGTTGACTCATAATATGCAATATTTACTTGAAATGTTTTGTAACATCCTACAGTTTTGAAATTTGAAGGAAATTGTGGGGGTTTTTCAGTACCCTCCTGGGAAATTCTCATTTCCATTTTTATTTGTTTTGACATCAGTATAATTTTGTTTGTCTGGTCAGTGCTCACTAGTAAAACGTATAAAAAACAGACTAGGAATGATTCATATTTCCTCACTGAACACACAATTATTTTGGAAGCATGAATTCCATTTTTTTTTTCTTTTTTTTTCTCATTTATCTTCTATGGTACGCAGTTATACTTTAAACATAGTAAAAGTGTATAGGATTTATGTGTTGTCTGTATTGTTTTTGTGTTGATTACCGTGCAATACAGACTTATCACAGGAGTGAATAACTCTAGTGCTCAT
Organism: Anser brachyrhynchus; assembly: GCF_964034855.1. Classification (NCBI taxonomy): domain Eukaryota; kingdom Metazoa; phylum Chordata; class Aves; order Anseriformes; family Anatidae; genus Anser; species Anser brachyrhynchus. The sequence goes on along the minus strand of NC_137694.1, from coordinate 49,518,286 downwards.
CAACTGAGTTTAGAGTAGCTCCTAACAAATCCCAATTATTAGCATCACAATGCATGTGTGGGAGAGGGACAGATTGTTTTACAATTTAAATTCCTCAGTGAGATGTGGAAAGCTCTTCTTTGTCTAGATCTAATCAGAAGATCAGAAAATTAGCTTCACTGGAAATTTCTAAACTGTTCTCTTAAGTTTCTAGTTTTCATGGTCAAAAATTCTTTAACTTTTAAATTATATTTTGTATGAAAACATATGCCACTAAATTGTGAGTAGCTGTTGACTCCCTGGAGAGTGGAGAGGCCTTGCAGGGAGATGTTGAGAAATTAGAGAGCTGGGCAATCACCAACAATATGAAGTTTTACAACAGCAAGTGCCAGATTCTGCACCTGGGACAGAGCAACCCTGGCTGTATGTACAGACTGGGGGATGAGAGGCTGGAGAGCAGCCCTGTGGAAAGGGATCTGGGGGTTTTGGTTGACAGCAAGTTGAATATGAGTCAACAGTGTGTCCTGGCAGCCAAAAGGGACAACCATATCCTGGGGTATATCAATCGCGACATTGCTAGCCGGTTGAGGGAAGTGATTATCCTGCTCTGCTTTGTGCAGAGCACCTCAAGTGCTGTGTGCAGTTTTGGGTGCCACAATGTAAGAAATGTATAAAACTATTGTAATGTAAGAAATGTATAAAACTATTAGGGAGTGTCCAAAGGAGGGCTTCAAAAATGGTGAAGGGTCTAGAGGGCAAGACATATGAGGAGTGGCTGAAGTCACTTGGTTCGTTAGCCTAGAGAGGAGGACACTGAGGGTAGGCCTCATGGCGGCCTGCAGCTTCCTCACAAAGGGAGTGGAGGGGCAGGTGCTGAGCTCTGCTCTCTGGGGACAGCAACAGGACCCGAGGGAACGTCATGGAGCTGGGACAGAGGAAGCTCAGTCTGGGTGTCAGGAAAAGGTTATTCACCCAGAAGGTGGTTGGGCACTGGAACAGGATCCCCAGGGAAGTGGTCACGGCACCAAGCCTGCCGGAGTTCAAGAAGTGTTTGGACTATGCTCTCGGAGATGTGGTCTGATTTTTGTGTGGTTCTGCGTGGAGCCAAGAGTTGGACTCAATGATCCTTGTGGGTCCCTTCCAACAGAAGATATTCTATGATTCCTTGATTTATCAAAAGTGTGTAACAAGTCATTATAAAATGAGCATAGTTGGTAATTATGTTGAAATCCAAGTCAATAAATAAGTACTGGTAACATCTGCCAATTCACTTTTTTTTTTTTTTTAAATGAAAAATGTATTTGAAAAAAATCTTAATTGATGCACAGTCATTTTCATAGTGAAATAGTGTGGTAACATTTTGACTAGGCACATATCTGACTTCAAGATAGGCCATGATATACCTCTCTTTAGTAACAGAGGTACAGAAATGATTTATCTCCCTTTCAATAAGAGAGGTAGACATCCATAAGCAGGTAAAGTGCGCACACTCAAAAGCAAAGCTGTGCATGCAATGTTTGTTTCTCTTTCTGACTAACCATCTTGAGTTTGGGGCCCAAGAACCCCAGACCCTTGTGCTGAAGACACATCAATTAATTTTGGCATTGATGCTTCTTCCTCAGGTTCTTCTGTCAATGGTGCAGAAGAATAACTCTCCTGATTTATAGAAGGTAATGCTGTCCCAATCTCTGCCTAGGAAAAAATTAAGAGAGAAATGTTACTGTTTACCTTCACTGACAGCTGTCTTCCAGTTATTCATAAACTGCCACTAGAGGTCATATAAGTTCTGAAGTTTAGTACTCAAACTGCATTTTATCCGTCAGCCACAGTGAATTCTGGCGTTGTGTAAACAGTACATGAAACTCTAACACGCTTATGATTTTTGTCATTATTTTTATCTCAATTGTTAAATGTTTTGTTGTATACACACATGAATGCAAACTGCATATAGTTCATTAATAAGAACATATACTAACATTTTTTCCCACTTTTACTTAAACAAATCATTTTTAAATAAAACTGGATATGTCCTGTGTGATGACAAGTGAAAATTTGCAGTGCAGCATAAAAAAAAAAAAAAAAAAAAAAAAAAGCCAGTCATTTGGCCATAAAATTGTAAATTGTACCAGCATAAATCCAAATGCAATGTATTTGTACAGGATCTGCACAACAAACAAACAAACAAACAACAACAACAACAAAAAAACCCAACACTAACGTACTTTTAAAATGTTATCCAAGAATTCACAAAGTGCACACAGTAGTTGCTAGTACGTTGTCAGTATTTTGTCTTTTCTCAATCTGAATAACTGAAGTCCGTGGTTATCTTCATTCATTTGCTGATGCATTAGGTAGGAGGAAGAATTAAGAATATATATAAAAATGTTGGATAAAATCTTGATTTGGAAAAATTCTATAAAATTTGGCAGATCCCTTCATGGGACAAGAAACTTTATTTTTTCCTCTTTAAATCATTCATTCTATTAGTGTAATTAGTTAGGTTTATTGTGTTAATTCTAATTCTGAAGCCACGTTCTGTTGATTTTGCTTTATGATGACTTCAGGATAAAAATGTAGCAATTTTCTTGTGTTATATCAACTCTAATAAAAAGAGCATTGCAGACTTGGCAGGCTTGTTGCAGAGGGGCCTACATTTGCAAAGAAAAAGAGCCGTTTCCTGTTAGGACCCAGCCACTTGAAATGCACCACTGTTGTGCAACCTTTGCACATTACTGTACTGCTATATCTTGATTTCTCTAGGCTTTCCATTGAGAATTTTAAAATCTAGGACAATTAATTAATGTTCTTATAGTGCTTTGTACATCTGAGGTGTTGTTTAAAAGTTAATTAATGCATCCACTCCTGTGAGTGTTGCACCCCTCTGCTGCAGTTTTAGGATTTTTATCGCAACACCTTTGTCTGATGTGCAAAAGCATTGAGGCATAAAATTAATTTTTATAAAAGATTTTTCTTCAATGCAGCTTTCTAGCACAACAGTGCCATAAAGCTATTGAAACCTAAGTTTTTCACCTGACCAAACCTCTCAGTTTTCTAGACCAGCTCCTGCTTACTGCTGGCTTTGCTGTCCAGTGGGGAACTGGTTGTTAAGTCGCTCACACTAGTGCTTGTAAATTCTAGTTGTAAAGACAGATAAAAGATGTAGATTGCTTCCAAACTTGGCAGCTCCTTAAGATTTTTTTAATTAGGCTTTCTATGTAGACTGTACAAGTTAAAGGAACTAACACACGAGATACTAGGTCTGGGCCACAAGCATGAACAAAGCTTTTGCTATGTTATACCTATATCAGTTAGATTTGGACTGAACAAACTTCAGTGTCTCTGTAAATTCTTTAGTTATATTCCAATAAGTGATATTTACAGATAAGTATGCCCTAATATAGATATTTGGATCATAATTTTGTAAAATACATGGTCATCAAGTGAGCAAGATGAACTTCAGCTGAACTATGGCTGAGTAACCTGTCAGTGTAAATAAGAGTATGGTTGTACCTTGTTGCTTTGCACAGACAAAATGTTCCCATCTGTATCACTGACAGTAAGACAGCTTAACCAGGAATGGACTTGGGGACAAATCAAAAGAAGACTTTGGGAACAAAGGAAATGGGGCAGATGGTCTCTGAATGGAGAAAGCCTAGAGGGAGAGATACATTCCAGACTTTTATTGACCCAGGCTCGTACTGCACTAAAGTGCTTGCATATGCTGTCTACTTCTTCACCGGTTCTGGGGAAATCAGTTAAGACTCTCTGCCCTGAATACAATCCATACATTTTGAGACCTACTAAACAGCTTTGTATACATCTTTTGTGGCAGTTCTACTAAAAATACCGTTCTGGACAACAAGCATTTCAAAAAAGAATTTGCAAATAGCCTATAGATGTAAAAAATGTTCCTTTCACTTGTCATGGGATTTGGATCATCTACACTGACTGACACTTCTCTAAATATGCAAGGGTTTACTTTATGGAACATACTAGCTTAGAATTTGTAATTTACTTTATGCTTTCTCTGACTTTTGCTGCTCAGGTATTCTTAGTAGGTTAGTCACTGTAGCTGTTGGGTAGACAGAGATATTAACTTCTAGTAATTCTATTTCTGGATTGTTCTCTCTCACTCTTTCCTTATAGGACATTATCTCATTTTGGGGATGCACAGATGAAAGTCTCACCATACTTCTAGATAAACTATTCTGAGCAGTTAACATTAATATCTATTCAGTCTCCTGCATCTGTTGTGACTGTCATAAAAATACCAACTATTACAGGGAATTTAATGATGTTGCCATTTTTACACTGGTAATAGAACAGGAGCTTGCTAGTATATATATGTTAACCAGTCCCAGCACATGAGCAGTGTTTGCTTGGTGTATATAGGTTGAACTTGAACCAGTAACCTAGAGCTAAGTCTGTTTCCCATTATTGGTCAACTGATTCATGCATTTTTCTCTTTTACATATTTGATAAATCACGCAAGATTGTAACAGGACAAAGATGTTTCGTCAACTATATATTGTACAGAATGGTCCTTTGTCTTCCAGATGTTTGTTTGTTTTTGGCAACATGCACTTTATGAAAAAAATTAGAAAGAGAAATGTTTATAGAGCATTTAATGGAATTATTCTCCTTTTGTTTTGTTTTGTATTTCCTTTGCTACTCTAAATAATATATCTTTTGAAGAATCACAAAGCAGGAAGAATATTCTAGAGAAATAAAGGATGTTTCTCTTTGTCAGTACGTGAAAGCCTTCAAATCATAATTGTCCTTCTAAGATAGATATAACACATGCCACGAGAAAACTGAAAACAATCACATCACCTACTTTTAGCCATCTAACTATGTGGTATATTTTTATCCTGCACTGCCTTTGGAATCAATCAAGAGATTTAGTGGATTTAGTGAATACCAGTACAGAATATTAGGTATAATGTATGCTGTAAGCAGAGTTATATCTTTACTAAGATATCATAGAATACTTTTTCCTCCTATATATATTGAATGTGACTACATTTGCAAATGAAACTGCTTAAAGTGGATGGCCAATTTATAGGCACTTTCAGATCAGGAAGTTATGACAAAGCAAAAGCAAAAAAGGATCTGAACATACCAATCAGTAATAAAATACGATTGGTAAAACTTAACTCATGTAACCAGTCATCCATGAGCTAGGTATCTTGTCTAAGCTAGCTTCCTTTCACAGTCTGCAGAGAAAAAAACCCTTGAAGAGCAGCTACAGCCACCAACCACAGACACTTATTTTGGGACAGGTTCTGTAGGTATCTGTCTCTCATCTTTGTCTAAGGAGGAGGTGAGAAAAAATGTAAAGCTTTAAAGATTAGAAAAGGCTCAGAAGGATGAATTATATGATGGGGGCGGGGGGGGGGAGGGGGTAGTAGTCTGTGTGGTAGTAGCCAGAAGGGGTGGAACAGAGTGGAAATGTAGATGAGTAACCTATATGAGGACCGTGGATCCACATAATCCATACAAAGTACCAAGATAAAGATTATAGAGATTTAATGAGGCAGACAGCAAGGCTGTAAGCCATCAGTTACCACATTTTACTTCTGAAGTTTTGTTTATTGTTTTATGCCTATGAAAGGTTTTGATAGTTTTAAGATCAAAGTTGATGTATTGCATGTAATAAGCTTAAATCCACTGGAGAATCTGAAGTTTGTCCTGTTTCAGTGCTTTATTTTTAACTGCAGAAAATATGCTTAAAAGCACAAATTGAAGTTCATAGCTTAAAAAGACATTATAAACTTGAAGGGAATGTTGTACCACACATTGGTCCACCAAAAGGAACTAGTTCCCCCCACAGCTGTTCTGAAACTACCAAAAACTTACAAGAAAATGCCTTAATTATGGAAGAGGTTATTGGTTTGTTTTTCTTTCCAAAAGTAGCTCATAATTGTTTCTTTTTGAATTTTGCATTTAAGGCCTTCTTTTCTATTGTTGTTCTATCTTAAAGATAAATCTGTGAGATTTTTCATAGTAATGTGATAACTATTTAGATTGCAAATTCTGCAGCTCAGATAAATTGTCATTTTCTTTTACAGAACTGCAGAAATAACAGTTAGGTTGGGGAAATTATTGTAACTAAACTCTGTGTGAGATCCAGGGAAGGGGAAGGTGACATTTGTTTGCAAAATTTCTAAGTAAACGAATTTTACTTGCTCACATTCATTCTCTCAGATTTTAATCACTTGCATGATTACACTGAGTTGTCTGGCCATGGTCACTTTGTTCCACACAGAAGACAAGGGACACAAGCTATTGATTCGTCATCATGCCTGTGTTCTTCTTGACCAGCACTGAAAACTAACCTTTGTGACTCCTTTAAGGGTCATCAACTGTTATGGGGCAGTCTTTTACCTGATCATTTTGGATGTGAGACCACCAATGAATCTTATGCCAGGTTGCTGCAGACTGCCTGTTTTCCTCATTTGGAATGTGTTTTCATGGTGGCTAACATGGAAAGGAATAGTATGTTATATTCTAAAATGTTATTTCCTGCCTGCTGCTGGTATGATGCAGGGTCTTCACTGGGAGGTCATCTGTACTGCAGTGTTATCAGAGTGCAGGACCTTCAGTCTTGCTATAAACAACACATTCCCAGTTTTGCTGCTCGTAACAGGGTTCTGGAACTGGTATAGTCTGGTACAACATCTTTCATTGTCAATGCAGGCCATTCTTTTAAACCCTTAAGCCTCTTATTTTATTTTATTTTATTTTATTTTATTTTATTTTATTTTATTTTATTTTATTTTATTTTATTTTATTATTGTATTTTATTTATTTTATTTTATTAAAGTAATTTTGTTGTCTGGTGGGGTTTACACCCACATACACACGTGCATTTCTATTCATACTTTGGTCAGACAAGTCAATACCTAAGTTATAGAGCTCTGCACTTGTAACCCAGTTATAAAGAAATTAATACCTATGGCTTCTGCCTTGGACAATGTAGGTAGTCTCTGAGGCTCTTTTAATTAATCTTAGAAAGAAAAGTAGCCTTATTATCATTTTAACTACAGAGTATCCTAAAACTTCTTGTATCAATAGCAAGCGTAGCTATGCTATGTCTGATTTTAGGTGAGTAAAATATTCATGCTGCACAGCATTAGTACAGGGATTTTACTTACCAATTCTGTTGTCTAAGAAGGCAGAAATTTATAAATGGTATTTTAGTATGAATTGTCTTTAGTCATTAGTATGAATTGTCAAACTTTCTTTCCAACACTGTTTGAAATTAGATTTTATTTTTACCTTTCTGGTTTGAAAGCTATGAAATTCCTAAGCTAACCAGCTAAGCAGACAATATTCTTTGGAACCGTGCTGAAATTTTGCAAGACAAATAAAAATAGAGGGAAATATTATGCCAGTTTTAGAAATCAGAACAGGGCTCATTGCACTATTAAAAGGCACAAAAGATCTGAAAACTAGTCCCAGCTGCTTAATGAAGACTTCCATAGGAGTTTCTGCTGACCCAAACCACATACAAACAAAGTTGGAGGTCACTCAGACAGTCAAAGTTTCTACTAGAAATGTTGTCAACTCTTGGACCTGTGGTGAGAAGCTACCTCAGCCTGACTTCCAGAGCTGCCTGTAGTGGAGAGGGTTCAGCATCTCAAGCATATTTCCTCATGCATTTCAGGCAGATCAGGCACTGCTGGAGCTGAGCATGCTTTTGTTCAACTCACCAACCTGGCTTTTCCTAAATGTGCTGTAATTGCTTTTATTAACAAGGATTGTATTCTCTCCACTTAACTTCAGACATAGAATTAAAACATCTAATTTAGCTGATTAGTCTCCTTAAACTCCCTGTGTAGACAGTGAAGGAAGAATCACAACCCAAGTGTGGTTCAGCCCACATGTGTCATGGACGAACTTCCTAAAGTGCCTGTCCATCTTCCTTTAGCTGCACAGGAGACCATATAGAGGCAGCCATACTGTTTAGCAGATATCAGAGCCAAAGTCTGGTGTCAGATCAGTTCTTCTTCTCATTCCTACAGCTTACAATGCTAAGACATTTAATCTGATTATCTCCAAACTGGTACTTGCATGTAGCCCACCCACAGTGATACAGATACAATGCTCACAAGCTGCTGCATCTTCAGATCTATAAAAGTTTCTATTGTTCAGGTGCATCTATATAGAAATGTCCTGTTATATGTAAAATCAGCTAACAATCAATTAGTGAGATGTCTAGAACAAGAATATGCTGTAAAGAAGAAAGTGCTGAGGAGAAAGACACAGCTGTGATGCATTCCCTGCCATTCAGAGGGACATTCCGCATGATAGCAAGTCATTGCTACACAACTCTAAAAATAAGGGACACCAATGTCAAAAAGGGAATAGTAGTGAGAGAAGTTTTTTTCTTTCTTTCTTTCTTTCTTTCTTTCTTTCTTTCTTTCTTTCTTTCTTTCTTTCTTTCTTTCTTTCTTTCTTTCTTTCTTTCTTTTTCTGCACATTTTAAAAAATATATATTTCCTACTTCTGCTTGAACATGTGGTCTGAGCATTATGTCCAGCATCAATTGCTGCCACTGTTTTTACCCACAGCTACTATTTCCCCTTTTATTAATAAAAATTAGTTTGGGACCAGAAGTTGAAAAGCAGCAACTAGAAGTTGGTTCAAGCTGTATGGAAAGCCAGAGCCAAAATCACTCTTCAGAAATAACATTCAAAGTAAGTTGTCAGTCACCAGATTTCTGTGACATCACAATGGGGATTGTGCTTTTTTGAAATATATATGAATATTGCAATACCATTTCTGTACTATTTTTTTTCTTTAAACAAAACAAAACAAAAAATATGTCCAAGTCATTACTACAGCTATGCTGATACTGGAGGACAGTCCACTGAGCTTTTATGCTTCTAACGAGCTATTAGGTTTCATTGAGGCATCTAAGGACAAAAATTCAGTGAAGCTTTATTTGGCTATCTCAACTAGCTGAAAAGTATTGTGCAACTAAGGATTCAGGCAGAAACTTCATTAGAGCCTTCAAGTTCATGTTCAGAAGAATTTACAGAGCTACCTGTCACACACCCCAAGCCTATTAGTGATTAGGAATGAGGCATTCTTTACACCTAAATAGTTGAGAGAACCCATCTGCTAAATATGCACACCTGTTTTACTCCTTTTGCATTCAGATGCGAAGAAAGGTGCTGGATCTCCATTCAACCGAGAAACAAGAAATCTAATATATGTTGTTACCTGCAGGTGCTGGCACCCCAAAAACCTCTGTTCTAGGAGACTTCCTAGCCACCATATGAGGACTCGAGGAGAGTTTGGATGAGATATTGAAAAAATGCCAGAGGCCATCAAAAGAGAAAATTCACAACAGAAGCCAAAGGAAACATGAGTATGTAGCCTAGTATGAAAGGAACTGAGATCCAAGACCTTTTCAAAGGATTTTTTTTTTTTTGTGTCCCATGCATTAGACAATCACTAAAATGAACCAAGATAGAAATGACTCAGAGCAGACTCAGAGCAAAACCACAGCACTCTCCCCTCTGAACTGTATACCAAACCATGCTTTGGACTTTAAGCACAAGGAGTTTTAACTTTTTGTTGAAGTCTGAATCCTGTTTTGACTGACTCTACGATGGTTCTTATCTTCTTCTTATTATTATTATTATTTTAAATGGGTTAGTGCACATGTTAAAATCTCACCAGTATTCAGAATAAAATGTACAGCCATGTATATAATTTAGACATATGTGGTAATTTTATAAAATATCTGTATCCTTATGTCATAAACCATGTCAGTAGGGATGTTGCACATTAATTATTTCTGGCAGAAGCCATGAGGCTGGATGTCTGGGGGAAAATGTTTAAGTGATCAAAGATATCAAGGTAGCAAACATCTATTGTAAAAGGTATAATCTCACTGTAAACTTTCAGCTGACACCTCTCACACAGAAATTTCAAATGTGGTGATAGTTATGTTTAAGTAATGACTCCAAGTTGGCCGAGTTAGGCGTCTTCAGACCAGGACAACTACTTTGAGAATCTCACCCAGTCTAAGGCAAGAGAAGGGATGCAGTTTTTCAGTTTAGCTATGGTAGTGGTAACTAATAGCATGCCCATTATTAAAATTTTAGGTACTTAATATTTTAGCTAGTATACCAGATCTTTATAACTTTTCATGTAGCTAACTGGATGAGACTAGCTCTTTGTGGGCTGTTGTGGTAGAACTTAGGAACTAATACAATATTTCAAATCCTTCCTTCTTGTCTTGTGGTATTTTTGCTCTTTGCTTTTGCTATATGGCAAAATACTTGGAACATTACTCAGGTATTTCATTATTTTTAATCCACAGAAAATTTTATCTGTTGTGGAGATATCTCCACAGAAGTGTATGTAATCTGTTATAAACAGCTGAGTAAAAGTAAGAGCTGTATTCAAAACTTTTCAGAAAGCAGACAATTTTCTACATTTGGATAAAGCTTCAAATGGTAAATTTAATTCCCTTACAAGCTTTGCTACTATCTTATTGTACCTTAATTTTACAAATTTGTAATTCTTTAAAAAGACTATATGGTGTGTTCCCCAAAGGTATTGCATGTACTTTATAAAAGTGGATACTTTTAAGTCTCTTATTTAATCAAATACCTGGATCCAATCATAATATAAATATTCATTGATAATAATAACAAAAATATTAAGGAAAAGGGCAAAACAGAAACTGATATTTATGCAGTTGTAACTGTCAGTTTCAGAAGATAAATCCAACATAAAACTTGTACATAAACTTACAGTGACTTGCCTTTGCAGTCCCTTTATCCTTCAGGACCTTGGTAACAGATCTATTTATTTATTTATTGTACTTTTTTTTTTTTTTTTAGTCATTATCTGTCGCTGATACTGTTCTTCTTAGTCTTTATACAAATTTTCTTTCCAAGTGATGTGTTTCTAAGGTTTTCTCGGTAACAAATGCTCTTTGGCTGCAAAGTGTTGGCTAGGACTTCCATATCTCACTAACCTAGAAACTTGGAAACCGTAGATTTTATAGCCTAAATCTGATATATCTAATACATATCAATACATAACTTTGATTCATGATTCAATACAATTCTTCTAATTCCCATCTGCAAGCACTTTCCCCTTGCAAACTCTGTGCACTAAAAATGTGTTCCATGTATATATATTGTATATAATGAGAAGACTGAAAGAAATTAAATAGACATGCTGATGTTGACAGACAGTGCTAGAGAACCTCTGATTTCCATTGTTAAGTATAACTTTTCCAAACTCTAAAGCTGATCTAAAATTTATGAGAAAAAGAGTCACGGGCAGGTTTCATGTGGAAAAAATGCAAACAATCATTATCTCAATAAAATACGCTCAGATACCTGTTCACAAGCCAATGAAGTCTGTGTGTATATACATACACATAGACTTTATTTTTGTCATATATATTCCATAAGAAAAAACTTTCAGAGTGTCAGAAATATAAAAAGTCATGAATCCAAAATCACTCTCACCTAACTTTATTAACTTAAATCTTCAGAGCTCAACCTGAGACAGGTACCTAGTGTTCATCTAAAGTTAGATGACCAAGATAGATATCCTGAAAATATTATTCATCCGTGTCTTGAAGGGTGGTGTTGGGTTGCAACACCTAATTTTAACCAGACAGAATGAGTGAGAGGAATCCTTCCCTAGGTCTTTCATTTTGCTGGTTGAACATCTTGTGATGGATTACAGGACCCACTGGGTAATATTCTGGGAAGGACATGACTGACATCACTTTAGTTCAATTCTTTGAGATACATAGGGGCCTCACTCCTCTGAAATAAACAGGAGCAACTCACAGAACTCATTTGAAGTCCTAACACTGGTATGTCTCCTAGACACTCTGAAAATCAGTTGGACATATGAGCTTGGTTAGTTTGCAATTCTGTTATGAGTTTAAAAATGTGTTAGGAAAAGTTTGCACTTCTGTGAGTCTAAAAATCTGTTATACAGAATGATTTATGTTTGCATGTCTTCAATTTAAAATCTTAAAATTTAGTTAGCAATGACAGAAAATGTTATTTCAGTCTTTCTCCATTATTTTGGAAAGCTAAAGACATGATTCAGAGATCTCTAAAACAAAATGCAAGTCAGATGCTAAAGAGTTACTACATAGCAATTAGAGCAAATGAAGGCTTGCTATTTTTCTGGGTCTCCATGGTATTGCTCATCATTTAAACTATGCATAATAAAAAACTAAACTTTGACCTTGCATAAATACTGATTTTTTTACATAGAGCTACACACAGGGACAAGACTTTTGCATCTTTATAGTAACAGGATCGTAGGGAGAAAAGTTGTAACAGTGATCGAGAAATCAAATGTATTGTGTTTAAAATATGAGTGACAGCAATAATGTTTAGTGTCTGAAAGATCACTTTAAACACTGGCATGCAAGTTTATAAAAGCTGCCTGATCTGTACAACACTGACCACTCTGAATTCTCCTTTGGGTTTTGGGAAATTATGAATGCTTGGGCTTCTTTTGGGTGGTACATGGTAAAAGGAATGTAAGCAAAGAAAGATTTTGGCTAAAGATCTGGGAAAAAAAGGGCTCTCACAGGGAGGTCCATTCATCTGGAAAGTAACATTCCTTCCAACTGCTATGATGGATGACCTCCACTTGAAGAATTTTAAGAAGGCTGGCTAAAAATCTCAGCAATGGGAGAAAATCCTCCTCTGGAAAAGAAATTTACAAGACAAAATAAATACTTTTGTTCTCTTGTTCCAACTGTGTATTTCCCTAAATAAAGCAACCTGAGATAGGACCTGATGTATCTTGTTGGGTGTAATATTGATCATCTTGAATTTCCTTTCAGCTAGAAGAGAACCACAGAAAACTTGCCGTGTCTCTATCCTTCTCTAAGAAACTTAGGCCATACCATCCCTCAAGAAACTTGGGCCATACCATCCCTCAGTGTCAGAATGTCACAGTGAGAGCACAGGATAGTAACACCTAGCATTCAATATATTACTGAGAAATCCATAGGATAGGGTTAATTTTCAAGAGGAAAGAAAAGCATAGGAACTCTTAGTTAATCACTGTCTCTAAAACAAAGAAAGCAGAAGCATTGACTAAAGGTGAAATTTTCAATGAGGAAAGCCCAGATGCATTAATATGTTTGATTCTGCATGTCACTGGGAAGCAGACCAAAGGCGAAATCATTCCTCTAGGCTGGAGTTCTTCATAGTCTTTCGAAGATTAGAAAATATATTTCCCCTGAACTGTGAGGTTCTGATCTTAATGCAGATTTTGAGGTGATTTTTATCTTTCCAGTTCTTTTGGGACATATTCATTCTCAAGTGTTCTCTTTGTACTTTGATTTCAAGGCTACTACATAATGTTGATCTCACCTTGATGAAACGCTCACCTTGATGAATCACTCAGAGGAACACATTTTCACGAATTATGTACTGTGAGTGACTATTAAAATACCGTTTGTAAAAACAAAACAAACAACCCCCCCCCACAATTTATTTTTATTATTAAAATGAAATATTTTTCACTCTATTATGAATGTCCTTTTCCCACTCAGCCCTGAATCACACAGCGCATAAATCACTTTCTCGGACGTTTTGTGCATGTTTAAGAAGCAGAGTGAGATTGGCATTTATTAAGCTTTTTAATAATGTAGAGAAATACAAGAATCTGGGAGGGGAAAAGAGCATTAAACTCAACAACTTGAGTCATTTCCTTGTAGAGGCTCCACCGTCTCATAGTGCAACAGAATTTCAATAGTTTTTCTTCAGTAATCTCTCTTCTATTCTTGTTTTTCAATTCAAGTTCTTTCCCTTTTCCTTTCCTACTTTCTTTTGCCCACTTTCCTAATAGAAATAGAAATCACTGGTATTTATAGACTGAAATAAACATGTGTTTAATATATTTATTATTATGAGAAATAACCTCAGGAAACAGCATTTCACACCTCATTTCATGGGGATTCCTGGATGTCCTATGTCAGCTGCCTCAGTCCTTCAGCCAGACAAATAAATCACAGGGACAGTCTCAAACACAATTTGTGGCAAAACAAGGAGATCAGGGGGAAGCTTTTCCTGCTCTCTTAAAGGTTACCACACACACAAATAAACCAGCAAATAATTTGTTCACATTTGTAGGCTGGAGAAACTATGAATGGACTACAGTGTGTTATTTGTACGGAGAACTGTTGATTAACAAATGGCAATAGCAACCTCATGAGTAGATTTGTCTGGTAAATGTTTTCAAGGACAACAAAAGTCATCAGAAGCCACTGCATTTATGCACTTTGGAAGAATAGAAAAAAAAAATTATGATTACCTCTAATTGATCAGACTGCTCATTTTCAACATAGACAAATGGGTGAGGCAGCTCTCCAAGTGACACGTCATAGAACTCAGAATCATAAATTATAGTGTCAGTGATAGGTGCAGCTCCAACAGCCTCAAAGATAAAAAATCCCAGAAAAATATTTACAAAGGTTTTCATTCTGCTTTCTTTTCTGAAAGAGAAGAAAATGGACAAAATGTGGGTAAAGTGGTAATTGCAAGGAATCTATGAAAATTTATTCTTACACTTGCAGTGCTTCTATGCATGCAACAATGATTTTGATGTTCGTATTTATTCATGATAACTCAAATGTTTATTCTAGTTTGTTTCATGAAGAGTCCCTGGATAAGAGAATTTCTGCATTTTGATAACTGAGGAAGGACCTGTAGAATTTTGCTATATCAGAACAGTATAAAAATAAACTGGTCTTCGTGAGAAAGGATCTGAAAAGGTAAAAGGGTTATATATTGATCTTTTTCCCCTTTTATCTATCTTCAACTATTTCATATGCATGACTAGAAAAGACCTTTTGATAACCTAGCCAAAGTTTAGCTAGACATATTTTTTTTTTCTCCCTGTCACAATAAACCATCCTTTGAAATGTCCAATGTAATTTTGTCTTTCTCCTCTACCAAAATGTTAGAAGACATTAGGACGTCTTTCCTTGCTGCCTCTGGATGAGCATAATCAAAGTACGTTTTCACCCAATAGCTGTTCTGCCAGAATATCATTTTATGTGTTGAAAAGATGTGGCATATTTGGAACATGACCTCTGCAAAGGTTTGGGAAACAAAATCAAAACTAGTCTCTGTTCTTCCCAGCCCTATAATTGACAGTAGCCTTCCTTCTTTCATTGAATCAACATAGTACAGTCACCTGTTCTCCTTGGAGGATAGAACTACAGAAATGAATTGTCACCCATTAAGATGTTCTGTATTTTAGTAAAATAGCAAAAATAAATAAATAAATAAATAAATCACACTAGGCTTGAATATTAGTGTTCATGCATTCCCTCTTCCATATAAGTGATGTATATCATATAAGCTGCCTGACACAAGGGTCTATTCAACATTCTTTACTTACACCTTGATTTATCCATTGCTTCCACTAATTTCACCAAAAGTGCAGACAATGATAATAAGCAGTGCATGTCTCATAAACTGTAGTCCTGTTGTGATGCCATTATACACATACTTAAATATTTCATTTTAAAACTCTAGCAACTTAAAAGAGATTAAGAAATGCATGAGACATTTTTTTTGGAATGCGTGCTGAGCAAGAACCTGAATTTTAGCTTTGTGAAAAGAGGTCTTTATGAATCTGGTTTAGGCATGAGGATATGAAATTCCTCTGGGGATGGTCAGCAACACAAGACGTTCATTTTTCCCTCATTTGCTTTATTCAAAAAGACTTTTCAGTTGCTGCTGGGAGTAGCTAGAATCACATTGGCTTGTCTTTGAGCAGACTTAGTTGAATTGCACCTTTCAGTATTAACTTCCAAGATTATTAAAGGTTTTCTGTTTCCTTACAATAAAATAAAATAAAATACATCCAATCTCTGAAACATACTGAAGTATATATATATATATATACTTCTCTAACTTTATATTTTCTTCTGCCTGTTTTTGACAGGAATGTCTTGTTTCTTTTTTAAGTGTCATTTAACCCAAACGATCCAACTATAAATTATATTAATTCCAAAATATAACAATAATGTATTCAGTGTGATTTTTCTCTGAACAAACCCCGAATATAAAATTATTCATTATTCGAAATTGTTTACATTTTACATTTCCTTGGAATAAAAGATTTTAAAGGGCACAGGGCTTTATAAGTATATAATTTTATAAATATAGACAAAATCAGCAAACATAATATTAATCTCTGTGAAAAATATTGTTATGTATGTACACCTGTAGTATCTGCATTAACTTGAACAGTTTTAGTATCTCTCTACTTCCTTTATGTGTAATATATTGGAACATACTGTAATGATATTGGCATCTGCAGTAGCTGTAAGATCAAATATTTTGAAGAAGATTGTGTTCCTTCCTCACAGGAAGGAACTAAGACATATCCAGGGAAAAACAAATAGTCTCCTCAGTCTGCAGCATTTGAATCTTTTACATGATAAAATCAAACAAATACTATAAAATTATTTCCAAACTTAAAAATCCAATTAACTGTTCTAAGAAAGAAGTACCAAAACTTACCTTTTGCTTCCAATCTCTCAAATGACATGGAGTTACTCAGAATGCAGAGCCAGAGGTATTAGACCCTGACCAATAACAGTGGCATTCTGGGGTTGTGGGAGGTGGTACAGCTTCTACCCTCAACTGGGGACCTCAGCCCAGATAGTTTCTCAGGCTTTAAACACCTTTCTATTTAATTCTGCAGAATTGAATTTTAGCGAGGTCAAACAAAGATTTATTGTATGCAAATAACATTTATTTCACATCATAGATTTTTACCTCTTCCACTAAAATTTCTCACTGCTCCTACCAGTATCTTCATAAACCTGACTAAAAAGAATAAATATTTTTTGTTTGTTTGTTTTTATTTCGTCCATTTTCATCCATTATAGATTCTGTAATAACAGGAAGGATGAAGAACATATGTGCAATGTATGATCAGCGCTCAGAATAGATGGATGTTTTAATACGTTAACAAGTTTGCAATAAAATGCTTAGACAAAGAAGAACTGTAGATATTTACAGTTAGTTTCTTTATTGCAGTCTCAGTATGCAGAGGTAAACAATAAGCACAGGATAAAACTGGCAGTAAAAAGGAATGTAACCAAGTGGTAAGAAAATCAATACAGAACTTTGAGACTTTGAGACAATTCCCAAATTAATTTTCATGAATATATGGTAGTTTCATCAAGGCTGACATTTAGCCTTTTGTTAACTAGCAGAAAAACACACTGTTACTTAAAATAGTAAAAATAACACTCTTAATTGCATTCCAGAAACAATCTTTTGGGTGTCCTGATCATCTAAAAATATACATTTTCCAACTTCCAAAATTAAGACTTGAACAAACTGAATCAAGCATGAAATATATATATATATTTATGACAGTTTTTTAAATATGATAGTTTAATGTATTTCCATATGCTGCTGGTAATATGTATTTAGAGGTACTTCTTTCTTTCTTTCTTTTTTTTTCTTTCTTTCTTTTCTAAGTACTTCTGAGGCAATACTTACATGATCTACTCTTTCCAGTACGTTTTTTATTCTGAAGGGAAAATAACACTTCCTTAATTGGTATGAACAGCTATAATATACTGCAAATAATAAGTATGTGTTGTAGTAGCATGCACTTTATTACACCAGGGTAGGCCTTACAATGTTAGCAGAAGTCAAGCTATCTATCTTTTCTATATTGCTTGTATTTTATATATTATCTCTTACTGCTTGATTCTGTGCTTTCTTTTGTATTACTGTTAATTTGTACAACATACAACCATTCATCTGAAGTTTTTCATCATTCCTCCATTTCTTCTTTTAAATGTACCCCCTAATGCTATCAATATCCTATACTAGCAGTTCAGAAAAGCCAGAAGACATTGCTTATCTATGGAGGAATGTAATGGTAATGTAGAAGATTCCAATGTACTAAGGAAACCTGATTGCCTTTGCTTTATATAATTTTCCCCATATATACATATATATTTTTCAAATAAGAAGACCAACCTGAAAGCCCAAATTTGTGTGAGGCACAGAAAACATGATTAAAATTTTAAGCCATTTCTCAATAATTTGAATGTCCAACATCAAACTTCTAATGCTAGTCTAGGCAATCTGAGACATGTGAATGGTTTAGCAGATAGGTCAAAGAATCTGTAGAAGAGTAACACCTCTGTAAGCAGATAATTACAGAGGCTGTGATATTTTAGGCCATGTGAAATGGCACTAGGTATTCATTTGTTGTTTTGTCAATTGAGCCAAGTCTGCAGTACCTTATAATACTATGATTAC
Source organism: Anser brachyrhynchus (assembly GCF_964034855.1). Lineage (NCBI taxonomy): Eukaryota > Metazoa > Chordata > Aves > Anseriformes > Anatidae > Anser > Anser brachyrhynchus. The sequence continues at coordinate 49,499,987 of NC_137694.1, read as the reverse complement.
TCCTGGATGACAGAAAGATTCATCATTACATGATTCTATAAAAAGTTGGGCTTCAAGTCATTAAATCAGATATTTTTCATTTCCTTCTTCACAATCTTTCCTGTAATAAGTATTGCAGGAGCATCACACTACTGTGTCCTGTTGTTATTTTTCTTCATGTCAATAGCCTTGAACTAAAGGTACTGTAGTTTACTCCTGAAGTTAATGACCAAGTTGCTTTCAAAGCTGATGTATATTCCTTCCTGGCAACAAAGTAAATAGTTATACCTTCTGCAGTAAAATGCATCATTTCATCTTCTTATGACTGGCAATTTTTATGCTTCTGCACATGGACAGGATGTATTTTGTAAATGAAAAAGACATATTGAGATCCAGCATTTAGAAAGTAAATCTTTTAAATGATGAAGTACAGCAACAAATAAAACGCTAAAAGTATAAAAAAGATTTACTTTTTAAATGCTCACTTTCAATTTGTCTTTTTCATTTGCAAAATATATTAACTGTATAGGCTGAGTGTTCATTGATTGCTCTTGTACAAAAGACTCCAATCTTACATTTTTTGCTGAAGAAAAATTACCTTACCTAAAGCAAATTCAGGTCTATATTAATGTTTTTTTCTCCAACCCTTACACAGCAAAGTAGATTTTGACATAGGTTTCCCGGGCCCGAAACTTTTACATCTTTTGGTCTATAGCTTTATTATTATTAATAATAATAATAATAATAATAATTATTATTATTATTAGTAGTAGTAGTAGTAGTAGTAGTAATAATAATAATAAAAACAATAAAGTTCAAACCACTTTGGCTCTGGATCTTAATCTTGATTTTCATGTCTTACTGTATTCCTATCACACTTCAATATGTTTTGCTGGTCTTGTTTTTTCTAGAAACGAGGATTCAAATAAGGAAATAAATTGAATTAAAGGTAAATGTTAACTTATAAATACTGTTATTACTATTACTTTTTGTTATAGTAATAGAAACACTTTAAAAGGGTGACATTTTATACAAACCATATGCAAAGTTCTGAGCATGATGTCTTATGTGGCTAATAAATGTTGTAAATTGATATTTTGCAAATTTTTGTTTTTTTTTTTTTTCAAATTTGGCAAATTAAAATAAAAGGATCAAAGAAAAAAAAAGTTTTATTCTGTTTTTCAGGAGGAACACATTTTAAGATTTAAAGAACCAATATTTGGAGACTGAGTGGCATATCTATTGATTCAGATCACTGCCTGGTGATTTCTGATTCCTGTTGTCACAGAAGATAATGAAATTCCTGAGTCTAACTAAAGGACGTTTGGGATTGATCTTCACATGTCCTTTAATTAGTTGCTTCAGAGACATTTTTTTTTTCTCCAGATCCTCTGACCTCATTGTGCAGTTTAAGTTACTGTCTTGCAAACTTACCCAATTGCCTCTAAATCTTTCTGTCTGACTTAGTAACTTGGGCTTAATTAAAAGCTCACTAAAGTTAATGGAGAGTTCCATTCCATTCAGTGGTTTTTGAAGCATGACTTGAGCTAGAAGCATATCCAGCTGTGGTCATTGCCTAACACATTCCTAGCTAAAATGCATTCCCATTGTATAATTGCTGGCAATGCTAAATGAATTAATTTATTCCATTGTTTTTTTGAGACCTACTTTGTTTCCATTTCATTTCTCCCAGCTCTTGGAGGTGCAATGACTTCTAACTGTGTTCTTGAACTCAGTGCCAAAGCCTCAGGGTTGTCCTACTCTTGTTTTTCCAAAACCTTGATTATAAAGCACTGAGCCTTTGATTCAGACTGTCAGCATCCATTTAATAGATATGCATTTTTTTTTCTTTGTTTTGCTTTAGGCCTCACAGATTCATCCCCAGAAACTTGTGATAATGAAGAATGTGTGGGAAAAAATAATAGCTTTTCCATGGAATGAAAAATCCTATCTGTCCCTCTGAAATAGATTTTATCTATGGTACTAAGATTCCCTATCATCATGTTTTCAGTCTGCCAGCCTAGACAAAAGTACAGATCTTTAGTCTGTTACTTCAATTCTGACAAAATCTTTTGCTGATTTTAAACAAGGAGGGAAAGATATTGTCCAGCTTTGGAAAGAGAGACACAAGAGTCCCAGAATGAGTCATTCGATTGCTTCTACTTAGTACCTGACAGATACTTCTGGTATGAAACAATAGAGTAAGAGCAGTCAACGAAGATGTTTATGTACCTTCATATAAAACAATTGTATTAAATTGAAAGGCCACCTTATTTTGGGCCAGGGACTAGTCTACATACAGGAGGGGAATTACATGAGTGCTCACAATGACAGTAACTTCAACTGCATAGGATACACAGTCTCTCAAAAAGACATATTGGTTTTCCCTTGCCTCTTCCATGATCATCTTCTGTGATCAGAAGTGCATCAGCCACATGAACAAATCTGGGTCACTTGCATTATGTGGTAAGTACATGCTTGGTTATGTCAAGGGAGACATTTGTGTTTTACTCATGTGTGGAAGGTCCATAGACATTAATTTCACAGAATACGCTATGTCAAGTGACCAAAAGGCAGGTAACATTAGCATGTTAACATTAGCACTAGATTGCTAACATTAACATTAGTATAAGGAAGGGACCGTATGGCCCTTACAAAAGAAAGCAGAAAAAAAAAAAAGAAAAAAGAAAAAAAAAATCAGGTTGAATTGATGTTAAGCACTGGGTCTACGACAAAGTCTATAGGGTAGCCAAGCAAAGGCAAGAGCCATCTTTTCTGAATAAAGTTACAAGTATGTCACCTCAGTGGATATGGAAAACATTAGTCTTAAACTTTAAAATTGATCTCTTTGGCAGATTCTTTGTATATTTAAACCTATACAGTTTCTTCTTAAAAACAAAAACAAAAACAAAAACACCACAAATTTGCATTATTTCCCTAAAAGTTCTGTCTAATATGTAGCTTATTTTTCATATACTAGAAGAGAAGTAATGATTGAAGTAATAAAATATTACACAGTGTATCACTTTAGTTACTGATTTATATATTAAATTTTATTTTTGAACTTCTCATTCTTTTTAAAAAGGCTGTAAACTGTTACATATTTATGTCAGGTTTCAGATTATTTGGTAGCACATAAAGGGTACCCTTTATTAATAAAATGCCCCCAGTGATTGCTTGTTCTCTTTAATTTCTTTATAGAGAAGAGACCATAAAGTTGGTGTAATTCCTTCTACATACACTCCAGATTATTTGGAAAGACAGCTATTATTGTGAACTTAAAAAAATATCTTTTAAAATTTATAATATGATTTCTCAACCAACGCCCTCTAACCTGCTTATATATACCTCAACAAAATCCAATTGGACAGGTTTTAATTTTCTAAATGAAAGTAGTATTTGGCACTACATTTTGTTTCCACTGAGTGTTCATGAAGAATTTTACTAAGGTGCATACTGTACTAGACAGTCTGCTTCATGTCCAAACAAATGTTTTCCTCAGCTTGTTCTTGGTATATGACATTTTTATTTGCTGAATATTTGTTTGTTGTTTATATCCCAATTCTAAATATGTGGTCAGAATTATATATATCAAAGGGAGACCACAGCATGAAATCCTGGAATCATTGAAGCTAGCTGCAATCAAAGGCAGAGCTAAAATTCAGCCCAGTTTCTTTTTGAGTGTTCACTTCTGACATTTTGAACACCCTGTCTGTCCTTTTTGTTTGTTTGTTCCAAAGGCATAGGGGGAGGATGGAGAGGTAGGAAGCTGTTTTGACACATCCTTTGTCTGTCTCAGTATCACTTGAATTTCATGAATTGCTGGATTGTGGAACCTCATTCACCCTAGGACCCGGGGAAAAGGAGTGCATCATATGAACCTCACTGGGACTAGGGAACAAAGGCTGGAGCACAGAAAAACAAATGTCTCAGAGAGAAGTAGAAAGGAAGGAAATCATGTGTCTGCAGAAGGGATTAGCATTTCCATTTTGCTCATCAAAGTTAAACAGAGTACAAAAGAAGGATTTAGAGTGCTCCAACTGTTTCATCCCTTGTGGAAATCACCATAAACATGAGGGAAAATAGAGTTAAACATAAAATGTAAGATAGCTACAATTGTTTTTGCTAGTAAAGTCCTGTTTAGTTTTAATTATTTCTGCATAAACAGTGAATGCAGGAAAGTAAATAGCTTTTTAATGAGTCATAGATACAACTAAATACCCATTACATATGTATCAACTTAAATGCATTATTTCTCACTTCAGTATTCCTGATCTTTGGTCAAAATTTGATTCAAATTTTCTTTCAACTTACATGCTCTATGGAAGTTGCTATTCTCTTCCTTTGAAGTTACTTTTATTGTCATCTCTTAATTCTGTGGTTGATGTAGGCAGATTAAAGTGTCAGATCATGTAGTATAAGAACCTTCTTCCTGTCATTCAAACATTAATTTTCACTATTTTGTACAGCCTGTCCTGTTGTTTTTTTCTTTTTTTTTTTTTTTCCCCCTTTTTACATAACTTCCATAAAAATAAAAATATCTTGTCTATTTAAAAGTTGTCACATGTATACCAGATATGGCTAGCATTGATTGTTATTAGTTATGTCTCTGAATATTTTCATGCAGTCTAGTCTGCCAAACTATGATGCTTTTCTAAATGAGAACCCAGAATATTGTTTTATTGCACATGTAAAGATCATATCTATTCAGACCTAGAATTTCCTAGTTATAAACAGGCTTTAACAGGGACTATGCACATTTACTGTAAAATTAAACACTAAATCCATAGTTACAATGACAGGAATGAATGGTTCACACTTTTCTTTTGGAAAGGATGATTTAGAACTTGCAATATCTAATTCCAAAATCATTAAATGTTCTTGCAAACTATAAGCATGATCTAAAACCTATTAGCTTTCATCATCTTTAATTCATCTTGCTTGCATTACTCTCCTGTACAATTCAAAGATTATCCTTAATTCCATTTCCAATTTTACCCTTTTGACATTTGTTTGTATAATTAGCCCATAAATTAAATCCATCACAATGTGCTATTCCATCTTTCTGTATGCTATAATTTTTCAAGGAGATGAAAAGCTTGTCAGATTATTACTGTATATTATATATGAATAAACCATATGATTAGCTTAGAAAAGCACTTAGAAATCAGAGAACTCTGATTATTCAAACTCAGCCAAAGCAGGTCTGAAATAACCTTTATGATAAATTATGTACCTTGCACTTCTTCCACTTATTTGACTCACAAGTCTCAAGATAATATATGTTTTTTCAGGATATTTAATAATTTGAGCTTGGACACAACTGGCTAGTAATGCTGAAATGCAATCTATATTGAGATTGGTGCTTAAGATAATTTTCTTCTGTGCACCATGGAAACTTTGAGAAGAGAGGTGGAGAGATGCATTTTCTGAAGACTGCTGGAGAAATCATAATGGGTCTTCTTTTTTATTATTTTTTACCTGTTACTAATCTCTTTGTGCTTTTGAAATTATTTAGGTGACGACAAAAGTGCTTGTTGTGCTTAGTTTCTCTATCAGTTACATGTAAGCACACAGACATATGCAGGGTATACCATAGTTCACTAATGAAAACAGTCTCAGGAATGCCTGCTGAACCCAAAGGCTGGAGTCAGAGCTTCAGACTGACATACTTGGGTTATATTCCATTCACATTAGATAGACTGCCATTCTTCTAAAACCAAACTTACAGTTTGCTCTTTAAGAGGTATAATTTTCATCAGTTTTGAGGAGGGGTTGGGAAAGGAATCTCTGTTCTTTCTTTAATCATAGCTGAACATAAGATAGCACTGCTGAGTATGCAAGCATGTGGTGTAGCAGAATGGTTTTTATTAACATCCAAGCTATTGTCTGCTATTCCAGCCCAGCCTGTGGACTGGTGGTGTTAGACCCTTTCAGGAAAAGTCTGTTTCTGGCCACAGAGATGGAAAACTTTAGAATGTTTTTGCTTGGCTAAACAAGTACAGTTCAGAGTTGGGTTATCATATTTATCACTAAAAGATGCATAATGTTTTGCTTGGGATGGAAAAATAAACCAGAAACAAGGCTCAATAAGAGAGAGATTTGGATTTCAGTAGAGAAGAGGCTTTGTATTATGTATTTGTATTATGTATTATATGTTGATTTACCATTTATTCAAAAGAAATGGCAAAAACTACCATACTGTACTTAAGTAATGTATAAAGAGTGTAAAAGATTTTATGTAGCAGAATGGGTGTCATATTGTCCTCAATATCCTGAGCAAATTTGAAATTGAGAACATTGAATAAAAGTGTTTTCCCCTGATTAGCATAAATTTAACCCCTTTTCCTATGACATTTGAATATGAAATTGTAAATATGCTTCTAAAATATTCAAAAAATGCTTGAAAGTAGAATAGAATGATTGTTTGCATTTGAATGCAGTTATGTAACTCTATGCTTGTAACATGAAAATAATCTCTGCTTTCACTGAATTTGCTGGAAAATGCATGAGTATTAATTACTTGTAGTATCTCAAATTTTACATCAGAACAATTCACTAGCAAGTAAATCCTGTGTATAGTCATATAATAAAATATAATTACTCTAACTTGCAGAACATAACTTAGGGATTAAAAAAGCAATGTATAAACCAGTCATGACTGTACTATGCTCAGGCACCAGTGTGTCAGCCATGCAGATGACGTCCATGTTATCATAATCTCAGCTGCATACTTCAATGGCATTTTTGCATTTTGTTTCCTTTTAATTGCTTCTTCTAGTAGTCACCTAGCTAGAGGCTCTGATGTCATCAATCTCAGGGGAAGCTCTACTGACATTAACATCCATTGCTCCAGTCTGGTATTTGGGAAATACATTCATTCACTTATTCTCTTATGGAAACAAGGGCTGAACAAAAGACTGTCTTCCCTTGGAAGAAGAAAATGGTGGGGGAAAAAAAAAAAGTTTATTATAGAGCTGGCACACAAAAATTAACACAGCTCCCTTTTTCTCCCCCAACTATCAGATATACACAAAAAATAAACAACAACAACAACAAATATTTTAGTTTTAAAAGTTATTTTTTTAAGTTATTCTAAAAGCCAGAAATAATATATGGATAATATTTTAGTATTTTTCATAGGATTTCATAAAATGTTAAAATTATGACCTTACTTGTAGACTTTTTAAAAACATGCAGGCCAGAATGACAGATTTTCTTTCTAATGAATTTGATAATTTAATTGAAGTTTATCTACCTTGTAAACTACAGTTGCAAGTGATAGTTGAAAGTGACTGTAGAAAAACAGACTTGTCACTATTTCCAGAGCTGAGCTGATTTTCATCAGTTTTGATTACTGCCAGTTGACTGTCTACAATTTATTTTCTTCTCATTATTCTAACATTAAGGAAAGGATTTTGTTTGGTTGGTTCATTTTGAAATGACGTGTTTTCACGTAGTAGGTTTTTCAACTTTTTAACAAGTGTCTTTTTTTTTTCTTCTTCTTCTTTCTTTTTCCTAACTTTCTTTTTCCTTTTTTTAGGAGTTTTAGGCAGTCTGTAGAGAAAGGGAAGAGTTTCCCCTCCATGGTCCCTGGGATGGCCCACAGCACCAGGAAGAGGGAACAGGGGAAGCAAGGGGATACACCAGCTTTAGTAGCCCTCCTTACAGCTCTCCCTAGCAAATGACAGTATTCACAGGTTGGTTTGTGGACAGAGACAAGACCATCCTGATTGACAGATGTGTGCAGGTGGCTTGAGTGACACAATGGATATATCCACACCTGCATTACATCATTTGATGGGGGACTGACCAGGCTGTAACCAAAGATGTATTTCCTCATAGAGCTTCAGAAAAACCATGGGTCCTGCTTGATGATCCGCTCAGACTATAGCAAAGAGTTGCAGGTTCTCATCTGCTTTTGGGTACCTGGTCCCAGCTGACAGCAGCCAGGCGGCTGGGTTGAGAGGTACAGGAGGAGGCATGGCAGTGGCCAGTGGGGAGCATGGGAGGTGGATGCTGTGGCTGGGAGTGCAGGTCAGAAGCAACTGAGCCGACTGTGCAAAATGAGACAGACATAGCCAGGCTGTGATGCGGTTAGCCACAGCCTGACTCCAGGACCTCTGGCACTGCAAATGAGAGACGCACCACCCTTCAGCCAATATTTCTGTTTATTTGTTTTTTTAATTTCTGTTTTAAACTGTTTGTTTTCTGAGCAGACTTGGGAACATGTCCTGTGAGACACTAATGCACAAAGAATGTGAGAATTTAGTGTATCACACAAGATTTTTCTCATAGACTCTAAGGAAAATATTAATTTTCTTTAGCTGTTAGAATTAGCATGGGGATTTATCAATTATCTGCAAAATAATGTAGCTGTAAACAAGAAGAAATATGTTAGTCAGACCTCTGTTTCTATTAATTAAATATTTGGAAGACATCTTAAAAATATATTTGCAGAAATATCAGCCCAGATAACAGTTCAGCAAAAGTGCAGATTTCTATTAGCATGGCAGTAAAAGAAACTAATATTGGTTGAAGACTGACTTTTGAATTTCTCTATCATTTTAAAGGTCAGGTATTAGTCATACGTTTAAAGGCAAATATTCCTTCCACCCCCCCCCCCCAAAAAAAAATAAAAAAAACCCCACACACTACATTAATATTTTTGGTTATTTTTTGGTTGAACAGATGTATGAAAACATTGCTTTTCACTTTCTATTTGAAACGTATGTGGCATTTTCCAAAAGTCTATTTTGATTTATGCGCCACACAGAGATTCTTACAGACTTACCCATGCACATATGGGATCCCAGTAGCTTGACAGAACTTCAAGTTTGTGCAATCAAAAGTCTTTTAGAAGTTTGATTTACAGGATTGTCTTTTTAGGGGCTTTTGTTTGTTTGTTTTGTTTCATTGCATGCACAACGTGTCATTGACTCTCATTGCTTAAAATTAAACTTCAATCAGTAGTTGCTCAGCCCACCATCTGCAACAAGTTACCATGTGGTCTTAGCTGCATGAGCTCTGTCATCTCTGTGTTACCATTAACAGAAGCAGGATCCAGATTAACTGATGAATGACCTTTTATCTAGCATAACCAACACAGCTAAAATTCAGGAATTTTAGTACTGTCTTTTGTCTAAAAGAGACAAACCTGAACTTAAGCAACACATCTAAGCAAGTGTGCCAAGTGTTGGGAAAATGCACAAGCTCTGGATTAGACATGGAAGGGGAAAGAAATAATTTAGGGTTCAAAGTAACTGCAGAGGTAGTGGCTCTCAGTGCTGTTTCAAGATTAGTAATGTTCTGTTTTCACAAAAAGCTGTGCTGATGAATGCGTAAAGGAATCATTCATGGGGAAGTTTCAGCTTGTGCAAGTTTCCTGAAGTCAGGAAACCCAGATTAATCCAGATTCATCCAGCTTTAGACCGAGGGAATTATTCCAACTCTGGTGCAGAGGAAAATTCTCCATGCAAGCACAAGGGAAACAGTGTTAAATTTCATTGTACAAATTGTGCTTTCTTTCTGTTTCTGTCCTTTGATGAGCAATGTGGTGATTACAGTGCTGTTTGCCCAGATGCCCACAGCTATTTTGCTGATTCTTTTTGGTAGTCAGAGGATTCACTGTAAATAACTAGGGAAAAAAAAAAAAAAAAAAGCTAGCACCACAGCAAATGAGCCTACATAAGCCATGTTTAAATTCAGGTGGAAACGTCAAAGTTTTCTAACTGTAAGAGAAACAGGTTATGAAGGAACTGTCCAGTGAAACACAAGATAATAATCTTTCCTAGTTTTTAGCATAGAATCACAGAAATATACGAATTCAATCATGTGATAGCAAGTAGCTGAGGCTTTTGGTTCAAATAAATTAGCCCTACCTGAAGATCAGAATCTTGAATTTTATCAACTAGGAAAAGGGAGTCAGTAAAAATAATCAAATATAGTGTGATGTATTCAAAATGATAGGCAAGGAAGGTGATTTGAAACTCTAGATTTTTACTGTATGAGGACATGCAAATGACCATGTGTGTCAAGAGACAGAAGGGAGAAAAAAAAAATAAATCTGTCAGGGAGACCAGAAGGAAGATATTCTAATAAGGAGCTTTACAAAGATCCTTACACAATTTATGCATAAGAGTAATAGTTCAAGAAACATAGGAAATAATATGGCATGCCAGAGTTCAAGAAGCATTTGGACAACACTCTCAGACACATGATATGATTTTTTGGGTGGTCCTTTGGGGACCCAGGAGTTGGACTCGATGATCCTTGTGGGTCCATTCCAACTTGGATATTCTATGATTCTATGATTCCATGATATAGTGACAAAATTCAGATCACAGCAGGAGAAAGGAGGGGCCCTAAAAAAGAATGGGGAGAAGTGAACAGCAGGAAGGAGCAAGTTTATATAGCACAGTGGAGAATTACAAAAGGAATATAAAAAGTTCCATATTTTTCCATTTCAAATTGAGATTTCTTTAATGCAGTCTTCAGTAGAAGGTCGGGGAATTCTCACCACAGAGGTTAAAGACCTCTGTGTGAACAAATTGATTTATTTAATGAAAAAAGAGCAATGGGAGATTGGCAGGACATAGAAGAGACTGAGAGAAGCACTAAAACCTGCTGAAGAATGACATGAGATGTAAGAGGAGTCCCAGGAATGGATGGAGTTGCTAAAGACCAGAAATGAGATGATGAGCCACCAGTTGTTCATTTTCTGTGAGCAACTAGAATTTTAAGTTACTATCTGTTATGTAGATATGTACATCTCATCTGTAATCTATAACATTCATAGTTTATGGCTTCTCCTTAGTAAAACCTGAAGGACACAGCCTTAGCTGGTGAAAGTCAACAGATTATCACATCAGAGTGCAGATTAAATGAGATTTGGGACTTGAACATTTTATGGCAGTTCAATTATAATACCTAATAGACAAGAATCTTATACCAAAACTAAATATAAATTAAAACACAATGCCATGAGACTTGTAACACTCCAGCACTAAACCAAAGACAGCTCTGAGGTAAATCATTTAAAGACAGTGGTGAGTTTGGTCTGTTGGAGAAAGTCTTTGTTTTCATTTACACCTCTGAAAGACCATTAACAAAGGCAGATTTTGGCCCGCATGCTACTTTAAACAGACCATGAGAGTAGTAAAAAACCAGACATTTCTGTCATTAAAAAGAGTCCTGCTGAGGGGGCCAGTCTGTTTAGATTGCTACTGTGCAGTGCCAATGACTGTCACTATACCAGCTGCTTGTGAGAAAAGTTTGCTCCTGTAGGACTTTCTGTGACAGAGTTTGAACTATTTTCATTTAAATAACTTTGGGCACTATGTCTGCAACTTTGAATAAAGATAATAAAAGTGAACAGAGGAGAAATCCATAATATATTATCTGAAAAGAAAAATAACCAAAAGCAACAAAAACCCCTTTCCCTTTGGCACTGTTTTTTTTTTTTTCTCTTTTACTCCATGAAACATGAGAACTTTTATTATATAAAACTGCTTTCTTGTGCTTTTTCCTTTAGGCTTGCCAACAAGGGATGATGATTTAATTCTTTCCAGATATTCAGTTGATTTAATATAATTTCCTTCATGTGGAACAGAACAGGGTAAATGGGCATTGGTCCTAGAATATTTATTCTTTTTCACAAATCCATAAGGGTACATTTAATAGAATCACAACATATTTTTGGCATTCAATTATTGCACTAATTACATGGTGTTTGATTATAAGACTGTCTAGTGAAGATCATATAGAGTTTGTACTGTGTGCATAAACCTGGATTTTTTCTTTGTTTTAATGGAGAGTGATGTATGCTTGAATTGAAAATGCTATTTAAAACAGACATATTTGAATAACAAACCCCTTTGCCCAGGTTCTTGAGACACAGCTGTTACTATTGCAAACCCAGAAGCTTTCATGTACCTCATTTTCATTTCATTTCTCTTGGATTATTCCAGGAATAGCTTGAAGCATTGATTATAGTTTAAAGCTGCTGCTTTTTTTTTTTTTTTTTTCTCTCTAAGTAGAACCAGTTTGATGAAAACCTCCATTTCATAATATCTTTTACTCATTTTTGTTCCTTTTCCTCAACAGTTTGTCTTATATGTATGCAGTTTGTGTACTAGACATATAGTTAATTAGATAACGACATACTGAAATGAGCATATGCATATCTCAATTATGTGCTACTGACACAAAGAACAACCCTACCACTGTAGGATTCTGGCAGTAAGATTTGTAGATGGTAAGAGAGAATGCATGATCCAGAACATTTTTTTTTCCCCTTAACTAGATTAAGTATTGAAATAAAAATGCTGTTGCATTAAGGCAGAGCCAAAAAGTAATACCGTGGGTAGAGAGGGGTTTGATATGAGATCTGACGAGTCCATTCCTCTCAATTTTTCACTCCTGTTTGACACTGAAATTCAGTAAAGTTGTAGATATTGCTAAAGGAGAAAGGGACCTAGGGAAATTCACATGATTTTCCTTTTATCCCTTTATTTTCCCTTCATGCTTTAATAAGAGCCCATAAGGTCATGCTCACTGTCTGGGAATGACTCCTTCACTGACTTCATAGTCCAGGGTGACAGAACAGATGACTTTTGTTGCTATTGCTGTTTTGGCCATTTCACAGCAGTGCTGTTCTCACTGTACATCTGTTGACTGAAATCTATTTGATACCAAACTCCATCTATCCATGTAACAAGCAATTCACTTTTAGATTCCTGAAACCCTAAAAGATGTTAGAACATATGTTTATTGACTGTTAAGAAATAAATAAATAAATAAAGCCTGAAAAATGTTTATCAGGAAAGCTAACCAGTCCTCTAGTGAAAATAAATAAATAAATAAATAAATAAATCTATGAGAGAGATTTCTGATATTCTGCAATCTAAATTTCATTTTGAATTTGATCCATATTAATCAAGCTTAACTACCCAATTATTTGCTTTTCATGAATAAGATAAATTTACAAAGCTATACCATTTACAAGAGTAGAGATGCCCCAAATTTTATCATTAACTAATGTTGCGACTGTACCTAGAACTTCTTTAGACATTTTTTGTGTAGCCATCCAACATTGACTTTTCCCCTTCAACATGAAACTTTTTTTTTTGATATTCCTAGAAAAAAAATGAGGAGTTTTCCACTGCATGTTGTTAAGCAGAGACCAGCAAGAAGCAAAATGTTGTTTTAGAGCTTGTAGTACATCTGAGCCTTGATTCAGCACCTGAAAGCATTTAAAGGGCCAAAGCACTCCTATAAAAAACAACATTAGAGGGCCACTGAAAATTAGTAGACCGTGAATCTTGTATCAGCCAGTGTCTGAAACATAAGCTGATAAAATGAAGCACATGGAGAAGCATATGGTTTACAGGATAAGGGTTAAGCCTGAGAGCACTGCAGAGTTGATTTGCCAGCTGACATTGCTTCCTCCTGTGGTTTCCAACAAATCTTTAGCAAAATTCATAGTTGTGGCATATTACCATATTCCTTCTGGAATTCATTCTAAAAGGCAATTCCACATCAGCATGAAACAATACACAGAATATAGTAATGCATGATCTGAAGAAAGCTCAGGGGTGCCATTTGCAAATCGGCACAGTTTCTTTGTGTTTGGACAGGGCTCGAATGTTGGATTACATATTAGTCACAGAACTTTAGACATTATTGCAAGCATGAAACACTGTTACGGAAAGCTATTGCTCTCTTGCCAATTCCTAAAAGAAGTAAAGATAGACTACACTGAGACATTGTGAATCTCAGGTTTTAGGAAAGACCACAGAACCACTACAGAAGTCCTTGTGGAGAAGAAGCTTCCAAGCTTCCAGGCTCTTGGTTGTCATTCCAGAAAGCATCTGAGCTCTTTGTGCCTCCTTCCCCCTTTTTTATTTTTATTTTTATGCAAAGTGGATGCCCAAGTTGGCATCTCTCAAGCTTCTTTCTGTTCCAAATAATCTTATTTTCCTTCTCACTCTGTTGCTCTCCTTCTCTCAAACACCCTCTCTTCTTTTCCTTCCGTAGTCTTCTTTTTCATTTCTCTCATCCACTCTCATCTAGTATTTGACTTTTTTTTTTTTTCCTTTCCTTTCAAGTTGTGGTTATATTCTTACATACATAACAAATACAGTCGGCCATAACAAAAGCCTTTTCATATAACTGGGAGTACTGGTTATACTGCTACCAACTATGGTTGAAGTAACTGCACAGATTTTAGAGATCTCTAAGAATTATCCATAAACAGACAGCTTTTTTTCCACTACAATTTTTTTCTTCTACCAAAAGATTTTCTTTTTGTCATATTCTGCCATAAAGCCATCAAAAATAACTCACTTAAAATACTTGGTTTCAGTTCTTACTTCAGAGGAAGGCTTCCTGTACTTTAATTTATTTCTGTAATATACTAAATTCGGAGTTACCTTTACTTTCTTTTTGGGGAACTTTCCTAAAATCAGTGTAGGAATTCTGTAGAGCAAATGTATGCTATAGAAATTCATTTGAATGAGCTTCATCGTGCAACATCACATACATTTCTACTGTCAGTTTATGAACTTTTTGGGAAAGTGATATGTCACTTTGTATTTCCTCTTTAACTTATTTTCATTTCTGAAAATGGTTTCAGCTTTCAAAACAATTCTGCAGCTCTTTGCTCTGTTCTTACCACTGAAAGGGGACAGACAGAAGTTTTCTTATAAGAGATTTTGTTCAGAGGGCTTACTCTCTTGAAAGGCTAGGAATTTCCATTCCCAGCAAGCAAATAGACTGAGTTCACTAGCTCAGGTGATTCCCAGTTCATCATATATTTTGTTGAATTTCAAACCAATCTTAAAATTAAAATATGTCTCTCTACACATACACAAAGCAGGGACATAAATTTTATGTGTTTTCATTTTAATGGGATGAAAATATTGAATGTGAAATGTTGCTTCTAACATATTCACAGACAAGATTCATCTAAAACATTTCAAATTGTTTGTTAGTGATAAGATACACTTGCTCAAAGTTTATTTTCTTTTAAATAAGGCACATGAATTAACCAAAACTATTTTGGAAATGCTTTCTGAAATGATGAAAAAAGATAATGAAAACTGTAAAACTGTAAGAGCATTTGACATATTTCCCTTGAAAACAGTAACAGCTTTCAAAGAAGAGAGTTTTTTATTTTACTTATTATTTATTTATTTATTTATTTATTAACAAAGGGTGTTTACTTGAGCTTTCAGTGAGACTTATAATTGCTGGTCTGTGTCTGAGCTGTTATGTTTAAACAATTTCTGTAGACTTGGAAGAGTTGATTGATGATTGTTTAGACCTGATCATAATGGTCAGTATGAAAAAAAAAATGCCACAAACTCACCCCTGGCCCATGACACTTCAGGCCATCAAGGGAGAGATGCAATATACAGATGGGCATATAGATGCATCATTGAGGGGTGGGCTTGACCATGGACACTATTGAACAGGTTATCCATGATTGTGAAACATGTTGCAATCAAGCAAGACAAGCAGTTAAAACCTTGCTGGTTTGAAGGAGAATGGCTGAAATATCAATATGGTGAGGCCTGGCAGATTGATTATATTACATCCCCACAAACATGCCAAAGCGAGTGCCTTGTGCTTACAATGGCGGAAACAACTGCCAGATGGCTGGAAACATATCCTGTGTCCCAAGCCACCACCCCAAACACTATCTGGCTCTTGAAAAACAAGTCTTATAGTGACATGACACCCAATAAAGAAATAAGTCAGGCAAGGGGACTCATTTCCAAAACAACCTCATAGACATTTGGACCGAAGATCATAGCATAGAGTGGGTATATCACATCCCTCATTATACATCAGCCTCTATGAAAATCAAACGATAAAATGAGCTGTTAAAGACTACACTGAGAGCAATGGGTTCTGGGACATTCCAGCATTGGGATACACATTTGGCAAAGACCACCTGGTCAACACTAGGGAATCTGCCATTTGAGCTAGTCCCAACAAATCAAAAACCCTACATACAGTAAAAGGTGGTAAGCCTGCATAGTGCACAAAAAGAACGTGCTAGGAGAGACAGACTGGGTTATTCCTGTCTTGGAATCTGTGGGATTGCTTTTGCTCAAGGATCTGGATACACTTGCTGAGTACTGTGGAAGAATGGGGAATTGTGACGTGTACCTCAAGAGGATTTGATTTACTGGGTTAAACTACAATCTGGTTCAATCTGTGTGGGCAGCTCCTTGAAGGAAATATGAAACAGTGTGAGGCAATTACCTTAGAAGTATATTTGCTCTCCAAAGTGTATACAGCTTCCACCTAAATGTGACTGTTTGCTGATATTCATGTAGATGAGGTAGTGGAGTTGTCTACTAATTTCCTCTTCTTAACACATTAAGATCTACTGTAAAAGATAATGTATTTCCAGGAACGGCTCTGTATAACTGCTAACAGAAAGCACAATACATATACCAGGCTTTTCTTTTCTTTTTTCTTTTTTCTTTTTTCTTTTTTCTTTTTTCTTTTCTTTTCTTTTCTTTTCTTTTCTTTCTTTTCTTTTCTTTTCTTTTCTTTTCTTTTCTTTCTTTTCTATTCTTTCTTTTCTTTTCTTTTCTTTTCTTTTCTTTTCTTTTCTTTCCTTTTCTTTTCTTTTCTTTTCTTTTCTTTTCTTTTCTTTTCTTTTCTTTTCTTTTCTTTTCTTTTCTTTTCTTTTCTTTTCTTTTCTTTTCTTTTCTTTCTTTTTTCTCTTCTCTTCTCTTCTCTTCTCTTCTCTTTCTCTTCTCTTCTCTTCTCTTCTCTTCTCTTCTCTTCTTTCTCTTCTCTTCTCTTCTCTTCTCTTCTCTTCTTTCTCTTCTCTTCTCTTCTCTTCTCTTCTCTTCTCTTCTCTTCTCTTCTCTTCTCTTCTCTTCTCTTCTCTTCTCTCTTCTCTTCTCTTCCTTCTCTTCTTTTTTCTTTTCTTTTCTTTTCTTTTCTTTTCTTTTCTTTTCTTTCTTTTCTTTTCTTTTCTTTTCTTTTCTTTTCTTTTCTTTTTCTTTTCTTTTCTTTTCTTTTCTTTTCTTTTCTTTTCTTTTCTTTTCTTTTCTTTTCTTTTCTTTTCTTTTCTTTTCTTTTCTTTTCTTTTCTTTTCTTTTCTTTTCTTTTCTTTTCTTTTCTTTTCTTTTCTTTTCTTTTCTTTTCTTTTCTTTTCTTTTCTTTTCTTTTCTTTTCTTTTCTTTTCTTTTCTTTTCTTCTCTTTTCTTCTCTTTTCTTTTTTCTTTTTTCTTTTTTCTTTTCTTTTCTATTTCTTTTCTATTTATTTTTTATTTGATAGAGTAGTTATAGAGGTGTAATGTGCCAAGCAGAATGTATCAGGTTGGCTTTTTAACTTTAGTATTAGGATCCTCCAAGCTCCTAGAGCTTGAGATAAATTATTATTTTTATTATTATTTTCATCATTGTTGTTTCTCTGCTAGGCAGAGCTAATTGTTGTGTCTGCTTGTTTTTCACCTATACAAGTAATTACATGTACTTGTAAGTCTGACAGTTTGACCCAATTACATCTTTGTCTCTATCTGTCTTCCACTAGATTATTTTCTGCTCTGAGTGTGATAAAAGAGACTTCTTCTGTTAAATAAACTAATTTCTTGCCTTGATTTCTACCACTTGATTCAACTTATTCATAACCCTGAGCTGCTAGTCACCTTGGGCTCTTCAGACACAAGACCAACAGGTTGACATTCCTCCATGAGCCCAGCTTGCCCATGTTAGACACAGCCCAGTAGCAAGGGGACTTACTGTGCTCCATCCTTCATAATACCAGCACTGAGAAAAATCCCAGTATAGAGATAATATTAAACTTGGAATAAGGGGCTACCAAGGCTTCAGGAGGTAGGTGGAGGATCTCTGCTAAAGACAGTTATTATTCTTATCCATCACCTATGACAAGAGCACAAATTGTAAAGGAGATCTGCTTGGAGGAAGCAGCGGGCAACTAACTTGTATGCCTGAAGAACAGAAGCCCTTCTTGTGGGTACAACAACATTGTGACAGCTCGAGTAAGAAAGGTATAAGGTAATGTTAGGAAAAAAAGGTCTCTTCACATTATTCTTTGTAATGTTTATAATGGACAGTCCACAGCAAGGAAGAGAGGGTATTTAACAGAAGAGTGAAGCAAAATATAGATACAGAAAAAACAGGCACCACAGGCAACCTTGAATCCTGGAAATACTCAGTTTCCAACACAGACATCTTGCACAAACATTGACATCAATGAAAGTTGAAACAGCACACAAAGGGGGATATGTATGCAGAGCTCACAGAAGTAGGAAAATATGGGCACGATTCTTATTAACACCTTGAGGAGAATAAGAAGCATGCATAATATTGCTGCTAGAAATCATTCTCAATGTTCTTTAACACCTGAAAAGTCTTTTATGGGATCTCAGACAAAAAGAAAATGTTAAAAATAACTATGGAAGAAAAAAAGAAAGCACAGAAATCCTGTCTAGAGAACAGATTTTTTTTTGCTTTCATTTGATTTGTTTGATGGTCAGACCAATAAAAAATGTTTATTTGACTAAGAATTAAACTTTTTCATCTTTTTTTTTTTCCTTGTTGAACTAAAAAATAAACCTCGCACCACGTTTTTATGTTGTACTTTAAAATCAGTGTTTAGGAACTTGCATCAAATGAGATCAAATACAAAAATTACTAGCTTTTTAAAGGGTCCAAAACACTTTCATTCTCAGATAAAAGCTTCACCAACAGCTTCTACTTTTGGCCAATAAGTCAGAGACAGGGGCTGTAGGGGTCCTGTGCCTGGCCCCTTTCTCAGACAAGGAATTTTAGGTGTATTCGAGCAGAGTAGCTCCTGCTTTTCATGCTGCTGGGCTGTGTCTAGAAGGGTTGCTATCATTCCTTTTCCATTGGTGTAGTTCCAGCTGTTAAAAAAAGCAAATGTTCAGATTCACAAAATAGTGAACCTCCTGTCTGGTAATCAAAACAGCCTCCTCAGAGAAAAAAATCTATACTCCACTTCCTGGATTTGAACCTAGATCCTATAATACCATGAAGGCTATCCTCATTGCCAGTGTAGAGTTTCAGTGGATTATTTCAAGTCCTGAAACAAAGCAGAGAATCACAAGGAGATCAACCTTCTTGAGAATAAGCTTCCTAGTAGTAGGAGTAGAATTTCAGACAAAGTCCAGGGTTTCATTACCTGGAGAAGGGCATTAACGTGCTATTTTAGTGTCTCAGTAGAGGATTATTGAGAAGCATGAGCACTGTTATATTTTTTCCTTGTGGTTGAAACTATTTGTGTATTTTTTATGAATTCACTAACAATCCAGAAAAACTGATAGAGCATTTTCATGAATAAATGCTTTATTGGAAAAGCCTGTTTTCACTGAGCTTTGCTGATTCCACATATGACTTTTATTGCCCCAGTCCCTAATTAGGAACAGATTTGTTTGTGGAAGATGTGATTCCAGTTTCTTCACAATTTTTCCTATAAAAGAAAAAGACTGGGGGGGAAAAAAGCCTTGGAAATGACATTTCCAGATATACTCTCTCTGCATGACAGCATCAGCCTGGGTCCGTGCACGTGTGTAGGAGGAGGTGTGAGTACTGTGAGCGGTAGGGCATGCTGCTCTGCAGTGGAACATGAGCAGCAGTCAAGAAAGTGCTTCCCCTAGAGAAAAACAGATGTGACTGAGCTGCCAGGAACCAGGGAAAATCAGAACAGCCACTACTGCAGCATGCATAAACATGTTTAACCTAAAAAACACTGAGGAAACAATACTGTATCTAGCTGATCAAGAGGCAGATGGGCTGGTCAAATATATGTGCTACAGAAAGCAAGACAAAAACAGCAAGAATATCCATGCTATTGGCAACAGTGCAAGGATGTGAGAAACAACTGTACTGATAAACTCTTAAAATTCATTGCAGTATAGATTTGTTTGAACTAGCACTGACAGAGCAAGCATAGAATATGCTTGCTTAGGATAGTAATGCTAACTGTACTAATAAGGAAGAAAGTAAATTAGCTAAGGCAGAATATTATGCAGATGGGGTTATAATGCTTCAGATGCTTGACCTGAAATGGCTACCAATGCTCCTGCGTATCATTACTCACACAGTGTGTTGCCATGTAGACTTACCCTTCCTGTTTAAAAGCATAAGTGATTCTGGGGAACGCAAAAAAAAAAAAAAAAAAAAAAAAAAAACTTATGGAGGAGACTTTCAGAGAAGAGGAAGATATTTACTCACTGACTTCAACAATGCCAAAGATTCTTTGTCACACATTGCAGAAATGGGATATTAGTTCAACACCCAACATAGCAATTTATATGTTAGAGTAATAGAATTCCAGACAGATAATGTAACTAACTACAGTACAATATTAGGAAATATACCTTCTAGGCTGAAAAAACGAGAGCAAGTATATGTGGCAAAAGTTGGAAACCATCTGGGTGCAGCAAGGCACCCTGAATGCAGGGGTAACACTGGATATGTCTTGGAATTTGTAATCACAAACATGCAAATTAGCTTGCTAGTCATCTTCAAAAAATTTACCTCTTATTGCTTGTATTTCTTCCTTCAAGCTTCATACAAGCTTCTGTGGTCACTGGGATCTCTTCAGATGATTGTGGTTGTGGTGTTTTTCATTAAAAATGACGAAGAAGAAAGTAGTAGCAAACTGCTTGGAATAGTGAGAAAGAAACAGAAAATGCTAGAGAAGTTTATGGAGCTGGTCAAATCATAGCTGTTTTATTTATTTATTTATTTATTTATTTATTTATTTTTAACTATGCTGGCAGCATCTATAAAGGATTTTTATTTCCGCAGAGCCAGCTACATTAAAAAAAACATACAGGCTTTTGATAAATTCATCATGCAAACTTCAATCAAGTTGGCAGATATGTCAGAAATGTCTGGGTACTTCTCACTTCTTGAGCCTCTCACTTTTCTTTTATGCTTTTCTTTACAGCGCAACCATGCATACCCTGAGCTGAGGTGTTAGCACATCTGTGTTAACTGTCATCATTTCAAAATTAACTCATACCTAATATGCATTTCTGGCAAAGCACTAGGTATTTGTGGCTTGGTTAGCTATTGACCATAGCTGCAGTGTTATTAAGGTGACTTGACTTATTATACTTTACGCACCTCTTCTAAACATAGATGCTTCTTTACATGATAATCCATTCAAATCAGTTTGTAATGCACTCTGGTAATTAAGTGAAACAAATGTCAACTTTATGACGGCAGTTGTGGATTCATACTGGATAGATGAGTGGTCTGCTCCTCCCTCCTTGCAGTGGAAGAGGCTGCATTTTTTTCTGAACCATAAAATATCAGTGGTAAGAGTTAGAGGATTAGGAAGAATTAACATCAGACTTGCAAGCACAATGATGCTTTTTACATTGTTTTAGAGATCCTCTTCATAGGGAAAAGGACAGTGTGTTTTACAGTTTCATTTATAGTCTTCTGGCATGACAGATGAATTAGATGAGGTGTGGCTGAAAGCCTACATCATTTAGTTCCCCGTTTCCTTTATATTGTTTGATTCATCTGTGATAGCAGAAAGATTTGAGCATGAATACAGTCATGTGATTCAAAAATGATGTGATTTAGGCCTGTTATTGTAATCTGAGAGGGAATTTCACCAACTTTCCCCGAATATTTAGAACATCAAGACCATTGCAAATAGAGTTATGAATGCAATAAAACTGCTCAACCCCCAACCAGGGTTGATTTATCTTATGAAGAGCAGTGCAGTAACAAAGCTATTTTTCATTTTACATGGAATTATTTAATTCTATAGATATTTTTCATTCTGCAGTGCAGTCAAGATGGGACAAATTATCCTAAATGAGGATACTTGGGGTTTTCTTTTTGTTACACAGTTCCCAGATGTGAAGTCAGCTGGTTGTATCAAAGATGTAAGACATAAAGCAGTTGGTAACAACAGCTCTTCAACCTAATAAATTTGTCCAAGGAAGTATCATGAACTTTTGTCTTCATTGAGATTAACTGGGATTTGCCAATTACAAGTCCTTAGGATCAATCTGCATATGCACAAAGATTGTTCTAAAGACAAAGACCTTTGAAGAATTCATAAGGCTATCCACCTTACAGTCACATATCATCAATTGGAAAAAAAATCTGTTGATATCAACCGGCTGAGGGAAAGCAACCATTAACAGCAATTTTATTATAGAAAACATAATGTCCCTACCAACAAAACTCAGTACCATCACATTCCATTGTCCCTGAATGTTTTTAGTTCTAATAGATTAAATTATCTATCTAATAGATAATCTTGACATCTCTTTGGAGAAGGGTTAGTCTTTTTTGTTTGTTAGTTGGTTTTAAAACCAAATAGTGCCTAAAGTGTCATAATCTTTGGCTGGAACTTTGGGATGCTTTTCAATATTGTCCATTAGGACTGCTAATAATGTGCATATATACCTGTAAATATCCACACTGTAATATGTATATTTGTTCTTTGTTGTAAGTAGAAATTAATTTCCAAGTACAAGCAGATGATAGTTGTTATAATTTAATTAGTAACACTGTCACACAAAATTGTTTCTTTTTTCAAAAAATAAATTACTATGTTATTACTAAATTAAAGAACATAGGTAAACATGCATATATACTGTAGAGACTTTTTAAATCTTCTGTATTTTTTCATATAGGTTGAACATAGAGGAACAGAAAATATTTTGCTAAAAGGGCAAAAGTTTCCCAGAAATCACATAAAATGAACTGCAACAATAAGGGTTTTCACAATAGGATTTCTGAAAAAGGGGTTATTTCTATGCTGGGTTTCTATACTGGATTATATACAGAAGTGCACTGGAGGAGAATAAGGCCTGAGGCCTCTGAAAGGCCTTTGGAAAAAAAAATAAAACAGACAAGAAAAAAAAACTCTGAAAGTTGCAATTCTCAACACTTTTAAAGACCTACTTTTAAGAAAATGTTTTATCTTCAAAGAAAAAGTATACCACATGCATAGTTTAAAATGTCTGTTACAGAGGCCAGTCCTGAAATGTTATAAATAGATGCAAGATGTTGAAGAGCAAATAATTGCTTCTATCTACAAATACAAGAAGACTGAAATAATATGACTGATGGATAGTCTATTATGTTGACTATCAGAAATAACAAAAATGTCATACTGTCCCAGTGAATAGTTGAGTCAAATATTTGAGACGTATTGAAATTCCAGTATACTATCTTAGGAAAAAAAAAAAAAAACTAACTGAGAAGAAAAAGAAAATCAAAGATGTTTGCTTATATCTCTCTTGTTAGTGAGTTGTGAATTTCCTGTGATCTAAATACTTGGACTTCTCTAAAATCCAGTGTTGTTATGTGCATATATATGATAATTAAATACTGTTCTGAGTTTGTTGTATTTGCTTAAACTGATACACTTCCTATACAAATATTTGGCTAGTTCAGAAAATAAGTTGTGAGTAGTTGGGGAAGGGAAGGTTTTCTCTTAATTTCTTAATTTTATATTTATTACTGTTATATTAATTTGACATTTTAACTTCTGTGAAGCACCTACTCTGTGATAGGTAATAATTACTGTTCTTGGTTTTATCTCTATGGAAACAAAATAAAAACCAAATACTCAATGACAATCCTAAAACTGAAGAAAGAAATGATGTCACCATTAGAAATGGAATACTGAAGAATGAAACAGCAGAAAATTGTCACTTTGATAGAGTAAGATTTCATGTCATATTCCCTTGTCATGGATCTGAGTTGGATAAGTGTATTTCAGTTTTGAAATCACACACTGAATAAGTCATATAGAAATATATATTTGGTATATTGCTTTGGGACCTGAATCTCACACATTTCATGTCTTAAAATACCAATATCAGTCTTCCCATCTTCAAGGGATGACAATAATTTATGAACTATTTACATGGTAAGTGGCTGTTCCTTGTTAGACAGTGACTATCTTAAAGACTGACAGTTTTGATAACTAGTGTTCATGTAAAACATATTTTTTTCTATCATATATTTAGCCAAATGTATCCACATTCTTTATGCTAGTTACTAGGTAACAACTACATGGAAATATAATTTGTCTATACCAATGACGTTAATAGGTTAGATGTTGTAGGTTTTGACAAGACAGATAGAGTAGGTAAGAATTCTCTTTGGAATATTTGGGATATTACAACAGAAGTTTTTCAACATATTTGCATTAGGAATTCTTAGGTAAAGTATTAAGCATGTCTTATGTAGATCCAAAATCTCTTCTAAAAGAAGAACAATCTTTTCAGCTGTAGAAAAGATGCAAGCAAAGGACAAATTAAAGTCAAAATAAAACTGTTACTTCTTGATTTATGAGCTAGAACAAGTTCCATTCCAGTAAAACTTGTATCTTAGAATTCTCACAGCACAAGACTGACACTGCAATATGTTTATATGACAACAGCCTGCAGTAGTCGGAAACATATCATGATGTCCAATGGAATTGGAGGCTGAATTTCATTTCCATCCAAGCGTAGATAGCGGAGGCGAGGTATGTTACCATAAAAACCGTAGTCTTCTGCTACAGTAATTGAGACTGGGCATATCTGAGTACCATTGACACCTGAAAATATAGATTAAACATGTTAGGTAATTTCCACGGGAAGGGTTCATGAAGATAAAATGTGTTTAGAAGACAAATATAACAGCCTTGCACCAGTATTTTTATGGGAGTCACTTGTTGTCAGAGTTGGAAAAACACAGAATTAACAATTAACTACTTCATTGTTAATGTAAGAAAACGTTAAATAATGTAATCTAGAACAGTGAATCGCATATTTAACGTTCTGTAATTATGACTAAAAGGTACTAGATGCATAATTTTTTTCTTGGACAGAGATGAAACTAGCTTAGACAACTGTCTGTATTTATTGAGACATAACTCTTTGACCTCAGAGGGAGCAAAACAAGGCTAATGCTGAGGAATTTTGAAGATCTTACTGCAATGATAGTGCACAATTTTTAGCAGATGTACTTCATTGAAAATCTCATGTTCAAAATGATAACAATATTGAATAAGAGGACCTGTTCATATAATATCTAAAACTTTTAATATCTGTATTTTCCTGTTCTTTCAAATTCTTCAGTACAGTTCTCTTTAATTGCAGTAATAAAACTTGTGCAATGGAATATACTTTTTCCTAATTTGAAAACCAAAAAGTGCTTAAAATTCTTTATGAATCACACATATGCTAACATTCAGAAAAAAAATAATAATGAAACAATAATTTGAATTTGCTTATTTTCATATGGGTTAAATAGATTGGATTCTTTACATTGTCTCTCCTAAATTATTTCTGCACTGTCACTTGACAAAAATGTTTTTCACATCTTGTCTTCAGTTATTGAATAGCACAACTGACCTATTTCAGCCTTATTCTAGAAAATACTGGTGGTGTTTACTTATCAAAG
The DNA here is from genome assembly GCF_964034855.1 of Anser brachyrhynchus. Classification (NCBI taxonomy): domain Eukaryota; kingdom Metazoa; phylum Chordata; class Aves; order Anseriformes; family Anatidae; genus Anser; species Anser brachyrhynchus. Next base: position 49,474,562 of record NC_137694.1, on the reverse strand, counting down.
ATGTCAAATTCCTTGGACCAAATTACAGTCTTTAGTGATTAGTCTGACTGCATGAAGATCTTGTTGGCCCCAGACCACCTGCAAAAACTACTTGAATAGAGAATGTAACAGATTTTTTTTTTTCTCTGAGTAGCCTAGAAATAGCAAAAGAAAAGCTTTTTTGCCATTTTTCTCCCTTTATATTTACCAATAATATCCACATATCTTCTGATTACAAACCCCAAAATTCATTTAAAATAAAACATGATTTTAATATTTTTTTTTATCAAAAGAAAAATAATATTTCTGAATAACACTGTCCAGACGTTTGCAACATCTTGGAAACAAACTTTATCTTTGTCATGGAAACTGGATAAATACATCTATTCAGGCAAGGACTGAACATTTTATCAGAAACATTATACCAAATCCTCTTTGCCTATGTTGTGAAATCTTATTAATTCATCTGATATTTTGGGAAGGCATTTGATATTCTTGGAAGAAACAAGGTACAACTTTTTTTCATATGTGAAAATGAAGCAGGAAGCTTGAGACTGAGGTATCATTATGGAAATTATCTAGGAAGTTTTACAAATGAATCAACATTATGTAGCAGAAAATATCTTTTCAGGTCAAAATGCTGTCCTTAGGAGACAAGATGGTTTCAAATGTACTCTAAACCTCTGTGTTCTCTGATCTAGAAAATATCTCAGTATAATAGTCTTCACTGGGTTAATTACTCCAACCTTAATGTGAGGAAGAAATTATGTAATAACAAGCAACCTGTGAAGTGATTTCTTGATGGTGTGTGGTATGAAGAGGTTTGGTCTTTTACTGTTTCCCTCCTGTAAGTAGCAAATCCTGCCAAATTATCAGAAGAGTAAAAGTCTCTCTCTGTTCTCTTTCAGACTTGGGGTTCGTGGGTATATTGATGAATTTTGCCAGCAGAAGCAAGGGGGACAGGGCAATCCAGTTATATGGATTGCATCCACCTAACTGATCTATGCAAACAATAGTGTCAGCCTAAGCAAATCATTTGACTCTGTTTATAAACTTTGGAGAGAGATGGATACGTCCAAAAGGTGATTCAGATCTCCCTAAAATGGATTGAATTTCCCTCTGGAATTGTGTATCTCTTTCCATTTTATAAGTTGGAGGACTGTATGACTAATTCAAAATAGATACCAGAACCTGGGATGATTTATTCAAATAACATGAATCCATATGTGGTCAACAGTATTGATAAGTAGAATAATATTTAAAAATGAGGCTCTGGAGCTGCTATAGGAGAAAACTTCCTCATTACTGACTAATACTGTGTATCTGCTGAAGAACCAGAAAAAATCTTATTTTGTTTTTCAGTAAAACTCATAGCCTCTCAACATTTAGAAAATGAGTTTATAAAGAAGATGAATCTGTTATGACATATATGATGAGGAGGATGTTTCTGGTATAATATTGTAACCTACAGCTGCACCCATTGTGGTCTAACTCAAATAGTTGGACTCCCTTTCTCCTTTTTATGTATTCATTAACTACAGCAGCCAAGGATAAACATCGCAAATTGTATGTTTCTGGGTTCTTTCAGCAAAGAAGCCAGTAGCAGTTATAGCTCAGGGGTCTGACAATAAGTCAGAATCTAGAACTTGAACCATTTTACCATTTTCTTCCAAATATCCTATAATGGATTCTGATAGACCAGTATTGTTTCTTGGCCCAAAGACTTTTTTTTTTTTTTTTTTTTAAAAAAAAAAGGTTTATTTGACTATTTTATACATAGCTACTAAGAATAAATCCTTATTGGAAAAAAAGTAGTAAAAATGAGAGCAACCTTTCAAAGTGATTAAGCAGTTAATGAATGTCCCATTTTGAAAAGTGGTAAAGACATTTAGTAATGTAAATCTTGTGGAAAATTATCGTGACTTAGGCTCATTGGAAAATGAGACTTGAGTTTTTAGATACTAGATGGGTAACTTTTCCTGGTTTTCTCATATTTTTAATCTTATTAAAGAAAATAAAATAATTTGGTAGCAGTTCAAAGGGTCTGTGTTACCTAGACACAAAATACATCTTAACTGGGCAAGTTACATTCCATTGATTTTAATTTAGTGTTCATTTAAAGAGACGGGAGATAAAGTCTACTCTTGAGGCCCTTCAGTGAAACAAAATAAAACACTTTGTAGCCAAGGGGCAATGAAACATGTTCAGTGACTACATATGTCATGAGCCCTAACTTTAATTAACTGTTAGGCTTTTTGCAGGCCAGTTAAATACGTTTGGGTTGTGCAAAATTGATTTGTCTTTATGAGGTTTCATACATTTGATTTGCTGCATTCAATTAATTAAATTATTAATAGTTATCTTCTTCTGGTATATTTTTCTTTGATAGAGCAGCCAAATTGTTATTTTTAGTATCTTTGTGAACTATTGTAACACAACATAGAAGTAAGGAACCATTTATTCAATTAAATCAGTGTAACAAGATGAAAAATTTGGAGAGGTGAATATATTCTGTGCAGTGATAATTAAAAAGTGATAACTTTGATTTTGGCTTTTGGCATGAAACAGCCTACTGTACTGTCTAGCAAAAGGCAACCAAAGATTAGTAAACTAAATGATTTAAGAACGTGGATCTTAAAGGATCTGCAGAACTTGTGAGCAGATGCTCTCTCTACCCTATATACCTAAATACCATGTTCTTCCTGTACCGGGAAGAACGTCAGAAGCATTGCTAGAAGAAAAGTTATGACATGACAGGCTTCTATTGCTTTGAGAATAAAGTCTTGTGTCATTTATAGAAAGAAGACATTTGAGGAGATAAGCATTCGTAGAATGAAGTTTCTGTAAAGTTAGTTAAAAGAATTTTTTGGAAGAAAGATTAAGTATATATACCAGCATTTTTTACATAAAAAATAAAATATGGGTAGGATATTCAAGCTTGAAATATTCAATAGCCACAATGTAATTAGTTCTATTCAAAAAAGACTGTTTTGACTGCAGATAATATTTTATTCTGAGTCTCTCACATTAGGCTCCTTTTTTTAGATAGCTTAGGTAGAAGAGAGATGTTCAAATCAGCTGAACCAACATTGATTCTGTTAGTTTAGTGAAGTTTCTAAGGTGCTCATGAGCTTCAGAAAACTAGCAGTCATGCAGTTGTGAATATCCTAACATGCTGCTTTTATTGTTGTTCCATGTTGTTGTTTCTTGCTAGTTTATTCCTATCCTATCTGTGGGAAAATTTAATTTCTCCCAGAATGGTTAGCTGTATGTATATATCAAAATGTGAAGGGAAAAATTTTCCTTAAGCCACCTATATTTCTGACCTTCTGATCTGCTTGTATTTTATTTATTTATTTTCAATATCTGACTTAACAAATCAAATGTGGTATTACTTACATAAATATATTTGGTTGTCATATTTTAGAACTGACTTGAAAATTGGCCCATGGAAGGTTTTTTGCTTATCTCCCTATAGCAAGTGGCACATTTTTACTCTTTACTTTCAAAGAGTAATTTTTGAAGTTAAACAGTCGTTTTCAAAGAATTATTGTTAATTGACAATACACACTTACTTTTGATTCTGTTGTGATCAAGGTGAAGGTGCTCAAGACGAGCATTGATAGGTGGAATTTTAGTGAGCTGGTTATGAGACAGCTGTAAGTCTAGAATAGATGAAACATTAAACCCATTTGGGGGAATACCATCATCAGATAATTTATTGTAGTTCAGCCTAAGGAAAGTCACTTTGGGTATTGCACTGAAGTAGTTTTCTGGTATCACTTCAATGGAGTTGTTGTCTAAAAACAGCTGCAGTGTGTTAGCTGGAATGCTTAAAGGCATCTTTTTGAGTGAATTTTTTGCTATGTTGAGTTGCATAAGACTATTGAGTCCTTGGAAGGTGTCACTTTGAAGAGCGCTGTCCAACAAATTGTTCTGGTGCAGATCTAACATAGTAAGGTTTTCCAAGTTGCTGAAGACTCCTTCTGGGATTCTGGAGATTTTGTTCCTAGCCAGCCTTAGCTGTTCCAAGCCCACTGGTAATGGAGCAGGCACCTCTTCCAGTTCATTATCTTCAAGGAACAAGTAAAGCAGCCTTTTCAGCTTGCTCAGCACACCACTCTCAATTCCACTGTTGGTGATTTTATTCTTGTTCAGATTTATCCACCTCAGATGAGTGGCATTCACAAAAGGTTTATCTGAAATTGTTTCAATTAGGTTGTTCTGAAGATAGAGGTACCAGATTCTTGCTGGGATTGCAGGTATTTCTTTAAGACCTTTGTTATCACAGTATAATGCATTGGGGAAACTAGGAGGACAAAAACATTCTTGTGGACACTCAAAAGTGTAGTGAGACCAATGTTCAGGATCCAGGTCATCATAAACTTGTCTCACAGTTCGAGTCCACACAGAATGAGCTAAGAATAATAGCAAAAGGCTTGGACAGGCTTTTAGAGTCATCATTTGCCTTGGAAGGGGAGAAAAAAAATTAGTTGTCTTAACACAATCCTCTAACAATATACCAGATTAACAAAACTGGTTAATTAACATTAATTAACATTGCAAATAATATTTCCTTTATGAACAGCCAAATTCTGTTACCTATAGCATTAATATAGCATGTTCAGGACAAATTTAACAGTAATACAAAGTATAAACACTTTAGTGTTAAATGTTAAACATTTTCCTGATTCAACTTAGTTTTCACATTGACTACCAATTTAACAGATGTTCTTTCAGATATCATTTCAAAGAATCTGAAAACATGGACAATTTCTCTGACAATAAATCATTACTTCTTATAAATTCATTTAAGTTTTCTTATACAGAGCTGTTTTGCATAAGCTAGTTAAGGAACTGTATTATTTTCAATAATGCTATCAATACTATGGTGATCTTTATACCTTTGCAGTCAGTGTTACTCCATTTAAAAATAATTATAAAATCTTTTTCTGTTTTTCCTCTGTCCTAAATTATAATGGCATCTGGATCAGATTTTCCAGGTCTTTTGTCATCACAGAAAAGTGAAAGATCAAAGAGTGTTTTAACAGCTGTTTGTTGGGCATGTTCTTAAAGAGCTTGGACGGAATATGGAGTAATCCATTCCCCTCCCTCCTTCCCTCACTCTTTCAAATCCAAAGTTATTAATTTTTTTCTCTAAAGCAAACAGCCAAAATAAATGCCTGATCTAAATTACATAAAAATTAAGTCCTAAACAAAGTATATCATATACATTCATGCTTCTTGGATCAGTTTTACCTACTTAATTACTTGCTTTGTTTATACTCTTCTATTATTAAACAATGAACAACATTTTCAATGATAATTTGCTCCAACAGGACATATCTGTGCAGCACAAAAGCTACAAAAGCTTCACAAATTCTTTTTTTTTTTTTTTTTTTTTTTTCAATGAAGAGGTAAGAAAGAGCTGAGATTTCTGGTCAAAATAAAGAAATTAGTTTTAGCAAAAATAATATTTAAATACAGAGGGAATTCTCTCATATGGTTAATGAACCAGTAAGGTTAATAGCTCAGTTAATCTCTGCGTACCATATGTAGTCATTTAATAGTTTTCATTTTTGTTATTACTAGTAACAAGTGCAGTATCCTACAGATCTTTCAGCCCCACATTCTGCTATCTGGAAATTTTCCAAGTATTTGAAGAATAGCATATTTAATTTACACGGTGAAATAGTACCTTCTCACTGTTTAAATATTCATAACCTTAATAACATTTTCAAAAAGGAATATAAAGTAATTTACCTTGTTAGTCAAGTTCTTGGAGCTATCTGAAGCCAGTTAGAAATAAGTTTAAATACAGAGCCTTTGGCTGCTAACCACTGTGTTTGCTTCCTGTTCTTCTAAGAATTAATAGCATATAAAACTTGAAATGCATGCTAGCATTCCCAGCTGCATTACCACACATACCTTATTAGCTATTGTTTCTAATTTGACATTGCTTCAGAATTTGGGCTTACCTCAGCTTTCTTGGATCTTCTTTTCTTTCTATTGGTCACTGTTGTTAGACTGTAATAGCCTGAGTCAGGCTACAAGCCGTGTTCTGTGAATACAGCCTAATATATACGCATCAGTGACTACAGCTTTTAACCCCTAAAATAACTAAGGCACCTCAGCACCTAAGCAAGAAAAGACAGGAAATACTGGTTTTAATATCAAACAGCCGCAGAGCTGAAGTAGTTTGATTTTTATAGTTTAGCAGATGAAAGGAACTGGTCTAGATGAAACAGGTAACACAAAATATACCTTTATTCAACATTTTTGTCAATTGATACTTTACATGCAAAGCTTGCTTGCATCATAATTCATTCTCATGATACCTGAACTGGCTGCAATGAATTAAAAACAGTGCCATCTGTTCCTACGGAAATCTTTTATTTGATTTTGATCAAATACAGATGCTGCCATGCCATTTAAAGACATAATTCTTGATTAAGAGAAGAAGATAGCAAAAGCATTCACTAAGAATTTTTTAATAACATCTAATTCCATTTCTCTAAGGACTAAAACATACTTTTTTTTTTTTTCCTGAGATATTTTTGCATATATTTCTTCAAAGACTTCATGCTCTCCAGTGCCTCCTGCAGTGATCTCTGGTTTTAATTATCAAGGCACCAATTAATTATCTTGTTTTATCATTGATCTAAAGTAAACTCTTTCCAGCCAACTTGCTTTCCAAAGCATAGACACATATTTCTGATGTTAAGTACTTTGTTTTCTTTTCCGGTACAAACTTAAAGTAACAGATGAATATCAGGAAAACTAGACATTCAAAGACAGAGTCTAAGTATTTTAAGGGAAAAGCTAACGAAAATACTCTAAACACAAAATATATCCTCATAACTTTTATGTTTATATTAGTTATAAAATTTATATAATATATTACAGTTTAGTCTAATTCATTTTAATAATAAAATCTCTAACAACTTATATCATAATGTTTAATACTTTGATTCCTAAGAATGTCTAAAAAAAAGTTTAAGAGCAGAAAGAAATATCTAGTAATCTAGTCTTCATTTTAATCCTCAGTTTTCTGTTATCTTGCAAAACCAAAACAAAACAAAAAGATGGAAATCAACCCTTAAGTATGTGCTCAGTTTCCAGTGACTTCAGTAAGGTTAATGTTAAACACAAATATTTGTTCATGAGTAAATTTTTTTACTACCTTGTTTTTTTTTATAGGAATAAAATACATCCTCATTACCTGTTATTTTTACATATTTTAAGTATGTGCTTAAAAATGAAACAAGTGTTTATGTGTTTCACCCTGTTAGAACTCCAGACTCTCCAGCATCTCATACAAATTATTAGGGCTTTCTTATAAGTAAGGGATAAAACTGATTCCTTCATGAGTGCTATGCTGAACATTTCAAAATCTTAAATTATATGAAAAAAATTTACACCTATACCTCAAAATAAAAGTTCTAGCTTTGAGTAGATGTAATACCTATAAGCAAAAAATTATATGTACTACATTCAATTTTTCATTATGAGTGCCATTTTAAACACCTAGGCCTTAAAATGTTACGTTTGACCTCCTGCAGCAGTCATGGTGCTGCATATTAATGACAAGAAAGCTGGTCAGCTAGACTGCACAGAAGAGAGGTGGGGAAAAGCAGAAACTGCTACAGTATAAATGTTACAATAGCCATGAGTTCAGTAACAAATGATTTAAGGAGGCTTCAACATGAAAAGTGTATCTATGATTCTTGTCAAAGCCAGACAGTACAATGCAAATCTGGTTTGTATTTGTGCTAAATCTTCATGGGGTGCATAGAGAAGATATGGACTTTCTGAGATCTGTTCACCATTAAAGAACAAGCCAAGACCTTCACAAATGTTATACTGAAAGGTTTTAAACAATGAGTACTGGTGGCGGATATCTTCTGTGACACACTTAAATACAAGTTCCCAGATGTTGCACATTTAAAAAGAAAGAATTTATCTTATGCTTCAGGAGGGTCTGAATTTAACCTTTAACCTGCTAATCATGTACAGATGTTCATTATGTTATCACAGAAGTCATGGACGGAACAACTTTTAGCTTACCTTGTGACAGGTGGTGGTACTATTTGAGTGAACTACTGTTTAGCAAAGGAGAAGCAGGTCACAATTTGACCTTTGTGGATCTGGAGACCACAAATTTGATCCTTATCAAACAAACATGTTGCCATCCCTTTTAAAGATGAAGTTCTTCACTAGGAGAAGAAAAGAACAAAAGCATTTGCTAAGAGATTCTTTATAAGGTGTATTTTTTTTTTTCTGATGCAAACTGTAGGAAAAAAAAACTACAGAGAAAAGTCCTCAAAATCAAGAATATTTTCAAGAATATATCGAGACTGTGATGGCTACAATATGTATTCTCACATGCACTCCAAAGTTTTGGAAAGAGCTCTTCAGGAACATGTGACTGTTTGGGTGCCCGAGCAGATGTTGCAGAAAAGTCTACTTTCCATGAAACCATTAAAATTACCCACAAATTCTCCTTCATGCATTTGTTTTGTATGGTTCTCCATCATTTTTATTATTTAAAGGGTGAAATATATGGTGATAAAGTTTTACAGACTAATAAAAGACCATGGCCAAGATTTCCAAAAATGACTAATGGTTTGGGAGGCTTTTCAATGTGAGTATCCAACCTGAGACACTTTCCAGAGCCTTATTTTCAGTAAGAGGGGACTGAGAGTTTTGTGTTAACATGGTCACTTTTAAGTTGTAAAGCTGAGCAATCAAAGAAACACAAAATGTTCCTGAGATCATGAACTATCTCTAAAACTGTATTTCAGAATCACAGAATTGTAGGGGTTGGAAGGGACCTCAAGAGATCACCGGGTCCAACCCCCCGTGTTTGCAATGTTATTGCATGACAATAAAAGGAAGTGCAAATATGAATACAAAAAATAATAATAAAAATAAAAATCCTGCAAATACCTATTCTGTGGATCCTAGATGTCTTTTAAGAAGATACTGCTGAGATTATTCTAGTTTAAGAACAATGTCTGAAACTATTACAGAATTTTTGCTCCATATTTCTCTTGGTGGTCCACATTGCTAATCAATGTCATAACAGACACTGCCAGAAAAAAATCAGAGATTGAGGGACACCAATAACCACAGAGGGCAATAAAATCTCATTGAGCAGAGTGGTGTACTTGCTTGGGAATTGAATAGCCCATATGATTAAGAAAGACTGGAATGGCTAAAAAGACAAAGACTATAAAGACCCACAAACAAGAGATATGGACAACTGAGACTGCTGTAAGAGCAGTTGCTCTGTTTCAGTATCAACATTGCTGACAGGGAAGAAATGCATTGCTTGCTTTCAATAATGGCTGCCATATGATTCAGATTTAGTATGAAGCAAGGTCTGTTAAACATCAAGCATGAGTATAGTTCATTACCAGCAAACCCAGGACTACAATGCAAGCAGAGCTAATTCACCAGCCCTGTGGAGTGCTCCATTTAACAAAGGATGCAATCCCGTGTGCCTAATTTGGGTACTACTTTACTAAAATGTTAGGTGTCTTGCCTAAAAGGAAATTCAGTTTGCCAACCCCCCCCCCCCCCCCCAATTCTCTTAAACTCCCTTCAGGGTGCCTGGAGAAATGGTGATGATTCAAAATCTGCAGAAAACATGTCTGTACACAGTTTAGGCACCTTTCACCATATACTCTGCAGTTCCAGACAGCCGTGTGATCTATTTAATCCAGGTGTTTATATTTATGCAGAGTTCACTCTGCCTCTTTCACTTCTGCAGATTGGCACCTAGTGGTGATATATTTCTCTTTTTGCATTGTTGCTTGAAATATAGAGTAAGAAGCTCTCATTTTCAGGCCCTACTCAGAGTCACAAGGACAAAAGCCTGATTACCCTGCGTGATATACCCCAATTAATAATAGCTTCTACTTATCTTAAAAGGTATGCAGTCAGGTTGGTAAGACCAAGGAGTCTAAAATAAAGAAGATGAGTGAGGGCATCAGTCTAGCTCAAAGGACAATGCAGTTAGCCCAAGAGGCCAGACCCAGCTCCTATAGACACGTTACTTCATATCATTCCTGGTGAAAACAACAAAAACAACAAAACAACAACAACAACAACAAAAAATGAACCAACACCAAACATACATCAAAAACAGATTTAGGAGCAGGAACTCTGCCCCTCTCCTTCTCTCAAAATAATATCGAGATCATGCTTTCCTCTCCGCAACAGTCCTTTGAACAGCCTCCTTGAACAGTACAGAGGTTCAAGAGAAGGCTGGAGCACTGGTGCCTACATTTCCTAGCTACAGAGAAGGTAGGATCAAACTCCAAAGGCTAAATAGAACCTAGAACTACCTGCCTATACCTCTCAGTTAGGAGATGTCTCTCTTGTTTAAACAGGCATTCTGTGCGTGTATGGTCAGATAAAGTATACTGAGTTTACCTGGTGAGCTCTCAGGTTCAAATAGGAGGCACTGGTTGAGGGAATCCTGGAAAACTGTTGAGCTGGCTTATTTTGTGAAACGCAAATGTCACCTGACTCCTGGTTTATATGGGATTTAGGAAGATCTGGTCTTATCCTAAAAGTTTGGAAAAAATATTTTGATGGTTTACTTTCTGCACACCCTCACTTCCTTATGAAATGAGTATTTCAGTTTAAGAAGATCCTTGCAGAGCAGCAAAATTCAGAACACAGTAACTAAAAGCTCAGCTTTTACTGGAAATATTAAACTCTCCTGAATATGCTTCATTAAGGAATGATTTTTCTGTCTGTTGCTTTTTCCTCTGTATTTTGAGATCTTCACCACAGTCACACAACAAAAGTTCCACAACACAATGCCAAGATCTGATATTTACCTTGGCTAGCTAGATTTAGATTACCTACCAAGTAAAAGTAGCTGTTAATCTCTTACCTTAATTTGTTTTCAAGTTTTCTTCAATTTCAATACTGAAATAAATCTATCCTGTATTAATACCAGGGACCTGATTTTTAAAATGTTAGATGTACAACTGTATATGGTAAGTGTATCTTAAATTAAGTACCCAATTTATACATTTATCAATTAAAAACATACACTGAGTTCTTGGCCCTCCATGTGACTATTTAGATGATTAATATTATCTAGGAAACTAATGGTAAAATAAAATATCAATTAGTCACTCAATGACTATTTTGTATATCTCCAATTTTGAAAAGTAAGCTATCATTGATTAAATATTTGAAGGTATCATAAAGATAGTGAAAACAGGCTACTTTGTAGTAGTGTTTCTTTTGTTTTCTTATTTAATTCTATTGTTTAAGAAGTGCAAATTGTTTGAATTCTTCTTCGTTTAGCTTCCCACAAGAGGGTGATGAATTCTGAGAAGCTTAGATCTATAGAAAGATTTGTCTTCTGAAAAGAATAACAAGGGTTTCAAAAAAAGAGCAATCCTACAGCTTAATGAAATATATATATATATATATATAGTAGTCCTCTTGTAATAAAACTATACTATACTGATTTTGCCAGATGAGAAATTCAAGGATCAGGTCATTTTTTAATATTTAAAAAGAAAATCCAAATGGTATAAGCTATATGAAAATCCAGCACGTATTTTATTTTCCATTAATCGTAACATACTTTGGTCTAATTTTTAATGTAGATACTCTTTGGGAAATACTGAAATTAACTGTTATGTTGGTTGTAATTTTCCGGAACTGGCATTTCCAAAGGCATTCATGATATCTTCCACAGTCCTAACTTGAAGTTAGAGTCTCACTCACCGTGAACACTCCAGTTGGTAATCATCCTTTCAGACTGAATATGTTGAAACTATCTCTTTATACTGTAGATGAAATTCCTCAACAAGCACTTTGGTGCCAATTGACAATATCTTTTTCTCTGAAGAAAGATGCAGAGCCCAGCTCCATGGCAGAATTCATGCATCCATCACTATCCAAGCATGCTGCAGCATTCCAGAGAACATAAAGGAGCGTGGTCATGTTCCATCATTGCCTACTCTTTATCTTAGCTGATTTCCCACTCATCACATAGCTTCTATGAATCCCAGAGCTAAATGACTAATTTCTTTCTGCACTATACAGGCATATACATCTCATGCCATGGTTTCAGATACCTGTCATCCTGAATCTAGAGTGGGACTGAAAAATCCTTCAGGGGATGAATTTTCTTTCCCACAATTAGGAACCTACGTTTAAAAAAAATCTTATTTTTATACACAAAATCACAATTTCTTTTCAGAATCAATATAGAGTTGCATATAATTTTGGCATTCTTTTGACTTATTAGTTTTGATGTTTATTTCTTTGACAGTAAAATGGTCCTCATGGTGAAAACTAAATGTGAAGTTCACAAAACATTTTTGTATCCAGTTTGGAAACCAGTCTATAAAGTAAGATGTACAGCAGATTCATGTGACGAGGCACTGGAAAGTTCATGAAAAAAAATAAATTTGAAAGACATTGCTTGGCCTTGTTTATCTTCTAGATATCATAATCTTATTAATAAATTGTTTTACAGGGTATGAAATTTACAAAAACTTCCAGTGCTGCTGTTTGTAATCTTACATATGTTTCAATAGAAATATATTTTTACAGATATTATTCAGTACATTCCAAAGTGTCTGCATATTTTTTTTGGAATGTATTCTCTAGTCAGACTGATCAGATAACACTGTTCTCTTGCACAATTTATCCCATGCTAGGAGACACCAAAAATGTTATTTTGCACAACATAACTGTCCATACAGTTAAATCTAACAGCCCATTTTCTTTGCATATCCAAAGGCTACCTGATAACTGTGTCATCTCTGTGGCTGTGCTACTAAGTGATACAAGAACTGTTAGAGCTACAGTGGGAATGATACAAGGAGCTGCAACTTCCATACTAGCAGTTCCTGAAATAGAATCTCTCTAGGTCAGTAATATTGTAGTATAGTAGTGTCTTTCTCTAATGAGTGCTGGTGTAACAACCCCTGCAAGGAGCCCATCCATCTATTAAGAAAATATATTATTAGAGGAAAGTTACGCTACCTTGCAGGCAATGAGACTATGCCCAGAGATGCAGCTAGCAAGCAGCTCCTCAAGGGATATTCTCAAGAGATATGAGATATGTGAGTTTTTGCACATCTAATGATTGATAGAAGCCTAAAGTTAACCAATGTCATATCATTTTAAGGAGGTGGTTATGTTTTCTGTTAAAAAATAAAAAATAAAAATGCTGCCATTCTCATTGTTTTTCTAGACATTACTGCTTTCTCTCATAAAAAATTGTGCCTGTCTTTTGGGAACAAAAAAGACTAACAGAGTCGGAGTATGAAAAAATATTTGCTTTTTCCAACTTCCATTGCTGAGACTCTGTAATAGGTAGTTTTCTGCAACAATAAAAACATGGCCTATATGATAACCTGAATAATCTATGTTTGCTTAAGCTCTTAGGACTAAATCTGACAGGAGGCACAGGCAGCATTCATAAACCATTTTAAGTCATTTGGGATTATTTTTTTTTCATTAACAGTTAAAAGTATTATTAGTCTTCTCTTAGTGATGAATTTAGACACTTGTTCAAAACATTGTTGATGTTTGTTTTCTTGGAGAGAATAAAAAACTCTGTGATCCTGTATAATCTTCCTTGTGAAATGAGTATTATTTGCCTTCTTTTGCCAGAAGAACAGTATCACTTTTCTTAAAATAAAGTTTTTTTCTTTTTTTTAGAATTCAAGTTCACTTGAACTAACTCCTGTACTTCCATTCTGTCATCTGGACTCAAATTTTTACTTTAAAATATTTTCCTTATTTTTTCACTGCCTTCTTATTATGCTGTTTTTATCCTTTTCTTTCACAATTTCAAGATACAAAGGTATGCTGTTCCACAGAGGAACTGTGTAAGGAGGATAATACCTAAATACATAGTGATTGCTTTAGTAATCAAGACTTGCTATAAATGTGTTTTCTGATCTGCAGATAATGATTTCAAATTCTGAAAAGAGAGATTAAAAAAAAAAAAGATAGAATTTCACCTGTAAATAATCATACTTTTTAACACGAAACAGTAGCAGCATATAATTTTTCAGATACACTGCTTCCTCCTGAAATCCTCCTCTCTTGTTTATATATCTACACCTTTCTATACATTGGACAAAGGCATGTAAATACCAGCCAAAAAATAAAAAAATAAAAATAAAAAAAAACAGTTTGAACCTTAGGGTTCCACAAAAGCTATCAAAGTAAGATTAAATTAAAGAATGTAAAGAATGCAAACTGAAATATTCAGGGCAAAGTGTTTATGTGATTCCCGGAGAAAAACCTTGAACTTGCTCAAGTTGGGCACTTTTGGAAGGTCCTTTTCCCTCAGAGAGAAATCTTTCTTTTGGTTACAGTATGTGGACATACGGGCAAAATTGTTTCCTGTCATAGCCCATAACATAAAACTGTTTTCCTTTGCATAATAAAATGCCCCGGGCATCCAATCTGACATTCCTTCATTCAAGGTGAATGCCCTGAAGCACAGATTTAGCTCATCTTGTCTTCCTCTGTGTCAGCTAGTATTCAACTATTCACATTAAGTAGAAAAGCTTTAAGAAAGATTTATCCATGAAATTTATATAGCTTCTTGATTAAGTTCTTTTCTTACAAATACAGAGTCTTTTTATCCAAAATCTAAATCTGCAAAAAAAAAGTGAGAACCAAAATGTCACAGAATCATGGAATGATTGAGGTTGGAAGGGACCTCTGGAGATCATCTAGTCCAACCTCCCTTCTCAAAAGGGGTTCCCTAGAGCACATTGCCCAGGATTTTGTCTAGATGACTTTTGAGTATCTCCAGAGAAGGAGACTCCACAACCTCTCTGGGCAACTTGTGCCAGTGCTCTGTCACACTCACAGTAAAAAGGTTTTTCCTTTTGTTCAGATGGAATGTCCCCCAAGAGCATTTTGCCCATTGGGGTGATAGCTCAGACTGACTGCATTATTTTGTGTAGACATCTAAGCATCTTTGACAGTGGTGTCCCACATGTAAGAGTTAGATAGTCCAGATCTCTGACTTCACTGCTAGTACTCAGTAGTTCACAAGTGTCGGAATGGGAACAGATTAGCACAAGCCAGATGTAGACATCTGGGTATCAAATAAAAGTTTCCACAGTTCTTACCTATGGAATCTATATCCAAATGTTAGCTGAGTTATGATTTTGCAAGTATCAGGGGAGTCTGAATTATAGACTGGAATGTGAAATGATAAATTTTCCATGTGAATTTAAAGAAAACTCTTCAACTGTAGTGATGGTTCTTAAAATTGATATTTTTTCTCTATTACTTACCATCATTCTTGGAATCACATATTCATATAAATTATGAATATGTTTGAAGGAAACTCTGGAGGGCATTTAGTTCAACCTCATCTTCAAAGCTCAGGGCAATGCCAACACAGGTTATAAAAACCTCCAAGGACAGAGAGTCCACAGCCTCCCTGTGTAACCCATGTCAGTGTTTACACTCTCATTTTGAAGCATTTGTTCATCTGTCCAGCCTGAATTTCTCTTTTTTCAATCTTTCCTTTGCATTCTTGTCCTTTCATTGTGCACCCCTGAATCTGGTCCATTGTTCTACAGTGCTCTTTTGCCAGTGGAAGACTGAAATAAATTCTTGGTCTGAGGTATATAGTATATTCATAGATACAAACGGAAGTGACCTCACATAGCTTAGAAAAAAAGTAGACTGAGGAACATTCTTACAGGGACTTTCTGTCTTAGTGGCTCTCTACTGGAATTCATTCTTTTTTTTTTACAACCTTACAGCTCCTACCCTCTTCACTGTATGTTTGTTGCAGCTGTACATACAAAAATTCAAGCTGCCTTTCTTAAAGATGTCTTTCTTTCTTGTCCCCAGTTTTCAAAATAATTTAGTTTATGCTGAACAGACACTTATTTATTCCCCTTTTGGTAAAACTGAGGGTTTTCTGGTAGATCATATACCTGTAGAAATGTACACAAAGTTATAACACCTTGAGAAAATGTAAAGAAGTCACAATAACCACAAGTAGTCAGATAGATTTGATTCCTTCTATCAAGTGTATTGGGATATTTCCAACTAAAATTACATTTATTGTCAAACTACTGTACTACCTAGAATAAATGTTTCCAATTGACTTCTGCAACCATTTTGTTCCCTAGCCTAAATTTGTCCCTTCACTCTACCTCTTTGTGACAGACAACTCTCACCTCTCCTGGATTCAACATGGGAACCAAATTCACAGCCTAGGTCTAAAGACAACTTTTGCACTTGGACACCTGTTTTTTCTGAACTATGATTCTTCTTTTTAGATTGCTTTTTTTTTTTTTTTAATAAAGGCAAAAATATGAAAGAAAATGTTAGTATCATTTTTATGATTTTCTCAGTCTCTAAATTCATATTTGAATTGAGTTGAGGCCAGCAATAGTAAAATTCAATTACAAAGATGTTATTATATAATAACTATAAAACTGTAAAAGTAACAACTTATAATGGAAATATTACCACCATCTCAGTTATTGTCATTATTGGTATTATAAATAATGTTGTTTCTTTTTCTTTTCTTTTATTTATTTATTTATTTATTTATTTATTTATTTATTTTCTGTAAAACAGCTTTTATCTCCTCTTTCTAATTTAGAAATACCTGGATAGCTACAGGAATTCATGTGCACTGTGGTCATTAAGGCAGTTATTTTCAGTAAGCATGATAGGCCCTTTAGGGTAATTTTCATATAGAAGGTCTGTACAATTATGAAGTTTCTGATTATCTTATATTGAAGATAACAGGGAGGCTCCACTGGTTTTCATGATTTCATAGAATCATAGAATATCCCAAATTGGAAGAGATCCACAAGGATCATTGAGTCCAACTCCTGGCTCCACAAAGGACCACCTAAAAATCATACCATATATCTGAGAACATTGTCCAATGTGTATTTGTAGTCCTAAAAAGAGTTTAGTTGAGGCTAATTTACAGACTCCATTATCTCCATACTACTGCAGCTGTGTTATTATCCATTAAAGCCTGCTTACTTTTAAGTTATATTTGCTCCTGTACACACATGTATTTCATAATATGACCAAGGTTAGGAGGGAACAAGGGTGTATGCAACACGTTTTTCTGTGTCCAGGGTGCTGAAGCCTTTATAACCAAGCTCCATCAACTTACCTTCCAGGAAGAGCAGAAATTGCAAGTTATAGTGACTCAGTTTCCAAGGCTCTAGCTCTATTAAGGATTACTGAACACCTATGTTTCTGTCCAGTGCCTGCAAAACTATTTATGTAATTTTCATAAGCTGATAACTAAGGTATATTGATGTACCTTAGTATAAGGTGTATAATATATATCATTGTACCTCTGCTTCTGTTAGATAAAGGGAATTTAAACAATCAAGTGATTAAAACAAGTGATTAAAATGACCAATTAATGCGAAACTGTGCTATTGTGGCTTACAATATAAGAGCAAAGAGATACAGGATACAGTGTCCCCTTTCTCCTTTAGCAGAGGGACATCATGTTCTGTATTTTTGTTAGTTTTTTAGGGAATTTCTGAATCTTAGGAAAGAGCTATTCAACACAAAACAGTGCTGCTAAATACTATTTTCTCTTAATTGTCCAAGTGCTTATTGCAAGATAAAGGTTCCCCAGCTCACTGGTATCATTTGATAACTTGATATTTTGTCAGTGAGTTTCATTCTCCTGTGTCCCTTGAATAAAAGACCTTGTGAAGATCTGTGGATGCTTTATATGTAACAACTGGCTATGCAGAAAGTACCCTCAGCAACAGGTTTTAATCTATCTTGAGGTGAACTGTTTTCAGTCTCACAGTTCACATTGTTTCATTTTGCACAAAGAAAAATTACTCACTGAAACAAACTGAAAAGAATTTTTTCTGTCCTGTTTGCTAGATCACAGCTGAGTGGCAATGTATTTCAGTATTGGTTTGTGCTGCAGAAGTCCTAGTGTTCAGTGTTTTCTGTGAACAGGGCGGCTGGGTTAAAAAGTCTGTGGAAGTGGTTGAATAATTTTCCCATAACTTTCTCTACTTGTTAATTCTTTAATATTTTTTGGCACTCCTTTCATCTTCTCATTTTACAATGCCTAGGTTCTATTCCATAATGATCCCCATTCTGATATATTCCAAAACTCCCAGCTTTAGACTTCATTTTTCATTCAGCTTTAGACTGCTATGAAAATTCTAGCTTACTTGCAGCAAAGGTTATTTTCAATCCTTCCTGTATGTGGACAAAAAAGTAACAACACTTATGAATTCCAAATGACAAAAATAAGTAGGGAAATATCTCCTGCATCTCACTTTTTTTTTTATTAATCTTAGGGTTCCTTGGGATTACATATTGATTCTGAACACTTGCAACTGACAAGGTGCCGACTAAGGTGTCTTGTGGTTTGGGATTTTTTGTGTTGTTTTCTTTATTTTATTTTATTTCATTTTTCCAGAGATGATACTTTCTCTTTTTGCTATGGAAACTATTAGAGTTTCTGTTTGAGTGTTTCACAGCCTAGTAGTTGGAGGGGAAAGAGTACCCATGGGATTATCTGTGTTTGCAAGCAAGCTATTTATAATTCTCAGCTACATTTATTTTAGTGTGTGTTCCAGAATGGTGACAATATTTGGACTATGCATTCCCAGGTAGAATATAGTACTATTTCTCTATCGTGAATAGCTATGGTTACCTTTTACTTATTGTCTGTGGTTTCTGAGAGATTCTATTGTTCTTTTGACAACGCTGATGAATTAATTCACACTGTTTCATAGTTCTGTGACTCCTATACTGCAAACTCCATAAGACATTGACTTAATGACCAACACAAGTACAACGTTAAAGTGTATCTTTACAAACATATTGAAACTTGGAAGTAGAGAAAACAGTTTATTTAATCTTACAATAAATTTTGCAAAACAGAATAGCTTAGATTATCATACTTTAACTTTTTTTTTTTTTTTTTCCAATTTATAAAAGACTGAAACATAGTTGACAATGATATGGACACAGAAATACTATTTGCTATGTTTTCTTTTCTACAATTTGGATAAAAGTAACATGCAAGTAATTGAATAAAAATACTTGTATATATGACTTATTTTGAAATAAGAATTATACCAGCAATAGAAAAAAAAATCTTGCCATGAGAACTTAGATGGAAGCATGACAAAAAAAAAAAAAAAGTAAACAATTTTTAACCTGAAAAAATGTTCATTTCCCTGTTATCTTTCACATATTCCATTAATTGTATATTCCATTGTATATTCCATTAATTGTTGTATATTGTAATGGTCTCTGAAAGATATTTTCATATATTTTCAACTGTTTTTATATTGTTAAATCATTTGTTTTCCTTTGAGATTGATAATATGAGCAAGGCATGAATAATTAAGAATGCTGGATTGCTTGCAGGAGAATCTTCTATTTACACAGGCTAGCCCATACTGCTCAACACTCTGATAAAACCCATCTGACTTATGTAGATAAGTCTGATACCAGATGGCACATGCTGCATGCATGGACGTAGATTTCTATGAGGCCAAATGTTTTCCTTCAATTTAACCAACCAGATGAAGGCATATTTTCCACCACATCTGGTCAGTCTTGTGCTTCCTAAATACAACCATTTGTAAAAATATGCACACATTTCCTTAGTGTTGCATGCTAAGTATTAACAAAGAGAATGGTTAATATGCAGACTGACATTTTTAAAAACATATTTTAATTTTAAAGAGCTATCTTGATGTAATTCATGTAATAATGACCCCTAGAAGGGAATCTGAGATTCTGAGGCATCTCACTCCAGTGAGATCTCGGCAGCCACCCGAAGGCAGTTGTACATCTCCTGCGGCAGGTCAGCCCGAGTGAGATTGTTTCCATCCAGGCGCAAATGTGTGATCTTGGAATAGGTCAATGGTCCAACAACCTTACAGAAACTGCTCAATGGGAACTCTGAAACAAAGGGGACACAAGTAAGAGAAAGCACAAATACTTAAGACAAATAGGACAAAAACATTATTTTTCTGCCTTTTTTTTTTTTAACTTGGAAACAGTAACTTTCTATTTATTTAATTTTATTAATTTAATTTAATTTAATTTAATTAATTATTTTATTTATTTATTTTATTTTATTTTAATTTAATTTTTTCAATATTTTGTGTGAGCTTACTGGGACTTCAGGGGGTTTTGTTAGAGAGCTTCACATTAATTGTGAGAAGTTCAGAATTTCCAGATTGGGCTTTTCAGGTGTTGTGTGATTCCAGCATCTATTTAATTTTTAAGTCTTCAGATTTTATTTAGAGGCTTAACTTGGTATTTAAGAGAAAAAAAAAAAAAAGAAACGTTAAGGCAAGGAGGAAGGAAGGAAGGAAGGAAGGAAGGAAGGAAGGAAGGAAGGAAGGAAGGAAGGAAGGAAGGAAGGAAGGAAGGAAGGAAGGAAGGAAGGAAGGAAGGAAGGAAGGAAGGAAGGAAGGAAGGAAGAAAGGAAGAAAGGAAGAAAGAAAAGAAGTAATAAGTTTCTGGAAAAGTTGTACGTCTTATCCATAAGAAGAGGCAGTCCCCTCTGTATGTTCGTAAAATATTATTTTTGGAATGTTTCATTTTGACTTACTAGTTTTAAAATGAAATTTGGGCTGGGGACAGGGATTAAATTGTACATTTAAATTGTATAACTGAACCTTTCCAGAAAAGCAGGACTGCAAGTTAAGTTTAAAAGTAAAAAAAAATTGTAAAAATATTTGTATTTATTGCAGTTCACATATCACGCTATATAAAGCCTCCATCCAATTGAAATATGGCAGGTTTTGAATGGAAATTGTATCTTATGAGCAGTATTAACTGTAAGCAGAAAAAAAATACATGAAACAGAGAAATTCTGTGCTCAGTATACATAAGCACACATACTTATGTATTGTATACCTCTGTCATTCAGAAAAGATTTATCCTCAGGAGAGAATCTATGTAAATAAACCTAATGTCCACTGTATACCACATTGTGTAACTCTGCAAAGATAGTTCTTCATTCTCTCTGTTCCCTTTGATTCAGACACTGTCACCACTCAAGAACCAATCTGAGAGACTTGATCCTCTTAAAGTTTTTGTCATTGATCAAATGTTATAAAATACTTTTGTGGTACAGAGGACCAGCTCTCATAATTTCTGAGAAATCAAGGTAGGGTTCTCAAAACCAAAAGCACTTTTGACTACAGGTCATAGGTCATTAATGGGTTTTTGAAAACACCACATTATATATCCTTTCTGCATGACTATTTATCTCATTTAAGAAAACAAGATGACCTACATTCAGTTGTAGTACTAAAGGAAGTAGAAGAAGTATCTTTCATATCTCTACTTTAACCTCAATTGGATTCTTCCAGAACTGACATTACAATAATCTTCTATCATTGATGAAATATTTCTTGTGTAAACTAAGTATAAGTGTACACCCATCTCTAAAGGCAGATCTTTAAAGAATGACAGTGTAGTTAATTTGTTAGAGACAGAGAGATGATGTTGAAGAAAGGGTAAATGTTTGAATATATTTCACAAAATAAGGAATCTTATGTGGAGACTAGGAAATGTATTTCAAATGTTAGATCTTGATCACCAAGACTTTTTAGACTAAACAACAACAACAACAAAAATCCTAGATTTTAAATATTTTACAACCTTGTTCTGGAAGGGCATCCTTAAAAAAGAGGCATCCTTAATGGAACAAGTATCGGGCAGTCCAGATTGGAATATTGTACAATATTAAACTTGTAGACCAATTCTACTACTTTACCAGTTCAAAATGTACCCACTGAAGTGCACTGATGATTTTCATGAGATAGGATCACGCAATCTAAGAAAAAGTTATAAGATTGGATCTGTGTGGATTTTGTTGTATGAAAACAAGTTTGCTTGGCCTACAGACTCTACCATTTATTATTTAGGCCAAGGTCTCTGGAGATTGTTTGGGTATAATTTGTAAACAGGTAAATAAATATGAATTTTAATATATATGTTTTTCGTTTTCTAGTCTTTCATGGAAAATAAAATGATACAGTAAGTATAATTTTATTAAAGACCATTTGTTTAAAAGTTTTCAAAATTTACTTGTTTGTTTACCATACCGTTACTTCTGAGCACAAGTTCAAATGTAAATTTAATGTGCGTAAGCAACAAAGTTTATTACTGTTACCAAAATACCCAGCTGTGCAGATTGTTTATGAGATTGAGACAACTTTGCAAGCAGATTCAGATTTAGTCTTCACAGAAGTCAAAGGAACTCTGTCATGGGCTTCAGTGATATTTGGTTCAATTTCTTGGTGCAAAGTGTATGTATTTGGGTATTAATTTATTATACAGTTCATATAATTGTCATTTGTAAGAAGCATATTAAAAATATTTGTTTTCTAATTGCATCTATATTAGTAGAAAATTAGATAAGTGTTTCTTGAAAGTGCACTCAATGTGCAATTTCCTATATGTTCTGTATGGAAACTGCAATCAGTGAAACTGAAGCACGGTTGCACATAAAACATTACTAGTTTACTTCCTCCTTTATTGAAATGATTCATGTTCCAGATGTTCCTGCTAAAATATCTTTCTGAATAAACAGTATTAATGTTTAGAGGTAAAAAACATTGAATTTTGCTATTAGTATGACATTCATATTTTCCCTACTCAGAATTTCTGCATGAGTCAGACAAAGAAATAGTTACAAGGATTGGATGAAAGTTGGATTTTCACCTGAACAGTTATTTTCTCACTAAATGTGTCTGTTCCCATAAGAAATTCTGTCATTTTAACAATATTTATATAAGAAATATCTAAAAAAAAAAAAAAAGAGAAAAAAAAGTAAAAAAGTCAGGAGAAGGTTTGCCCTCTGCTCTCATATACCCATAGAGAAAAGAGCATAGAAACATTTATTTTTTTTAGAATTTATTTTTGACTATATGCTAGGCAACAGTATATCCCTTGCACATCAGGACTACAAGCAGCCTTAAGCTGAGGAAGGTTAATTGTGTTAAGATTTCTTGTTCAGGTGTGCAATACAGCAGAAAAACTTAATGGGATCAGCAGTTCTAGTCATCTTTTCTGGTCTGTGGTCCCATAGTAATAGTATCTGAGTCATTGCTGTACAGGCCACTGTAAAAAATCACTTTGGGATTGCTGGAGTACTTCACATAAAAGACCACAAAGCATCTCTACAACTAACTGTGTTTAGAGTAATTAAAATTATGGTACAGCTACTGATCTAGCCAATGGACTGCAGCAGAATATGTTGTCCTTTGACTGTCCCCTTGAACATTTTCAAGTTTCCTCTTGTAATACTCCATTCACATGATATCTTCTAGCTAGGAATTCATGTGAAAGCAACTGTTTCCTTAATCCTTCACAAATGAAATATGGAGAAGTCCATCTGTGGACCCTCTTCACTGATCCTCATTGATATCTGTAACTGCAGAGTGTATTTTTGCCTTGAGCAAACTATAATAATAAATATTACAAATATGTATTTAATCCCAATGCAATCCTAAATCATGGGAGTAAACCAATGTTATTAATTGGGAAACTCCACCCTGAAATTATTAAAAAAGACATACTAAAAGAAAAGAAGATTCAATCTTATCCATTCTGGATTTGAGGTATGAAGAGAGCAAAGACATTTATAAACCCACTGTGGTCCTATGCTAGCTCGGAGGTCCAACTAGCATCAAGTACAGTTGACGGAGTATGCTGTTGATACCTAACTTGCACGCAATACTGTGCATGTGCTTCTATTTCTTAGTTAGAGATCAGAGGATTTATTCTGAATTTGTCTTTATTTCTCTTTGTCTACCGCTCCTCACATTGCAGTGGGATTAAGACAGAACACTGAAGTGAACTTGATTCTGTTACAAATCTTTCAATATATATTTACATCAACTTTTGTTCAACAATCTTGAAGTCACTCAAATTCTCAAATATTTTTTTTTTTTTTAGAGTAATTTTATGGCAATGCAGAATGACTGTATCAGACCTGAGAGACAAAACTCTTGGACAATAACTTAGAGAAATACGTCCTTTCTTTTTGGTAATGTCAAAACAGGTGGGACTCTTCCTCAAATACTAAGGTTAATCAATAACCCTAAAGATACGTGAGAAAACAGGAGACAACAGCAAATGAAAAACTCTGCAGAAATACGTTTATGTTAGCATTCAGTATAAGTGAAAACTTTAAGCTATGTAAGCACTTATACCTTTTAGGACAGATTATCATGAGACCTAAAACAGCAGTCTCCCTCTCAGAGTATATGAGTACCATGAGCCATAGTATGGAAGGAAAGCTGACTTTGTTTACAGCCATCCTTACACAAACCTCTGGAAAATGAGAATATTTTATTAATAAGCAACATATTATTTGTTTGGGGTTCAAAGGGCAATCAAGTGAATTTTTAGAAAGACTAAACACTCAAAACTGTCATTTAAGTATAATGAATAAAGAACTGCAAAGGTTTTGCTCAGCACATAAATAGTATCTCCTTAAAAGGAAATGCTTATTGCTTGTCCCACATTGATTATTAGTATATTAGGGAACACAATATTGTGCCTGTCAAATTAGATAGCCAAGGAAATCTATTAAGAAAATCTGCTACATTTCTTTTTCAGGCAAAAGAGTAAATCAGAGCTCTCTTGCATCAGTCCATATGGTAGCAATGAAAGTGCAGCAGTAGCCAGTCCTACTCCTTACACTGTCACCCTCTCCTGCTGACCAGTATTTTGGAAATACAGCTTTCATTGAAAAGTGTATTGCTGTCATGGTTGCTCAGAAGTCCTTGGAAACATGAACAGAAGGCAAAGTTGGTACCTGGGTATCTTGCAGAAGGCTCAGAACAACCATTCTAATCAGTTAAAATTGCCTCATTTAACTCAGGAGAAATTAAATATCAACAGCTCTTTTAGGAAAGAGAGAGTATCTGAAAGAGTTCTACAGGTTGCTGTATGTAGTACCTCACGTGGAAAGCATTAATTCATTTTTTTTTTCCCTCTTCAAAATAAGGAAATGATATATAGGGAAAAAAATCATAATATTGAGGAACATGCGAAACAGTAAATAACAAACAAAAGGTCTTGCCTTCTCCCAGGTAAGATAACAATTAAAATATTTTGCTGTAAAGGCCAAGTCTGTATTGAGTAAGGAAAAAAATGTTTCTTAGCTAACACTGATATCCTAGACCCCCGATGGATACAGATAAGCAGATGAGGATTTTATGGTTTATAGTTTATGCTAGCTAGCAGGATGATGTAAGTCTTCTATCAGAAATGCTGTATTTGACCATACTACCTCTCCATGAGAGGCCACTGCTGACAGAGATCCAGCTGGAGAGCTTCTGACATGAAGGTGGGGTCTGCCCAGCTCTATAGTATCTCCCTCCCATCCCAGGATTAGGACAGCCTTCTAAAAGCTCTGTCTCAGCAGAAACCTCCATTATCTCATACAAGGTGTGGCTGTTATTGATTTTAGAAGGAACTGTTTTAAAATCATGCTTGAATGGAGACAAACTTGACAACTAATCATATGATGTGGAAAATGGGAATGAAAATAGAAAGCAACAGGATCAGGATTTCAAGATGGGTTTGGAAAAATACTGTCTGTAAGGGGGAAGGGGAGGAAAGGGGAGAAAAAATTATATATATATATATAAATATATGTATATATATATATAAGCTGCTTCATTGTCTCTTTTTCATTGTGCCTTGTGCCTACTACCTTATGAATTTATTGACCTCTCCTTCTCCCCTCCAGAACTTTCACTGACACTCTTCTGAAAGGTTGCACATACTGTAGTTTTACTCTCAGCTATCTTTTTGTTGACTTACAAATTATGACTATCCTCCGCACTGATTAAACTTTTCCCAGAGTGGTGTCTGTTTGTTTGTTTGTTTGTTTTCTAAATTGTATATGTGCACTCCATTGACTTTGATGGAGGTACTTCAGTGTACCTGAGACAAGTATTTGGCAAATAATTACCATATATGTATGAAAACATAATATTGTGTCTTTAAGATTAATTTGTGTAGCTAAATGTCTGTCTTTTAATATCAATGTGAGCAACAGTAAGAGAAATGTTAGCCGGTTACATTTATTTAAACTGGTTGAACTACTCTTCCAGATACTTGCATCAACCATTAGTGTCTAGATAGTGGTAAATGGTAAAGAAAATATGCAAATTTAACTCACTGTTAATTTTGTTGACTTGGAGGTAGAAGTTTTCAAGATTCTCACTGACAGTTGGAATGCTCTTCAGTTGATTGAAGGAGAGATCCAACTCAACCAGTGATGTGATATTGAAGACGTTGCCTGGTATTCCAGAATCTGTTAATTTATTGTGGGATAAACGTAAATATTGCAGGGTTTTAAAACCTTGGAAATACTCATCAGGAATGTTGGAGATCTGGTTATTGTCAAAATACAGCATAAGCAAGGAGTGAGGCAGTCCTGTTGGTAGCTTTGTGAGTCGATTGAAGCTTAAGTCAAGATACAAAAGTGAATTCAGGCCTTTAAAAGCCCCAGAAATAGAATCTGCTTTCAGCTGGTTGTTCTGGAGGTGAATGACAGTCAGATTTGCCAGCCCCTCAAGTGCACCGGGATTAACTTTTGTGATCTTGTTGTGACTTAACTGCAGGTCATCCAGAGTTTTGGGGAGTGGTCCAACAGCTTCAGTCAAATTGTTGTAATTAATGTGAAGTTTCTTCAAATGCTTTAGTTTAGAGAAGACTCTTCCCTTAATTTTTGAATTTTCCAAATGGTTGTGATCTAGGATCAGCCACTGTAGGTCTGTTACATTATCAAATGTGTTTTCTTCAATGCCCTCAATCATATTGTTTCGAAGATAAAGGTATTTTATTCCACTTGGTACAATTGGAATGGTTTTCAGTTTAAGATTGTCACAATACATTGCAGTAGGGTAGCTTAAAGGACAATTACATTCTGGAGCACACACTGCTGAGGATGGCCCAAAAGGATCATAACCATAATCATCTGCAGGACCATAGTCATATTGGCAAAAAATGCCACTAATCAACACCAGAAAAATGGGCAGTGAGTTTAAAGTCATCTTTGAAATGTATCTTGTCCCTGTATAGTGGAGGGGGATAAAAAAGTTACAATTCTGATTTTTTTTCCAACAATATTTGAAATTTTAGAACACAAAGAATATGATTCAGAACTAATCAATTCAGGCTTCCCATATAAAGCTATTAAATAATAAAAGTATATTACTTTGTTAGTAATGCGCAGTTGCTATTACGAATTTACAGTCCCTGTTTTGTTATAAACTGCCTTTATAGTGTGAAACTGAAGGTTATTCTGCTGTTGCAAATAACACATTTTTAAAGTCATACTGCAGCCATTCATCAAGTTACAATAAGGATGATAATGTCCAACTTTTCTAAACTTGGCACAGAAGAGTTTCCAATTTTGCTGAAGGCCATGTTCAGAGATAGTTTTGCCATTTAAATTCTATCAAGCTTTCATTGCTATTACTAATATGTTAGAATTCCTCATTTTTAAATAACGTGGTATTTTCTATTAAGTTCAAAAAGGTCAGGAAAGTTACAAACTGAGAGGGATGGTCTGCTATATAGTTTGTTGTTAAATTCCAGTAGCTTGAAATATTTTATTCTCCCATTTCCTCTAAAGAAAGGTGGGAATGTTTCATATTCAGAATAACAAACTCATAGAAACATAGTGCATGTTCTCTTGGATCTGTCAACCAGTACTACATATAGTACTACATATGGTGCATGAGTATAATCTCTATCTAATAGTGGTCTACAGTGGATCTGATATGACTGCACTTCAGATAGTGTAAGTATTCTTGCAAAGTCGATGTATAACAATGATTGTGATAATTACATTGTGTCACCATTCTAAATAAATAGATCAATAACATACTTGCTTTGCATAGGTGGCCTTCTAGATCACATATAGCTAAAGGATGTTTTAGTGTCTTTGGGTATGTTTTGTTGTGATACAATATGAGTGATCTCACCTTACTTTTTAAAGGCGTACTTCATAAGATATTAATCTATTAGTATATCACAATCTTCATAGATTAATATCTTGACAATGTTTCTTACTACCTACATGGAGTCTGTGTTATAAAGTCAGTGAACTAACTTTGCTTTTCACTGGTGAAAGTGTACTCAACTACTGTTTAAAGAGTGAGACAATTAAGAATATCCTTAGAACAATCATGTTCTCAAGTAATTTCAGACAGCATGTGGAGCCTTTAAACAGACCACCAGGCATTGATCTCAGATCTAGGCAGTCTTCCAGCAAAGTCAGCCTTGTTATTGGCACTGTTTCATGGAACACAGAATTATACCTAACGTTGAAATGCAGGATCATTGCTAGAAAGTCTTCTTTAACTAAATTGCCTTGCTTTTATTGACTTGATAAAAGCCACATAACAGCTCAACTAAAGTAACTCTAAGCAGGGCCTATTGATCTAGTGCAGAAAAAGGACTTTTTTTTTTTTTTTAATTTGGTCAATCACCCCAAAAGCCCCTCTGATGGATATTAAACGTTTGTCTTCTGGATGAATAGGAGGATTGCATATCTTTTTCCATGGTGTTGGTTTCATCACATTTACCTAATTACAAACTATTGGATAGAGAATCAATCAAATGTGAGTTGTCAGTGTAATTTTCTTTGTTCTTTATTACTGTATGGGAACATGAAAACTCTATCTTCAGTCCCCTGCTGGTATAAGTAAGTACGTCTTCTCTGAAAGAAAAGTTACATTGACAAAATTTACCTCAAAATCTGGTCATATTTAGGTATTAAACATTAAGAACAGAAGACTAACTGCTTCTGTATTCAAAATATAAAACACCGTAGAGAACTTATTGGACTACGTTCTTTGGCCTTACAATGACATTTTTACACATCCTCCTTAATTTATAGTCTTTCTGATAAAGTAGGATAAATTTCCTATTTTAAATTCAAATTCTATTGCTCTTGTATTTTCAAATTATATTCATAATTCTTGATTTATTACTGAGGCTGACATAGTATTATATATAGTCATTATATAGGCTGACATAGTTATTTTAAAGAGTATAAAATGTTTAACTACTCTGCAAAATCCTGGAAGTAATTTGGAGTTAGACAGCAATTTTTTTGAATGATTTTATCAAAAATTTAAAAATTTAGATGCCATTTCCTTAGTGCAAAGCCATAAGTGTATGTGTCTGACATAAAATAGCACAGTAAAGTAAATAGTGTAGTTAATTTATTTATTTATGTATTTATTTTCATTCACGCTTCTAAATGTTTCTGTCAGAAATGTAAGATGTCTGTACATGACTGATCATATACACATGCTTGGTTGTTACACTGAACTATATGAATTCAAAAGATAACATCAGAATATGTTCTTAGATGTTTATCTTATAAGCATTCTTGAATGGATTGCTTGTGTCTGTTCTACTCAGTTATGTTGTAAAATACCTGTGAAAACATTTATGAAGTTGCTCAGGCAACATGCCAAAACATACTAAATGACAAATCCACAAATCCACAAATTTGGAAAAATGCTTACTATAGTAGAGTAGACAAACTATTCAAATTATTTTGGAACCTATACTGCCTTAGTTCTAAAATTGTTGTGAAATAAAATAAATATAAATTTATGGTACCACTATAATTAATATAAATATACCTTAATTCTGCAGCTTAATGTTTTACACAATTTGCATAAGTTATCATTAAGAAGTTTCAATAGGATATTTCAAATGTGCCTTAAAAACTAAATTATTCAAAGTATGTATAATTTTCCTCTTGTTGTTTACTTCATTAAATATTTAAGTGTCTGGATGCCTTGTCTTTTTGTGAAATGAAACAAAATGATTTAACAAACAGAGTGCTATGGAGCTATTACTAATAGACTATGAATGAGTAAGTAAGGAATGAATAGTCTTAAAAAATATATTTGTACTGTACATCAATTCTTCTTTTGAAGTAGAACAAAACAGACTTGAAATGAGTGCAAGATTTATGCACAAAACTTGAGGTCATTTTAGGGAAACTAGAAAAGTAAATGTACTAAACAACTGTTGATTTGTGTTCAATTTACAAATTGGCAAACTTATCCTGACATGTTTTCACATTCATATTACAGCTACGTTTAAATAGCTTAACATTACAGTTAAAACATGCAGAAACACTTACCTTACTGCCTTGAAGCTGCTTTCGTTAATTCCCAGAGCAGATGCAATAAGGGACTGTATCGACCAATATATGCTGTAAACAGTGTCAGGAGGTAAAAGTCTGCCAGATCCTCTGTGTTACAAGAGAAGAAAAAAAAAAAAAAAAAAAAGCCCTAGTCACGCTGTTCTCTGAAGCTGCTATGTCATCATGGTGATCTTGTGGTGTGGCATGTACAAAAATGCAGCTCTCTAATGAAGTGCAGGTGGATACCATATTTTGTACAAGGACAACCCATCTGCTCTTCCTGTGGGATGAGAGAATGATAAGTGTTCAGAAACCTGAAAAAGTTTAGACCACTAGCCACAGCCTTATACAAAGATTTTTTGTATTTTAGAGGGAAAATATTTTCCTTTATAAAACAAATTGTAAACAGACTTTTGTTTCCCAACTTATTTTATACTGCTAGACATGAGTTAACAAATAGCACTAAGACCTCAGTGCTGCTGTATTTCTTTAGCCAAGTGACTCATTCATTATTTTTTTTATTATTATTTTTTTTAATATCTTATGTGCACATTAAAACATCCTTAATAAAACTTTTAGCTTAAGGACCAGATTAACAGATGTAAAATTATCTTTGAATTACAACCTTTTTCTCAGCATTAAATAAGGAGTTCAAAGTTTGTTCTACAAAGCTTAGGAATTTACATGGTCTGTAACATTTCTTTGGTGATTAAATGCATGTCTGTTTAGTACAAACACATCCGAGGAACTTTTTTTTTTCAGCAGTTACTGTAAACTCACTTTATACGTTTGTTCATTTTTGCACTTACGACTTTCTCCTGCTTTTCAGAATCTGGAACTACTCAGCTTTACATTGTCTGTTTCTCATTCCGTGGATATAGTTCAAGAATGCATCTTACAGCTTGGAGGAGAATGTTATTTTCACTGGGAAATGCCAAAAAAATAATGCACTAAGACAGTAACTGTTTAAAGTGGATCCTAATGTTTCTGTGAGAACCTTCCCTTATCTCTAATTGGATATCTTCCCTTTTTATGGGATGCAAGCTCTCTGTTCTAAAGTTGGATGGAGACAAATGTGCATACAGAAAGCACATACATTTTAAAGAACCTTGGGTGTTTAATTACATATAACTGTAATTATCAAGTTTCTTGTTGTTGGTGGTGGTTTGTTTGTTTGTTTGCTGTCTGTTATCACCTGTATGGGGTAAATTGCTTTTTCCATAACTTTTTGTAATCCATTCCTTTGCTAAATTTAGTTTTGTCTTAACTCACATGATAATGCAGGGAATGAGACCAGCTACTTCTGTGGAAAGTCATGGTACAGGATTTAGTTAGGCTGGAGAACCCTAGCAGTGTCTTGCAGCAGAGAAGCCTGGATGGGGGCTTCCACTGAGATCTGATGATGATGCATCTGGGCCACCATGCCTGTGGGGGTCACTGGGAGCAGGGAAAGGTTGGACATAATTCAGTGCCCTTCACAGAGAATGTGAAAGACACAACATCGTTACAGCCCCCTGGGCTACAATTCCTGTTTCTGCCATAACAAAATTAGCATACAAATTTACGCAAGACAGAGTACCAAGTATCAGTTCAGTTCTGAGGGAGTAAATTTTACTCTTTTGATGTTCTGACATCATGCTGGTCACTGTGGCATGGGAGAGCCATTTACATATTAAGAAACAGAGGCTGAAGACAGACCATAGCTACACTGTTTGAATGATGTAAATCAGTTAAATGGTTAAGAGAATGTGAAAACTCCTCCCATTTAAAGCCATGGGATTGCCATAGTAAACTAAACTAAGTAGGTGAAATGTGCATGGGATCAGGACTGGAAATGTAAAAGTGGACAAAGCTGTTGTTGTCCTGTGCATGGACAAATGGAGACCAGATGGAGTTTCTCATACACAGTACGATACTTATCTGAAAATAACTTCTTTAGTTTCAGTTGACCATGGAAAACCTAAACTGTAGCCTTGACTGCAAATGGAACAATAAACAGGAGTATTGAGCAAATGATCTATCTGGAATAAAGAAAACATTCTGAGTACAGAAAGGGATGCCTTGGAGTGTCTGGGGAATTGCTCTGGGGAAGAAGGTACAGCAAACTGAGCAATGGTGAATAACATTTGTAAAGACAATTTAAAAATCCACAGGAAAGATACTGGATGTATAGATTCAGGGCTTCGTGTCCAGACATGTACAGGGCTGGAGAGGGCCAAGAAGTCTGGTAGATCTTAATAAAAGGATCTGAAAGCAAACCTCACTGCAAGCATATCACTTTGCTGTAAGTCAGATCTAGCTTTCAGGAATTGTGAGTTACAATACCACTATTTTCTGTCTTCAGTCATTAGTGATAACCCTTCTGCCTTTTCTCTCTTGTAAAAAGTACCTTCTTAATAACCCCTCCTAATCTGTGGTTTGTTTTTTTTTTGTTGTTGTTTGTTTGTTTCTGTCCTAATTTTCTAAAAATATTCTAGTTGCTGAAACTTAATAGATATTACCTATGACAACTGCTTCTTTCTAGTCTTAAAACTGTACATATCTGGTACTGAGTAGAGTACATCAGTGCTTAATTGTGACTAAACTTCAACTCTGTGAGTACTTATTCAGAAGCAAGTACCGTTTCCCTAAGAGCCAAGAGATTTGAGTGATTTAAGAATATGATATCTGGGTTCTAGAACCATATAGCCCCAGACAGTGGTTGTGGAACTTTTCAAATTGCCACATAAATGGAGTTTTAATTTTTTTCACTGTTCTCTTTTAATTTAAATATCTCTCTCAAAATGAAATGAAGGCCAGTTCATTTTAAATGTCTATTTTTACTGCAGCAGAAGGTAAAGAAATATCGATTAAGGAAAAAGTTCATTCCATGGGCACCATAACATAACCCACAAATTATAAATAAATGGTACGGTGTTTGTTGTGAGTTATTGCAAATGTGTGATGTTTTCCACATCTCTACATAGTAATTGTATAGCCGGTGAGCCTATATACAGATAATAAACAAAAATATGATATTGGCTCAAACCGCCAGTAATAATTAGTTAAATGTTTTTGTGAAATTCTGCAGCACTTTGAAAATATTGCTTAAGGCTGACTCATATCAAATGAGTTCCACTAAAAACAATTCAGTTCCAGATTCTGAAGGCTGTAGGTGCTTATTATTTCTTCATCTGAAAACTTCCTTTCCTCCAAATTGAAATTTTATTTATTCAGCCTCTACAGTGCACTTACACGTTAAATGGAAATTTTTAGAGCACATATTATAAGCATTACAAAATTTGTGGTGATCCAAATCCTTTTTTCCCTTTCTCCTAAAAAGGAAATAACAGCTTTGGAAATTTACAAAAATGGTAGTAGTGGTACAACCTATTAGCAGACCACAACAGATATTTTAGTTGAATATGGATTTTTGTTTTTGTGGTTCTGAGGAATTCCTTACTGTTTTACTTCAGACTTGACTGTGTCTATATTTGAGTACTCTCCATTGCTTTTCAGACTGTTTTTTGTACTAATCTGCACTTAATTCGACACAAATCGTCAATGACAAAATTCCTTTTAGTTGATTCAAAACTTGACCACATCTCTTGTATGTTAAGAGAGACTAAGGTTATATTAGCCTCTATGTTAGTAGAGACTAAGGTTAGTAACTGTTTTATAAACATATATAAAGTCATGTAGCCTTGGAACATGAACCAACTCAGATAATTCTAAAATAAAGAGTATGAGAAGATATCAAGGAATTTTGGTGAATTTCTGGGAAAGTTGTGGTTACAGTTAAAAGTTACAAAGTATTAAACAGCACAGATAACTTATTACAGAATCACAGAATCACAGAATTGTAGGGGTTGGAAGGGACCTCAAGAGATCATCGAGTCCAACCCCTCTGCCAAAGCAGGTTCCTTAGAGCAGGCTGCCCAGGTTGGCATCCAGACGTGCCTTGAATATCTCCAGAGAAGAAGACTCCACAACCTCCCTGGGCAGCCTGTTCCAGTGCTCCATCACCCTCACTGTGAAGAAGTTCTTTTGCATGTTGGCACAGAACTTCCTGTGCTCTATCTTGTGGCCATCACCTCTTGTTCTATCCCCACAAACCACTGAAAAGAGGTTGGCCAAATCCCTCTGTCTCCAACACCTCAGGTATTTATAAACATTGATGAGATCCCCTCTCACTCCAGGCTGAACAGACCCAAGTCTCTCAGCTTTTCTTCATAGGGAAGATGCTCCAGGCCCCGTATCATATTTGTGGCCCTCCACTGGACTCTTTCCTGGAGATTCCTGTCTTTTTTGTACCGGGGAGCCCAGAACTAGACACAGTACTCCAGGTGAGATCTGACCAGGGCAGAGTAGAGGGGGAGGATCACCTCCCTTGACCTGCTGGCCACGTTCCTTTTAATGCACGCCAGGATCCCATTGGTCCCCTTGGCCACGAGGGCACACTGCTGGCTCATGGTCAACCTGTCATCCACCAAGACCCCCGCTTATAGGGAAAGAAAGATCTAGGCATGGCAAACTTGGTTAGCTTACTGACTAACATTCATATATAACAATGCTCTACCTTCATAGACCTCCTTTGAAAATCATTAGCTTCTTGCATCTTCTTTTAATTTAGACATTACCAATGTCTTTCTTCATTCAAATCACTAAAGTTTAAGGCCAGGAAGGTTGTTGCATCCCAATTTGTCATACATCGCAAAACATTAAACTTTATTCTGTTTCTGCTGTATTAAATCCAATAAAATGTCTTTGCCTACATATGATCCAGATAGCATATAGCCATGATCTAAGACCAAAAAAATTTTAGAGTTTTTTAGTTTGATGCAAAAACCTTTCACTTGTTAAATAAATAAATAAATAAATAAATCGTTGGCTCTGGTAACTCTTTTTCCTAACAGATGAAAGAAGCTGTAAGGCTTGCTACCATTAAAGAATACCTTCTAGCACATGGTCATTTCTTAATCTTCCGTTAGATCATCAAGAAAATAAACTAAAACAAACAAACAAAAAACAGACTAAACACTTGATCTTCTGCCTTCCATTTTAGCTATCCTTTCCGTGAAGTTTTTTTTTTTTCCTTTTGCTACAGCTATATGTGTCACTATTTTACACAAAGATGAAGATGCCTTTAATTCCTCCTTGTTCTTTGTTATACAGCCAACATTTGCATAAGTGGTTTTTGTGACTTAATGGTCTTATTAGTTCATTTCTGTGTCTTTTTTTTCCATTACGGTTTCCCTACTGGAAACCGAAAATTTCCTTACTGAAAAATAAGAGTTCCTTACTGGAATTGGTTTCACAAGCTGGCAGGTTATGATGGGATACTCAGCACTGTCCCATTTGTGGGCAGAGAGTTGCTTTCTGAGGCAAAGTTGGACATTGAGACTGCCAGTTATGTAAGTTTTATTTATCAGAGATTTCACAGTTTTCATCCTTGTGTCTGCTAGTATGTACTTCCAGGTATCACTCAGTAATGGGGGCCTGATAGAAAAGAGGACCTGCTCAAGTTGTGCAGACCTAAGGCATCCCCAGTCTAAATATTAGTTTTACTGTTTCTCCTTCAAGCATAAACATCAAGCAACTTTAGGTTTATGAACTTAACAGAGTTGCCATGTTATCCAGGAACAGTAGCTCCCAGTTCATAGAGCATACAGGGTGGTCCTGGGGATTTGGCTCCTTATGTTTGTGCATGCACCTGCAGCACGCAGCACGTGCTGGCACATCCTGCTCTACAAGACCTCAGTGGGAGTGGGAACTGCTTCCTCCTGCAAAGCTGGCTAGCTGTATCATGCTTCTCCATGACACGCTGTCTACAACTAAGTTCCAACAGGGATTTGAAATAGACAGGTGAATCTGGTGAATAAAAAATAAATAAATAAAAAATGCAGGGCTGGTGCTGCAGTCAGGGATTTGGCTACTTAGACCATTGGACTTGCTTTGAGAAACCTGGTCTACTGGAATTAGATGGGGTCCATCTGTATGAGGAGGGAAAGAACATCTTTAGTTACAGACTTGCCAAGCTGGTGAAGAAAGCTTTAAACTAAAGCTACCAGAGTAGGAGAATGTTGATGCTGACATTAACTATTGCTGCCCATAGATGCAGCACAAAAGTATGCCAACCAGTAAGTCAGTTTCATTAGAGGTCCAACTCAAATGCCTCTATGCAAACTCACACAGCATAGGAAATAAGCAGGGTAAACTGTAATTTTTATCCCAGTCTCAGGGCTGTGATATTACAGTCCTCAGTGAGATGTGGTGGGATGGCTCACATGACTGGAGTGCTTGAATGGATGGCTACAGGCTATTCGGGAGAGATAGGGAGGGAAGAAGAGGAGATGGGGGTAGCCCTCTACTTTAGGGAAGGTCTGGAGTGTATGGAGCTTAGTTATGGCGATGAAAGGGTTTAATGTCTCTGCGTAATGATCAGAAGAAAGGCCAACAAGGAAGATATTAAGGTAGGAGTATGTTATAGACCAATGAACCAAGCTGAAGAAGCAGGCAAAATATTCTGTAAGCATCTAGAAGTGTAAATCACTAGCACTCATTCTCATGGGAGACTTCAACTTCCCAGGTGTCTACTGGAAATAGGGGAGAAGGAGAAAACTAGGAGATTCATGGAATTTGTGGAGGATTACTTCCTGTCTCAGGTGATGAGGGAACTTACTAGGGAAGGTGCTCCACTGGACCTCGTGCTTGTTAACAGAGAAGGTCTCAAGGCTGATGTGATGTTTGGAGACTGTTTCAAGCACAGTGACAATGAGATGATAGAGTTCTCAGTCCTTGGGGAAGCAAGACTAGCAGTCAGCAGAACTGCTACTTTGAATTTTCATAGGGCTGATTTTATCCTATTTAAGGACCTGGTTGACAGGTCCCTTGGGAGAGAGCTTTAAAGAATGAAAGAGTCCAGGAAGGCTTAATATTCCTCAAGAAAGAAATCCTGAAGGCACAAGAGCAGGCTGGCAGGCTGTCCCTATGTGCTTAAAGGTGAGCTTGTGGGATAGAATACTAGCCTAGCTAAATAGACAGCTTCTTCTGGAACTTGGGAAAAAAAAATACCTTTGGAAGAATGGAAGAAGGGGCCAGTAACTGAAGAGGACTACAAAGGTGTTGTGAGGTTATGCAGGGAAGAAGTTAGAAGTGCCAGAGCCCAGCTAGAGCTTAACTTTGCAAAAATGTTTTTATAATTGCACAAACAAGAAATGGAAGATTAAGGAGAATCCCCATTCTTAACAGGCGGAAGGGGGGAAACATAATGACGAGATGAGGAAAAGGCTGAGGTACTTACTGCCTTATTTGCCTCTGTCTTTATTAGTAAAACTAATTCTACTCAAGGTACCCATCCCATTGAGCTAGAAGACAGAGACAAGGAGCAGAATGAAGCACTTTCAATCCAAGATGAAATGGTTAGCAACCTACTATACCACTCAAATACCCACAAATCTATGGGATCAGATAGTATCCACCATAGGGTACTGAAGGAGTGACTTACCAAGGTCCCAGCTGACTGGGCGTTGGTGAATGTGACACCCACCTGCAAGAAGGGCAAGAAGGAGGATCCAGGGAATTATAGGCCTGTCTGTCTGACCTCAGTAAAAGGGAAGGTCACAGATGACATCTTGAGTGCCATCACACACCATGCACAAGAGAACCCAGCCAGCACGGGTTTACGAAAAGATGGTCCTGCCTGACTAGCTTGATCTCTTTCTATGAAAAGATGACCCCCTAGCGGACAAGGGAAGGGCTGTGGAGATTTCTTACATGGACAGTAGCAAGGCATTTGATACTATTTCCAACAGCCTTCTGCTAGAACAACTGGCTGCTCATGGCTTAGATGAATGTAGTGTTTGCTTGGTGAAGAACTATCTGGCTGACCGTGCTCAGAGAGTCATAGTGAATGGAATTAAATCCATTTGGCAGCCAGTTACAAGTCGCATTCCTCATGGTTCAGTTCTGGAGTCAGTTTTGTTTTACATTTTTATCATTGATCTGGATAAGGGGATTGAGTGCACCCTCAGTAAGTTTTCAGATCACACTAAGTTTGGTGAAAGTGTGGATCTGTTTGAGGGCAGGATGGCTTTTCAGAGGTATCTGGATAGACTGGATTTATGCTCTGAGTCCAATCCCATGACTTTCAACAAGGCTAAGTGCTGGGTGCTGCACTTGGGTCATAACAACCCCATGCCGCAATATAGGCTTGGGGAAGAGTATCTGGAAGGTTGCCTGGCAGGAAAGAACCTGGGGCTGCTAGTTAACAGCCAGCTGAGCATAAGCCAGCAGTGTGCCCAGGTGGCCAAGAAGGCCAATGGCATCCTGGCTTTTATCAGAAATAGTGTGGCCAGCAGGACGAGGGAAGTGATCCTCCCTCTGTGCTTCTGTACTGGTGAAACAACACCTTGAATACTGTGTTCAGTTTTGGGCCCCTCACTACAAGAATTATTCTGAGTTGCTTGAGAGTGTGCAGAAAAGAGCAGCAAGGCTGATTAAGGGACTAGAAAGCAAGACTTATGAGGAGCAGCTGACAGAACCGGGGATGTTTAGTCTAGAGAAGAGGAGACTGAGGAGAGATCTCACTTATCACTCTCTAAAACTACCTGAAGGAAGGTTGCAGTGAGGTGGGTGTTGGTCTCTTCTCAGATAACAATTGATAGGATGCAATGGAATGACCTCAAGCTGCACCAGGGGAGGTTTAGATCAGATATTAGGAAGAATTTCTGCATGGGAAGGGTGGTTAGGCATTGCAATGGGCTGCCCAGGGAGGTGTTGGAGTCACCACCCCTGGAGGTATTTAAGAGATGTGTGTCTCTGGCTTTTAGGGACATGGTTTAGTGATAGACTTGTAGTGTTAGGTGGGTTTTTAGGCTTGATCTTGAAGGTTTTCTCCAACCTAAATGATTCTGTGATCCTATGATTACTTATCTATTATTATCTACTATAACATTAGTTGTTACTTTATTCATTAATTCATTCATTATAAAATTATTTTTCCTGGGACTGATGGCAGATTAGCAAGCTTGTAGCTTTAGTATTTACCTATCTGTAGTCCTCAAATACTGCACTAATGGTCTGGTAGTCCCAGGCTCATGAAAATAGACTTAGAATGAACCAAAGATCTCTTACACAGCTTTGTAAAACATTTAGGTACAAATTACTGTCATATCCCAATTTAAAAATGTTTATTACTAATAAATATTATTTATTTATTTCCCCTTAAGAGTTAACATCATCATTCTCACATGATGAAAGTACTTCGGCCTGATGAAAGTATGTCAGTCTACTCCTCTCCAAATGCAGAGGAACAATTTTTACTGACTTTATTTACATATTTAATTACTATGAATATTTTTGTGTCTGTTTAGCTGTGGCTTTATAAAATTAATAGAATTTACTTGTCATAAACTTCAGCTTCTCCTAACTATCTTCAGCCTTGCTGTCTATGGATCTTGCATTGACATCTTCAGCGCAACTCAGATTTATTTCTGTCTTATTGCCGGTATGAGCAAAGACACTATTGTATGTGTACAATGTGTGTTTCCAGCTCACAAAGCCAAATATATCCTGGGCCTCATCAAAAGGTGTAGCTGACAGGTCGAGGGAGGTGATTCTCCCCCTCTGTTCCATTCTCATGAGACCCCACCTGGAGTGCTGCATTCACCTCTGTGGCCCCCAGCAAAAGAAGGATGTGGACCTGTTAGAGCAGGGCCAGAGGAGGGCCATGAGGGTGATAAATTGGCTGGAGAACCCCTCCTGTGAAGAAAGACTGAGGGAGTTGTGCCTGCTTAGCCTAGAGAAGTCTATGGGGAGATCCTTTCAGTAGCCTTTCAGTACCTAAAGGGGGCCTACAGGAAAGATGGGGAGGGACTCTATTGTAGTGACAGGTCAAGGGGCAATGGCTTTAAACTATGAGTGTAGACTTAGATTAGATATAAGCAAGACATTCTTCACTATGACAGTGGTGAGGCATTGGAACAAGTTGCCCAGAGAAGTTGTGGATGCCCTCTCCCTGGGAGTGTTGAAGACTAGGCTGGACTGGGCTTTGGGACACCTGATCTAGTGGAAGGTGTCCCTGCGCATATCAGTGCCATTGAAACTAGGTGATCCGTAAGGGTCCCTTCCAACCCAAAATATTCTATGATTTTATGATTCTCAATATACTTTATATTTCCTCATTTTTCATGTCTCATACTTTTTTATATTCTTTCACTTCCAATTGCATTTCACTTTTCTACTGAAACAAACATGCTTATGGCTAAAATTGGCCTTTTCTGGTTGTAAAATCATGGCAGTATTTAAGGACAATCTCTTAAATTCTTTTTAAGTATAGGTATTCTTATTTTTCTTCTAATTTTTTCCTTCCATACAAATTTGTTAATCCTTTTCCTCTTTGGGGATGTTTAGCTCTTCTGAAGTACTGGCTAGAAACATGTTTTTGACCATATTAAATGGTCAACTTTGGCAACCACCAGATTCCAATCCAGTGATTAACTTGTCCTTACTCATCATAAGGAAGTTCAAAGTGGATTTACCTCATGTTGTACGCAATACTTTGTGTCTTAGAAATTGTACAGTGTTGAGAAGCTCACTAATGTTTTATTATGGGTTGCATGACATTGCTGACAACATTTCAGAAAATAAAATTTCCTATTAGAAAATATATTTGTTTTAAAAATTTCTTCATCTTGTACCTCATCAAGATTACCTCCATCTCTCTGTAAGATGTGGACCATCTCTTTTATAAATTGTCTCACATGCTGTATCTCACACTTTTGCTTCTGAGAGACAGCTAATGTAGGTGTCTACATGTATGCTAAGATTCCAAGCATTCTTTATCGTCAATGAGAATCTAGAAAATAGAGTTATGAAGCCTAGACTTAGCTCTCCTTAACACAAACACCATGACAGGATTTAATTACATAAATTCTAGTATTATTTGAGATACTATAAGATATCCAGGTCATCTGTATAGGTTATGAGAAATGGCTTAAAGATCTGTTCTATTTTCAAATGGCAACTGATGACAAAGCATAGTAATTCATATTACATAATAACAAAATATCTGTGCTCAGGCGATTGCCATTTATCAAGGTGCTTCATTCAGCTGGTGATATGAAGACATCTACTGCTGTCAGATATGTCCTGGACTGTCCAGCACATCCACATCTCCACATCACTGGCAGTTATGACTTAAGATCATGAGATCTTTTGTTGTTTGGAAAGAGTGACAGGAAATCAGGTATGTCGAAGTAATCTAAAATTACTTTAGATATGTCTGGGGACCTGATACTTCACTTGGAGCTCCAGTCCAGGAGACAGCCAATCTCTTAAAATAAGGTAATATGCCCACTTTGTGGAAATTGTTTGAATGGTATTCTCTCCAACAGTTTTCATTGCCAATTTATATTAGCTGAGTATTCAGAACAATATCTGCATTCATATATGATAGAAACAGTGTCAGGCAAAATGAGATGTACAAGGTACAAACCTGGAGACAGTCAGGATCTGTTGTCCCAAAGGTATCTTCCTTTTTTAGTTTATTTTTATTTATTTTTTATTTTTTTTACTACTTAAAAGTATAATTTTAAAAAGGGCGGAAGGGGTCAAAGGTCAAACAAAAATTTAGAAGGCAGTCTAATATTTCCATTAAGTCATTACTTGATTCCTCAGTGAGCTGTTTTCTTTTATTTTAATTAAAGTATTTTAAATCGCTTTCTTATATAATTGTATAAGTTAGAAAGGACAGAAACAGCTTATAGCTTTGAGATTTGCAACATAGGCTTTCACAGGCTTATTTTGAATTTAAACTAGACTGCTTAAGGTCTAATTTGCTCTTCATCCAACCCAGGAAGAGACAAGATAGACCAATATTTCCTTCATCCCATGTTGATGGAGGAGAATATATCCGTTTCTAGGTATAGGTTTCTTCCTCACCTCCCATAGATCTTAGAACTTTCTCTACTCAGTCTGACATATTTTTCCTTACCTCTTCATACATTTCTAATTTCAGGAAACACTTCACAATCATTTTGGTATAATTTAGCATCTGTATATTTCTATACATGTATGTCTGTTTGCTAAATGGTAAACAGATTTGGCCTCACAAATGGACATAACAGATATCTCTTTGACTTCCTAGTAGACTCTTTCATGATTTCTTAATATTTATAGTTACTTTTTCATATATAAATATATATTATGAAACAAAATGGAATTACATTTTCAGACACTTCACATTTTTGGAATAGTGGTATGTATTTAACCTAGAGGTTAAATAACCTAGAGGGAGTCTCTTCTTTCTCTCTTCAAAAGCTGGGTTGTAATTTCTCTTGGATCATAAGTATGGAAAGTAAAATATTGCATTCAAATATTGTAACTCCTCCAAGCTTTCAGTCAGATCAGAACTCCATGTTATTAGCTGCTGGTCAAAGACAAAAAAAGACAGATGTAAATTTTGCCATGAAAGGCTGAAGAAGGCATTACAACTGACTGAGAAGAAAAAATAATAATAAAGGAAAACCTTCATAGAGCACATAGGTAACAAATTTGTCAATATCTGGATAGGCCAATGCAAAATATGAATAGAACCATATTACTGAATATGAGCATGACACATTTCCCATTTAGTCTCTACTTACAATAGTAAATCAGATAGTTCCTCTGGCATTGACAAATAATTTATTACAGTATTAATTTATTTAATTTTAGAATTTATCTAGCCTGAACTAAACAATTCATAGCCATGGTCTGTGACTTACTATTCTCAGCATGTTTAAAGGAAGCCACATAGTTTTGTGGAGTGAGATAGCCTTAGAATAGAGATCGGGTTAAGCTATACTAGCTAGTAGTTTCCAGAGCTGGAAAATGGCATGATTTCACTTAATAGCAAAGACACATCTTTAAACTCTGAGCTATAATCTGGGTTTCCAATACAAAAATTAACATTAGGGTCCTAAAGTGTGTTGACTTTAGCTGATCCACAATTTGACTTTTATCAAATTATTATTTCATTATTATCATCATTTTCTCAAAATTTCTATGTGTTTTCACATGTGTGTGTGTGCATATGTCACTCTTGCTTTACACTGAAATTCTGAAGAAGATAAATGGATTATTTGCAAAAAAGGGAATAAATTCTACAGAAATAAGATCTGACTCCAAGTCTTAACAGAGTAATAATTTTTAAATGGAAAAGCTGGTTTCATAGAGGACTGTAGACACAGACTTAGAGACAGCAGTACCAATAAGACACACTATAATTTAGGTTATGTTCATATCTCATATATAACTTCAATAATGGCTAGCCAGTTGCTGTACAGCAAAATCCATTGCTTCTATTCCAATATCCTGAAAGCAGAATGAGATCTTGTTACCATAATCATACATATTCATAATAGTTTTGCTGGTAAACAGAAGGGTTTTACATGTGTTAAAGTGGTTAAATCTTTGCAACTACTACAGATTTTTGATCACAACAGTAATGAAATAACCCTGAGAGTAGCCAATAGCAGAAAACAGTATAAACACGGCAATACATTAGAAAGTCCCACACCATATTTAAAAGAACACTTGATGAGGCCTTCCTCCATTTTTTTTGTTTTGTTTTGTTTTTTATCCTACTGAGGTTTAGTCTCCCCTCTTTCTATGTCTTAGTAAAGAGGTTTCTTGAAGCATGCAAGTGATGAAGAATGACTAAGACTAGTACTAAGCACAAGTGAGAGACTGCATCATGTCCTGTATATCCAGGCCCATCAGAGAAGACTTGTGTTGTCTCAAATTGTTAACTTACCTAGGGAAATCAGAGGAGGAGCATTCTTTACAGCCAGTGGGGAATAGATGGTAGGTAATGGCCTGTGACATTCTGACTCAGGGCATGGTGATGTAAAAAATGTGTTTGATTTACCAATAAGAGTAAAAGCTCCTTGAAAGCCCCCGCTAATGTCTTGTCCCACATTCACATCCCAAAACATTTTCAGAAAAGGTATGTGCTTTTCCAAGTCTTGGAAAACAGGGTTTGGGCTACTAATTCTCTCAGGTGATGTTGAAAACTTGAATCTG
Organism: Anser brachyrhynchus; assembly: GCF_964034855.1. NCBI lineage: Eukaryota > Metazoa > Chordata > Aves > Anseriformes > Anatidae > Anser > Anser brachyrhynchus. The sequence goes on along the minus strand of NC_137694.1, from coordinate 49,430,320 downwards.
TGCCTATGTGCCTCTAAGCCAAATAAAGATCATCTTGTCTATGTCTGAACTTCCTGCTAAACTTGGAACTAAGAATGTGCTTGGAGAAGACCTCATTGATTTTCCATATTTCAAGGCTGCAAAACAGGCTGTTGGGAGTGAATGGGGGCTTTTCCAGGGTCGTATATGCCAACATATATGGTTGGTCATAGATGCCATGGATCTAGGCCCGGAGCACGCCAGCGGGCTCTGATAACACTGACAATCCCAATTCACATTCTCTGGCCATGTTGCCTCTATCCATTGACCCAGCAGCTGTATTTAAACTCAGTCTCAAAACCCAGCTGTGGACATGCTTTAGATGGTTTTCTACCTTGCCAGTCTTGATATTGACTTGACATTTGAGTGTGATCATGGATGTGCCTCCTATTTACAGATCTGTCTCTGGACTGTTGGCCAGCCCTCTTTACAGTCACTGAACCACTCTGCTTTTCTTGATCAGGTGCTATGGGACTGCGCACCTTGTTGAGGAGGATGTTGTCCTGCCTTGTGTGACCACTGGTGGAAACAAAGACCTGCTGCTCCACCTGGACTGTCACTAGTCCATGGGGCCAGATGGGATCGGCCCGAGGGTGTGAGGGACTTGGTGGATGTGATTGCTGGGCTGCTTTCCATCGTCTATCATCAGTCATGATCATCCAGAGAAGTCCCGGATGACTGGAGACTTGCTAATGTAACACCCATCTATAAGAAGGATTGTAAGGAGAACCCAGGGAACTCCAGACCTGTCAGCCTGACCTTGGTGCCAGGAAAGGTAATGGAGCAGGTCATCTTGAATGCAATCACACAGCATGTGTGGGACAGTCAGGGGATCAAGCCCAGTCAGCATGGGTTCATGAAAGGCAAGTTCTGCCTGACCAACCTCATCTCCTTCTATGACCGGGTAACCCATCTGGTGGATGAGTGAAAGGCTGTTGATGTAGTCTACCTAGACTTCAGCAAGGCCTTTTACACGGTATCCCACAGTATTCTCCTGGGGAAGCTGGCAGCCCATGGCTTAGACAAGTATACCCTTTGCTGGGTTAAAAACAGGCTGGACAGCAGGGCCCAGAGAGTGGTGGTGAATGGAGTGAAATCCAGCTGGTGACTGGTCACCAGTGGTCTCCAGGGGTCAGGTTGGAGCCTATCCTCTTCAATATCTTTATTGATGATTTGGATGAGGGAATTGAGTGCACCTTCAGTAAGTCTGTAGACGACACCAACTCGGGGGGGCAGTGTTGATCTGCCGAGAGGGTAGGAATGCCCTGCAGAGGGACCTGTACAGTTTGGATTGATGGGCAGAGGCCAATGGGATGAGGTTCAACATGGCTAAGTGCTGGGTCTTGTACTTTGGCCACAACAACCCCATGCAATGTTACAGGCTTAGAGCAGAGTGGCTGGAAAGCTGTGCAGAGGAAAAGGATCTGGGGGTGTTGGTTGACACTCGCCTGAACATGAGATGGCAGTGTGCCCAGTTGGTGAAGAAGGCCAACGGCATCCTGGCTTGTATCAGGAATAGTGCAGCCAGCAGGACCAGGTTAGTGATTGTCCCCCTGTACTCAGCTCTGGTGAGGCCACACCTCGAGTACTGTGTTCAGTTTTGGGCCCCTCACTACAAGAAGGACATCAAGGCCCTAGAGTGTGTCCAGAGAAGGGCTACAAAGCTGGTGAAGAGTCTGGAACAAGAGTCTTATGAGAAGCCACTGAGGGAATGGGGGTTGTTTAGTCTGCAAAAGAGGAGGCTCAGGGGAGACCTTATTGCTCTCTACAGCTACCTGAAAGGAAGTTGTGGGGAGCTGGGGGTCAGCCTCTTCTTGCAGATAACTAGTGATAGGAGAAGAGGGAATGGTCTCAAGTTGCACCAGGGGAGGTACAGGTTGGAAATTAGGAGAAATTTCCTCTCAAAAGGAGTAGTTAGGCATTGGAACGGGTTGCCCAGGGAGGTGGTGGAGTCACTGTCCCTGGGAGTGTTTAAGGAAAGGCTGGATGTGGTGCTTAGAGACATGGTTTAGTGGGTGACATTGGTGGTAGGGGAGTGGTTGGACTAGATGATCTTGGAGGTTATTTCCAATCTTAATGATTCTATGATTATATTCAGTTGAGTATTGTAGCCTGAAAATGAATAATAAGTTCAAGTATGGTATACCTTATATGATACACTTTAATACTATTGAATCCATAACAAAAAGAGCTGGGAAAAGTACTGGACATTTTCTCGTTTTAATGTTGAATATGAAAATATAAAGTTTTCTGAATTGTAGCCATTTACGCAGAGAAAGCCATATATCTTCTATTGTCCATTTTGCCAATTGCTAGAAGCAACAAAACACACTAATTCCAAAATATATTTGTGAGTATAAGCACAATATCATATCATGTATCAGAAATGATAATTTGCAATTCCCTTCATCCAGGCTTGGGCCAAATACACTACTTGGGACAAATCTTTGTGTCAGATTGTTCTGACATGTTCTGGAGGTGGTTAAGGTAGTTTTTTGTTTGTTTGTTTGTTTGTTTTGTTTGTTTGATAGTTTAAAAGCAGCTCAGGCCATGGGTGGCATCTTTCCTTCCTTCCTTCCTTCCTTCCTTCCTTCCTTCCTTCCTTCCTTCCTTCCTTCCTTCCTTCCTTCCTTCCTTCCTTCCTTCCTTCCTTCCTTCCTTCCTTCCTTCCTTCCTTCCTTCCTTCCTTCCTTCCTTCCTTCCTTCTCTCTCTCTCTCACTTTCCCTCTCTCTTTCTCTCTTCCTCTCTTTCTCTCTACCTCTCTTTCTCTATTTCTCTTTCTCTCTCTCTCTCTCTCTTTTTTTTTTTTTCTTTTTTTGTCTGCAAAAGTGAATTCCCATCTGTAGCTTTCTGGTCCTCTAACTGAAAACATTGGAAATACTCATGTCAGTAAATGTTGGTAGACTCAAGGCCCACATTGCTTGTTATTTCCCAAAACTTCTTCACTGTGTTGCTTGCTGCTCTCCTACATGTGGATTCAGAAATTTGGCATCATTGCTTTTCTTTACACTGTAGATACTCTGATTTTGCAATTAGTTCCCTTTATTTCTTAATTTTATTTTTCAATATTATGGTATAATCCAAAACAGTATGTCCATATATATATATATGTATAAAATATGATTAAAAAAATAGCAGTTTTCATAGTTTTGTCCAATTCCATTCTTTGGTCCAGAGATTTAAATAAGTTCCAGTTTAAGAAGGAAGTAACAGAGCATTAACATTCTTTTTGTATGCTGGTTTAAGACACCCACATAGAGGTAATCTCCAAAATTTTTAAGTGCCACAATGTATACACCAAGTAAGGGAACTTCCTGACAAAACAGTTTTGAAGGAAATCATACCACATCTTCCAAGTATCTGAGAAAGGAAAGTGTGGTGTTTAACAGGCAGGGTCATCAGCCTTCTGTAGTGCCTGTGTCCAGACTGATCCTCAGGCTCTTAGGGTACGTTAACAGTGCTTAACAACCAGAGCAGGAAGCAGGGCAGGAGACTAAAGGCTGGTTTATGTCACCTTATATGTATCCATTGGTGAGTATGGCTGTTAAGAGTGTTTGTGTTGAGTTTAATTCAAACACAAAAGCAGTTTCCGTGCCTTTTCAGGGAGTGCACAGAAACTTTATTCTAATACAGCTGGAACAGCTGGAGCATTAGGATCTGCTGCCTCTGCACAACAAGTGTGATATTTTATTTTAAAATTTATCAACTACTTTTAGTTTTACTATTACATTTTGATGATGATATACTTAGTATTTGATATCTCACAGTCCATGTTTTTCCTTTCACAGTGTTTTCTGAAGTTGTCACAAGTGCATTCCCAAATTATTTTTCTCATTATTGAATAAATTACTTCCAAGTAAAACAATACCAACTACAACACTTTGGTGGTTTAAAATTTGCGAAGGAAAAAAAAAAAAAAAAAAAACAACCAACAAGCAAACAACAGCAACAACAACAACAAAACGCCAACACCTTGAAGTAGTTCGATGGTGATGGTGGAAAATAAGACCCCTTCTTTAAAAAGACACAGAGATGTAAGCCAAGCCCTGCAGCAAAACTGACTTCATAGTAATGTGTATTTTCAGAGAGGATGAGAAAAAATAAATTCACAAGCAAAACAAAAAGAATATTTGACTGTGGACATGCAAAAGGTTATTGATTCCACAGCTAAACACTCTGATTTGCATGCTCTCCCCCTGCCCCCCACCAACAAAAGTACCAAAGAAAACAACATCAGCAAAACAAAACAGGCAAACAAACAAAACCACTACCAAGAACAGCAAAACACAGCAGTATAAGCATGTGAATTCATGTAACCTCTTTTCATAAATCCTCAAGAATCTCTTTCCCCCTGGTTTCCACAATTCATGAACAGCAACTTTGTTACTGTGCCTCAGCGACACTAGGTGGCACTTCAGAGTAGTGCTAGGATCAGAAAGACTTCTTTAATCTTTTCTGGGTATTATGTGTATGAAGTTGAAGATGCATAAAAGTAATAATAGCCTCAAACAGAAACTTAATAAATCAGATTTGGGGGTATTTTTCATATAAGACTAAGAAATAACCAATACTATCTGTCTGAGAAAAAAAAATAAAAAATAATAAAAAAAATAAACAGAAAAGGATTTTAAGAGATTTATTCACTGTTTTAGGTTGAAAAAGCGAGGCTATGGAACAAATATCTATTGCCAGACACTGTATCTAGAGGATTTGAGAAGCAGTCCAGGGAGGGAACTGAAGAAAAACTATAGGCCTGGAAATCAGAGCAATGTTGTCTGTGAAGTATTTGATCTGATACTAAGGATTTAAAAGTTAATCCTTTCCTGGAAATTAAATTAGATTTAATGTCATTTATATATCAGTAATCAAGTATGTGGTCACTGTCCATAACCAGGTGGACTTTAGAAGAGACAGATCAGCTTTATTGTGGCCTATAAACCGAGCATATATGAAGGGTTTAATTTGGACGTTTTCTTGTTAAGTTTTGAAAAATAAAATTATTTACCTTTATTTGGTTTTGCTAACATAAAAATGTATATATACCTTAGGAAAATCCTAAGCCTGTGGGATATCATTAATAATAATAATAATAATAATGGTAATAATAATAATAATAATAATAATAATAATAATAATAATAAAAGGGGGTGTGACAAAGGGAAGGTTTCTACAAAAGCAAATAACAACTTCAAACATTATCATCAAGCTAAAGTAAGGCATTAAAAAGGTGAAGCATTGCTTCTTCAAGATACTGTCTTTGTTTCCAACTTATTTAATCAATTTAGTGAGAACTTAGATTTTTTTTTTTTCAGTTAAAAACCTCCTGCAAGGATTTTAATGAGCATTCTAATAAGATTAATCTAATAAGATTAATGAATGAGGGAAAAATGATTAATTTAAATATCATAAAACAGTAGAAAATATTGGTCATAACTCTGAAAAGTCCTTTGAATGAGAGGAGATGAAATTGAAGCTTTTATTCAGGTTTGTTCCTAAGTGCTGTGACAAATCATTGGCATCATTAATTAAAGATGACAAAAACACATTGTTGTCTAATTTTATTACTCTGTCTTCCTCATCATAAAAGTACAGTTATGACAAAATATGTCTTTAAAAGCAAAAACAGGCAAGGTGAGGTTTTGTGTGTGTATGTGTGTATCTTTTTATTATTTCATATTCAGAGGAAGCAATAAAAAGTTGCTGTACAGCAGTTAAATCCTTACATCATTCTTGCAGCTGAGGATCTGTCACTACACCTTCTTATTCTCATATCTCTTGTTTTCACCAGCTTGAATTTTCAGATTATGAGGATATGTTTTTGGATAGGCTTCCTAGAAGAATCTATCCTAAAATCTGAGAGGTGGTCATCTGTTTTGCCTGTAGTGATCCTTCTGTGGTCCAGGGTTGCAGAAGGGGCTAGGGTACCTCAGCATGCCCCAGAAAACAAGCATTTTATTCCTTTATGGGAATAAAATGAGAGTAATCCCACGTTTGATGTGGTTGATTACTATCTTCATTATTTATGAAGGGACTGGAGATGGACTGTTTAGACTAAAGTTTTTCTATTTTATATCTCATTTTTTTCTACCTGACTGTTTATACCTTATTGTAAGCTCTTCCCTTCCCTTCCCTTCCCTTCCCTTCCCTTCCCTTCCCTTCCCTTCCCTTCCCTTCCCTTCCCTTCCCTTCCCTTCCCTTCCCTTCCCTTCCCTTCCCTTCCCTTCCCTTCCCTTCCCTTCCCTTCCCTTCCCTTCCCTTCCCTTCCCTTCCCTTCCCTTCCCTTCCCTTCCCTTCCCTTCCCTTCCCTTCCATCTGTTCTGTATTTAAAAAAAAAAAAAAAAAAAAGTTTTAAAAGTATTGGGCTTCCCACTGTTTTGAAGTCTTTGCAGATGCTGCATGTAGGTTGGACCCAGTATAGGGTTCTGTCAGTTAGATATTGCAGAGTTGGCTGCATTATTTCTGGAAAATTAAGAGCATGTTTGCCTTCGGAATTGATCAACTACGACGATCTTGCTGGAGTCTCATGCTATAGGAATTACTTACTCTCTTTTATTATGGAGAGCTGGGAATAACAAAAATCCCATTATATTTCCAGTCCTTTATTGATGGCAGAGAATGTACTATATGAGGAATACCTAGTGCTTAAGAATAGAAGGCAAGTAAGTTTGGTGTATTGGTATTGTATAGCTATTACACAGGCAGAGGAGAACCAGTCTCAGATATTTTCCTTTGGACTTAAAGTCGCTTCTAGTTTGAAAGAAGAGCCTTAGTCTGTAGAGATTTTTAAAACTATGGAGAGAAAAAAGGGAAGGTTGTATATATGTTCACATGAAGCTTTATGAAATAGGTTATTTGTATTGTTTTTAAATAAATTTCTTCTTGTAAGTTGTATCTGTTAATTTGAATAATGTGCATATTAACTGTGAAATTCAAGCTAAAAAAGGCCTATGCCCTCTATTGAAATGCCAGTGCTTAGCTTTCTGCATGAAGTCTCTCTCAGTAACATCAGAAATACAACTAAGAATCAAAGGGTAAAACAAGCAAACAAGCAAACTAAAACCTGCTGATTTTCTGTAGGGTTTTCCCTCCAGTGACAGATGGATATCATATACTGTCAGTTTTATAGATAATAACACTCAGAAAATGTGAAACCCAGAAGAAAATCAGATGCAAATATTGGAACTCATTAGTTTCCTCTTTAAAATAAAGGTGCCAACATGCCAACACACTGTTTCTGTGTAATGGCTTTAGTAATTCATTATAATTTCCATCTATTTATTACTTAAATAAACTACAACTATAAACTATATTGACTTTCAAAAAAAAAAAAAGAAGAAAAGAAAGGAGCTTTCACATAACCTGTTCTTACTATAGCTATCACTACGTCAAAGAGGTTCATTTTTTCTGGACTTAATCATAATTAAAGTTATGATACATTATGTCATGCTGTCAAAACAGAAAATAAAGACAAACACTTTGGAGTTTGCCTGTATTACATTATTCTTTAATATAATAGACATATATGTTTTACAAATTAGAGAGATTGGCTTTGGAGAATTAAGAGGCTGCAGAAGATTCTTTTAAGGTGACATTTTGATTGAGTATATGTTTAGCTTTGTAGATTGACAGTAGAAATGTGCAGCCTACCTTGATGTGCTTGCTACCCATTAGAATGTGTTGAAGAACCTCAATTTGCAGAGAGCTTCAAATCATTCTCAGAAGATACTTCTACAAATGGTGCCCCAGCAATGTCCAGATAGGCCTTGCAGTCGTTTCACTTTGTTTTTATTTTTATTTTTGCTATTCTTATGTTTTGGCTCATAATTTAAATTCCACAAATTCATCATATGGGGAGCCTGCATATCTCTACTCGACAGTTAAAAACAGTGTTGAAGAACCCAAATCAGTAAATGATGATGACGAATGTACAATATAGACCAAGTTAACAGGGAATTATTACTATTTTTGTTTTAGATATACACACGGATTTATACCAATGGCCAAACCCTAATACCTTTGTCTGCAAAGCAACCTTACTGAAGTCAGTGAAACTGCTCTTGTGACTAAGATAAGAGGGATTATCCTAAAGGAAATTTAGTAATTGAGCTCCAGACATAGGTTATAGGTTTTGTACTGCAGACTACTCATTCTTTTGTTCACTAGGATTACGTTAGACTAATCCTGAATAACAATGCTCTAAAAGAATGGCAAACTTAAAAGAACTATGTGTACAATATGAATTTATTTTTATTTTTCCCAAAATAATGACATTAGCAACAATTTTATTTGCCTTTGCTAAATAGATACATTCAGAATTAGCTTAGTATTATAGTGATATTTTTAAACCTCCAGGGCTTGAAATAAATTTAAAGGAGGTAACCCTCACCTTCTCAAGTCTCAAAATGACTTGAGAGTCCTTTTTTCCTCTATTTGTCTTGTCTGGCTATAAAAATATGCTCAATCACTATCTTTTTTTTTCTTTTTTATATATCATAACTTGACAAATATTTACTCCGAATCTCATATACAGTGGAATGTGAAAAACTGTAGCATTCAGCAAATCAAAAATTACCACAGAAAGCATGCTGGAAAAGAAGGCTGAAATAAGTCAGTTTAAAGCACAGTCAGTAATTCTTTTTTGATGGCATGTTTTATCTTGTAGATCTGCAATGATTAATTTATTTTACATCAATGGATCATCTCCACTTTGCAGTAAAGTTTCTGGTATTTGGCATTGTTAGCAACAATTTTTTGAACAGGCCTATTACAACAGGTACTTTAGCTGAAATACAATTGAACCCCATCTTGAGAAATCTATTTGTAATTTCCAATCTGTATTGCAGAGCGTTCATGGATACACCGGAAAGCAGAGGGCTGGATTTCCCAGTATTGCACAGGGTTGCTGAAGAGACTCACACCGGAATAGGTAGCCTTTTTGGTGTTGTATCCAAGAGGGCAAAAGTCGTTGATACCAACGGAAGCAATTTTGTTGTTATGAAGATAGACCACCTAAAAAGTATAGAAATGCAGAAGTGAGAAATAAAGCTCCTGTGGCAAATAACATAAATCATTTGATGTCAAATACTTGGTTAGCATTGTGCAATACTGTACAGACTGACAAAATATCCACTTTTCCAAACAAACATTTGATTCTTCTTACTTTTTGAAATACCTAGATTATACCAAATTAGAAATAATTTCTAGAGAAAAAGCAGAAATCCTGCAAGGAAGTCCAGTAGTAATACTATCATTTGATTGTATTGTAACTGAAAGGGGAGTCAAATGTAATATTACTAATATAGTGCTGTGGTTCAGAAGCATGTGCTGTATATAAAAATGTATTTGGTGTTGATTGGTTTCTCTCCAACTTTCACTCTCATGACTCCAAAAGTTTACTAATGATGATTAAAAGAGCTGATGGTTACTTTGCTCCAGAGAAACTATTTCTGATGAGTTTTCCCAAGGTAAATTCAGGCAGCGTTTTCCATTTGGGAGTCTTCATTCTTGTGGCGTTTTCTTTACTGTAAAACCTTAGTTTAAGTGAAGACAGATTTTAACTGGTTCCATAAGGTTATATTTCTTGCTGTTCAGTTACACAGACCTTAAGAATAGTACTGGTTTGAAATGTGTATTTCTTCTCTTTGCCTTCCTGAAGACATAGTTTTGTAGGATACCAAAGGGGTGGTTCTTGGGAAAAGTTGAAAAATGTCACTGAGTCGAATCAAAAAACAAAACAAAATAAAACAAACAAACAAAAAACAATGGAAGAAATGTTCTCAGAAAGCAGGTTTTCTGAGCAAAGAAGAAATAAGAGTACACAAATAATTGTATGTTTTTTTTTACTCTTAGAGACACAAATTAATGCCTACAGGTCTACACCCTTCCATAGCTACACCCACACAAAAAACAGAATGGGTACTCCCGTATTTTGCAACTTTTCTATGACAGTTCAATGGTTTATAAAACTTGAATCAAGTTACCTCTTGCACAAATACTTTTCTGTTCAAAACTAAATAACCATATATATATCATACAGAGTCTTCCAAATCTTGTTCTCTGAGGCAGTATAATAAACAATACCTGTATATATTTGTGTTCACCCAGCCCACTAGGTACTCTGACAAGTTCATTGTTATTCAGATGAAGCTCTCTCAGATGAGGTACATTGTTAAGAGACCCATTTTCAACTGAAGAAATACTGTTGAAGCTGAGACCCAATCTGCAGAAAATAAATAAAAATAAAAATAAAAAGTGATGTCAAACTTGCCCACATTATCATCTTTCTTGGAGTGTTTACATCTATATACTACTGCAGTAGGAATGACCAGGCTAATTATGCATGAAGTTTAGACTCACTACAGAGAACTAGTTTAGAAAAGTATATTTAAATGTCTGACATCTGATACGAACTATCATAATTATCATGACTTCATTCAACCTTTGTCCATAGTACTGCATACCTTCATAACTTACACTACTGATGCCACTGTATGGCATCATACTATAGCATCAGTAATATACATCGTACTGTGTAACCCCATAAGCACGGGCCTTTCTTTAAAAGCTGAATAAAAGTTTCTTGCGGGACTTTAGGAGCACTGGCTTTAACTTTCTTGTCAAAATACATAACCCACGGTGACCAGAACTGTTAATTTTAAATCTTCGCCACATCCTAAAATACACATGTAGTTAAGAGCCATGTTGCAAACTGGAAACTGGAGCTGAGTCATATGTAATGATCTGCTCATCAGGACACGGAAGTGGGACATTACACATTTTTCCCAGGTTCCAGACCAGAGCTTTAACCACAGAATCATCCCTCCCAATTTATACTTCTTTATATTCTTGGTTTATTAACACAGTTTATGTCCAGTTTGGAAAACCTAGTTCTATCTGCATGTCTCTGTGTTAACAGTATTTAAATTTGCAATCATCAGACTATGTATTTATTTATTTGTTTGTTTTGTTTTGTTTTGAAGACACTCATAAGTTACAATGTTCTGTGTTGCAGTAAGGAATTCAGTGGTAATTCTTCAGTTGTCAGTAAGTGTGTTGTCCTTTGAGAAAATTATCTCTGTAAAAGCTAGATATACATCATCTAGTTTGGGTTATTTGTTTATTATTTTTATTTAGGCAATCTTTTTATAATTTTGAGAAAAATTATGTGATCTACTAATAACTGAAACAATTAAAGAATTTAATATAAGTGATCAGAATCCCTATGATAAAATAATTTGCTATGGATGAATACCTTTAAAGAAATCCTGTTTCACAGCAATATACTGTAATTCTTTGTAGCTTGTGCCTGTTTCAGAAGTCAGAATCTGGATCTAGTACAAAATCATAGAACTAAAAATTCTTTCGTGATATTTATAGCAGAGATGTTTCTAGAAATAGGGCAGTACAAGAACAGAAGCACATTTCAGAAATTTTCTTTTAAGAATAAACAGTCAAAGAAAGATCTTGCTAGCTAATATTATACATAAACAGTCATAATAATGCTCATTTAAATATTGCAAAATTATCATACTATTAAAAGACAAAGGAAAGCTTAATGAGATCTCCCATTCACATCAATGGAGATTTCATTTACTCAGAAATCAATTCACAGCACCCTATATTTTTACTAGAATTTGTTAGGATTTTTTTTTTATTAATCTAATTTTAAAGTTATTAGAACAAAATTCCTGTAGAGAAGAGTACATCAAGTTTTAATAAAGCTTGGGAGATTTGATTCTACAGAGCAATTTGGCCTGGAGATTCATAGAATTACAAAGGCTTTCAGGAACAGATATTGACAGTGAATGTTTTTGAAAGGATAAAAAAAAAAAAAGACAAAAAAAAATTAGGCAGAAGACTATAAATTTTTAGTGAACACATATCTGAATTCTCACTTCGTAAACAGAAGTTTCATATCTAGGTAGAACAGCTTGAGAAAAGCAGGCCTGACTCTCATATTGCTCTGTTGAATCAAAAGTAACCCATTTATAGATATTAAATATGGAAAAGATCCAGCTCTGGATTAGCTCATGCAGGGAAAAGCTTTTGGGGAAGAGTAAAACTGAAGGAGTCTATACAAATAAATAAATAAATAAATAAAAATAAAAAAAAATCAATCTAACTCATAAGCAATGAAATTACATATCATCTAAATGTGAATGAACTCTCAGTCACTTTGGGCTTTGTTTACAAATGAAATAAGACAAGATTCCTATGTAAAGTACAGGGTGACTAAGAGTAAATAATTAAGAGGAAATAATATGATCTTCATTCCTCCTCTCCCCCAACATTTTTTCCCCACATGGAAACAAATGGGAGGAAGTTGGAAAATGACTCTTGCTTACTATGTTGCCAAATTTTATTTCCTTTAATATTCATGAATTGTTAACATAGTGTTTTGGCTGATTTAATTACAGCATTCTACATCAACAAAACCACATCTAAACATGGAAGTAATTCTCAGATCTTTTTCACATTCTTTTTTCTCCAACAGTCAACTTTTTGTTATATGTACTTTAAGAAACTGCATTATTCAAGGCTTGAAGTGTATGCAGCTAGATCTTTTCAGTAAACTTCAATAGGATCTAGATTTTAATAACAATAGTTGTATAATGTGTGTACTCCCCTGTGGAGCTCCTTCCTGAATGAAACCAGGAAAGTCCTTGTTCAGTTTACATTCTTGATATATATGTATTTTTTTCCACTCCAGCACCATACAAAAACTTTTGAAAGACATGAGTATTTTTACAAGGAAAACAAACAAACAAAACAAACAAGCAAAATATTGGTGGTCTGTTAGAATGTAAGAATTCAAGAGAGAATAAATGGTAGATCTACACCAAGCTCATGCATGGAATAGTTTATGATTTAAAACACACACACAAAAAAAAAAAAAAAAATTCTCATAGGCTGACTGTATTTTAGGTCAGCTATTAGACTCTTGAGCAGTGTTGATACAATCCAGGAGAGTGGTCTCATGCATGTTTCTGAAGTCTTAAACATATAAATAAAAATTATTTGTGGGTAACTTATTTTTGTTGAACTAAAAGGAGAGGCATATTTTCCCTTAGATTTATCCCAGATGCTGTTCTGTAGCTCTCCCTTTGCTCCCTTCTTTCTATGTGTCTGCTGTGTTATGTCCAATGCCCTCCTTTTTCACCAGGTCTATACTTTGCCTCACTTTTCAGCTTTGCAAAGGAAGAATTTCTTTTTTGCAAAAGAAATTTCTGACAATGCTTAGATTTCTTGCTTGACTGCAGGCCAGAGAACAGTTTAAAAACTGGTGCCAACTCAGAGCAGCTCCACATTTCCACACCACAATCAACAGAGTATCTTGTTTCTCAATACAGCACAACCACAATGGAAGCAGCACAGGGACAGATATTTTTAGTAGTCCATTAGCACTTCTACATGCTGCTTTATGCCTAAGGAAGGAATTCCAACAATATTACCCATGTAACATCTATAGTCTTTTCCAAAGATTAATGTCAAAAAGCAGAAAAACAGCATAATCTGAAGGACAACACACCTCCCCACAGTAAAATAAATTACCCTCTACCTGACAAATTAAGATCTTGGTGGTTTATTTATTTATTTATTCAAAGTTAATCATTTGTCTGAAGGATTGGATCCAATAATTTGAGTAATAGTCTTGTAGATCAAGTACACTTCCATTTTCATAGAAGTGTTTTAAAGTATCATGGTATTAAAAGACCATGTATTACAGGCTCATTTTCATATTTTAGCATGTTATTTAATGTGAATGAATTCACAGATAATTCAGTATGTCTACAACTGTTCTTCAGGAATTCTCCTTATACTTTTTAACAGCTAGAGAAATTTATTCAACAACAGATTCACAGATTACCAAGGTATAATCACCATGAAAAATGGCACCTTTTCACTTACATTGTATGTTTCTTTGTTGTTGTTTTTTCTTTTTTTTTAATCATATTCTTGGATTCATTACAAACTTGTCTTTTTTGAGAAATAGTGGAAATATCGTTGCAAGGTCTGTTAGTTCTCCTGTGGTTTTTCCTCAGTTTCCAGAGGAATTTGCATAAACTATGTCCCACATAAACTGCCTAAATTATCAATGGAAATACATTGAAAGAAGTATGACATAATTAAAAACTCTAATTGCTTTCTTTATCTTTTTTTTCTTTTTTTTTTTTTAATCAAAGAAATAGTTGTCCCTGGCATACCTCATTCATAACTGAAGATAACTGGAAAGTATAGTTAGAAAAAGTGTTTTGATCTGTTATTTCAGTGCACAAGTCCTTAGGAGATTTTTGTGCTAAGCTATTTACTGCTCCAGTGATAATAATGCTGATGAAGCCCAGAATTATGTTTTCTAAATGTATCTGTGATGGTTACAATTTCAACTAATATTTATATGTGAAAAGAAAAAATGAATTCTTACTTAGCCAAGTTGGTGAGTCCAGACAGGCCTTCAGCATCAATTTTGCTGATTTTGTTACCATCAAGATGAAGTTCCGTAAGGGATGGAGGAAGTCCTGAGATAGAGAACATCATAAAATTACTTTTGATAAAACTGGATTTTGTTTATCTATTTATTTTAATGGACTTGTGTTATGCTGAGGCTCCTTTTACAGTTACAAAAATGATTTTTAGCTGACATGGCCAAGAACAATGAATGGAACAAAACACTTTCACAATCAGGGGATCTGGACACTGCTAGTAACAATTTATTTGGCATGAAATAAGAACAAGCTCCTAAGGTCATCAAAGAGCACTTAATTCTTAAGAAATAGTTAAACAAAATTTTTCATAGATATGAATTCTAGCCTTCGTGATAATATAAATAAGACATATACAATAGTGTAAGAGAAAGAGTCTTCGTTTTAGCCAGACTATGCATGTATAAAAATATATAAACACTTGGTGCCTAGATATTTAATAAATAATAGCAGCAGAAAATGAAATTATAAAGATGAGGAAAAACAATGTTAATGTTATTTTTAGTGGGGTACATATTAGTTTGCAAATTCTGTTTTTCAGGGGAAAAAAAAAAGCTACCAAATATTTTAACTATCTGAGTTTCCCCAAAGGAACAGCCAAAACAGGAAATGTGGCAAGAAAGAAACAACTAGTATTAACTTTCAAAACAGTAGAGCTACTTCAAAACATTCTGCTGGCTGAAGTACAAATAAATTGAATATAATTTCCTCTGTATTGGAACCAACCTTCCTTCCTTCCTTCCTTCCTTCCTTCCTTCCTTCTTTCTTCCTTCCTTCCTCTCTCTCTCTTTCTCTCTCTTTCTCTCTTTCTTTCTTTCTTTCTCTCTCTCACTTTCTCTTTCTTTCTTCTTTCTTTCTCCTTCTTTCCTTTTTAAATGTTATACTAAAGTTGTTTTTATTTTGTAGCAATTTACAATAAAATGCTTTTAAAAATTGCAAATGTTTCTGTTTTACATTTGTTTCTGTTTTGCATGTCTTTTGGCTTCAACTCCACAGATTCATGGAAGGATGATTTTATGCTTGTAGTGCTTTAGTTAATTCTATATGGGTTTACATCTGTATAATGTTGATCAGGTTTACAAATCAGAGTTGGAGGGTGAAAACATTCTTCCAATTTATATTTCAAACTTGAGACAAGGAAAGCAAAATAAAATAAAATGGCTTACTTTTGACAGTATACCTCTTGTGGAGCTTCTCATAAGAGTAAAACGATTAATTTTTTTCAAACAAATAAAAGCCAACCGACCAAAAAATGAGTTTTTATTTTATTTTATTTTATTTTATTTTATTTTATTTATTTTATTTTATTTTATTTTATTTTATTTTATTTTATTTTATTTTATTTTTTATTTTATTTTATAGCACTCAAGTAGTGTATACTCTAAAGACTCAAAAGATTTCCATAATTTATTGATTTTAAAGTTTCATGAGCTGACTAAAAGTCGCCATGTTACACCTGTGTAGATCTCTCAAATATTCATTGAAGTCCTTACCTTTTGGGATGCTAGTAATGTTGGTGTCTGCGATACGGATATAGGAAAGCCTCTTCATCCCCTGAAAAGCTCCATTTTCAATGCCTGAGCTCTTGAGTGGATTTGTGCCTAGTTCTGCCAACAAAACATGTTATTGAGCTGTGCTTCAGTTTATGTATCAATGTCCATTAAACTTCAGATCTCTAATAGATCAAAGCTAATTTGGAGGTAAAATTCATTACCACATTTCTTGGCTTTCTCTCTCTATATATATTTTATATATAAAATTACTGAGTGAACTAAGAACGACATCTTAATACACTGTGTTGATTTTGTTACAATTTATTATGCTCTTACCTAAGACAATCACTTGATTCAGTCCATTAAAGACAGCTTTCCTCAACTTGGAGATCTCATTTTCGTGAGCCCGTATCTCCTGAAGAGACTTTGGCATGTTTTCTGGAAGTTCCTTCAGGTTATTCTTGGACAGGTAAAGTCTTTCCAGTTTCTTCAGAGGAGCAAAAGCTGCTGGGCTTATTTTGCTGATTTTGTTGTTAACAAGGATTAATGCCTGTGGAATAATAACGAAAGAGATCTTACATGGTTACTGGAGAAATTATCTTAAGAATGAAATATTAAAAAAAAATACTTATTATTTTCTAGTGTCTTTTGATCATTTTTTAGCCAGTCTAGTGAACTGAAGAAAATACAATGCAGTACTAAAATAAATAGATTAAGGACTACTGAAACAGTAAAAGATAAACAAGGCCTAAAAAATAACTACAAAAGGTACTTCATTGCTGAGGTATATGCATCTTCTGTTAACACCCAGAAAAATCAAAATTTATATCCACATTCATATAAAATTAAAATGTTCTATTTACCTTAACACTTCACCCACCACCCACCCCCACCCTCACCCCTCCAGGGAGATAAGTGGGGAAATAGTGTTGTTTTTTTCTGAGGATAGAGTTACACCTTGTCCATCATCATACAATTATACTATCTTTTTTTTTTTCTTCTTTTTTATTAGAGTAATTTGAACATTTATACTCTAAGTCATGTAGTGAAGTATCATGGACTTTATTTGTTTTGCCTTTTGTGTAGGAATCTAATTTATCTCCACCCTAACTGTGATATCTAGACTCTGGGTAACTGTCAGAAAATTAGATCCCTGTACAGACAGGGAAGAGAGGCCTCCATGAAAACTCTGTTAACTATAATAGGTGGTCTCCATTTTGAAATAGATTATCTCAATTTTTTTAAATTTTACTTTACTGCTGACTTATGTTGATTAATCAACCATGACATAAAAAAGGCAAAGTCCCATTACTGCCAGAAAAGTAATTCAGGTTAATGGAAAAGATTTCAGATATGACAAATATGAGAATGAATCTTATAACATCTGTTTACTATCTACTTATAAGACATACAGCTTTACATATTTGTGCAGTGAATTAGGTACAATGGACTATATAGATATGGATAGCATTATCTGTTTACATTTATTACTGGAGAAAAACTATAGTGGATTTCTGTTCACTAACTCCATCATGCCATTTTTTCAGAAACAGAAGAAAATAGTTGTTAATACACTCCCCCCAAATGATATTGCATATATTATAGTTAACATTCAGTGTATTTTAATACATTTTTAATATTTTCAGAATTAAATGTTTACATGTTTCTTGGAGAAAAATAGAACATTTAGCTCTTTCCATAATCAGTTAAGTATTAAAACAGTGTCAAGAAGCGTATCGGTATCTGTGTCAGCACCTACCTATCAAGAAAATTGAAAGAGGGGTAAGAAGATGGTATAAAATTGTATTTGATGCATGTTTGTCCCCTAATGGACTCCTCTTGCAGTTCATCCTGAGCAAAGCAAGCAGTGTGTTCTGTACATGGTTTCTGAGTACGCATAAAGTTGAGCAGATCTGTTTTTAATTTTGAATGCTAGCTAGCAATGCTACATTTGCAAGAGGAGGTAGAAAAGGTCATTCACAGTTCAGCAGAGTATTTCACTAACAATAAACCACTCCCAAAATAAATAGATTGGTCAGAGGATGCTACAGCCACAGCTCTCTTGTATTTCAGACTGTTATAAGAACTTCCATAAGAACACATCAGTTTGGGTTTCCTAAGAGAAAATTGCAAGAATTTGGAGACAGATGTAGCTTCTCCCCTTAGTGTACTAAGGCTACCTGCACGTATTAGGACACAGGCGACATATAGTTGTTGTGAAGAGTACAGCTTGAATTATACAGATTAATCTCTCTCATTGCTCTTATTATAATAATGGAATAAATGAATGAGCTACTGCTAAATACATTCTTTTGTTGTTGTTGTTGATTTTACCATAATTTTATTTTCCATAGATATTTAAACCAATATTCATTGAGTTTAGACTGGTGAGCACTTGTAATTTTTATCCTACATCCTGCTTTGTAGCATTTGGTCATTTATTTCAGCTAAATATTTCCTTGTCTTATTATTATTATTTCTTATCTGTTTTAACTTGTTTTCTTTTTAGATAAAAATGCTTTTGGTTTGATTATCACAGCTGATGTTCTGATACAAAATACTTCTATCTGGAAACAGGCAGGTATATATTCAGATAGGCCCTGTAATGTAAATATTCTGTGAGTAGCTGATGTTCAGAGAATAGCTAAAGCTCTTCCAAGAACTGTTAGTCCTGACCAAAACCAGAAATTGTCCATGTATTTAGGATTAATCTGTTCTGCTTTGCCAATGTTTTCCTGAATATGATCATGTTATCTTGGAGAAACACACAAAACAATTATTTTATTCAAACATTCAGAAAACCTATCTCACTTAGAAATGATGATATCTGTCAAAGGTATACTTAAAAATACTTTCACTGTGGGAACATATCTATGGTGGTATAAACTGGAAAAGTATCACAAGCCTGTAGTTTTCAATTTCTTTGTACCAGAACATCAGTTCTGTCTTGCATCATGCTGTGTAAGACCCTGTTCCTCCTATTTTAAACCTATATTATTTTTCACACCACTGTGCTGTTTTAAAGAAGAAAAAACAAGCCCACACATCAGAATTTGCAAGAGAAGTTTTACTGTCTCCCAGAGCAACAGCAAATGATGAGGATAACACACCAGCATAGCACCTGGCCAGCCATACCCATGGGTTTCTTTCCTACTTCACAATAACTCTATTATATGCAAGACTTAAAGAAAGAAGTTATTAGCTTTGGAGTGCTGCTGTTTATTTTCTTCAGAATGTGCCCCGTATGGTTTGCATGTAACAAAAGTTAAAACAAAATACAATAAAATTAAATGAAAAACTCAGGGGAATTTAGAGGTCAGTGAAAACAGGAACTAGAGAAGAAAATCTGAGGGAAAACATCTGCAGGCAATGTTATTGAGGAAGGGATGTTAGACAAAAAAAAATGCCACATGGACTAAGTTTCCTGAATATAGCCCAGATGGCATGATGGGACATTATTATATTCATCTTGCTAAAGGACGGCTCCATATACTAATTTTGTGCAGGGCAAGCAATTCTCAGAGGTTAAAATGAGAGTCAATCTGAAAGTTCTGAAAGTGCTTGAACCATAGCTAGCACTTGCAATGCTGCTAGTATGGAACAGTTTGGCAGACTTCAGAAATGTGACAGTTTAGGGTAATACTTGAATAGAGCCACAGGAATTGAATTATTTTTTTTTTTAATCTATCTTCTTCCATGCTTCCTTTTCTTAGTGGAGGGAATAAAGATGATTCTTTAAAAAAATAAATAAATAAGGGGGGGGGGGGGGGCACGACACCAACAACACTGAAGAATATCACTAAAATCCAAAAATACAAAAGACTTTCAGCATGCACAGCTTTCATCGTGACTTGATATGTGTTTTGAGATACTTAGCCATAGGCAAGAAAAGAGGCAAGAAAATAAAGAGGCACAAATACACGAAGTATTAAAGACACCATATGGTTGGGCTCAGACAGCTCATACTCTTATCCTATGGATAGGAAAATGGATATATAGCATGATACGTATAACATAGCTTTTGCAGCTCTTATTCAGCTCTTACAGGATAAACATTGACTCTGTTATGTTCATTACTATATATTGCAATGTAGTAATACCTATAGACTACTTCATCATTATCTGCAATTTACACAGTGCTCAGAGAAGTAAAATAGCTTTGTTCCAAAGATACTTTAATTTTTACTGAACTACTTCTAGTAGTAACTATTGTAGTAACAATAACAACTACAACAAAATAAAAAATAACAAAAAAAAAAAAGAAAAAAAAGACTGTATGAATACTGCTTAATTAAAGTCCATAGGAGTATGGCTATTTATCTCCCTTTGGTCTGGTTTCTGCTTCAAATATTTATTCCCTAAACAAAAAGGAGAACTCACAGTTCACAAAGATTTTGGAACACTTGTTAGCATGCTCTTGTCAAAATACACCCTGACAAACTGCAGAGTGTGCGTGTGGCAGTCATGTAGCATCGTTCTTCTGCTGTTATCAAAATGCGCAATTTTTGCCCTGGCTGGGGGTGGGAAGAGGGATACTGTATCTTTTGGTACAACTTTATTATGTGAGAATCTCAGGGAACTGTTCTGTGGCTTTTGCATCCTTACATCTGTTCTCCTTGGTTTAGAACAGTTTGAAGTGAAAGCCTTGCCAAAAGCTGAAATGAACTGTAAAACAATCAGCAAATTATTATCAAGCGTGATACATGCTGATACATCTGTTTTGCCAGCTGGAGATGGTACTCTTACCTAACATCAAATCTTTAATGATGCATGTGGCCTTCAGGGTTTAAACTGAAAAATCAATCTGCTGACCCAATGGAATTTTTTTAATTTCCTGGGTTATGTATTATATTATTAACCTGTTGTTTTATTATAGTGCTGCTATGTACAGTAATGCCTTAAGAATTGTAAGCTGAGGAATCAGGTGTCCAAATAAAAATAATAATAAATCTGATGTTTTTTTTCTTTTTTGCCTTATGGCTTCAGTTATTAAGACATATTCATATCCTGGACATACAGTCAAGTTTTGCCAAATTATTAGGAACGAATGTGCACATGTAGGGGAAACAAAAACAGGCAGACAAAAAACAACCAACCAACCAAACCAAACCAAATCGAACAGACTAAAATAAAATAAAATAAAATAAAATAAAATAAAATAAAAACAACAACCCCAAAAGAACTTTACATCCTTCTCTAATTATGTTTTACCAGAAGATAGAATTTTACAAAATAAGCGTTCATTTTTAAAGTCATTTTATCAATAGTAAAGATCGGTAAACTTGAAACAACCAAGAGGCCCTGAATCCAAGGAGGTCTCTGAATGGAATTCCAGATGTCTTATCTTCTGAATGGCCCAAGATGTACAGAGTTAAGACAGAAGAAGGCTAAAGGTATCAAAAAAAATAAAAAAAATGATGGTGCAATGATTCTTTTTATGTTGTTACTTAAGTTCTTTTGTAGGCTTTAGTAAAGTGGTTCAAGTGGACATAACTAAGAAAGGCAAGGAAAAATGGATGACATAGAAAGCAGATGGAAGAGATGGATGAACTGTGAAGAAGGAGACATCAAGGCATTGAAACAAGACTACCACTTGAGGAAAGAAGGCTTTCCTAGAGGAAAGAAGGCTGGGGAAAACAGTTTGATCACATCCACAGAAGCTTGTTGAGTAATCTCAGCAAGCTGAGGAGCCTGGTGTACATCTAGTTTGCACTGAGTTTGAGCCGTCACTAGTAAGTGTTGTGTAATGTGACTTGCACAGATGACCAGAGAACTGCTGGCTCTACATTTTACTGCTCCAATAAAAATAATCCTTATGCTCTAGCATTCTAGAGCCAGAAAACACTGCCTTTGTCAACTGGGGCAAACATTTAGGTCATTCGTTTTATCATAAATTACTTGTTTATTTTACTGCTTTATTCCTTTTTTCTTTTTTCCTTTAGTTTAACATTCTGAACCTCTCTAAAATTTTGAGGATGTCAAACTATTTTTTCCTGCTATTTTGCTCACACAGAAAGTTCTTTGTCCTCTGCAGATTAAAAAAAAATAAGGTTTTACATGCATGTTATGTGTTGCACATTGCTGTTTTGGTGGAAAATCTCATCGTGTGTTCAGCATAATGTAAAGGAGAGTCTGAGGAAATAGGACATCTAAGGGAGTGTTGCATTTCAGAAAGATCAACATCCTTTATTATTATTATTATTATTATCGTCATCATTATTGTTGTTATTATTATTTTATTTCCTCAGAATAATTGTCAGAGGCCTACAGATTCTCTAAGCTGGAAAGAGGAGAAGTGTCTCTCAGTTCTGTTAAAAAATATCTGCTATAGATGATAGTGGGAATCGAGTTCACAGGAAGAACCTGGGCAGACATTTCTGAATGTTTTTTACAGTAAGCTGGTGGCTACTGAATCTTCATTCTGTGATTTGTAGAGCAGTAAGTTTACCTAACTTCTCATTTGATTATGACTGGGAATGGGAACTGAAGCTGTAATGAATCATCAGAAAACTGTGTTCTTTCATTAATATTTTTTGATCTATTAGGAATTTTTCTGTATTTCTGGAAGATGTTCTTAGACTTTTCCTCAGTTAATCTAGATGGTTGTCCTTCCATAGGGAGTCTTCTTTTGGTTAAAAACAAAGCAAAGCAGAGCAAAACAAAACAAAACAAAAAAAAAAAAAAAGAAAGAAAGAAAAAAAAGAAATGAGGGCATGAAATATTTTGTTCACTATTTTTTCCACTAGATATTGCTACAAATATGTCTATGGGGTAAAAGTACTGTATTTTATCCAGAAGTCTCAGTTTGGCTGGAAAATTCTGACAGTTGTATAAAAAGGTATCTTCTGCCTTTTCCAATAGCATCTCTGTAACTGTTTTGCCACAAGTCTAAATAGGCAAATCTTTTACACAGTATCAGACAATTTTCTGAAACTGTAAAACTCTGTCCTTGGCTCTAAAATGGGCTGTCTTCTATTTTTTTATTTTTTTATTTTTCACTTTTCTCCTGAGTCCTCTGATTAAAAGTATATTTCAAGTTTCATTTTTTAATAGTATGAAGTCTCATTCAGTTTTTGTAGTACAACTTTAATAGTTTAGTCACATTTTCCTGGATTAATTGAAAACTACAAAAATATCAGGTACACCACAACTGTTGACTAATGATTTCTGGTTGTCTTCCTTTGCAGGTATTTATTGCTTGCAGTTAAATATTCCCTTAGTTGCATACTTTTCTACCTGTTTGGCATATTCAATAGCTGCAAATTTTAACTGCTCTTTGACCTTCTTAAATTTTTTATTATTATTATTTACACAGAATATCTTTGTAGGTGTTAAGTCCTCTTGTTCTTCCATTTATGAATTTAATCACTTTTGTATTGAAAGAGAAGCCACAGGCAAGGTATAGGTAGGTCCTTTCCTTTCTGCTAACTTTAGCTTTTAGTACAAATTGAACTTCATGTTCAAACTAACTTGTTCATGGAAAACTTTTTAAAAACTATTAGTCCTATCGGAGGTGATGTCTGCAGGATTATTTATTTATTTATTTATTTATTTATTTATTTATTTATTTATTTCCAATACCAGTATGAGTTGGGATCTAGGGAATTGTTCCCTAAATGGACATACAAGTAGTCACTGTATACACGAGATTGACTGCAGTTTCTGATTATTTCAGACTTTGGAACAATAATAGCTATAATATATGTAAATCTTTCTGCTTTAGTAGAGTGTAAGAAGGTTTCACAATTTAGAAGAAGTCTAGAAACTTTTTAACATTACACGGTCAAATACAAGCCATGTGTATTTGGGAATACGATTTTTAAAAGTATGTATGTGATATATGTACATTTACATCACACACACATATCCTTAAAACAAAAAATGACAATGGACCTCTATCAACAGTAAAGTTTCTCAAATTTATTTATTATATTGATTAAAAGCAATATGGCTCTGAATAATATTACGAGGGAGGAAAATGGGAAATATTCCCAGATCTTACACAAGCAGAATGATGCCTGCCTAGAATAAAGATGGTGCCCAGTTACTTAAATGTACTGCATGGGTAAATTATTATGTTGGGGAGGAGACAAAAGGGTTCTTTTTCTGTCTTGAATATATCCAAGAAAACCACATTGCTTTGAAGGTCATTTTTTAAAATTTACATTACTATTGTAACAATTTCCACTAGTCCCTAAATATGCCCTAGGTAGTTTGGGGATTAAGATGAACTAATGACTTCTTCCCTGAAGAGTTACCTATTTAATTCAGTATTAAATTATATCTGCTGTAATAAGGAAAAGAACATCTATAGAATTAACTCAATGAGTTATCATTCACAAGTGCTCAACTCACAGCACAAGGTATAATAAAGACCAGAGCTGAGTGACAAGTAGGGAGAAGTTATTGGTGCCAGTACTTTTCATCTGCAATACTATGCTCTGATTCATTTAATGCAGTGTCATGAGGAAGGATTTCAAAAGATTCATTCTACTGACAAGATTTTCTCATTGAAAATACAGGACGTCTCTTTGAGGTGGATGAAAACCAAAACAAGTGAGAAGGAATTAGCGTGTCAAATCTGTTTAGTAGTGAAGCACAGAAACTGAAAACTCAGATTTGCAGCATAAATAATCTCCTTCTAATACAAACTTCAAAATAAGTCAGGTGAAATAGGGTATAGAAACATTGGTTTCTCTTTGCTGACTCTATAGGCTATCTACACAACTAGATCAGATGTAGATATCTATACAGTAGTTGCTAAAATTATGTGACAAGAACCTCATCGTGATTTGCTCATGCAGCTCCCTCCATTTTGGACAGACTGTCATTGCATCCCTAGTAATTACTCAAATCTTTTTTGAGTTGGCTTCTTGGTAGCAAATGGGAACAATAGAATTGAAAGAGGTTGTGAAGTGCCAAGAAAGTGAAGTCAAGTAATTCATAATGCTTATAATCAAAAAGGATCAAATGAAACTATGCACAGAATAAAGTGACTTGGTGACAGGCTAGAAAAATAATTTCTGCTGCAGCATTTTGAAATATATCTGAGTTAGGGTATTACTTTCCAAGGCAGAAAAGTATTATTATTATTACTATTGTTATTATTTTATTATTATTATTATTATTATTATTATTATTTATTAAATCTGGAAATAAAGATATTTTGATACAATTAAAACAAGTCTATGAGGTATGAAATTTTAAGATGTTGATAATAAGCAAAGAAATAAAAGAGGAGGACCTCTGATAGAAGAACAAAAATTTGGAAGCAGAGGAAGGTTTCTGATGGAAACTTGGAAAATAAGAGAACCAGAAAAAAGGGTATATAGAAACCAGGGAAGGAAAATATTTTAACAAAGAGAAGGAAGTCAGTAGTGTTGGAAGAGACTGGAAGGTAAAGAAGGATGAGGATGGAATTTTGGTAAGAGGAGATTATTGGCAAAAACATAATTTTATTGTAGTGAAGTGGGCAGGAGGTTGGTTTGAAAGGGGGGTTGAGATAAAATTATTAAAGAAAACTGATGACAAATAGAATATATTCTCTAGCACCCCTTGAGCTCCAAGGTGGGACAGGAAGGCATACAGTAATGAATGACTGAGGCAGCAAGTTTGAGAACAATTTTCTTTTTTACTAGAAATAACCAAACCACCCTGCCAAAGGGAGTGAAAACATAAGTAAAGAGTTGAGAAAAGTTACAGTGGGGGTCAGGAGACTGAATGGAAGGGAGACAGGTACAAAGAGATTAAATCAGACAAGGAACTTCCATGGCAGGAGAATGTTTACAGGAGAGAAATAGGAAAGAAAATTAATAGGCAGGGCTGGTGGAGGAAGATCACAGAGCATTTCATCAGTTTTCCTTAAAAACATGGGTACCAGGCCAAAATCACCTTTTCTATCCTTTTTTTTTTTTTTTTTTCAAGTAATAGTTCAGCTATACACTTACATGAAGATTCTTCAAGTTTTTGAAATCTCCTTCTTTAATTTCAGTTATTTTGTTGTTCTGTAAGTCCAGCAGAGTTGTATCAGGGGGAAGATCTTTTGGCACTCTTTCCAGACCTAGGAACAGTGAAAAGAATAAACAATCGACTTTGAAAGAAACTTCAAACAGGGGTCAGTACTTTCCTTAGTACTATTTACCTTCCAGTAAACATTTCTAGAACTCATTTCCTGAAGTATGTTATGAAGTCTTATTTGACAACATTTCTGTCTCCAAAGTGTCAAAGGGAGTTTTATTTTGCTATGTCAAATTAAAATGTATTTATTCACATTTCCATTCTGCCTTTTTCCAAGTTATAGAAAAGACTGAGTTTGTCAAAATTATTTCTAACACATTTAACCCTGCTGAATTGTGTGGATAAAAATTGCTTTCAGAAGGAGGTATGGCATTTATTAATTTCACTGTGTGCTAAATTTTTTGGACAGAGAGCATTTCCTGCTATTTAAGTCAATAAACTTTTCTTCAAAGAAGTATGATGGCTAATTACATTCATTTCCAGAAAAATATTATTTATTTGACAATAACTGAATAACTTGCAGTTAAGTCCACCTTAAAGAAAAAAAGAAAAAAAAAAAACACAAACCCCCACTTTTCTTTCAGTTGAAACTATGTGAAACTATGTCCAAGTTTTCTGGAGAACAAATCTCTTGGTTTCACTACAACTGCCAAAAGAACATCAGACAGTTTAAATTAAAGACTCTCTTTGGGACTATTTTCTGAATAGCTGATATGTAAGTCCAATGAAGTCATGGAAATGAAATTATTTAGTGTTAAATAACACTCACTTTACCCAGCTTTGCTTTCGTACGGTGACTTGGAATAGAGCAAATCTTTTATAGTCATTCTGATTTACCACAAAATTAAAATGTTCTTTCCTAACTAGTCTTTTATTTTTATTTTTATTTTTATTTTTATTTTTATTTTATTATTTTTTTTTTACAGAATATGAAATGCTAAATGAATGGCTAGTAGGAACAATTTATAGCCAGTAATAAACTCTCAATATGGGCATCTAACAGAAGTGTATTTTTTTCAGGAAGAATAGACTTTTTAACAATAAATGTTTAAATAAATATTTCTGAATGTATACTCAAACTCTCTTGAAAAGATTTATCTGTAAGTATCACCAGTGTCTCCCCAACAAATCCTGAAAACAAGCCTTCATAAGTTATCTTAATATGGGTGTAGGAGACCTAAACTTTTGAAAATTGCTTCTTTTACACTTAGCTTTAACTGATGATAGTACTCTGTGTAGAACACATTCTGTCGTTCTGACATTGTAAAAAGTTGGTTTCTGAATTTAAAAACATCCTAGCCACTCTTCCAAATTTATCTCCCCCCCAGCCCTCAAGTTCTAAAACATTAGCTAAACAAGTATTAAAATATATGTCTGATATTTATTAAAACTGAGTACAATATAGATTAACCTGGCTAATTTTTAATCCCATCAGAACCCAAAAGTTTTAAAATGAAGAATCTTCCAGTTCCAGATGAATAAGTAAAAGTATGTACTGTACATAAAATGACAAGAGCCAAACCTCATATCTCATCCTATTCACCTTACTGATTTTCAGAGCGTGAATAGATGATACAGATTAAGGTTCTTCATATCACTAAATTTTTTTTTCTCATTTAGGCATGAAGTTCATTTTTACTAAAGGCAGTTGCAAAACCCTAATTATTTTCAGAAATGCGGGGCTAGAGCTCCACATATATATAAAAATATAATACCATATAATTTGCATGTTGTGTTTGGAAAATTTCTGTACTCTGCAGACGGCAGTGATGTCAGCAACTAAAAATTCTCTCCCAAAAGCACTGTTTGTTTAAGGTCATAATTTTGTTATGAGAAGTTTTCAGAATCCAGCAACTTTTATAGTATTTTTCACATATAAATGCAAAATTTAGTTGAATTATTTGGATACAAATTAATATTACTATGTTGTGGTTGTTAGTACATTTATATTAAAAAGACTAGTATTAGTAATTTAAGTTCTTGTGACAGAAACCGGTGTACATGAGAGCTATATAGCTGTACATTACAGAATGCCCTTGAAACATGCTTTGTAAGAATACTTGGATTGCCATTGAAGGGATAATTTGCTAGAGACTAAACTAAACTTCAAATTAAATTTCCAGCTGTACTCTTCAAGCTTCACATGTCAGATTCTACAAGCTCAAGCATTTTCTGTGAATGAGGTAGAACTGATAATTTCACAGAGCATTGAAGTTAAATGGTGGTTCATATTATAGTAAGACAAATATAATCAGATAACCCTTTGTGAACAGCGATTTATAAAAGCTTATTGTACTAAAATCTAGGAGGTACAATGCAATTATTAGCTCTGCATACAAGGAATATAACTGCCATCCCTTAAAATACTGAACTTGTTTTCTTACCTATCTCATGTACATTCTGTTATATGTTTCCTGAAGCCATTTCTAAAAATGGTTTAGAAAACAGCTGAACTGAAACCATGGTATATGACTTTTCCTTGTCTTGTCTGAGTTTTGAACGTATGGAGAGCAAAGTATCATGCATTGTATATAGGAGTACAGGATGCACCTCAGGTGCCATAGAGATGTTACATTAATATTAAGCAGTATAGTACACCCACCAACTGACAGCTATATCAAATAGAGCTCTCCAGTGACACAACAGTTTGTAAATGGGTGGATCTGGACACTGCCTTATAAAATCATCAACTAATAATTCAGGATTAAACTGTGTTTAACTTGTCGACTGGATCCAGGTGTTTCACCGCTTGTCCCATCTACATTGGTTTGCACTACGACAGTACTTCTACTTGTATTCTACATCTATCCTGGACCTGCAAGCTCATGAAGCCAGTTTCTTCTCTGGAGTTTTATTGCCTGAGGAGCAATCCTTCAAGTCTTTCTAGTCATAACAGGTCAGTATATAAGCAGTGCACATGAATGGGGGAGTCTAACATGACAGCATGACAGAATTTGAAATGAATCTAGAAAACTGCAATCCCACTAGAAGCTAAAATGGCTCTTGAATCTTAAGTTAGAATTACCATTGCCCAGGATGATTCTTGGATTCTTCTGGCTGGAAGACAGAAGAATTTAGAGGGGAATTGTGGGCTGTACTTATTACTTATTTCCCATGACTTAATGCCCATATACTTCTGAAAACCTGTTGTAGTGTGACTCTATGTCCACCTACTGCCTTCCTGCGAAATTTATGTAATGTCAACTGACAGAGGAACTGGTACGGGAAAATACCAACTGAGGCACTTCTTAATCATTTTAAAAACAGTTTACACAACTATTTCAGCTTTTTTTTTTTCTCTTTAATATACATTTAAGCTTGTGAATACAAAGAAAAGAAAGCTATATGGCAATCTTTCATAGCAGTCTGACTTTTTATGTGAATACTCAGGGATATAGAGTTTGGTATTCAGTTCTCTGGAAATATTTCAGGCCTCTGGTTTCTAAGATGAATGTAGAACTGACTAAAGATTTACATATTTCTGCCTTTCTATCTGTTAAATTGAAAATGCATATTGTTTTATTAATTTTGATTGAATAAAACTAGATCAGTTACTATTTAAGTTGTTAAATGCATTAAAAAATTCATGAATGAGCAGAAAAGGTATAGCCCCACCCTTACAAAATGCTTGGTTACACTGAAATTAAAAGCCTAAATATTCTGGAAACATAAGGGACTTAACAAAAGAGTTCTTATCTTTAGTCAGAAAGCTATTGCCATTTGCACTAAAATAGTTCTCCAAGAGAAATCATGTCTTACTTACAGAAGCTAAACAAATATCCATTCCTGCAATATGTGCCAGATCAGTGTCATTCTCTGCAGATTACAACAAATAGAAATTTTCTTCTGTCCTACATCATCAACCCCTAGCGCTTAGCGATTCCCACCAGCATACATGTATGTGTGTAAACATGCATGGATATGACAATACATAAAGAGTAGAATACTAGACAACAATAATAAGAAACAAGTAAATGAGCTTGAAACACT
Source organism: Anser brachyrhynchus (assembly GCF_964034855.1). Taxonomy (NCBI): domain Eukaryota; kingdom Metazoa; phylum Chordata; class Aves; order Anseriformes; family Anatidae; genus Anser; species Anser brachyrhynchus. Next base: position 49,400,321 of record NC_137694.1, on the reverse strand, counting down.
TCCCCTTGTTGCTCAGGGTCAGTTGTACTTTTATTTTCCCAGCAGAAGGTTTCCTATTCTTACATTCTTATTCTTTCCTATTCTTAACTTATTCTTACACTAGTAACTACATCACAGATTTCTGGAATAACTAATATAATAATATGATCAAATGTATTAGAGGGATGCCTAGCAAAGCTGGATCATCAATGGATTTCTTTCACATAGACAACAAGAACCCACACTCACTTTTGGAAGTACTGTGATGGAAAGGCTCATCTAGAGTCAACCAGAAGGTGATCAGTAGAGAGAGGTTATCAGGACCAGGAATCCCTCCATAGTGGGAGGACAGAAATGAAGGTAACCTTGCAGAAATCAGGCTTGTCTCAGTGGGATCCTACCTACGTGATGTGTAGTATTTTCTCATTATTTCTTAAATAAATTAGATTAATGCTATTGCAATGTCTGGCTGCTTATCTGTGATTGCCTCTCCACTTGGAAAGGACAGAAGTCTGATGGGTCTGGAGATTTTATGAGACCAGAAAATAAGCACAAATGAGCCAAACTAATGATACAGTGAGGCTGGTATAATTCAGCCCTTATTGAGTCCCTGAGAGAGCAGCAATCTGTGGCTAGTCATCTCCTGTGTAGTGATACACCAGCCCAACTCACATATGCTGCCATTTAGCCAGCCAAACAGGTGTAGGAGATGTAGCAAGGATTTGGGAATATTTTGAGGACTAAGGGGGATTAGGGATTTTGGTATACAAGGCAAGCTTCATTACTTTTGCAGCTCAGGGAATTACCTGCTCAGCTGCAGGAGCTGTGATCAAGTGGCTGTGGAATTGTTTAACCCCCAAAATGTGAAGGGTGGCATTTGAAACCTCCCCTCTATGAAGGGGCTTCAGTTCACTGCTCCAGTTTCTCAGAACTGAGAGTCTGCAACATGGCATGAAGCCACATTTCTGCTGAAGCCATACAACTATGAAGAAAAGGAATGCAAGATTTATGGAGCTAGTGAGAGAGATGAAGCAAAAGGGAGTCTGAGTCTGTAGCCCAGAGATGAGGACACTTCCCTGGGAACTGTATCCTTGCAACACTGAGACCACATAGTCAAAATAAGAAATATGTGACTGGTGCCAATTACAAATAAATAAATAAATAAATAAGTAAATAAATATATTTTCCCTCCCCCTATCCAGTTTACAACAAACGGGGATGGGGCTCATTCCCCTGAATAAACATTCCCTTTCCCAGCCGAGGAGAAGGGGTCAAAAGGCAGAGGGAGATCTGAATGCTGTAGCTCAGATACATGTGTTATTGCATTGCAACACTCACAATTATTATCATAGGGGCCATAAAATGGGGCTCTTTTCAAGTCTCCTTTAGTTTCCACTAACAGCTGCTGCCAGCTGAAGAATTTGGGCTGAGTTACATGTAATTCCCAGACGTGGTCATCAGCGGCTGCTCTCCCGGTGGGGGCAGCCTCTCCAGCAGCTGCCTGTGCTTCCTCTGCTATGTGTTCTCCCCTGCTCAAAGCCCAGCTCTGCCTTGTCTCAACAGTGGGCTGTGTGGACTCTGGGATGAATGGGGTGAATGGCAAACTCACAGGTTCAGGAGACTTAGTCAGGGAAAATAACAGGACTCAAGGACAACTTTCTGGAAGGATGTCAGGGAACATGGCATAGTGTTGAATGCTTCAAATTAGAAGAGTTCACTGAAACTTTCCCAGTCTGTGTACTTCAGTATTTACTGGAATTTGTTCTCTATTGTGTGGGATTTGAAAATAGGAGTGGTTTCACAATTTGCATCCTACCAACTTTAAAAATAAGAAACAATTGTCTTTCTTTACAGAGGAGTACTCACAACCTCCTTCTCCCTCCCACTTTCAAATGAAAAGTCTGTTCTTTACCTTTCCTTTTCTTATTATGAAATCATCAGTACTAATGGGAATATTTTAATTAATTAAAAAAAAAAAAGCCTGAAGAATTGGAGAATTGTTTTTTTCTCAGGTGATTATTCTTAAAGGTTTAAGAAACAACAACAACAACAAAAAAGAGCAACACAGTTTCCACTGGAATCCATGAAACTCTTAAAATACATCTTAAGGTGACAACCATTTTTCAGATATTCTTCCTGCTCTTCAGTCTGTAAGATTCATGTTCCATTAAGATCCATGTGGGACTTTTCATCATTTTCATCACATATTATTATTTTTGTATACCTCTGACCCTTCCCATTGGAAAGAATGAGAAAATTAACTCCATTCCGTGCTGGGATGGCCTTTCACAAAAGTAGACCAACTGGTATACTACTACACTGTTTTTTTGTTTGTTTGTTTTCCCAAACTTTCACAACATTGTTTTCCAGAACAGAGTGAAGAACACAGGAAAAAAAAAAAAAAAAAGACATTATGATCAACTGTGCAATTCCATTATGATAGTGTTAATAATCGTAAAAACCCAAAGAAAGGTTTTAAAATGAATGCATAACTTATCTGCTCACTTCCATTTCTACTCACTCTGTGTAGTGACCACATATTTCAAAATATAACAGATATTGTAAGCTATAGATTTGATGAATTATTTTTCTGTGATAGTCACATTTCTGGTACAGAGAGATTCAGCCTCCTGTCTCAAAAAATAATAATAAATAAAATAAAATAAAAAAGTAATTATAAAATAAAATAAAATAAAAAAGTAATTATAAAATAAAATAAAATAAAAAGTAATTATATTCTTAAATCTTAAAATCAAGCAAATACCATTTCTGTGTTCTTTCTAACTGACTTAATTTCAAAGGTCTGGAAGATATATACCTTATCAGGAAGGACAGATTTATTTTAGAAAGGAAGAAAAATATTTTTGAAACAATCGTGGGTCTTCAGGGATGAAGACCTTGTATAAAAAATCAAATATCGTGAGATTTCTGAAGTAACTGCTAGAATTGCCAACATTACAATTCCCACTGTCATGGTTACTGACATAAAACATTCTATCAGAGAACAGCAACAGTCCTGTGTGATTCATGCAATCTGCCCGTATGGTATGCATCATGGCTTTAATCAATGTGGATGCAATGCAGATGTACTATCTATGACTATTCGTGCATTGAGGTGAAACATATATTTCTTATGAATATTCACAGTATTCAGAAGACAGTATTTCAATGACTGGGGAAATTTCTAACATTAAATTTTGAATGAACCTTTGGATATTTGATATTTGTCTGTTTCACAGTTTAAGCAGCAGGCAATAGATACAAATCTAAGTCTACCACTCTAAATCTTTACTTTGTGATTTAGCAGAAATAGAACTAACTCAAAGGGGTAGCCATAAAGAGTGGTTTGGTGGGATCTCCTGAGCTTTCCAGTAAAATTACACTTTCCTTTTCTCACCACATAGTCATTGCACAGCTCTAGTTTTATTATGATCTGAGGGCAGAGGTTTGTTACTGGTATTTTAGGGACGTGAGCATTTTTCATAAATGTTTTAGGATTGCTTTCAACTTCCTTTCATGCAAACAAAGGAAGAGAGCCACCATGAATATGTCTGAACATAGTGAGTAACATTTAAATAAATGTTGAGAGAATTTCCTGAAAGAATTAGGGAGCCTGCAGAGCTGTTAGTTTCCTCTTTCTACCTGATTATGTTATATATATTCTAGTGACTCTTTGACATTTTGCTTATGTTACTCATTTATTTTATTGGTTATTTAGTGATAGACGTCATCTGAAACAGTAATCTCTTCCAGTCCGTATGATATCAGATCTCCACCACAGAGTGAGAGAATAAAGAAAAGAAGATAAATTTTAGCCCCTGACCCTGAAAGCTGCAAGATTTTCGTTAGATTCCTATCTTAAGTTCCTTTTTCGTTTTTCCTCACCTGTATTTGAAACTTACTATAGGTCTCCTTTTTTAAACATTTCTTTTATGGCTTCCCTTGAAAAAGTGAGATTTTCCCTTTCGTGTTCATACCCTCCTCCTTAAATCTTTCCTATTTTGTCTGCCTTCCTGTATTTCTTCCATTGGTTTTCTTCTCTTTCATTTTATTCTTGTATTAATACACTGTATTTTTTAAATTTTCTCTGCTGCTGCCGCTATATAAACATTATTAGCACTGTTACCCCTCTTCCCTCCCTCCCCGCCCTTTTTATTTTTTCCATTTTTACTTCCAGTGGTGAGGAATTAATATGATCTCCTCAGTTTGAAGGTGTGGAAATCCTAATTGAATTTATGGAAAGAAAAGGCATTATAGCTGAATGATAACAGTCTTTCAGTCTTGTTTGGCTAACTCACTTATGTCTTTGCTCCTACATTTCTTGGACGGAGGTGTTTTTTTGTTTGTTTGTTTGTTTTGTTTTGAGAGAGAGTGTCTATTGCACCAGTACAAACACTCTTCTTCCATGTTACCCTAAAATATGAATTCATTGAGAGCCAATTTAGTGTCTGAGGCCCACATTGGAGCAGTAGAAATGAAAATATTTATTGGAAAATGAGCTTCTAGACTTAGTGTTTAACTTGAATGTTTGTAGTGATTAGCTTGAATGCTATGTCCAAAGTGAAAATGCTCTAGCATGGAAACTGAGGCTGTGCTGGGCTTTCATATTTTAGGTGATGCGGATGATGCAGCAGAAGCTGTTTCTAGGATGACCTATTGCACATGTCAATTGTGATGATATATTACAGAACCAGGCTGTAAATTCATTTATATTTGCATGTCTGTAATGCTGTAACATTTCTAGAAATAATCTGTCCATTTATTTTACCATTAAATCCCTAAAGTTACCATGAAATCAGGTGGGCTTCTAGTTTTCACTGCTTTTATATTATTTCATATTTATTATGTTATTTTTCATATTGAAATAAAAACTGCCAACATCCTCTCCTTAACAGATTTTTGTAGCACTCCAAATAGTTTCCAGGAAATGAACAGCAGGCTAGTATGGGATATCCTCCTAGGTGTCTTCTCACCTAAGAGCATGCACAGAGAGTACACACAGAATCTTTAAATGTTGTTTTTCACTCTTCTCATTCTTTATAGAATGCCTGAGAAGTCTACCGTATGATTGCATGTATAGCAAATGTAACCCTGTTGACAATGGTGTACAGACCTGTTCAAGGCCATCAATCCCATGAGCTGAAAACTACTACACAAAAACAAACAAACAAAAACCCTACAACAAAAAAAAGCCACCCAGAAAACAAACCATCCAACCAACCAAACACATACAAAACGAAAGAACAAAACCCACAACACCTCCCCCATACACACACATTTGTGGGCATGGTCCTTGGTTTTAAAGGCCCCTGTATGACTGTGTTCATTGTTTCCATCACTTTCCTTGCTGAGAAGCCAAGAAGAAATTTTTGCTCTACCTGTTTTCTTTTCCTAGTATTTTCCTTTCCTTTTCTAGACAATAATGCTCTGCATGAACGAACCTTTAAACACAATACAACAGAATTCTAGCATTTGCTATTACTGTCAGTCAGGACAAGTATGTAAAACAGGAGAAGTAAGTTTCAAAAGAATGTACAATGCATTGTAAAGCACATATTATTTGACCTGAACTTTATGAAAAGACAAAAATATATTCAGAAAAAAATAAATATATATTTTTTCCCTGTAACCACATGGTAGATCCAGGACTTGGATAAAGTAAAACACAGACCAGTGAATCCAAAGTTGATTAAGAAGGGTTAGAAATGATACTCTCAAACCTGGGTTAGGAAGATGTTTTAAAGATACACTTAAAAATAGAAACTTTTCTAAATACCATGGTAACTGAACTCTGTAAAAGCATTTTTCCTGAGTGGCTGGAGGCTGGTATTGGTGGTTTTTTGCTATTGTCGTTGGTGGCTTCAGGTAGGACAAATTCCTAGGTCACATCCCTACTGGCTGAGGGTTATCAGTGAACTCTGGGAAGGAGCCTTTGGACTCCCTAGATCTTTCTAAGACTTAGCAGGGAGTCTTTAGCAGGTGAATAGCACAGGTTTTGTGTCTTGAAAATATAAACAGTTTCTAAATAAATATATCTGTTACCAAATACTACAACATATAAAGATGTTGAGAATTTAATACAAATATTATAGATGTCCATAACATTAGTAGATGTCAGTAGTGATTATTTAGTATAATTGAAGTGCTTCAGTTACGCGCTATGTTCTGTAATGACTTAACAGTTGACTCACTTTTTTTTAGCTATTAGTTACTTATTTGTACTGTGGGATATTTTAGAAATGAAACCTTGTTCTATTATGAACCAGAAAACAGTCACTTCTTGTACCACTTGCATTTGGCACTCAGGATTTTCATTCCTGCCACTATGCTTTCTTAAATTGTATTTTCTAGTCTAAAACAAGTGAATAAATCTAGAAACAAAACAAAAACAGCAAACAAACACACAGAAGTGGTAACAGTTACCTTGGAGCAGGCAACAAATAAAGAGAAGATGTATTTGGAGTGAACTAACTTTCACCCAGAATCATGTCTATCAATGGGAACTGGAACATCAAGAATTCAGGTAGTAAAACTGGTGGTTTATAACAAGGCTTGTCTTTTGTTCTTACAGTGGAGAAAGCTAATACTTTATAAGTATAGATCAGTCTACATCTAGCCAATATTTTTCTTCTTGACAACTTTTCAAGAGTGTTTTCTAATTATTTTCTTCTTAATTTAATAATTGTTTCCAGGTTTACTGAGCTTAGGGCTTTCTTTCATGGTTTCTTTAACTTCCAACACAGACCCAAAATAGTATGTCAACTGCATAGATAGTAAAATTTTTATAATCATGGCAAATTTATTGAAAAACAATGTTGCTATCCTCAGTTGACTTTTTCGTCCTTTAGATTTATCACACATAGCTTAATAACTTAACCTAAAAGCTCAACAAGTGAAACGTAAGTTAATGAAAACATTTATTTTAAAATTATATTTTTTAATATCTGGTCATTTAAGATAATCTGGTCATTCATGTTTTTTTCTAATTGCACTTTTAGAAACCCATCAGATTTTGAACTAAACATTTAGCTATAAAAATTACGGTTTAGAGAGGATGGTAATGGTAGAGATTTAAAAGCTGAAGTACTCAACAGTTTCTGTTTTTCCGTCTATTTTCTTGGACTCCTAAAATGACTGATACTGATCACCAATAAGGTAAGTATTATTTTTCTTTAAGAATATTTTGTGTTGACAATGGAAGTTCAAATCAAGGTATGTCCCAAAGGAGCTAATTTCCTTTAAAAGGAGAGAAGAGGTTCCCAATCAGAGATATGATCAGAAAATGGGTGTTCAGTTATTTTTGGAAGATTTTATACAAGGTAAATTGTCTTTTGTCAACTAATAAATTAGCTGTTTTCATGTTAGCATTATCCAGGTGTTGAAGGGCTATTAGTTAATATAACTTAGACATTTTATGTATTCAGATAAACTGTCTCACGTTACTGGATCCCTGGAATAATGTTTTACACAACTGTGAGCTTTTCACCTGCTGATCTCAAAGTACTTTTCAAATACACACTCCAGCATCCATGCTGAGCTTCAATACATGCTTCTTTACAGCTGGAAAAACTCTGCAATTCTGAGCTGTGAGCAAAGCTCCAATTTAAGATGTAATACAGCTTGAACTTTAATTACTGACATTCATCTCTCCTGCACTTTTTGGAGACCACAAAGCCCCCATGGATGCTCATGGCAAGATGGCTGAAGGAACCTTCACCTTCTGTGAAGTCTCTAAGGAAGGCGATTTCACCACATCCCACAGAACACAAACACTGCTCAATTCATAAGGGGCTGCTAGACTCACCTGAAGGTGAAATAAAGCTCTGTCCACCATCACTGAACGTACTTAAGGAGCATTCTGCATCTGCCACAGGGCTGAATAATTACATGTTCTTTCTCTTGTCTACCACGGCACTCTGAGAGGAACCTTTTCTTGAGACTCCCTTTGGGAGGCTGAGACTTTAAATTGAACTGTCAACTCTTCCTAGGGCTTTCACAAGGCATGTTTGCCTGGGCAGATGACTTCATGTCTTTCCTATATTTGGTATTTTGATACATGAAGAGCTGCCTCTGACCAGCTATATCAGCCACTCTGCAGTGCATGCTAATAAGGAAGATTACTATCTCTACAAAAAGCACAGCTGTAGCGTAGTAATGCCTTTATTGAAGCATGATCAAAAAGTGAACCTATGGTTCTCTTTTGGCAACAGGAGGAAAATTCAGAAAAGGCAGGGCTTTCATAAAAATGCCACAGTGGTCTTCTTTGATGAGATCCTTGAGCCTGTTGCACAAAGGTAATAAATCTTATATGAGGTAGGCACACTGGGCCTTGTTCTCAATATGTCAGTAACTGCACCTCTGAGAGAATTCTTCTTTGGGGTGTGAGAAGACAGTGTTCTCTTTCCTGCTAGTTCAGCTTTTGGCTCGAAGGCAAAATAAATTAATTTGAAGGTATGTGTTTAGGAAGATGTGACTAAAGCTTAAAAGTACAAGAATGCAAAAATTCAGCTGACACTAGTGTAACTAGACCACCAGGCTTTTTTTTTTCACTGTTTTTATAAAATTTAGTTGTATTTTTTTTAATATTCCCATCGAGTACTCTTGGGACATGGAAACTAGGCAAAAAAAACAAAAAAAATAAGTAACAATAAAAGGGCCAAACCTCACCTCCAGGCCCTCCTGGATGTTATAGTTCTGTTGTTTTTAATTTTCCACATAAGTCTGTGTCAGGTAGTAGACTCTTCCTTACACAGCAAGAATTTACAAATAGTAAATGCCCCTTCAGGCACAAAATGAAGCATGCAGAAGAAGAAGAGAAATCTCCGTAAGCAGCCCAAGTCAGGTCCCCCAGCTTCCTTGTTATAACCTGCCCCCTGCACCCAGCTGTAAGGAGGCCTCCTTCCATGCCACAGAGTAGAAGACAGGATCTAGATTACAGCTTTCCTTTGTGGACAAGGATTTAATTTAGTAAATTCTTAATATATCCTTGGGAGGAGTCTTGTTATTGCCTGAAGCTTTTCTTCAATTAGTGCCCATGGGACTACATGAATCAATTTGATAATTCTGGGCGAGGGAGGTAGCTAATTTGATTGGGTAGGAAACGCCTGGAACTGCAAGGGAAAGGCACATCAGGAGCAGTGGTTTGCAGGGAGTTACAACTCTCATTGCTGGTGTTAAGGCTCCAGCATACACGTTGTCTCCCTGATCACTGTGCCCTGTGCCCTTCATCTGACAGCCAAGGAGCATACTTGGTCAACTTGGCAGAACCTCCACTGCTCCCAAAGAAATTTTGAGCTCTTAGAGTCAGCTTCTGGCTTTCCTCAAGTCTTTGGGTAAATCTGACCTCAACAGAGCCTGAGTCACACAGAAACAGACTTAAGGCAGGAGGAGTGCAGAACAGAGGCACACTCAGCTGTCCTGTCCCCACTCTCAGGGGTGTCCATTGGACCTGTGTCCTGGTGAGCCTCCCATCTGGGCCAGGCCCAGAAGTGGCTGCCATAGCTACACGTGACAGGGATAGAGAAAACTTCGTGCCAAGGCTGGATAATGCTGAATGGTTATAACTTCCCTGAGCTCTGCCAGGGAAATATTACTTATTTTGCTGGACTGCATTTCTGAACCCCAGGGAGATCTCACTTCTGTTGTGCCCAGGGGCTGGATGTTATCAGCCCAGCTGCTTCAAAAGCACTGGCTTCTCATTCCATATCTGCACTATGGGGGCTTAAACCAAGCTGAAAATGTATTTCTTATCATCTCTCTCAAAATTATATGGAAAACATAGACCTGGGGCTTTAATCACTTTATTTCTGAGTCTCCTTGACATTATGGGACTTTATTAACCCAGAAGCAATTGCAGGCAGTGGACTGTAGTGAACCCCCTTGGAAACCACATGAATATGAAGGGGAACTGAATGAATGTGGGAGCAAGTATAGCAACAAAGGGTTCCTGTGTGAGTATCTCTACTTTTTAACTGAGTGAAAGCTCCTTACATTCTGCAGAATTGAAACAGACTGGGGAAAAGTTCCTAAAATAACTTAAATTCCAACAGCATTATCCAGCGTAACAATGATAAAACCTAAGGTCTTCATGGTATGCGGGGCAACCTCCTCCCCACTCCCTGTTTGCTACTATCTGGTATCTAAACAGTGAAAAAGAAAAATCTTGCAACAGGGCCAGTACCGTGAAAGTTTTATGAATGCATGAGTAGGTTAGTCTGTGCTCATTTGTGCAACTTGGCTTGCATTGTTCACTGGGTCCTTGCCAAACATATCTGTTGCATAATTATGTGGCTTGCTTTAAAAAAATCACAGAAGTTTCTAGGGATGTAACTAATGTTTCCCCCTCGTTTCTGTACTTATACAACACCCACCACAGTGAGACCCAAGCCTTTTTTGTTAGAATTGTGCCATGACCTACAGTAATTATCAAAGGTAATGTTATAACATAGGAAAATAGAAACACCAGAAATACATTCAAACATCTGAGAGAAGACTCAAAAAAAATAATCTATAAAATTATGACAAGATATTCGTTTGTTCACTGAATAAACTGTCTAATTTCCTAGTGAGGAAATACAAAAACAAACAGAAATATATATATATTTTTTTTTTTTTGAAATGACTGACTAAAACTGGCATAAACCAGAAGCAGTTACACTGAAGTCAACTTCATTACTTGTGATTTCTGCATGGTAAAGTCAGAACACAGTGACGGCAGGCATGGCTTCATATCCTGCTGGCCTGATGATATAGACAAGCCCTTGTACTTGTGGGAGTATGGGGATTTTGTAAGAAAAGTTCTCACAGCTTGAACAGTGTCTAGGACAGATATTTAATTAGGAACTCCAAAATGTGTTCATTGTTTTGGAGTGTTTCCAAGTTCTTTCCTCCAAAGAGCTGGTTCTATGGTTGATTGTTCCATGATTCAGTGTTGGTTGTTCCATGCTCATGTAATCCTATGGAAATAGGATGATTTTTATGTTGAAGTATTTGTCAGTATGATTAAGGGTGTTGGAGTCTGAACCATGCAATTTAAGACCTTTTAAAATGTTTCCATACCCACATCTAACCTCACTGAATTTATTTAATACAGTTTTGAAGGAATAGCCTTGAAAAGTGATTTTCCCTGCAACAGAAATCTGTGGTGTTTCAAAGAACAAATGAAATGTGCATACATAAAATATACATAAAAGATCAAACATATTTTGTGGTCATGACTGGACCCTTTGGACACACTCCAGGGCTTACCTAGGTCAGAGCACTGCACCACGCGGAGATGGCACTGGCAGCGGAAGGGGCACACTGGCCCAAATCCAGATATGACAGGATCATCTGTTGGAGCCATATCAGCCGACCCCTCATCCTCCAGCATAAAGTCAAAGAGGCCCATCTGGTGGAATGGCTTGGCCAAGCATACTGGCAGCAGTAGGATGAAGAGGAGAGCCAGCTTCATGGCTTAGTTCATCGACTCCAGGCAGAACCTAGGATCCAAAGCAGGGAATTTAAAACAGAAGTAGCAATTTTTCCATAGCTGCACAGTTCCTGCTGAAGGAGGTCCAGCATATCCACCAGTTGCATAACTGTTCCTTTCAATAAATGAAATCTGAATTTTGAAAATAAGACAGTTATGCGATAGGAGTCTGGTAACTACTTGCCAATAGCCTATTTTTACAGAGAGATTTAAAGGCAACTCTAAACACATCTGCTTGCACATTTAGAGTAATATTTATTAGGAACAGGCAGCACTGTCAACTTTGTTATGCAAAACAGTCAACACAATAACCCACATTTTCCATGTGTCTGTTTTCTGCCAACGTAACAGTCTATTTGATTTCATTAGCATTTGTTTCATAGCAATGGGTTTGTTCCCTGGGGATGAACCTCAGGTTCCCAAACTCACTGTAATGCAGTATGTCATGTCTTGAGAAACCTTTTTTTTTTTTTTTTAAAGTGCCAGCTTGCTGTGTGTTTTAAATTATAGTAAAGCTGACTGAGAAAAAGATCTAGTGATGGGGTGGAGAGAGAGGGGGGTAAAATCTTTAGCTATTTAAGTAAGCTATACTTCATTCTCAGTTTAAACAGCACAATAAAATGGAATACAATGTTGTGTTATATTAGATATTCTTGGCTTTCTTTCCAGACTTTTGGCTAGGGGATTTTACATTATAACAATGCACCCTGAAAATCCTCTGCTTTGTAATGTGTAAGCATTTGAACTGATGCTTGCAGTGTTGTCAGCATACTTTCTAACTGGACTTCAGGGCCTCATCCTGCAGTCTTTCATGCTCAGAAGCAACTTTACAGAATTATGAATTACTACTGATTGCTACACTGCCAGATAAGCAAAACTGCTTTAATATGTGTTTTCAGGACTTCGGCCTAAATGCATTTCTACACACTGTACATTGTGCTACCTATGTTGTTGTCACTAAGAAAAAATTATGAAACAGCTGTTTCTATGTTTTGTGTCAGGTCTGTAGAGATCAGCTAATCTTCTGAAAATTACTTTCTTTTACTATTTACTTTACATAAGGAAGCTTATGTTTTGTAACCTTTCATAGGTTTAAAAACAACACAAATACACAAAAAGAAAATTGCCTTCAAGTCATCAAATGATAGAAAGGCAAACTTGTATTTTATTTAGGAAACTTAACATATTCCTGAATACAGATACTGATCTATGTAAGGAAAGCAAAAATATTCAATGGCTTCTTCAAGTCAATAATTAGATCATTGAAATTTGCTGACGAAATGCCTTGTCTGTGTGCTAGTTGGGATTTATATTATCTAGAAGTTATCCAACAGTTAGGGGTGTGCTATATCATTTCCCAACTCCATATTGACTAATGAAGATTGAAAAAAAAAATGGGAGGGAGGAAAAGGAGAATTAATGTCTCCCTCTCTCTATTGACATAAGGAGCCTACTAGGTGGGACTAGATGACAAACATGGACAGCTGATATTAGGTGAGCATTGCATACTGAGGCCTCTCTAGAATACCACATCCAGGTACTCTAACAGAAATAGTCAGTATGAAAAAAAAAAAAAAAAAGTAAAAATATAAAAATCACAGGCCAGGAATTAGATACAATCTGTATTGTGCCTGAGTTCACTTTCCTTTACAATTTTTTACCTACAGATGTCAAAAATGCAGTCCTGCAGAAACCTCTGAGGTTCAGTCTTAAGAGGATGATAAGGTTACCTTATCAACTATGATAATGTTTTAAAATCAGTTTATAGTTCTGTCATCTACCTGACAGGAAAACAAGTGTCTAACATCTTCAGATGTCCCAAAGACTTCAAAGTGAGTTCAGGTGGAGAAAAACATTGTTTCTGTTATCTCTATAAGAAACATAGTTGGTTTCTTAGTTAGATCTGAAAGTATTTTCTATTCTTGGAGTAGACCTTCATATTACCCACTATATGCACTGAGGAACTTGGCAGACCCTAACATCAGCTAGAGAGTCAAAGCCTTTTAGCCCATCCTGGTAGCAAAGCCCCATGCCATACAAACTCGTGTCATGTAGCTGGGACAGGCTGTGTTCCTGGGTGGAGCATCCTCCTGCACTCCCTCCTACTCTGGCCCCTGCTGACTTCAGGGTGGTGTCCCATGCCCAGCCTATACCCCTATAGTTCAGTATCGATGGGCAAGCAAGGATGTCACAACAATGTCATGTTAATACATTGTGGTAAGTTATGGTTTAACTTCATGCAAGATTTGGCATACTTATTATTATGTACAGATGATTATAGAATAACAATGCAACTTATTAATAGTTTGAAATGAGAATGCAAACCTGCTAAATCATCACTATTCATTTTAATAAGCTGCTCTGTGAAAATTATCAATAAAATGCTACCTGAGTACAGAGTATTTTTCAAAATGCTTATTAACATCAACAAACATTGGGAAAGATGTGCACCATCCCCGGCATGGCACTGTCAGTCAGTAATTAAAAAAAAATAAAAATAAATCTCAGCTCTTTCTTGCATATTATTATATTTTTTAAAAACTGTTGCTATTTCTTTCAGTGTCACTGCCTAAGCACCATCCTCCCCCAACCCCCACCCCCTTCCCAAGAATGCACAATCAGGATCTTACCCTGGAGTTAAATTACTAACACCCTCCCCTCACAAGGGGGAGAGGGGGAGGGAGGAGGGAAGAGGAAAAAAAAAAAAAAAAAAAAAAAAGAAAAAAGCACTGGCACTCTGGAAGTGTCTTCACACTTTAGTACTTGATCATATTAATATTGATGAACTTCACTTATCTCAGTGAAAACCTGTAGCAGGCCTTTTCCTTTGGTCCCTGTTTTGCCAAAACTATAACAAATTCAGAAAGAATTGTGTATAAAGGAGGACTGTAAGGCAACAAAGGATATCAAGGATCTAATCTGATCACAGCAGAGAAAATACCAAACACAATTACATATTAATCAAGAATTAAAAATAGATACGTGTATGCATATATTTATGTATTTTCCTACTGCAGGCACACATATCTGTTCACATTGTTTGCATGTGTAAATGAACATAAACAGATACAAAATATATACAAAAATGTACTAGTAAGAAATGTTTACATTTCATTTATAAAAAAAATAAGGAAGGAAAATAAACTCTGAATTCTTAAAGGTCTGTGACACAATATTTATGTCTGCAGGACAGAACTGTTTAAATTTGCTTTAATTATGTGTTTACAATGAGTAAGACTTTTCCACAAACAGAGGAAACTATAGCATAGACTTGGCCACATTTCAGTTCAAAATAGCACTGGAAATATGCTTCATCAGTTCACGTCACCACGGTATTGGTGGTCTTCTTGTCAGTTTGCCTTAATATTATATTTTAAATATTAATTCTTCCACCATCATACATCTCTCAAAATGCCACAAATGGCAAGTTAAACAATACATTCAGTTTCAAAGAAATCTCCTTCATTATGTTTTTTGTTTTTTTTAAAGTCTAGATTTGGGAAAAAAATGTTGGGAGTCTAAAAGAGACTAAAATTCTTTTAACAGGGATTTCAACTCCAGGAATTTTCTTTTCTACTATTTCATTCACAGGCAGCTTCTTTAAATATATCCTTCATTTGTACACTGTAACATAATACTTTCTAACATTACAAAGACATACACCGATCCTGTTTAACTATCTACTACACATCTTTTTCTCTCAAATCAAAAATTACACTCATTAAAGTTTGGAATACATATGAAGAAATCTGAATAAAAAATATATATATCTCAGAGTGCCATTTAAACAAGAAATACAAGAACTCAACACTTTTTTTTTTCTTTTTTTTACACTCGCTACATCACAGATTCTAAACACTGAATTGCAAACAGAGAATATACTACTGCAAAAGTTTACAGTACGGAAAAAGAAAGGACTATAGCAGTGCTTATACAAATCAAAACAAGAGACAGAACAGTCAAATAAACAGTAGGAAATGTGCACAGTCCTTAAGAATGCATTTTCATGTTTTCAAGAAACAAAAGTGCTGGGTACAGCATTTAACATTGCTAAACATTTAGTAGGATTTTTCCTTGCTTCTGTTAAAATTCAACTACTTGCCGTAGACTTGCCTGAAGTTTTATTAGTGCAACATAGTTCAGAAGAATTACTGAAAACCATACCTTTTAATCCAGGGATTTGCAACAGGAGCTCTCAAAGCTGAGATGTAATTAAACTAAATATTCAACCCAGGCAAAAGGCTTTGCAGGTGTGGAAAGGAGGAGGGGGTAAGTTCAGCTCAGCGACTGTCACTTGGTGGAAAACCCTCCTGCTTCTATTCCATAGCACAGTTAAAAAATAAGGTTTCTCTCAATGAACACAATCCAGGCTGACACCCACATTAGATCATATGGTAATGATATGTCTCCTGTATTGTAGCCAGAAACTTTATCAGCTCTTTTGCTTTCTTTTCCTTCCTTTTTTTTTTTTTCCATTTGCTTTATTCCTTTTTCATCTGTTTAGGTTCCCAAACTGCCTGAACACTATAAGACAGATGTGTAGCTGTAAATCATCTCACTTATTTTATTTCAGTCTCTAAAACATATATTTAGTGAAGTTTTCTTGGTTTTAACTGTTTTTTTTTTTTCTTTTTTCTTTTTTTTTTTTTTTTTCTGACTCATTGCTGAGAAAGTTTGGCTGTTCCTCTTGTTTATAATACTTGTAATTCAAGGAAAGGATATAAAATTTATCCTAGAGCTAGCCAAAGTGGAGATTAACATCAGAAAAAAGGGGTAGCTTTAGGTAAAACTATTTATACAGATATCAACCTGCCTCTGCTTATGCTATAATCATTGTGTAAAGCAAGTAGTATATAGTGTAATATACTACTATTATCCTGTTTAATAATAGGCTTTTACGTATTTCTTCATACTACAGCATGTTTTTGATATATATGAAAATCATGTTTTCATTAGTTGAATTATTGTAGCATTTGTGGTTAAAACTGTTTTATATAAACTTTGCTTTTTTTTTTACTGTTTTTTTTTACCAGAACAACAAAGGAAAGGAGAAATTAGATTCAACTCTTTTTTTTTTTTTATAATATACAGTAGGTTTTTTTGAAACATGAAGCAATGTCTTTTACTAATTGTTCAGATTTATATTTTAATTAATTTCTCTTTTGATGCAAATTTCAATAGAATCTAAAATGCAATTTCTCTGTTCCTGCACAATTTAAAAAAATCTAGAAACCAGAAAGGACAATAAATACAATAATTATTATTTAGTTAGTTATCCAAACACATTGTGAACATGTGTAGCTTCCTTGTGCTGTTAACTGTCCCGTCTAAATACTGGAGGCTTATGTCTCTATGTTTTGACTTGTATCCTTTTATTTCTACCCCTAGGCTAGGACCAGGTGCAAATCTGAAATTAAAGCCTGTAAAATGTGAAAGTATGTTTAAAAGAAGTCAGATTTTTTAGAAACACAGTAAAATCTTGAAATTTTAGCTATTCTTTTAATTTGATTTTAAGATGAGCCAAGAAAACAGCTCTTAAAATTTTTCTTTGGTGGAAGAAAACATGGTGGAATAATTGACTGTTAGTTTTGGTCGGTGTAGCACAAAGATGTAATCAGAGACCTTATATTACAGCTTCTTTATATATTTAATTCTAAAAGTAAGGAATATTTATTCCTTCCCTGTCCTCAAGCCTTCCTCTGCCTTCTTTCTCCGCCTCACCAATGGATTCAAGACTGCTAATGATTTTTGTTGCGACTTTTTTTTCTACATACGATTAGTAGTGTTCCAAGATTTCATGCTTACAACAAAGCCTTATCTTTGTCCAGAAGTGTCTCCATGAGGCTTGCTGAAATCTTGGCTGCATCTTAGTAATGTCAGTTATTTGAACCTTGGTCACCAGCTGCATCTGGTTGTTTAAAAATACATTTCAAAGCAAGATTTTGATGAGGAACAGGTCAGGATAAACTTGTTGTCAATTTGTTTCATAAAATCCATTTATATTTCCCAGCAAAACTGTAATATATTTGTTCTGATATCTGGTATGGGGTTGAAAGGTGTTACAAGTTAATAACTTAGTCATCTCTTTGAAGGCACGGAAGAAGATGGAGAGCCACCTCTCTTTCTTTTCTGTCTTTGGCAAGAGGTATAGTTGAACAAAAATATAAAGATCAAGGTGAGAACAGGTGGAGCACTTGGTGCACATCTTCATCAACTGGAGGATTTTCTTTCTTTTTCTGTAATGAAGTCCATCCCAAGAACCTCAGAAGGGTACAGATGTCACATCCTTTAGGAATTATGAAAAACCCTAATTCTGACTGTTGATACCCAGAAGTAGAGCAGGTATGTTTTATGTGTCCAACCCCTCCTGAAATGCAAAGTGGAGTACCTGGGGGACTGAGCAACTAAGGTGGTGGGGACTTATGAGACCGAATATCAGTACAGTACCCTATAAAGTGTTAATGCACACTATTTTCTAGGTATTTTGTGTGCTTATAAGGGGATGTGGGATCCTTTCTGACACAATTATTCTTTTATTCCCTTTCTTTGCATTCTGCTACGTCACTCGGAAGAAAAATGACATTGAAACAAACAAACAGTACAAAACAATATTAAGTCAGTATGTTATTTAAAGGAACATGACTATATACAGGGCGTAGCATCTATAAGCTCTTCTTGTCCGTCTGACCTACTTTGACAACCGCTTAGTCAACATTAAAAAAAAAAAATTAGAAAAATTGGTTTCTATAAAATCTTAGTCCGATTTAACCAACCTATAGGGCTACATGCTGCTCCAAATACCTATTCCCAGAAAGTTACAGGCAACTGCATATTAATGATATTTATATAACAGTATTTTTATTAAATTTTGATGGATAGCATCTGCTTTGTTTGCTCATGGCTTATTTTGTGGACCTTTCATAGGTCAGTGACAGGAGATAGGAGAGCAAGCCAGACTGTCTGCTGTTGATGACTATGCCCAGGTCCAGTGGAAGTCTCTGCTGGAAGGGGGTGAGCAGCTGCCCGGTGAGGAGCAGAAGTACCCTGGGGGAATAGCTCCTGGAGCGTGGGGCTGGCCTGGAAGATAGACGTGTCCTGCAAGCATCAGGAGCTGTCAGTACAGGTTGCACGCCTCCTCAGAAGAAGAGGGAGCCGACACAATTGGCTCTCAAAGAGTGGAGGAAAAAAAAAATAAAATAAAAAAAAATTAGGGAGCCTGGGAAAGAAGAGTAGCATTTATTGCAATCCAGAAAGTTACTGGAATGAAAGCAAAGAAGGACAGGATCTGCCCTTCAGGGACATGGTAGCTCAGAGATTCAGGTTCTTCCTCATTCTAAGTTTCCTCTCCTGAAAAAGGCATTTTCCTTGGGCTGCCTTCTAATAGATGCCAGCTTTGATGATCAGCACCTGGTTAGAGTTGTTGTGGTTGCTGTGGTAAGGAAGTGGGGCAGGCAAATCTGCTTCAAAGTCCTCATGAAACAGCTAGTCAAGTGCCTGTCCCCAGCAGGGGATGGGATGAAACAGGATCTCTTGTTTGGCTGCCTCTTAGGGGCTCTTGCCACCTCTCCTATGTCTCACGCCTGGGCTTTACTAGCTCCCTAGCATGTCATCCACTGTTCTCTGTAATATACTACTGGCTGTCTCTTCTCTTTTCTGTTCAGTGCATAATTTCTTCCAAGCACCCATAGAAAGATGTTCTTTACCATAGCAATGTACTTCTTCTACTAAAAATGCAAGTAAATATTGACTCAAGCTTAATAAACATTGATCCAGGTAAATATTGACCCAGGCACAGCCTGGGAAAGTAGTTAGAGAGACAGAACTGCCATTTCTGAGTATTTTGAATACCTATTTTCCTTCAGTGTTCTCTGACCTCATAAATGATAGTCATGTACTTCTTTATATTTCTACAAATCAAAAAGACCAAAATATCAGACTTTGGACAAGTACTACCCCCGTACAAGAAAAGATGGGTCTCCGGGAAAGAGTCCAGCAGAGGGCCACAAAGATGATACGGGGCCTAGAGCATCTCCCCTGTGAGGAAAGGCTGAGGGACCTGGGTCTGTTCAGCCTTGAGAAAAGAAGACTGCGAGGGGATCTTTTTAATGTTTATAAATACCTTAAGTGTGGAAGACAGAGGGATTTGGCCAACATCTCTTCAGTGGTTTGTGGGGACAGGACAAGGGGCAACGGCCAAAAAATGGATCACAGGAAGTTCCACACCAACATGTGAAAGAACTTCATGGTAAGGATGATGGAGCACTGGAACAGGCTGCCCAGGGAGGTTGTGGAGTCTCCTTCTCTGCAGATATTGAAGACCTGTCTGGATGCCTACCTGGGTAACCTTCTCTAGGGAACCTGCTTTGGCAGGGGAGTTGGACTCGATCTCTTGAGGTCCCTTCCAACCCCTACAATTCTGTGATTCTGTGATACTATCAGTAACGTTATTTTTTCTGTACCAGTGAAAATACCTCCTGTACAACTGTTTGAACAAAAAGCAACTAAATTTCAAAATAGAAATCCTTCTTTTTGGAGGAAGTCTCTTCTGTCAGTCTGTTTTCTTTTCTCTCCCTTTCCCACTCACAAGATCATGTACTGTGTAAACCACCTCTCTTTGTCATCTCTCTGGTTTTCTGAATGGAGACTATGGAGTTTGCAGCTCTCTTAATGAAACAAACTCAAATTGCCTACAATTGAAGTATTTAACACGTGATCATGTCCTTTACCTTGGTCTCTTTTCTACGGAAAGTGTAATTTGTTCCTGTTTTTCCTGACACTGTTTTTCCTTTCCTCTGGTCTGTCTATTCTCTCTTGAATCAAATTGTTCTGTTTAAGTACATCCAAAAGATGCAGCAGCTAACTCATACCAATATAGCTTTACTACTTGCTGTGATTTCCAGTGTTCTGAATTTAACTTTAATCCTTGAGGACAAAGCCTGTCCTAACTCTTCCTTACAATTCTGTGGTGTAGATGCACATTTTGTGATCACTCTTAACCTGTTTTCCTCAAAAACACAGTGAACATATAAAATCAGATTTGTACCCGTACTCCGAGCTGCTATCCATTCTAGGAGCAAAGAATGAGAGGAAAGTAAAAGTGATCATGGGACCAAAGACCCTAGAATCTCCAATTAGTGTGACTAATTAATAATAAAGAAAACATATGCAAAACCTTTTCTTATTGTACACACTGATATGCTTTTGTAATGATACTGAGGTACCCCATTTACTTTTTTTCAGTGATAGACAACATCACATTTTTTTCCTGCCTGACTTCTGTGTGAGTGTTAAGTCTTCCACCCTCCAAAAAATCCCTTACATGAAGAAAATAAAGTGCAAGTGTATCCCCCTCACCAAAGGGCCCAGGAAGATACAACTCCCTATGGGAATAAACCTCACTGTAGGAGTGAAGGCCACAAATGACGGAGTGATGACTCGAGAAGAGAGATGACTAGCTTAGGTAAGAGAAGAAGAAATTTAAAGTGCACTGTTTCATCAGATTTTGACTTTTTATTTTTCAGTATCCTGAGTTGAAGTCCAACAATTTTCAAGGTTCTAATGAAAAATCCAAACCTTTATTCTCATTTCGATGGACCTTAGATCATGCTCTGGACAACTTTCATCATCCCATCTGGATTACACAATGCCCTAGAAAAGGATGACAATAATTCATGCAATTGTTGGAACTATATGCCTTGCGTGTCCTTTGTTAGTCAGGGGTTATGAACCAGCATTCAAAATGAGACACATCCTGTGCAGCTCTGAACAGCCTATTCCCAGATTATGAAAAACATATGAATGGCCAGGTCATCCTTGTTTTCCAATTTAGTCATCACAGAGAGCAAACTGCTTTAGAGGAAGCTAGTGACTGTATTACTGAGGAAAGTCCTGAAATAAGGAGTGTAATAACAAAAGGAGGACATCTATAGTAGCATTTGTGTTTGTGTCTCTCTATATTAAAATGGTAATTTTTTAAATGTTGGAAATCTGCTGAGGAAATAATTTATAACTTCAACTAAACATATAAAATAGTGACTTTGAAGATATAAGCAATGACATCATAAGTTACTGTTTTTGTTTGGATTGTATTACCACACTACAGAAGACTGTTGAGAATCTCAAGGTGGATGGTGATGAGTTAGTTATGAAGGAGCCAACTCTGTCTAAACAGAGTATATCACATGGGGTTCTAATGAAAAAGATGTGTACTTCATAATTATTGAACCTTTCAAGTAATTGACTGCATCTGAGAAAATTTGAAAACATAATAAGGAAAAATAATGACATGGGAGCAGAGTTCAGATAACACAGTTGATATCTAGCATTCAAGTGGAAGAAGTGATTGTGAGAATATTCTGTTTTACACAAATTTTATCTGTTTTTTAAGACACAGAAAGTAAGAATACAAGTATCTTCAAGAAAAGCAAAATGGAAATTGATACAAAAGGAAAATTTTAATTGTAACATGTCTCAGAATTTAATAAAAGTCATGAATAACTTCTAAATCTTTTTTTTATAATCAATGCAGAATTAGATTTCTTCCAAGATCACTTGAAATTAAGGTCATCAAGCATTTAAGAATTCATTTTTAAATCCAGAGAGTTATACTATAGACCAGATAACAGTCTTCAAAATATCCATTGCATTTCTTTAAGTATTTGAAGAATCATTCTATTTATCTTGCTGTTAACTAGTGCCTTGAACACATGAATGGATAGACCAGGTATGTTTTTTATTTGTTGGTTTGTTTGTTTGGCAGATTTTAAGCAGATTCTACTTTTATTCTTATAAATAAGCACTTATTTATATAAATAAGCTCTAACTATATACAAAAAAGATTACTCAGACCAACTGGTGGTGATGTTCCTCAACAGCAATTTTCCATAGTGAAGCTGGAAAAAATAAATAAATAAATAAATAAAAAGTGAATTAATAGGAGTAATAGGGAAACACTGTTTTTTTTTGTTGTTTTGGCTTGGTTTGTTGTTGTTTCTGTTCTTGTTTATGAGTATGCTTGGTTTGTATTTATTTAGCTCACTGTTTTTATTATTATTATTGTTTTTAGGCCTGCATGTGTAATAGATTCACAGATTCACAGATTTCTCTAGGTTGGAAGAGACCTCAAGATCATCGAGTCCAACCTCCGACCTAACACTAAGTACTCCACTAAACCATATCCCTAAGCTCTACATCTAAACGTCTTTTAAAGACCTCCAGGGATGGTGACTCCACCACCTCCCTGGGCAGCCCGTTCCAATGCTTAATAACCCTTTCGGTAAAGAAGTACTTCCTAACATCCAACCTAAAACTCCCCTGTCGCAACTTTAGCCCATTCCCCCTCGTCCTGTCACTAGGCACGTGGGAGAATAGACCAACCCCCACCTCTCTACAGCCTCCTTTCAGGTAACTGTAGAGAGCAATGAGGTCGCCCCTGAGCCTCCTCTTCTCCAGGCTGAACAAGCCCAGCTCCCTCAGCCGCTCCTCGTAAGACTTGTTCTCCAGACCCCTCACCAGCTTGGTCGCCCTTCTCTGGACTCGCTCGAGCACGTCCATGTCCTTCCTGTAGCGAGGGGCCCAAAACTGAACACAGTACTCGAGGTGCGGCCTCACCAGAGCCGAGTACAGGGGCACAATCACTTCCCTCGACCTGCTGGCCACACTGCTTCTTATACAGGCCAGGATGCCGTTGGCCTTCTTGGCCACCTGGGCACACTGCTGGCTCATATTCAGCCGACTATCCACCAATACTCCCAGGTCCTTCTCGGCCAGGCAGCTTTCCAGCCACTCATCTCCCAGCCTGTAGCTCTGCTTGGGGTTGTTGCAGCCCAGGTGCAGGACCCGGCACTTGGCCTTGTTGAACTTCATGCAGTTGACCTCAGCCCATCGCTCCAGCCTATCCAGATCCTCCTGCAGAGCCTTCCTGCCCTCGAGCAGATCGACACACGCACTTAGCTTGGTGTCATCTGCAAACTTACTGAGGGTGCACTGGACGCCCTCATCCAGATCATCAATAAAGATATTAAAGAGGACCGGCCCCAGTACCGAGCCCTGGGGGACTCCACTAGTGACCGGCCTCCAACCAGATTTGACTCCATTCACCACAACTCTCTGGGCCCGGCCATCCAGCCAGTTTCTAACCCAGCGAAGCGTACGCCAGTCCAAGCCCCGAGCAGCCAGTTTCTTGAGGAGAATGTTGTGGGGAACGGTGTCAAAAGCCTTACTGAGGTCAAGGTAGACCACGTCCACAGCCTTTCCCTCATCCACCAAGCGCGTCACTTGGTCATAGAAGGAGATCAGGTTCGTCAAGCAGGACCTGCCTTTCATAAACCCATGCTGACTGGGCCTGATCGCCTGCTTGCCCTGCAAGTGCCGCGTGATGACCCTCAAGATAATCTGCTCCATAAGATGGAGCATTCATAAGATGAATTTATTAACATGATGTGACAGACCCTCAGTGGACATGAATCATAATTTTATAGAGATTGCACATCTTGTGATTTACCCCATTTCAAAATCTGGCCACTGAATCTTTTGACTCATCTTGATCTCTCGTAATATACCAGGAACCCTATCCTTAGAGATCTAAATCAAGGTTTGGAAAAGTGACAATCAGTTTTCCTCTATACACCTAATAGTTCTGATTTTCAGAGAGACATTCAAAGAGCAGTTTTTGAAAATCAAGTATTTTATAAGGCACTGGAAAAAAAAATGAAAAAATAGACCAAAAAAACAGGACTAAGAGAAAAACAAAACAAAACAAAACAAACAATAAACAACAACAACAAAACCGCAGGCACCTAAACAAAGTAATCACCTTTGAAAACCACAGTGTATTGAATTAGTTTGGATCTACCAACTACATTAAAGATGGAGTTGTTTTGCCTTACATGTAAAAATGAAACGGGATGTTTCAAAATAAATGTATCACATTTTTATAAGAAGATGGAAAGCTTACCTCTGAAGAAGCCACACATATTTGCAAGCAAAAATCTGTTCAGAGCCTGCCCTTCATTTATAAAACCAAAACCACTGTAAGTTGGATCTTGAGACTTGGACAGGTTGGAACAGTCATTTGTCTTGTTGTTAAAGGTCTTCCACTGTGTTTGTGCATCCTGTCTATCCTCCAAATTGTTTGAATCACCTCTGTAGGAGGATGTACCTTTCTTTCAGTCACAGTTAGAAAATTCAGCTCTCTGAGGAGGAGTTCACACTACATGCAACCCATTCACAGCCTGCAATGCAGTTACAGCCATTTTTGTGTCAGTTTAAAATGAGAAATATTTGGCAAAAGAGGATATGGAATGGAGTCACAAAAATAAATAACTATTTGGTTTTAAATTATAGGACATAAGATAGAAAAATAGACTTTAAAAATACATTCAAGAAAATTTTAATATTTAGAGGATTTTGTAGAATCTTTCAAGGACCACAAAAGCTTTAAATTTGTGGCTTTATTATTTTTTAGTTTATCCAGCTATGGCTATAGGTTATATTGTACTTCATCCTAAAGGATTCTTATTGTTTAGCCTGAAGTGCCTAGTTAATATTCATAATCTATTTGTCAAGTGTACATCCAAGATGAAAAATTATATGGTTTACAAAGAGTCCATTTTGCAAATTTACTTCTCATTCCAGGTAGCAAAGTCATTGCATTCTTTCAGCTCCAACTTAATAAACCTCTGGATTATAGCATCCATGTGGGCCAAATTCCAATTTATGGTTAAAATTACGTTAATATAGTTATATTTTCTTCTGTGGCCCTTGAAATAGTAAAGATGAAGTTACCTGAAGTGTCTAGGATTAACTATAGCCTTCCTTATAAGCTTTACCAAGACTTGAAGGAGCGGGCACTGCCAGGCTGAGAGGCTTGATGGTCTGATCTGTCTGACTATATTCAACTATAATGATGACATAAAGTGTTGCTCTGGTGGTAGATCTGTATTTCATCCCTTGCCACCACTTTACTTAGCCTCGTTTCTCAAGTATTTACTGACTCTTCTCCACAAACTTCACATACTAGATATTTTATCTTAATTTAATAAAGAGTTATGGTGCTCGCACCATCTACTGAAATTCAACCTTCCTTTTCTGTAATTCTCCCCATGACCTCTCAGATTTTCTATTCATTGAAATAGTTCAGTTGTATTTTCTACAGCAAGCAGCTGCTTTGTATAGTTTCTATTCCAAATAGTAAATTGAAAATTCCTTATTGTATGTTTCAGATCAAAGGACAAAATCAGCGGAACTAGAAAAGTACAAAATGTATGAAATGTTACTGCCATTTAAACTGCAGACAGAAAAATATTTTTTGTAGTTTTTACAAGTATTCTTTAAACCTCAAAAGAAGTTTCAGCCTGTCTGAGATTGTTATTTTTATATGGCTTCTCTTATGAGATTACATCTCAGGATATTTTATTAAAAAAAATAAAAATAAAACTAATATGACCTTCTGTTTATAATAAAAGGTTGGGGGTTGTAAAAGACAAAAATTCACATTCTTATATTTCAGGTCTGAATCTTTTAAAAATAATGTCAGATATCTTTCATCAAGGAAAAACAGAGTCAAATTACTACTTTGTAATGAAAATTTGTACAATATTTATGACAGCTTGAATTTAGTTTCCTTACCAGTCTTAGAATTAATCAGCCTGTTCTGAAAAAAAAAAAAAAAAAAAAAAAGCTGTGAATTTTCCCTTTTAAATATCCTCTTTTTTCACCGAAAAAAGTGTGTATTTGCATATTGTCCAGTGAAGTGCTCAAAGAGATTTAACTTTTTAAATTATAAATAAAGAAGGAGTTGCTGTTTGATAACAAGGAGAGACAAGCCATGTGCTAAGTGGGACTATATGAAATACCGTAGTAGCATTATGATCCCTATGACTATAAACTCTTGAATCAGGGCAGCTTATAATTATACAGCAAACTTGTGCAAAATATGACATAATAAAATATGACTTTTCTAGACATCCAGAGTGCTTTACCCCTTTTTTTTTTTTTTTTCTGATTACATTTTGTTTGTATAAGTCCAATGGCATCCTGGCTTTTATCAGGAGGAATAGTGTAGCCAGCAGGACTAGGGAGGTGATCATTTCCCTGTACTCTGCTCTGGTGAGGACGCACCTTGAGTGCTGTGTTCAGTTTTGGGCCCCTCAGTACAAGAAGTAGATCAAGGCCCTGGAGCTTGTTCAGAGAAGGGCTACAAAGCTGGTGAAAGGCCTGGAACACAAGTCCTGTGAGGAGCGGCTGAGGGAATTGGGGATGTCTAGAAGAGGAGGTTCAGGGAAGACCTTATTGCTCTCTACAACCTCCTGAAAGAAAGTTGTGGGGAGCTGGGGGTCAGCCTCTTCTCACAGGTAACTAGTGATAGGGCTAGAGTGAATGGTCTTAATGATTGACAGGGGAGGTTTAGGTTAGAAATTAAGAGACATTTCCTCTCAGAAAGAGTAGTTAAGCATTGGAATGGGTTGCCCAGGGAAGTGGTGGAGTCACCTTCCCTGGGAGTATTCAAGGAAAGGTTGTACTTGGTGCTTAGGGACATTGGTAGTAGGGTCATGGCTAGACCAGATGATCTTGAAGGTCTTTTCCAACCTTAATGATTTTATGATTTTATGAAAGAAATGACTGTTGCTTTACTAATCTCTGACCTATACTCTGACCTTACCCAGACTTTCCAGGCTTATCATAAGTGTGAATTTCGTAGTTGTTGTTGTTGTGTTGTGTTGTATTGTTTGTTTGTTTGTTTAGATCTACTGTTTACTGAATTTTGGTTTAGCTTTTCTGAAGTCCTGGAGGTAGTTCAACACCAGTCAATTAACGATTACATAGGACACAGAAAACTGTGCATCGGTTTCTAATTCTTCCAGTCTCTTTGCTTTTGGAGAACAGTATACCCAATAGAGACTTTAAATGGACACAAAGATATTCTCTATTACCATGTGTGATGAGTTTGTATCCATATGCATTTTTATTTAGAAGTTTATGAAGGAAATTATTTTGCACAGAATATTCTTTTGCTTGTCTTCATAATCACTAGGCTCTTTCAAGACAAAAAGACCCCAAATCATCAGATAGGAAATCTGACTGTGTGACTTGTACATATGTTTTTACAGAAAATTCCAAAAACATTTAACAAGAAACAAAATTGTTTTTGTATAATATTTTAAAACAGACAACACAATCAAATGGAAAAAGTAATGGAAAATTATGACAGCTATAGAGCTCTGTTCTCCATCCTGTTCTATGTAAAAGTTCTGTTGAAAGAATCTCATTTATTATTTGGTTCTCTTGGGTTTTGAGTAATTTCTATAAAAGAACATTTATTATATTCCTTTTTAACTCAATAAGATTTTTCCATAAACGTGGCTATAAGCTGGAGTCCCATCTCTCTTGTATTTAAATGTACATCACCTACTAACTAGTTACATAATATAATAAATATGAGATAGTGTTTGCAGGACCGCCAAGTAAAATGTAGCGGTTTCCTTCAGTCTTCATTAATTAAATATATATACATATATATATAAATATATATATATATATGCTATCACAAAATAATACAATTAATTTGAAATGTGTATCATGGGTGAGGACACAGACATGCTTTAGAGTTAATGAAACAGCACCTTTTTTATTATTTTATTTTTAAAAAACAAAACAAAACAAAACTGCATGTTATGCCTATGAGGCAGAAGTTCTAACACACTCAGTAGAGGTATGCTACTGCAAGCTTCTGATGAAATGCAGGATGAAGTCTTCATAACTAATAGCAAAGTAGGAGATACGCCAAAAAAGACCATCTAGTTCATCTTTCTTCTGTGAGGTGACATCAAGCAAAATACCTCTGAGAGATGTTGATTATTACTACTTCCCTTGAAGAACTGTAGACTTGGACTTCTTCGGTTTCTTTGGTGTAAATATTACAGCTTATAATTTAATATAAACCTATGTTCAACCTGCTATGACTAAGTTTACAGTAGTCATTTAAATTGGCTTGATTTAGTTTTTTTACCCTTAGAGATTTCATTTATAAATATTTAGTGGGAAGTGCATATTATTTCAGAGAAATATTGTAGCTTGTTTAATTTGACCCTCCCCCCAACAAATCTTTTCATATGTGTCTGAAGTCAGAAATTATGGATTAAAATGACAATGGAGTTAAGCTTGTGTTTTTCTCTTCATTAGTACAATAAAAATGTGGACTCAAATTTTATAGCCATACATTTCACATGAACCACTAAACATCCAGAAATGTTGAACAAAGGAAGACAGTTATTGTCATCTTTCTGGATTTCAGTAAAGTTTTTGATACTGTCTCTCACAGTATCCTTCTGGACAAAATGACCAGAATACAGTTAGATAAAAGCATAATAAGATGGGTGAACAATTGGCTGATGGGTTGGGCCCAAAAGATTCTTATAAATGGGGTTGCATCAGGATGACAACCTGTCACTACTGGGGTTCCCCAGGAACCCCATATTTTAGGACCAGTCCTCTACAATGCTTTCATAAATGGTTTGGATGAAGGACTTGAAGGTTTTATGAGGAAGTTCATGGAAGATACTAAATTTGGTGGAGCTATTGACTCCATTGAGGGTGGTGAGGCCTCGCAGGGAGATCTAGACAGGTTGGAGAGCTGGGCAATTACCAACATGAAGTTTAACAAGAACAAGTGCAGGATTCTGCACCTGCGAAGGGGCAACATGTACAAGCTGGGGGACAAGTTGCTGGAGAGCAGCCCTGCAGAAAAGTATCGGGGGGGGGGGGGGGGGGGGGGGGGGGGGGTAGCAGGGCGGGTCGTCTTGTTTACCTCAAGCTGAACATGAGCCAGCAGTGTGCCCTGGCAGCCAGGAGTGCCAGTCGTATCCTGGAGTATCAAGAACAATATTGCTAGCCAGTCAAGGGAAGGGATTGTCCCACTCTAGTCTGCACTGGTGCAGCCTCACCTTGAATACAGTGTGCAGTTTTGGGTGCCACAATATAAGAAAGGTATAAAATTGTTAGAGACTGTCCAAAGGAGGGTTACAAAGATGGTGAAAGGTCTGGATGGGAAGATGTATGAAGAGCAGCTGAAGTCACTTGGCTTGTTCAGCCTGGAGAAGAGAAGACTGAGGAGAGACCTCATTGCGATCTACAGCTTCCTGACAAGGGGGAATGGAGGGACAGGAATTGATCTCTTGTCTCTGATGACCGGTGATAGGACCCAAGGAAAAGGCTTGAAGCTGCAACAGCGGCAGTTCAGGTGTATCAGGAAAAGGTTCTACACTGAAAGGGTGTTCATTCACTGGCACAGGCTCCCCAGGGAAGTGGTCACAGCACCAAGCCTGCTGGAGTATAGGAAGCATTTGGATAATGCTCTCAGAAACATGGTCTTATTTTTTGGGTGTTCCTCTGGGGACCCAGGAGTTGGACTCAATGATCCTTGTGGGTCCCTTCCAACTAGGGATATTCTACGATTTTCTGATTCTATGAAATGTTATTGAGGGAATTTTTAACTTTGAGACACACAATGATGTGATTTGTAGGCATGAAAGTATAGTAAAGCAACTTTAAAACTGCAGATCAACAGGACTGCAGAGTTCCATAGACAAAGCAGAGTTTTTTCTGGCACTGAAGGTAGTGTTTGCAATCCAGATATTTTCTTGTGAAAGACATTCTTGGAGGGTGGATATTTAAAAGGCAGAATAGTTATATTAATTATTTTCTGTACTAAATGTTACTAAATTAAAGAAATTCCTATATGCAAAAACTGTACCCCTTGAATATATGAAAAGCTTATGTTCTAGCACATGGTTCTATAAATAACGAGTGATGTCTCAGAATACACATTTTTGTGGAAAAAAAAAATTATCACTTACAGCACCCATATAAGCTTGGCTGTATATAATTAGAAGTAATTAAATAAATTAAAGGGGAAAACAGGAAAAAATCAGGTAGAGAAAGAGGGCAGGAGAGTGCTAGATGGAGAAAGGTTAAAATTCAAGCTACTCCTGCTGCATGCCAGACTGAATCACTTAAAGTTTTCCTCCCCTCACACATATTTTTCTGACATTTTTTCCATTTTTCAGCAATAAGACCTAAGAAATATGTGCACTTGAACACTCCCAGAGGGTTATACATCTTTTTACTTTCTCTCATGCTGAGAAGTTTCTTCAATTTCTTTTAGAAAAAGGACTTTGCTAGAAGTCTCTTCTAGTGAATTCTGTGTTCAAGGTTTCCTAATTCAAAAAGTGTTTATTATTATTATTTATTATTATTTTATTTATTTATTTATTTCTGAATTGTAGGTAGAGTGTATTGAACACTGGAATAATATAATTCATAACTACACTCATTTCAATTTACTTGTTTCTTAGAGGGCACTGAAAGCCTTTCAGCTCTGGAACAAGTAATCTTGCTGCTTATTGGCCGCTGCAGGACCTATATATTTCAGCTGGGTTACTCTGGTGCAGTTCCAGGGTTACACAGAGTACGACAAGGGCAGAAGAGTAAAGGCTGTCACAGGCATGTCAGAAAGCTGGTGCAGCTTATCTAGGATGATCCCAGGGAGAAGGCCCATGGGTATTTATAAAGTAGTTGCCAGAAGCGACTAATTAGTGAGGAAATCTGCATACTACATATGCATTTTTTTCATAAGGATTGTTATTCAGATATTTATTTGCTTTATTTAACAATTTTTCTTTGCTTTATTTAATGAATAATTCTCTTTGAAGCAAGTTATTCAATATTTTTTTTTTCCAGATTCATTCATCTTTACGCATAATTGAAGAGACTGAAGAGAAAACTTTTTTTTTTTGGCAAGAAGTTCTAAAGTCTTTGTCAAGGAAGTTCTAAATGCTTATTTAAAAGAGGTCAATGAACGCTTCCTGGTATGATGCAAAAGTTAAATAAATATTATTCTATCTATCATTCTCAGTCACATATTTTTAAGGCAGACACAATAAAAATAGATTATATGAGAGGCCGTGAGAAAACATTCTGAATTAATAGGCTGAGATATGAAAATTGTTTGAATAATATTATTATAGTGCGTTTACTTGAGGGTACTTGAATTAGTCTTCAGATATACCTCTTTTGCCTTATGACAGCTTGTATTACTCTCCAGATATACTTCTTTTGTTTATGACAGAACACTGAAAAATAAGAGTTACTTTCTCCCAAATAGTTCAGAAGGAAAATTTTGTGTGATATTTTGAGTAAGAAATATGGTAATATAAAGGTTTCTTTGCCACTGTCCTTTATCAACAGTTATTACAGTACTTAGAAACACATTTTCCAAAATAAGTGTTAATGTTCCGAAACAAAAAAATTCCTCCAAAACCATTTTTTTTATCAAATTCTGCTTGGGCATTTTTAAGGTTCTTTTGACAAACTTGTTTGACTGGGTGCCTAAAGTTAAAGGACTAAACAAGCTCTTTAATATTACTTCATGAAAGATTTTTTTTTTTTTCCTTTAACTCCAGTGGATGATAGATATGACCATAAATAAATAGGTTACTTTCATGTATCAACACAGTTTTGTTTGCTCAGTGGAAACTGTGGGAATTCAGCATTTCTAAAATGAGACCACATATCTGGATACAAGTATATAATTTTGAATTTGTATTAGAAATTTTAAGCTACATTGAAATCACAAATTAGTAAAATATTAAGGGAAGAGATATTTCACTTACTGAAAAAAAAAGAAGTGTTGGCTCACTTACACTTTAATAAAACTTTCTATTTTACTTCTGTAGAACATATTTAGATAGACCACTAATTTCACTAACATGGACTTTGTCCATAGTGCATAGAAGAAACCCTAATGATATGAAACCTTTTAGCATTTCCCAGCTCCACTATCTAATACTTCGTCTTTCCATGGCATGGGATTGGTCTGATGTTCTTCAAGTAGGAATATTTGGGAAATAACATGTAATACATGTAATATACTGCTGCACATTAATTACTCCACAGTTTTAGTTATTACCATACATGTGCAGAATGTTGGACTATCTAGAGTACTACGAATGGCTAGTGAGTTAATGTGCAGTGCATTAGCCTAACAGGATGCACAGGCTTCTTGGCAACATTCCCCTTTGCTAATAACATAAAATCATAGAATGGTTTGTGTTGGAAGAGACCTTAAAGACCATTTAGTTTGAACTCCCCTGCCATGGGCAGGGATGCCACCCACTAGATCAGGTTCCACAAAGCCCTTTCCAAACTGGCCTTGAACACTTCCAGGGATAGGGCATCCACAACTTTTCTGGGTAACCTGTTCCAGTGCCTCACCACGCTCTAAAAACTTCATAATATCTAATCTAAATCTACCCTTTTTACTTTAAAACCACTACTCTTTGTCCTAACACTACACTCCCTGACAAAGTCCCTCTACACCTTTCTCGTAGGCCCTCGTTAGATACTGGAATGCTGCAATGATGTCTCTCCAGAGCCTTCTCTTCTCCAGGACGAACAACCCCAGCTCTCTCATCCTGTTTCCATAGGAGGGGTGCTCCGGCCCTCTGATCAAACTCGTGGTCCTCCTCTGGACTCATTCTAATAATTCCATGTCCTTCTTATGCTGGGAGCCCCAGAGCTGAATGCAGTACTCCAGGTGGGGTTCTCACAAGAGCAGAGTAGAGAGGCAGAACCACCTCCCTTGACCTGCTGGCCATGCTTCTTTTGATGCAGTTACTTTAAAATATATTGATGTTTGTTATAATTTCTGGTGAAAAAAGGGCTGAGGAATTACTGGAGTCAACATTAAGATATTAATTTGAAACAACCTCCACATAAGTGGATGTACACAAGTAAATATACATAGGTGAAGTTAAAATAAATACAGAAATGAAAAAGAAGATAATTTATAGCTTGCTTGAATGCTTGAAAATATTTTGTCCTCATAAGCACGTAAATGTAACAACAACTCAGGAATCATTCTAGTTTAAATACTTTTTAACTTACAGTAGGTGTTTGAAATTTCCAACTCATATATTTCCATACAGAAATTATCATAGACAGGTGCCAACCTTTTGCTTAGAAACAGCTCTACGTTTTCTAAATATTCTTGCAGCTGTTTGAGATTTTGGATATGATTCATGACAAGAAGTCTCTAGGATCCTACAGAAAACTTATTGCTTGCATTATTCTGGGTTAAAATTATACACTATAAGATGGTTAAAAATATTAGCAAACTTGCTAACTGTAAATGTTAATAACACTCAGGCCATGACATGCACTTTCATGTTCCTTGATACACCTTGTAGATACATCTAAGAAATGTGGATGGAATATGGAATTGAAATTGTTAGGAGGGAATAATTTTCTTCTCCAATTAAAGAAATAGTTTAAAAAAAAAAAAAAAGTAGAACACATTTTATCAAATACATTGTCTGAACTCTTAACTGGGTACTTTTTTGCTCATTAATAAACAAACCAGAGGACCAAACTCTTGAAGTCTGCTTCTTGAGCACAACAGCCAACAGCAAATACTGAGAAGAGGCCAAGAAGTTATGGGGCCTTAAAAAAAACTCAGGAAACCTTTCTGCTTCAGGCATCAAAAAGTGTCCCAGAACTCCAGGTTATGAAATATATATCCATATTTCTTTATAACTAACTCTTTGGTATTATTTCCTAAACAAACAAATACCATCGCTTACTGATGATCTGTCTTTTGTGCAATGATTCCTGGCTCATGCACCTGGCAGGAATGACAAAGACACCCATTGCCACATGAAGCCAGACAACGGAGTGAGTAGTAGCCAGTTCACGCATAAGATGCCCTCACCCAGCCCAGGGCACTTAGGGCCATCTGCATTGGAGGTCCTACAGCTCTCCAGGCAGATGCCCTCAGCAGCAGTGAGGTGACCTTTCCCAGCAGTTGGATATTTTTCCCACAGTCTACCCTGAAGCTTTCTTACTGCAGCAAAGCCCTTTGTTTCCTCTGCTACCACCACTGAGAAGGGGAGGAGATTGTCCATGCTGTAATGTCAGTAGTTTTGTAGATCTTTAACTGTGCAATTCTTTGTTTTCTAGTCCCCAGTTCTGGCAGTTTCCTAATACACCATGATTTCTTGTTTTCTAATCATAGACTAATAGAGAATCTTAGCATGGCTTAGGTTGGAAGGGACCCTAAAGACCCTGCCAACCCTCCTGCCATGGGCAGAGATGCCACCCACTAGACCAGGTTGCCCAAGGCCCCATCCAACCTGGCCTTAAACACTTCCAGGGATGGAGCATTGACAGCTTCTCTGGGCAACCCGTTCCAATGCCTCATCACCCTCTGAGTGAAGAATTTCCTCCTAACATCTCATCTAATCTCCCCTCTTTAGAATCATAGAATCATCATAGAATCATAGAATGGCTTGAGTTGAAAGGGACCTTAAAGATCATCTAATTCCAAACCCCTGCCATAGGCAGGGATGCCACCCAGTAGATCAGATTGCCTAAGGCCCCATCCAGCCTGGCCTTGAACACCTTCAGGGATGGGCCATCCACTACTTCTCTGGGCAACTTGTTCCAGTGCCTTAGTGAGGCACTTCCCTTACAGTGAAGAATTTCCTCCTAATGTGTAGTATAAATCTATCCTCATTTAGTTTAAGACCATTCTCCATTATCCTATAATTGTCTACCCAAGTAAAGAGTCCTTCTCCATCTTTTTTATATGACCCCTTTAAGTATCGAAAGGTCACAATGAGGTCTCCCCAAAGCCTTCTCTTCTCCAAGTTGAACATCCCCAGTTCTCTCAGCCTTTCTTCATAGGAGAGGTGCTCCAGCACTCTGATCATCTTTGTAGTCCTCCTCTGGACTCGCTCTAGCAGGTCTACATCTTTCATGGGCTGGGGGCCCCAAACCTGAATGCAAAATTCCAGGTGGGGCCTCACAAGGGCAGAGCAGAGGGGGGCAATGACCTTCCTCACCCTGCTGGCCACTCCTCTGTTGATGCAACCCAGGATGCAGCTGGCCTTCTGGGATGTAAGCGTGCACTGCTGGCTCATAAGCCCTCTTTAAGCACTGAAAAGCTGCAATGAGTTGTCTCTGGAGCCTTCTCTTCAGGCTGAACATTCCCAGTTCTCCTAGCCTTTCTTTGTAGGAGAGAGCAAAGCAAAACCCTGTTTGAATGTGATAGTTAGGGCACTTTCCTGGGGCTTACTGATGATTTCCTAACAAAACACCATCGACAAAACATGCTGGCTTCTCTTTATTTTACCCAAGAATTGAATTATTCCTTAGGCTACTGTGAGCACCTAAGTGCTGATTTAAAACAAAGGTGCTCTGAGGAAAGAATTGAATTTATATACAGGTCTTTAACATATAAATATTCCAAATTTTCTTTTCCCAAGTTTATCTGAAAAAATTAAAGTTTCTTTAAAAGAAAAATGTATTTGGAAAATGATGAAATTGGAAATGGTTCTCCCCTCAAAAGTGAATTTCCTGGCCGTGCAAAGAGCAGACAGAAAGCATGACCTGAAGCCTCCTTGGAGTGCTGATGCCTCATGCCTGGGCAGCACACACAGGAGTGAACTGGGCTGGAGGCACATGAGGCAGGTGCCTGGGGCTGCCTGCCACCTGGCTATGTCTGCAGAAGGTGGATGGTGTGGAAGCTGCTGCATCTGCAGCTGCTATCTTGGGCAACCACTTGCAGCACTGGGTACAGCCATGGGTCCAAGCCATGATCTGACTCTGGGGTCCCTTCACATGTGCAGGAGAGTGCAAGCTAAACACACAGAAGATTAGAGCCTAATTCACACTTTCTGGGCAATTAGGAAGTTTCTGTATTCCTTTTTATAAGGTACTAATTGTTTTTTTACAGCACATTTAGAATGATAGCCTGTTTCTTTAGGCCACCCAAAGAACTAATATCTGAACAATATGGAAAGCCAAAGAGAAGCCTGCAAACCATTCAGATAAATTTCATGAAATATGTTATAAGCATAGATAAGTTCTGCTGATATATCTCACACATGCTAAAATGCTTGGTTTAACACCTTTATAACACAACACAGTGAAAATGCCATCTATATAAACTTCCTTTGGAAATGTTTTGCTGATAATCCTACTGAACATCACTTACAAATACACACAAAAATTAAGTGTTTGGGTTTACTAAACAATGCTTGTGTTTGCTAACTAAAATTATATTAGCATTCTGTATGCTCTGTTAAAACTAATTACAGAACAGACAGATGAGAAGCTAACAGTAAAGCTAAAAAACTGGGAAATACTAGCAGAAGGGAAATGAAAGGCAATTTTACTCATATCTACTACTGAGAGTCACTAAATACAACTAGCACTGTGACAGTTGCTTAAATATTTAGTAAAATAATACAATTTAGGTGTAAGGAGTATAAATATAAATATAAATGCAGTCAGGAAATTATAGTTCAACTTGTAAAAAAAAAAAAAGGATTTAAATTAATACCATAAGTATTGAAATGTGCCGTTGTCCTCTGTCCCAGTGGGGTGTTGTTTTGCACATGCAGATATCAGCAGGGGATTTTGGGTTCTTTATAGATGTAGGGGTCTGCCCCATTTTGTCATTTTTAGGACCAGTGCCATAGGAAGTGATCTATTTCTTCATTTATGCCAAACACTTTTGATACTGATTAGTGATTCAGAGTTTTCCATCACTAAATTCAAAATTTTATCATTTCTCTTTTTCCAATGTATACACAGATGGCTTTTCACTGTTTTGTGTTGCTATGGAAAATGGGACAATTTCATTTTTCAACTATAGGAAAAGAGAAACAAAATTGTAAAGCTACCAAAAATGGTAGGGGACTGAAACTTACTTTAACTTCTTAAAGTTGAGTATAATTCATACGAATATTGTCTCTTTAAAGCCAACTTTTTCTCTTTTCATTAATGACAGACTTCATTTTCTGCTTAAAAGGTTACCAAAGTTGCATTCTTTTGACCAAACAAACAAACAAACAAAAAAGAAATAATAAAGCACTTTTCTGACTGCAGAAATACTTATTTCAGACTAACACCAAGGACATTTCTGAGTCTATGGGAGGAGGGGAATGCTGGCAGCAGTGATGACCACTGTATCAACCCCCTACCTGCCATTCCAGAAGGACCAACTTCAGTTTTCTTTGCAGCTGTCTCAAGATTCACATTTAATTGCCCAACCTTTTCTTTCCAGAATAACAGCATAATATTTTGTTTAAAAAATACATGAAGCGAGAACAAATTGGCAGCCTTAATTACGAATGTTCTGCTTGCCTGTTTATTGGCTTAAAATATTTCCTGATGAAGTATAAAAACATTTTGTGCCTCAATAGAATGAATACAATATTCATTGTTTTGAATGACTTAAATGTAGGAGGATTGTCTAAGCAGCTGTAATTTGAAGAACATATGGAAATAACACTCTCTAGGGAGTAACATGATATCTTTGGACAACAAATATGTTTCAAATGAAAATTTTAGCTGATTCCTCCATATTAGTAGTCAGTTCCCAAGCCAGTCAGTAGAATTCTGAAGGCAGACAGTATACTGAAGACAGCAACATAGGCACAAGATTTTTCTAAATGCTATATTGTCCAATGCGGAATGCAAAGTGGACTGTTCTTGCTACTTACAGAGCTTTTCAACTCTTAAAAAACTTAAATAATATTGTGGTTCATTTGCTGCACTATCATCAAAACAAGATGGGTTTCCATTTTTTTTATACTGAAGACAGAGTTGGAGGTGTCTGTTTTAGGAACTCCTTCTTGCTTACTGTTTTCTATATTTGATTACTGATCTGCAAATTCCTGAAATGTTTTTGATGGAAAAGCATTGAGAAATAATGGTAAAACTAAAGTAAAAAAAAAAAAAAAAAAAAGAGAATACGAAAAAAAAAGGTAAAAAAAATAAAGCAGAAACTGATAACTGAGGAATTCCTATTAGTCTATTAGAAATGCCTATTGGTCTCAAAATAGTAAATTTTATTTTTTTCAAACTCTACTTTGGACTTATAAAACATTAAACTGCCCTCGGCATAGGAAGATGGGATAACTGTGCCAGAAAGGAGCAAATTGGTGTCACAGAAGCAGACTGTCGCCCTATGTGTGAGCTGAGGTATTTGTTGCTGTGTCATGAAAAGGAGGAGGAGGAAGAAGAGAAGGATGAGGAAGATGAAGAAGACAAGGAAGAGGAAGACAAAGAGGAAGGGGAAGAGAAGGAAGAGGAGGGGGTGAGGCAAAGGAAGAAGATGGAAGAGGAAGAGGAAGAGGAAGAGGAAGAGGAAGAGGAAGAGGAAGAGGAAGAGGAAGAGGAAGAGGAAGAGGAAGAGGAAGAGGAAGAGGAAGAGGAAGAGGAAGAGGAAGAGGAAGAGGAAGAGGAAGAGGAGAGCAGGTGGAGGAAATGGATGCTGCACAGCAGAATGCCACTCTCCAAAGGTGTGAAGAAGGGAAATGTTAGTGGAGAAGTGTGGCCTTTAAAAGGACCAAAATCATTCTTGCATCCTGTTAAGACTCTTACCCTCATGCTCAAAAATTTATATTGAAAGTGGAATGTCGTTAGATATTCAAAGATGAGAATTTCCAAGTTGCTAAGCTGACTCCACTTGTAGATGCTTTGTGTTGTTGAGTGAGAAGTATTAATTAAATAATCAAAAGAATCAATAAGTAATAAAGCATAAGGAATCATCTGCAAAAATGCAGTCCTCTTTACCTTTCTTGCTTCATTTCTTCAGGAACAAAAGGGGAATCATATCTACTGCCCTCTTTCACACAAATCAGTATGACTAAAATTACCAGAGATGTTCTTGAAAAACATTTGTCATTTGAAGAATGTTTCAGTGTCAGAGATCTTTATTCAGTTTCTAAAATTCCATTAAAATGTTTCCAAACAGTGGTACTAGGGAGTTTACAGGATCTGGAAAAAACAGAGCAGTGAAAGTGAACAAAAGAGTTATAAACATGCAAACAATCACACATTCATTATTAACTTAGTTCTTGTATTTGAATTAGTTTGTAATTTATTATGCCACCAACTACCATTTTTTCTCCTGTCAGCTAGAAATTCCATTGTTGCTAAATGGATTGCAGGAGCAGGATATTAGTTTGCTCAACAATATTAAGACTTGTGTTTACTAACTTCTTTCATTCCTTTGTTAACATATTCTACCAAAACCAGTTCTCTAAAATTTCAGATGCTAGTGTCTGAAAAAGATGTCCTATCCAGTAGTCTTGCCTTTCTATGAAAATAGTAATTTTGAAAATTATTCTAATCCAAGTATCCAAAAATGGATTTTTCTATAAAGATTAAGTGAAGCAAAAAAGATAACATTACCCCTATTGTAATTAATAAAGTAATAGCTATAATTTTTTTTTAAAGAGTGTCTTGTCATAGAGTTTTACTAGTAAAAAGAATGGTAACCACACATCTGTACATATTTGGGCAAAGCTGCCTTCTGGAAGATAGTATACTTACCTATCTATAAATTGCAAAATTTTTACAATATTATTTCATCCTAACCTGATTATTCCAATCTGTGTTATTCCTGAGCAACACGGTTACTATGATTTCTTTTTTTTTTTTTTTTTTTTTTTTCCTTTGTGTAGCTGTGTGAGTACATACCCACAGGTATCTAGGCACATGGTTTACATTATTGAATTGTATTTAGTAATTGGATTTTTTAAACGTCTTTCAAAGTATCTTTGCAAGCAGTAAGGTACAGGGAAAAAAAACTACAAGCCAAAAGCTTTCTTAAGACTTTCAGAAACTATATATAAAGTACTTTTTTATTTTTATTTTTTAATAAAAATAACTGACATAGGAATTAAAAAAAAAAAAAAAGTTTGCCACAGAATCCCTTGTATAAACTGCAATATTTAAGCTGCTTGTTCAGATAGAAGAAATTATTAGGCACAGAGAATTTTAATTAATCTATTTCTTCAGTATGCAGGTTAATAGTAGCAGATTTATATTCTATCCTGTAACTTTACAAGATTCCACAACACAGCCTAGCATGATGATGTACAGAAGTAGTAATGTGGTCCCTAATGATTCCATGGAGGAGACAGTGAGGACACTAACTTAAGTGTAGAGCAGATACTGGTTTTTCTTTAGCATCCAGGAAATAGTACACATTGCAATATAGAGATGCAGAAGAGGGACCCCATCTCCCAGAGAAGGCAAGTGGTCTGCTCAGTGGTACTTACAATCACTGAGATCTCAGATCCCTCATAGCTTTCCCACCCCATTAAAAATGGGTTACTGAAAACCAGGAGTAGATCCAACTCGTTATCTATGCTAGTGCAAAGCTTAAAACAATGCCCTGGAAATTAAGGTAAGTAATCTTGAATTCCATCAAAGTAAAGAGCATAAATATAATTTTTCTGTTTCATGGTCAACTGCAGTAGAAATAAAGGCCTAACTTTTTGTTGAACACAATGCTATCTCTCAGGTTTGCTCAGAGCATGCCTACCAGCCAGTGTTTCCAGAGACACTGAAAGTCTTTTTGTTAAGCGCCAGTTGGGTTTAGGCATGAGATAAAGTTTGAGAAGTCTTTTCAGTCAAGGATAACTCTGCACAGGCAAAACTCATATTCTGAGGTACCTAAGCAACTTTTCTATATTGCTTAGTGGAGGTTTTATATCTATAGTCATATAGGATGCTGGCCATGACAGGAAAACCGGTGTGAATGGCTCCTGCATTCATTTCTCTGCAGCCCAAATACTACTGATGCAATCATAGTGAGGAGTAAAACTACTTTCTCTTTTTTGAAAAACTCTTTGTGGTAATTCCAGTAAGCCATTTGACAGCTTAATGCTATAAGCACTTGTAACTCTACAACTAAGGAGATAGTACAGGAGAGGAATTAACGACCAAAGGCAGTACAAGAGGAGAGGGAACTTCCTCTGTTGGTTTTGCAGCTGTAGCCACAATCTAATGAATATATACTTTGGTTCTGTCAATAAACTTTGCCCTTAGTGTTATCCATTTCTGCTCGAACTTCTAAAAGTGCAGATCCTGTGTGCCCTGTGAAGAGTTCTGGCACAGAGCAAATTTCTTCAGTGCTCTCTGTATGCTGTCACTGCTAATTAAAAAATAAATAGGAAGAAAGATAACTTTATTTTCCCAAAACAAAAACAATCATGTATCCTGCAGCTGCTGATAGTCTAATTTAATCAAAAAAGCATACATACGACTCAGCTGAGCCCATGTTCTTCATATTAATGCATAATCTGGCTGTCATTCAAATCCAGAATTTTATTTTCAGAAATCTCTGGAATTCCCATCTGCCGTGTCCACATATATGAAAACTAAATTTCTCAGCTACAGCTGCAGGATAATTTTCAGTAGTTGTCTCATTAGTTTCAGGTGTTAAGAACCATTCAAGCCCTGAAAGGGGATGTGTTTCTGTGAGTAAAATTATTTAAAGTAAAGACGTGATTGGAGAGATACTGTGTTTACTTCTTAAATGGCTGGAGCAATGTAACTGAAAATAATGATATGAATTGCATCACCTTTAGGTTTGAGCATGCTGGAAGTAGAAGAATATAGCCACAATTGTGACTATTTGGACACAGTTGACATTTAGAAGAGAGTAACATGTTAAAGTTGATCATTCTAGGGATGCATCAAGCACGGCATTGCTAGTCAGTCGAGGGAAGTGATTGTTCCACTCTACTCTGTGGTGTGGCCTCACTTTGAGTACTGTGTGCAGTTCTGGGCACCACAGTACAAAAAGAACTTGAAACTATTGGAGAGTGTCCAGAGAAAGATTACAAAGATGGTTAAGGGCCTAGAGTGGAAGACATACAAGGAGTGACTGAGGTCATTTGGTTTGTTCAGCCTGGAAAAGAGGAGGCTGAGAGGAGACCTCATCATGGTATACAGCTTCCTCATGAGGGGGAGTGGAGGGGCAAGCGTCGATCTTTCCTCTTTAATGACCAATGATAGGACCTGAGGGAATGGAGTCAAGCTGTGACGGGAGGTTCAGGCTGGATATCAAGAAAAGGTTCTTCACCAAGAGGGTTGTCGTGCACTGGACCAGGCTCCCCAGGGATGTAGTCACAGCACTAATCCT
Source organism: Anser brachyrhynchus (assembly GCF_964034855.1). Lineage (NCBI taxonomy): Eukaryota > Metazoa > Chordata > Aves > Anseriformes > Anatidae > Anser > Anser brachyrhynchus. The sequence goes on along the minus strand of NC_137694.1, from coordinate 49,357,869 downwards.
GTCAGAGTTTAAGAAGCATTTGGAATATTCTCTTAGTCATATGGTCTGAATTTTTGGGTAGACCTGTGTGGGGTGCCAGGAGTTGGACTCAATGGTCCTTGTAGGTCCCTTCCAACTCGGGATATGATTCTATGATTCTATTGCAGTTTGGGATTTTCAGAAGCTGTGAGCTCAAGTAGACTCTAATGACAAAAATATATGTGGGAAAATTAAGGACCTCAGATTTCATTATTTAAAAAGGTTCCAAACCTTTAATGTGAAGAGAGTGAGAAGTGAATAAATTAATGTGTCACTACAGTTTTTGTGTTCTTGTACATCCCTCCCTCCCTCCCTCCCTCCTCCTGGAGAGGCGGGTTCAGAGTCATTAAGAAAGCAAGAATAGCAAACATGATGTGATCAAGCACGGGTGTCCTCTGAGAATTATGCCAGAGATTCTAGTGAGCAAAGTTTCAGTGAAGAAATCATGACTGCAAATCACCTCAAATTCCTCCTGCTACAGGACAGTACTGTTTTTTGTTGACCTTGGTTAATTTTGTCATTATAAAATGCCTTGGAATAATAATGTCCTTGTTGTTGAAAACAGCAGGTTAATTAAAGTCTTGACATAATTAGACACAATTTTAGTATATCCACTCTTAATATATTCTTAACAAATTTTGTGAAGTATCCTTAAAAATTATGAAATACATGGTATTTGCAAGTACTGTATTGCCAAAACCACATTCAACACTCAACTTGTAAGTATCTGATAGTTCAGAAGTGGAGTACAGATATCACATTCTGCATCTTTCCCTATATCTGTGTAGAGAGCACAATGTGCTAGAGGTCTCTGAAAGTCCCTACTTCTCAGAAAAAGGAAGGTTTGAAGAAAGGGTGGGGCATTTCTGCAGGCATCTGCAATAGCACAGGCTTGAGATTTCTCTAATTTCCAATATGTGTAAAAGCACTTCTCTTCCAAGCATTCTCCAGCCATGTTGAGTTGGGGCTCTGGCCTTTATCTGTAAAACAAGTATGTGCTATTTGCTGGGGTCTGATATAATGCCCCAAACTGTCCATTTTCACCATTTCAGTTCCTAGTTCTAATCTTAATTGAACTGAATCTCAATTGAATGAATTGAACTAATCTCAATTGAATGAAACTGAAGTGATAATATCAAATATACCAGACACTGTAATTTTATCCTATTTTAACAGTGTAGCACTGGACTGTTTTTCTCATATATCTTGGCAACATAGTCATTGGGTGAAAGAGATCTCAGCCAGTGAGCCCTCTAAATCCCAGTAGCATTGCCTGGATCTTTTGGTTAATATATCTTTTCCTTGAAAAATGAGAAGATTGCTAGACTATAGGAAGGAAGTCATCACCAAACTGAGGTTTCCATGGTTGAAAAATATTAACGGTTCATTTGCCTATATTCAAATATACCAATTCTTCTCAAACAGTAAGAGATTCTGTACTAAATAGTAACTTTTAGTGATAACTCCCCAATTCTGCAACAAGAGCAACAAACTAATTGGGAAAGGAAACAATGGAAAGGAACAATGGGAAAAAAAAAAGAAAAAAAAAAGATGGATTTATTGTTTATTTTTATGTTAGCAATGGAGAATGATTAGGTCTCAGCATCAACCTAGAGGACAGCCCTAGAAGTATCACAGCTGCAGCTTGCTGCAAAAAGGCTTCTGCCCCAAACTGCAAGATAGACTGCAGTATGGATATGACACAACACACAAGAGCCATGGAATGGCAGTAGATGTGTTGGTGTTAGCGCCAGGAAGAGGAAGGGTACTTTGGAAGCAAACACCAAGCAGAAGGATAAGAAAGACAAGAAGAGGGGAGACATTGAAAGTTACAGGAGATAACTGGAAAGGAAGAAGGCAACAGGAGAGACAGATGTGGCTTAGATTAAGGTGAGATCATCAGGAAGGAGGGCCAGGAGGAGAGACTAGGGAAAGAGATGAGGTAGTGCATGGTAATGACACGTCCAAGCGTAGGTAGAAAGTTCTCCAAAAGTGCTAAGGACCCTCCTTAGGCTACATGTGCAGCTGCCCCTGCAGCTGGAGCCTCAGACTGGATATATTCCATCTGAGTTTCATCCTGGAGGGTGGGTAGAAAAAGAGGAGACACATGAATTTTAGTTTTCCCCAAACAATCTCTTTTATGGCTCCTGCATCCGGGTGATATTTGGGAGAGTAAGAGTTACAGCTGGACCCCATCATATCCCTTCTCCTCCAGGACAGCTGCCCATGCCATCTGGTAGAAATGTGGCTTCTACCTCACACAAAGTCTCTCTCTCACCACGCTGTTACTGCAAGGCCTGTTTATTCCACCGTTGTAGTTTATTCCCTCCATTGCATTTTTTTTTTATTTCCACCCATCATTTATTCATAACAGATGACATTGTTGTTGGGCAAATACATGGTGAAGGTGTATTTAGCCTGTGTAAAAACTTCAAGACGTGCAGAAATTCCAATGACAAAATCCTCATATTTATCAACCTAAGTTTGTAAAAAAACCCTCCCCCTCGGTCTTTTTATCATTTCCTTTGGTTTTCCTTTCAAGTAATAAAGTCTACCTACTCCTAACGCAAATACTCAGGACCCCAAGCTCTCAAACTCAATACATCCCTGTTCATTTTCTTCACAGAAAATAAGGATGTGATTAGACATGAGAAAAACTTGTAGCTAATAAATCTGCTCCCAAGGACTGAGTAATCTCATTACAAGTGGGAAATGACAGTTTATTCATCAACATATGGAGTGCCTTAGAAGTGCTGGAATAGCCAAACTGATCTGGAGAAGCAGAGAAAGCCAGCTTGAAGAAAGGAAGGAGTCTCCAGTGATGTTTTACATATGTAGTGACTTCTGTGGGAAAGAAGAATTACATATCTCATCTCTACTCTGAAAAATAGTTCAGACTATTTGTAAAAGATCTTTGAGATTCAGGGCCATCATAACTGTTTCCCATGAGTATAATAGGCCAATCTGAATGTTCTTAATAGGGATGAGAACATATGCAATATGTAGTGGGAATGAGGTATAAGTGTCCTTTGGAAGTGTATTTCCTTTCTATTTGGAAAGATCAACAGATCTGTTTTCTGGCATTGCAGTCCTCATGGTGAAGTGTCAGTGTGGTGTCATGTGAAATGCAAGGTTTTACTTCCAAAAAATTGGATTTTTTTTTTTTGAGCTATTTGTGTCAAAAGATTTAACTCAGTTTTGGTGAAAATGAAACCTTTGCAATTTTCCAGAGAATCAGTCTTTCCTCAGAGTTTGTTTCATCCTTTCATGATTCACAGAACAACACAATGCCTATAATGACAGTTGTTTCCATGGAGATGGAAGTTAGAATATCAATCCAAGAGAATTCTTGACTGTTGACACTCAGCATGGTTTCAAGAACCTTGACTGCAAACTAGAATGTTTAATTATCACATTTTTTTTCTCTTTTCATCTGTGAAATGTGTGTGTAATTTTTTAATTCACACAATGAAATATCCTGAACAAAAATCAGGCCCTAGATGTCTTTTGTGTGCTTTTTTTATATGACTAGTTTGAGGGGTTGTTTGCTTTTGGTGCTCAGAGGTGGTATTTGTTCATCAGTTGTGAATGAATTAGAATGCTTAACCTTTTCCACTTGAAAAAGAGATACTACGATCACCTCTTTTGTAGATAAATTATATGTCAGCTTTATGTCTGTCTACCTAATCTACATCTTTTGTACACAAAGGTGTTCTGGAGAGCTGCCAGCAAAGAACTGTATAAGTGTGTATGGATATGAATTCTTCTTCATTCTGGCCAAATGGAAGAAGCTGTTGAGTTTCTACCGAGAATAAAACAGCTGGCACCTTCATAGCCAGAGCTCCAGATGTAGGCAATGTCTCAGCAGAGGTTGAGTAACACGGGTGGAGTTGTCTCCACAAACTGATGAGAGTACAGATCTGGATATTTTTTGGTTTAAACTGTCTGCTTTGTCAGAAACAGAGAGAAATTAAAGTCTGGAAGCAGGAAGAGAAACAAGCATGGCCCCAAGAATGTGTTAAAAGAAAAAGAGTGAAGGTTTGGAAAATCTGAGCAAGGAAACAGTCTCTGTCTACCTCTTTTTTTTTTTTTTTTTTTTTCCAAGTGAATGAAACTGGGTATTCATTGTAAATAAACTAAGTTGTGTTAAAGAAATTTGTCTCATTCAAGCATGCTATTCTTATCGGGGGAAGGAAAAACAAACAAGCAAACAAACAAACAAAAAATACCCCAGAACTAAAGCCCTGAATATTGGTTACCTACTCAGATTTCATGGAACAACAAACGTTTTTGCAGAAAGTAGTAGAGTAATTAAACAATGATGTCTAAATTTGTACATAAAATTTCTTATACAGATAGAACAGGAAAACAAAGAGAATACAAAAGGCCAAATGCAAGTTAAAGACTAAGTATCATAGAAGTTCCAGTGAGTATCCCACCAAATTATAGGACAGGAATGAAGCATAAGGGTTTGTCAGAAAGAGAACAAAATTGTTGTCCATATTTTTACAGAATTGCAGAATGTTTTTTGCTGGCTGGATCCTTTGGAGACCATCTAATTTACCCCTCCACAGCAGGCTGTTCAGGATTATGCCCATTCGGGCTTTGAATGGAGTGCACCCTCAGCAAGTCTGCTGACAACACAAAGCTTGGAGGAGTGACCGATACCCCAGAGGGCTGTGCTGCCATTCAGAGGGACATCAACAGGCTGGAGGGTCGGGCCGAGAGAAACCTCATGAAATTCATCAAGGTCAAGTGCAGGGTCCTGCACCTAGGGAGGAATAACCCCAAGCACCAGTATAGGCTGGGGGCTGACCTGCTGGAGAGCAGCTCTGCAGAGCTTCTTGTGGCCAAGAAGGCCAACGGTATCCTGGGCTGCATTCAGAAGAGAGTTGCTAGCAGGTCAAGAGAGGTGATCGTCCCCCTCTACTCAGCCCTGGTAAGGACACTCCTGGAGTTTTGTGTCCAGTTCTGGGCTTCCCAGTACAAAAGAGACATAGAACTATGGGAGCGAGTCCAGAGGAGGGCCACTAGGATGATCAGAGGACTGGAGCACCTGTCATATGAGGACAGGCTGAGAGAACTGGGCCTGTTTAGCCTGGAAAAGAGAAGACTGAGGGGAGACCTTATTAAGGTATATAAATATCTGAGGGGAGGGTGTTGAGAGGATGGAGCTGGTCTCTTTTGAGTTGTGCCCAGCGACAGGACAAGAGGCAACAGATACAAACTGAAGCACAGAAGGTTCTGGCTCAATATGAGAGGGCACTTCTTCACTGTGAAGGTGACAGAGCACTGGCACAGGTTGTGGAGTCTCCTTCTCTGGAGATATTCAAAAACCACCTGGATGCCATCCTGCGCAACGTGTACTAGGTGATCCTGATTGGCAGGGGGGTTGGACTAGATGATCTACAGAGGTCCCTTCCAACCTCATCCATTTTATGATTCTGTGAATAATTCCAAAGATGGGGACACTTCAACCTCTCTGAGCACCTCTTCAGGTAATCTCTCTGCTGCAGCAATACAGAAGACTGAATAAAGTGGACAGTTTTCAAAAAAAAAAAAAAAATCCTAAAGACCTGTGACCCAAGACTAGGAAAGACAAAAATGTAGGAAAAATATTTTAAGATATCCTTACATGGAGCTCAGAAGAAAGAAAAAAAAATGAGATAAAGAAATGTCACTGGGTGTCCTTACTGTATAAGGATATAATTAAGACTGTATAGAAGAGGTTCTACTTTTTGTAAAATTGGTCTCATTTTATTGTTTCAAGATAAATATGAAGCTTTGGTCCTCTGAAGCAAAAGAGGAACCATTCTCCATTACTTTCAGAAAGGTAAGATGGTTGAGAAAAAATACATTAAAAGTTAATAAAAGAATTAGCAGTAATAAGGCAAGTACTAAAGAAACAGGAAAAAAACACACACACACATTTCATACATTAAAAATATCGGCCAGTTGATATTAAATCAAGAATGAACCATGGCAATAGGTGAATACCTTCCCATTAAACTGAGAATTAAGGACACTTTAAAACAAGGCAGTAGAGAAGACGTCGTCAACACTGTTGCAGTTATAAAACTTTTCGAAAAGCAGTTCTAGAGGAAGCAAAAAAGAGAGTAATTCCAGGGACAGAGGGAAGCCCTCTGATTTGCTCCTCACAATACAGTGTAGATGACTGAGCTGATAGTGCACTAAAGTTGCTCACAGCATGCTGATGAGCTTGTATAGTCCACACCCGTTTCTTCACAAAGTTAGCAGAGGGAAGAATTCAAGCACTGAGGAGAGAGCTGTGCAGAGCTGTTACAAAGAGTGGACAGCTTCAGCATTAAACCACAGTAATAGAGGTTGAAAGAGCAAAGCCTTGCTAATGCCATTGCAGAAAGAAGTTCTTATCAGATTGAACCTCTGAGATGCCTGAACACCTAACAGTTTGTTACCTACCAGGCTTTTATGGGGGGTGGTCATAGTGGCTTGACCGGTTAAGATACATAAGCCTTTATGAAGGGCTCAGCTGTACTGTCATCTGAGAAGAGGGTGAAGGGAAGCAAGCAGCATATTCCAGGTGTCACTCCGCTCTCCTTCAGTGATCCATGCTCCTGTTCTTATTCCTCACATATCTGAGAAATATTGTCAAACTTATTTCACTACCTGCAAATCCTCCTTTCCTCCCTGTTGTACGTACTGGTGAGGAAGTGACATTAACCCAAGTGGCTTGGATTTTCAGTGCCGTGGGTGCACTTAGTAATGACATAAATCCAGAAGGCCATGAAAAAAGCTGAGTAGAACCAAGCATTTGGGCTACTTGGAAGGCCTCGGTTATGTTTTGCTGCTGAGTCTACAACCCTACTTCTAAATACAGGCAAGCAAGACACTGTCAGTGAATAAACATATTCTACGGATGAGAGAAAATCTGAAGCTTGGTCCACATTTAAAGTCTCATAATTTTGTATGTGAGCTTTGAAGAATGGCACACATAATCTCAGTACAATAGATGGTTAGATGTCTTAGCTGTTTATTCATAATATACATAAAGACTAATTTGGAAAGACCATCCAGTTAGCAAACAGGTCTATAAATGTCCCATAAAAATTACTTACTTTGTTGTGTTGTGCTGCTAATGAAATTTAAATTTGAATTGTTATCTTTTAAATGAAAAGATAATATTCCCCTTCTCAAGAAAATGATTGCTAAATGGCTGATACCTCATCTTTTTGTTCTTCCTCTGATACCGTAGTGAGTTCAAATCTCAGCTGAAATATGTCCTGGGTACAAATTCAATAAAAAGGAATATTTTATATGATTTTTTGTTTATTTGTTTATTTTCTTTTTCTGGCATGTATCAGTAATGCTAGACAGTCTTTTTCACATGAAAAGAACTAAAAAAAGAGTTTTTACTCTTCCCTAAAATTGAAACACTTAGCCTTTTTTTTTTACCCTCACTGAAGTTTCAGAAGTTTGAAGTCCAGACTCCAGTTTGAGGTCCAGACTCGATCCCACTGAACCAAGAACAATGAAAACCAGGAAAAAAATAAATAAAAATAAAATAAAATAAAATAAAATAAATAAAATAAAATATAAAATACAGAAAATAAAACAAATAAAATAAAATATAAAATAAAATAAAATAAATAAAATAAAATAAAATAAAATAAAATAAAATAAAATAAAATAAAATAAAATAAAATAAAATAAAATAAAATAAAATAAAATAAAACCACATAAGCTACATACTATATGAACAATTCTCATTGGTGAAAAATCTCCAAAAGAAAGGCAGAGCATCTTCCACAAACAATTTTTAAACTCTTTTTATTCATAACAGGGTAGGAACAAAGCTAGTTCAGAAATTTGGAGAGTGATTTATTTAGTCATTTGTTAAGAGAATTCTGAACCAGTACAAACTGCAGAAGGATATGAAGGCAATCACAAATAGAAACTCTCTTGTTTATGCAAAAGAAAAATACTATAAATAAATGTCTGGGAAGTCCTGGTGCTTACCACTGAAATGCTTGAGCCAGCCTAAGCAAAAAAATAAATAAATATTGCTAATCTTTGCCAAGCTGACGGGTAAAATGCTCTCATAATATTTCCAGTACTTTATTTCTATGGCTTGGTCATAGACCACAAGTAAAACTTTTCCATGAGGATTTTAGATTTTCCACTTTATAAGATGGGTAAATACAGAAACTCCATCAGCACAAAGAAAAGAGAGTGTCAGGAACCTTATACAAAGACTTCTGCATTGCAAAATTGCTTGAGTTTTTGAGTCATTTTGTCATCATACAGTGTGTGTCACCCATACCACCCTGTAACTCATTATTAAGACAGCACAGCCAACATACTGTTTACAGTACTGTCTAGCAGGGCAAACATAAGGAATTCTACCCAGATGGGATCTAGAACATTCACAAAAAGAAAACATGTGACTGTTCCACAAAGGCCCTGTAGGATCTCAGGAAGTGGAGAAAGCGGATTCTGCCTGATGAGCAGAAAGTGGCACGTGAAAAGCATGGGGCAACTCCCATGGCACAGTGGGAACAGGGGAGGGTTTTTTTTCCTCCGGCAATAGAACCTCTTGCTGGGAGCCTGGGTCAGCTTTCTCGGATAGTAGGGAGAGAGTCGTCTTCCTCCTCCCGAAGAGCTTGCTTTTCACCATTTGGTGGCAAAGGAAGCTGAGACCAGTGTGGGCCATCACGTCAACAACAACCTACTGCTTGGCATGCCCATAGTGAGCTTCAGTGATGCCAGTTGCCATAGGCAGCTGGGCGGTGGCACTCTGATCACCATCCTGACTGCTTTGGTTTACATGGTCTCCAAAATCTCCAGACTTTTAGCACTCAGCCTCTTGATGGCTATAAGATAACAGCACAGCTAGAGCAACATCTTTAGAAACAAGACTCTTGCAACACTGGAAGGTCTTAGAGGCTGTCCTGGTAACACAATTTCATTAACTACACTTGTCTGGGGGAAGATTTTTGGAAGGATTCTGGCTTTCTCTCTTCCTCCTCTCCCACCACCTTTGCCTCCTCTGCTGGGTTACCAGCACGGTTAGCTTTCTAGAGTATCTAGAAAAGTTCCCCTCTAATCTCTGCAAAGTCTGACTGCTAAATAAGGCAAGAGAAGAAAAATTTTGTTATTCCTTTTCTTAGGACAACATCATAGAAGTATGTGAAGGCAACTGAAGAGTTCAGGTATTCAGCCCATCCCCATATTCAAGGGCAGCTTCAAGTGTACCTACGCCATACTGATATCTATGCATTTGAAAGAATATACATTAGATGAATAAAGGGATTCCACAATCTCTTTAAGAAACTATACCAGTGTTTAGTTAATGACTGATCTAAATCTCTGTGCTGCAAAAAAAGCCAGTTTCTGCCTGCTCTGTTCACCGTGATCTGAGAATCCAATCAGTCACTGTCTTCTCTGTAGCTGTCTTGGCATACCTGAAAACTGTTATCATTTGCCTTTTCAACTCCTCATTTCCAGACTAAACAAACTCAGCTCTCTCAGCGTTTCCACATAAGTCTTATTTTCCAAATGTCTTTTTAGTAGGAAACCGCAGGACAGCTTACAGTCTTAACTTTGAAATCCAGGACTAAGCTTCTATTATCTATGTAATACAAATAACAAGGTAATACCAAATACTATAAGATAACTGACAGCAAATTTCAGAAGGGGAAATCATAGTTAGATAGCACCTAAAAATCTCTCTTGCGTAAAGGGTTTTAGTGCTCTGGAAAGTCTCAAACTGGTAGATGATGAACATGCAAGGGAACTCTGGAAATACCATAGTCACTATGTTGAAAAATAATCTCTCCTCCCAGATTCCTGTCTCTCTCTGCAGTCCTCCAGACAATTTCAGTTGCATAAAGTAAAGGAAACTTATGTCTGAAAGCAGAAAAGTGAACAAGCTGGAGGAACTCACAGGCTCCTCTTCAGTCTGTACCAATGCTTTCCATACTACAGCAAGTGTCTTGCTGAGTATTTGCAAGGATCACTTCACACTTTGAAGCACCATTGCTCCTTTTGCTTCACAGAGCGTGGTGGTTGTCACTGATGTGTCCAATGTCAGCAATTAGCTGTACTGACAGAGAGCCTTTGCTCTCTCACAATCCTAATCAAAATGTGTGGTTTTTCCCATTTGAGCTCTACTTTCTCCAATTTTTAAAATCGTGTTCTTGACCATAAATCGCTTGCAGCAAATGGCATGTGTGTCTGTAAAGAGACACAAGAGCAGACAGGAGCCCTCATATAGAGCCATTAGTGTGTTGCTGCAGTAGGCAACTCACAGATACAGGCATGCTCACAGCCAAGCCTGCTGTGTAAGTTTTGAAGATGGCTGCTTGTACTAAAACTGTGACAATCCACAGCACAGAGTGCAGTTTCTCCAGAATAGTGCTGTGGAGAGCCTGAGTTTTTCAGCATTACCAAAGAGCTTTCTCCAATTTGAATGGAGCCTTACAACATTTGGGGCTGCAGCGCATAACTCACAGCCAACTCTCCCATCTCCTCCCTGCACTGTGGGTTGCCTTCACTGATGGCTAGCATTGGTGCCACTGTGACAGCAAGATGAGAGGGTGTTGGCTTGCCAGCCCCAGATGAGTCTTAGGGAGAGGGGGAAAAAAGTTCCCACAAGTGTGGAGGAGAAGGGCTTTTGTAAATCCATCATTGGCTATGAATTCCAGGGTTATGAGGAGGTCTTATTGCCATTTTTTATATGTATACAGTCATGGTAGTTGCTGAAAGGTCGTACAAAATGCCTGGTATAAAGTGTTAACGGTATTAAGGAGTTTGCAAGGTAAAAAGTTTGCTTGATCCCAAAAACTTCAAGAACCATCATAATAAAACTTCCACCTTGCACATCATTATAAAGAAAGTATGGATGTCTATGGTCATGGTCTGGCCAGCACTCTTCCAACCCCAGAGTGTTCAGTAAGCTAAAGGGAAAACTCTTGTTCTCACTGGAAGAAAATGACGTGTTTCTTGCGTAGTGGAAGTGCCTTCTTTCATGCTAATTCCCCTTTTCTTCACAGGTCTGGGTGCTAATCTGAAGTTTCTCTTTGTAAGCCACATGGTTGCTAGTGGGAGTCTTAACGGCTTCTACATTTTCCAGTACATCTTTTATCATGACAAGAGGGTAAGATGATAAAGAAGTTACTAAATTTTGGAGTTTCTGACAAGGTTTCTATGATAAATCACAAACATAGTAAATAATAGCTATAACAAATTAAAATACTTGGAAGAGAATTGGTACACAGGGGCTGCCATACTTCTGTACAGGATTTCCTGTACTGAAGCACAGGTTATTGTGCTATATGGTGCACCCAGGAAGTGCTGGATCTCTTTACCATACACACATTTTATAATATTCATATGTTCATAGTAAATTTAGTGATTTTGCGACACCAGAACTGAGCCCAGTTGCTCACCTACGAAGCAGATACAAAGCAGGTACAGAGTTTCCCAGATCCATTTGGGTATATAGCACTATGCAGGTGCTTAGGGACATATCTGAGACTTTTAGACATGGCAGCCTGACTGGAGTTTCTGACCAAGAGCAGACACATCTCATCTGCCAGTGCTATCAGATAACCTCTACTTTGGTGCAAAACCAGAAAATCTGCAAGATCTGTCCTAACATTCGCAAACTAAAAAATAGACATGGTAGTGAGAACACAGACCAACGATCTCTTTTCTTCTTTGCCTTTCTTTCCCTTCAACCAAGTTCCTGTAATTCACCTTTTTTTTTTTTCCCCATGTTTTAAATTTAGTCCGGTCCCTCCCTCCCTGCCCCCCTTTTAAGCATTCAGCTCTGTGGAAGTCAGGGAGCACATAACAGGGGCTTGTTTTTTTGCATATCATCTGCTGTGGAAGATGTTAAATATAACAGCAGGTTTCCTTGACAGATCTGTCATTCAAGCACCTCTAGGATATCACTGAAATGAAATCCTGCATCTTTTTCGATTTTCTTCCATGCTTGGCTTATCTGATCCATCCACCTCTAAGGCCTTCCTTGGTTCCTGATATGCAGGCCAGTCCTTCAGCACACTTGGGGTCATCCATGCCTTACTCTTAAACGGCTTTCATTTCTAAGGATTAAATCCATATGATCTTTTTCTCTGCTTCTTCCCTATCCCCAATTTCTGACTAAACTGAAGACAGGATGAGGGCCCTGTTGACCCATGACCAAGCACCATGACCCAGAACACATCTGGGAAGGAAGAACAAAGTGATCTTTGGTCCCTGCCATGTCCAACATCCCCCTACCTCCCCAGCTTCCTTCCTCCTTCTGCTCTCCTAAACTCCCACCCCCTTTTGCCCTTTAACTACTTCTTAACTTCTTATTCTTTTTATTACCCTCTATTTATCTGTGGTGTGGTGTCTCCTTCTGTCCCAGAGTTGCTGTCTGATATTCCCCCGTCACTTCCCAGCCAGCATTCACATGCTGCACTTTCTTTTCTGGTTAGCCAGTAGACTCTGATTAAATTTCTTCTATACACACTGCCTTAGCAGAGCTGGATTTTAGTAAAACGCCTGCAGACATTTCTCATATTTCAGCCAAAAGCAAGGCTCAGATTTACATTGCTTGGGTGTGACATGAAACCGGCAACCAAAGTATGTTCCCTCGAGCAATTAAGTTCACATAACCCCCAGCTCATGGGCAGATACTCATTGGGATATTCTGCCTGCTAATGCTCACTTTAATCCATCTGGTGCCTGATAGCCAAATAAACCTCTTTTCAGAGACTAATATTTTTCTCTTTTTTCTTAAAAATAAATAAATAAGTAAATAAATAAATAAATATTCTTTCTCAGCCTTGTTCCCCATGGAAATGGTGGGTTTACACCGAGAGTACCTAAGGCAAGGGTGAAACCAGTCTTTATGAATTTCTATACAGAGTTCCATATCTGTACACACATAAGCAAAGAAACAGATTTCCTCTAAGAAATTATATTTTATTCAGAAAGTCATGTCTCATGAACGTCTTGCTCACTGAATTTGAAGTCTGGACCACAAAACTGATCCTGCATCATGAGCAGGCTTGTACAATTTTAGGCAAGATATGTAAAAGTTTATGTCTTATAGAAAAACAAAGCTTGCAAACAGGGAATTCTCTACCTTAGCTACAACAAAACTGGCAATGTGCTATAATAAAGTACTTGAGGGCTCTGGCAGTCACAAAGCAGGAACATAAATGCAGTCCTTCTTTTCTAATGTAAGTATTTTAAAAACAGTTATACTCTAGTGACTGAAAAAGCTGTTAGAAGAGAGTGTCTTTGATTAAGAAATCTTAGACCACATCAGAAAAGACTGTGGTATTGTCTTGTAACAACTACCTTTGGAAAACTCACAATATGGCCTGTTCATGCCAAGTACAATGCTCAAGATGGCCAGCCACTATCACTGTCTTCCCTTTGTAATCTGGAACAGGGAATACTGGACTCAACGGAGGCCCCTCTCTTCTTAATGACTCACAGATGACTTTGCTGGCGTTTCTTGCAGTTCCTCCCCAAAGAAGTTTATGAAGTGTTTAGGGTTCAATTATTGCTGAATCAGTGCATCTTCATACAACAGGAAAAGATAAATGCTCTTCCATTCTTGTCTTGCACTGAGGTTAATTAAAAGCAGATCTTCAGCTGGCTGTGGCTTGATTACCAGTTGTGGTTTGACAAATATTGCCAGTGATATCTGAAAGCAGTGGTTCCATATGTTTACTGGGGGGCACATATATATCTGGTAAGTGCACCTCCTCATGGAAGTGTTTAAAACAAATATATATATGCATACATGTATGTATGTACATATGTATATATATGCATTCCGGGGCCTCATTCTTACGTATGTTGTAATTCACTCAGTCACTCACATCAAGGACAATGTATCTAGCCATTGAACACGGTCGATGTGATTTCATTAATGGATGAGATGAAAACCTTGCTGCAAAGCAGACTCTGATAGCCTGATTTCACAGTTGTGGCACCTCGGTTTCTTTCAGAAAGTTACCTGTTTGAGAGAGCCTGGCTCTCAAATGAGATGACTGGTCTCAAATATTCTGTCAGAAGCTATATTGTTTGAAGACAGGTTTATGTTATGATTCCTCGCTGCTCTACCACCTACTCAATAAACATCTTTTATCATTAATTCTTTTTCTGTAGCGATGAAGTCCTTTTTACTGGGAAATAGCAAAAAGGGGGAAGGTATTTACTGCATGTCTTTTGCAAGACTACACTCTGAGGTTTTGTCAGTAACATCAAGCTGCCACATTGTTGTGGTAAATTTTTTAGATATCCTGCATAGGAAACAAACCCCTTGCTTGTATATTTCCCCCAGTAACTTCTCATTGGTTCTACTTTTTCCTTGATTGCATTTGGATATACAAAAATGTCTGCTGAAGCTCTAACTATAACTGCAGTAAACATGAAAGACTTTTCTCAATAAAATTGCTCACATAACACTGATTTTGGTTTGTTTTTGTTTTATATATATATATATATAATGTTCCACAAACAGTTATACTTACCTTAAATAAAGTTCAGAGAATAGACAAAGACCCTGATCACTGATGTTATTTAATTCTCTTTGAGTAGCCAACTCACAAAACTGTAGATGAGGATAAAGAAAGGCTACAGATATTCCACAAAAACGTTGAAAACAGATGCTTGGGCAGGCCACTGACCTAGCTTCAGTAGTTTGTATCATATAGTTAAAAGCTGTTGTTTGTTGTTTCTCCAGAGGGATGGTTTTACAAAGGCAAGAATGGAGAAGGTTAGTCAACATTCAAACCCTCCCTTCAAAGATGTTGATACTAATTTTTGCCCCTAAAGGGATTGACCAGCACCGGTTTGAAAGTGGAGAAAGTCTATTACTATCTAAACTCATATGATGGAAGGTATGCAGAGCACCAAGGGAGTGGTTTCAAGAACAAAATGGAAAAAGATCAAAAGGACAACATTTGAATCTGTCTTTAGTTGAGGCTCAGCATGGAGGTTGTTAACAAAGAACTTCTTTGATCCAGATTTTTTTATTACTGCAGAGAATAAATACAAGGAACAAAATATTCACCTTAATTATTCTTCTCTTTTCCTCTCCCCTGCCCCAGGAAACCGAACAATTCAGAGCTTGATGTAGGTTTTTGAAATGTAGCTGTGTACCATGTTTCAAAGTTCCTTTTTACCCACATTTCTAGCAATGAGCCACAAAACCTAAAGATTTTTAAAAAGAAAAAAAAAACACACTAAAAAGGTCCTGGGTTTGGGCTTATGCTGAAATGAAAGACTGATTTTCTAGTGAGCTTTGAGGCAAATGAAATTGTGCCAAGTATAATTTCACATCCTTGCTGATTGTCCTCTTTCTCCAGTGCAGTCATTCATTTACTCTGTCACATGTCCCAAATTATAAGAACATTATAAAGAACATTTATCAGAAGGTTTCTGGCCCATGACTTTCAATGGCTATGTGGGTTTCTCTAGAAGTATCCAGGGTTTTTTTCTTCTCTGTTCCCAAAGATTCATCTTTTATTTCTATTTTTACCAAGAAAGTGAAATGTTATTCCTGTAATTGCAGAGATTATCACTGTGTCATTCATATTTCCCTTTTCACTGGAAAAAAAAAATAAAAAATGGTACAGTCAGACAAAGCTAAGGTGATCATTTAATGAAAAAACAGCTCATGCAGAACTACTAGGAACTTACCTTTTTTCAGTTCAGCAAAATCTTTGCAAAGGGTGGCTAAAACTGGCTAGTAAATTTAAATAGGAGGCCCTCAATTTTCCAGGAGTTTGAGCAATACAAACTTGCACTTGAGGTTTGATTGGGTTATTGTTGAAGCAAATGCTCTACTTCATTGAATTTATAAGTTAGTAGTATTGTCATGTTCTCCAGTATAGTTTCAACTTCACATCAGAACTTATCCTATTTTAGTTTCAGAAATTCCAATAAAGTGTATCTGGACCTTTTAGTCTTTGTGAGACTTAGACAGATTGTGCAAGAAACAGAGCAACACCAGATGTATGATGCTTCCACCAGAACCATTAAGTCATTATATTTTACATTAAACGAAGGGAAAAACAGTTTTTAAAGTATTACTAGGCAGGTCTTTGTCCAGTATTAAGACCTACCTGGATTCAAAATCCAGACTGGGACTCTTTTTCTCTACTGTGAAATATTTTAAAAAGTCCTAGTTGTTCTACAAATTCATGATCTTTTGCAAGCTTGTGTCCAAACTTTACTCCTTATTTACTCCCATGCTGACTTTTGACTTTTTTTTTTTTTTTTCCCTATGGTGGCGGACAAGATGCCACCCCTCAATAAAGTCTGATATCTACAGGATAAAAACTGCTGACCAGAGAACTCTCATATCCTAGGTCTTTTCAGGGATGATCCTTGGTATCAGGTAATCTCATGTTCAGATATAAATGAAGTAGGTAGTAGGCTAATGAGGCAGAACAACTTAGTTTCTTAGGTGTAACAGTGGAATATATGACAGGTAATTTTAGTATGTCTACTTTCTTGCTCTAATCAGCTACTGCCATTATAGGAGAACAACTGGGGGGAGGCTTCATCCCAAGTCAGATAACAAGATGATAGAGGATATTGGAGAGCATCCAGGAAGGAAGATCCTTTTTTCTTGGGTCATGCCTGAAAGGCAGAAATCTAGACAAAGAGTGGGTTCAGATTCACCCCATTCTGGTCCAGACTTTGGCCAATTATAGTACTCAAATGAAATCAAATCTAGTTCTTATTCTGGGTCTGACAGACATATTCCCTCTATAAAAGCAAAACAGTAACTGTGATATAAGTAATAAAGTTTGAGTCTTCATTCTTCCTGTGCTGTTTATATAGTGGACATTTGAATAAATCCAATTTAAAAGAAAATCCCATGGATTGATCTTGGCGGTTAATAACAGGCTGTAAGCTCAAAGGGAGCTTCTACTTCTCATACCTTTAGATTAGTTGCTGAATCCTGTTTCCTAACAATTATTCAGCAACTACTGTCAGTGTTATGAATCGGCTCTCTTTGAAGAAAATTTCTCTGTACAAATTTTTTGGGAAAATGTGCTTCTTTCCTTTACCATGACTTTGAGAGACTCACTGTACATAAGAAAAACTATCTGAAGTCTCCCCAGAATTCCTGTAATGAGTATAAATTTTCCCCCACATGCAAAATAATATATGTTTATATTAACACATGGGGTTCTTTCTGGTGTTAGTTTCCATGAAGGACGATGAATAAAGAGAAGGGAAACACAAAAATTTGGAGGAAGTTTTACTCAGTCAGATTTGAGTTCAGGCTTGCAGAATGTTCTGTTTTTCCAAATAGAGTTTGATGGCATCATTAACATGTAGCATAACAGGAGACAGAGACCAGCTGTGCTTTGAGAGTTAATCTCATAAACTTCTTCCAGAGAAGGTCAAATTCAGAACCCTGAGGGTTTCCAATCTGTTCAGACTTGAAAGGCATGTCAAGGAGGAATTGATTTTAAACCATCCAATTTTAACTTGCAGTTGGGCCCCAGCACTGTGAATCCCTCATGCACGCAGCAAGATACCAGTACACAGCGTTTGTAGAGAAGCAGGATCTCTGTCTGAGTTTTGCATCTCAAGGAGAATGCATGTAGTAACCAAACATCCACAAAAGTTGGTGATTTATTTGACACAGCACCTCCTATGACCTTTAAGATAAAAGGTGCATTTCCTCTCACAAAAGCACTATTGCTTGCTGTGTGAGTACTGTGTACAGCCTGTAGGGCTCCGCTCTGATTTGTTAACTCTCATTTGTCACTAAAGTTTTCAAACAAAAAGCCCCTAAAACTGTCAGGCAAAAGTTCACTTATCCTGCAAATACTTGTCAAAGCAAAAAGAGGGGAAAAGGAAGGGAAGGGAAGGGAAGGGAAGGGAAGGGAAGGGAAGGGAAGGGAAGGGAAGGGAAGGGAAGGGAAGGGAAGGGAAGGGAAGGGAAGGGAAGGGAAGGGAAGGGAAGGGAAGGGAAGGGAAGGGAAGGGAAGGGAAGGGAAGGGAAGGGAAGGGAAGGGAAGGGAAGGGAAGGGAAGGGAAGGGAAGGGAAGGGAAGGGAAGGGAAGGGAAGGGAAGGGAAGGGAAGGGAAGGGAAGGGAAGGGAAGGGAAGGGAAGGGAAGGGAAGGGAAGGGAAGGGAAGGGAAGGGAATTACAACAGATAGGAAAATTGAAAGTAGGAAAATATGTAGAAAACCAAGGAGGTGCCACCCAGCCTCCTTTTTCTCCTTGCTTTTATATCCTTTAGAATTTTAATAATGGTTGCATCTTAATAGAAAAAGATAACCAGAAATACTCAGTAAAGTTCTTTCAAAGAATAAGGAGCTTCTTGTTAACAGTCAGTTTATCTCATTTGAGCCAGAGACAAATTACAAGTAATGAGATTTTTCTGTATGAGTCAAGAGGAGACATTTTATCACAAGGAGTGAGAAAAGAATCTGAGCTCCATCATAGACCATGGAACATGATCAGGAAATCAGGAACTGTCCCAGTAGAAAAGTCCATTGCCTTCAATGAGATTTTGCATCTTGTATTCACAGGAATAGGTCTGTATTTTAGACTCTGGCCTTTCGGTGCTGAGTGGTATTCAAAAGACTGCAGTGGATATTTGTACTAAAAATTTTCAAGGAAAGAATAGACAATCATTTTGCAGACTGAGATTGCCGGAAGTATAAATAAGGGGAATTAGTTCTCACAAAAGAGATATCCTCTTTGCTTCTTGGTCCATGTATTGCAGCATTTTTTTTGTTTCTTTGTTGTTTTTGCTTGTTTGTTGTTGTTGTTGTTTAAAAAAGAGTAAGCCCATTTTCTTTCACTTCTGAATACGACTGAAGATGCTTAAGATTGAATAATGTTTACATGTTGCAAGTGGATGTTCCAGGTCTGGGTTACTAGAAATTAAAGACGGTAACATTGCACTACTTAAGATTTATTGACCCTGCAGGTAATCTTGGTATTTTACTTGTTTGAGAACAACAGTGTGGTACAATCAATGAATGCAAAATTCATACTGCAAAGAACACATAAAATTATACATATGTATATATGTGTGTGTGTGTGTGCTGTTTGGTTTAAGTTAAACTTTTATTGTAGGTTGATTCTTAAATTACAGTTCCCAGCTGGCATCACTCAGAATTTATAGCCACAAGGATCTTAATATTTCCACAACATTTCCGGTAGTCTACACTTCCACACATTTACAGAATTTCTCTCCATATGTCAAAGCCCTGTTAGAAAGTTGAAATGGCAGATTCCTTTGTCTATAAATGATTGGATGCAAAACTGAAGAGTCATGATGAACCAAGAGAATGGATTTTCTATCTGTGACCTTCTCAGAACCAGGTTAGAAACTGTGAATGGGGATTTTGCTTTGTATATTATTGCTTATCACAGAGACTTAGATACCACAATTGTGAGTTACACAATAAGTACTAAATGGTTATTTACAGTGCAAAATGGAGAGGACTTTCACTTCTTCTAACTTTTGTTATTCATAAATTAATCACCTATTGTAATCAGTTATGTGTGTAACATCTCTAGTGAGTGTAGAGGGACAGGCAGTTATAGGAAGTGATTCATACCATTAATCATATGGGATACTATATTTAAATGAATCCAGTGCCATGTGGCTATGGAGTTTCTTTCCACAGACCATGGAAGGAACGCAGAGGATTAGCTGATATTAGATACATAGGACCAACAAATTTCAACGTAAAGTACTGGAAACCCTTTAAAATCTGTCCTTTGCACAATCTTGCCATCCAAACTGGCACTACAGCATTAAGCTATGAGGAATATTTACTATTTCAATATCAATACCCTGCAGCACTTCTCATACACACACAGTTTCTCCCACTTGCTGTACAAGCTCAGTGACAAGAACCATGATTTCACTGATTTACAAAAGAAAGGCAGCAATTATACAAAAGCAACAACAATATCTGAATGAGTATTTTTGCTTAAGGGTACTGCGAGGCTGCTTCTTGTCCGTGGCACACTTGTCCCTGGGTCAGTTTTTCAAAATATAAGTATGCTGTAGTTAAGCACCATTTCAAACCTGTGTTTTATGAAAGTCTTCATAATAAAGATTCATCTACCAAATACTCTCTCAGAATCCAGAGACCTGTTGAGGTATTGGGCTTGCCAGATGATGCTCTGCTTTGTCTTCAGAAATTATAAAAATATCCCAAACCATCTTAAACTTTATATATATATATATATTATGCCCTTAATGGCAAAATACTGGCTGTTGACTTTTCCTGTTTCCATGAAAATGGCAGATTGAAAATGCTGCCAGTTCAGTGATCAACTTACTTTTTTTAATTTTGCAATTTGCAAGCTCAGAAATGGAAATGAAAGGAACTGAGTTTCTTGACATTTCATAATGATCTTGAGACTTCATAGATTTTCTCCTTATGCCAAGGAACAATAGGAAAAAACACTATGTACCCAAATAGTCACTTTCTGGAGAGTTGAGGCAGTCACTTCTCATTTGATAAACTCAATATGAAGTATCAGTTTAGTCTGGTACTAGCATGAAGCTTCCATTGCAATGAGTGCCCTGACCACTAGGAAATCGGGTAAGTGTGTTTCTCGGCTTCTCTCAACAGCAACAACAACAACAAAAAAACAAAACAAAACAAAAAGGCTTTTGTAACAAATTTTTCTTGAATCATACATTCCTGTGGAAAGAACCAGTGTCAGGAAACATATTTTCTGACCAAAGGGAAAAAATAATAAATATTTATTTGTCAAATAGATTTTCTGACAGCTCTTTTAGGGAAAGGCAATCTAATGCCACTTTCCAGATTACACTACGTTATTAGGAGTTTTCATAGAAGAATCATAGAATCATTAAGGCTGGAAAAGACCTTCAAGATCATCTGGTCCAACCATCACCCTACCACCAATGTCACCCACTAAACCATGTCCCTAAGCACCACGTCTAACCTTTCCTTGAATACCGCAAGGGACAGGGAAGCCACCACTTCCCTGGCAACAGCTCACCTCATCCATTCCTTATCATATTTCTTTGTGGGATCCCTAAAAGTAGGACTTGAAATGAACATCATAATATTCAAGTATTGCCATCTTTCTTGATCTTAATATAAATGTACAATACTTGATGGTGTCTGGGAAGTGTCAGTCACAATTATAATATCTAAGTTCTTTGGGGTATTATCTAAGAGTTGCAACATTTTTTCTTAAGGCATTTTTGGATATTGTCACAAGAAAAGAAGACTTAATTCATGACTCAAGTTCAGTCTTAAAGCTCTGAAACCAGAAGATAAGTATGAATCTTACACTTCAACATATTTTCTTCTTATTGCAATCTGATATGGCTTTTACCACTAAATAAATAAATAAAGTAATTCTATGGTGGCGTTTTGTTTTGTTTTATTTTTGTTTGTTTGTTTTTAAAGTGGACTTTAACAAAGGTCTTTTGTCTTTATGAACATTTTGTTCTTAACAGACCACTAAGCATTTCACAATGTTTATGAAATCTATGGACAAGAAAGCTTGAGGCAGATGCTATACAGTCCTCTGGGTTACTTTTCTTATTCAGTCAAACATCTTTTCACCCTGCCACTTCTTCTGTCATAACTTCTTTTTGTGTTTAATCCTATCTGTACCTAATCTGACAGTGGATGGGAAGTCAATTCTAAGAAGGAACAGCTATACATATGTACCTGTCTATATACAGCCAGATCAGAGGTGTCTGATAGTGCAACACCACCTTTTCCACGCCAGTTCTATCAGTTTGTCTGAGATACTAGGTAGTTTCTGCTTAGGAGTATGTGGAAACACCTCTGCAATATGATTCTGTACCTGCATTTGCTATGGATATACCACAGCATTACTGTCATTGGTCTATACTGAATCTGCTCATATAATGTTTGTTTGACTTCCTTAGGAGAAGATCAGATCCCAGCATTTAAGTAAATAAATAAATAACTCTTTCTTACTGTCTTGGTGTTACGAACTGCACATTAAGTGTGAGAAGGCTGCACTTGGTGGATGAAAGTTGCCATGGACTTGGTTGCCATCACGGAAACGTGGTGGGACCACTCTCATGACTGGAGTGCTGCAATGTCTGGCTATACGCTCTTCAGAAGGGACAGGCAGAACAGAAGGGGTGGTGGTGTGGCTCTCTATATTAGAGAGTGTTTAGATGTTGAGGAACTTGAGGCTGGGAATGATAAGGTTGAGTCCCTGTGGGTTAGGATCAGAGGGAAGGCCAACAAGGCAAGCATCCTGGTGGGGGTCTGTTATAGACCACCGAAACAGGATGAGGAGACGGATGAGGAGTTCTACAGGCAGCTGGCAGAAGCCGCGAAATTGTCAGCGCTTGTTCTCATGGGGGACTTCAACTTCCCAGACATATCCTGGAAGCACAACACAGCCCAGAGAAAGCAGTCTAGGAGGTTTCTGGAGAGCGTGGAAGATAGCTTCCTGATGCAGCTAGTTAGAGAGCCTACCAGGGGAGGTGCCCTGCTCGACCTTCTGTTCACAAACAGTGACAGACTGGTGGGAGATGTGGTGGTTGGGAGCTGTCTTGGGCAGAGTGACCACGAAATGGTTCAGTTCTCTATTCTTGGCGAAGTCAGGAAGGGGACCAGTAAAACCGCTGTCTTGGGCTTCCGGAGGGCTGACTTTGAGCTGTTCAGGACACTGGTTGGCAGAGTCCCTTGGGAGGAGGTTCTGAAGGGCAAAGGAGTCCAGGAAGGCTGGGCACTCCTCAAGAAGGAAATCTTAACGGCTCAGGAGCAGTCTGTCCCCACGTGCCCAAAGATGAGCCGATGCGGAACTAGACCGGCCTGGCTGAGCAGAGAGTTGTGGTTCGAGCTTAGGAGAAAAAGGAGGGTTTATAATCTTTGGAAAAGAGGGCGGGCTACTCAGGAGGACTATAAGGATGTTGCGAGGCTGTGCAGGGACAAAATTACAAAGGCCAAAGCTCATCTGGAGCTCAATCTGGCTACTGCCATTAAAGATAACAAAAAACGTTTTTACAAATACATCAACACCAAAAGGAGGACTAAGGAGAATCTCCATCCTTTACTGGATGCGGGGGGAAACTTAGTTACAAAAGATGAGGAAAAGGCTGAGGTACTCAATGCTTTCTTTGCCTCAGTCTTTAACAGCAAGACCGGTTGTTCTCTGGATACCTGGTACCCTGAACTGGTGGAAGGGGATGGGGAGCAGGATGTGGCCCTCGCTATCCATGAGGAAATGGTTGGAGACCTGCTACGACACTTGGATGTACGCAAGTCGATGGGGCCGGATGGGATCCACCCAAGGGTACTGAGCGAACTGGTGGAGGAGCTGGCCAAGCCGCTTTCCATTATTTATCGGCAGTCCTGGCTATTGGGGGAGGTCCCAGTCGACTGGCGGCTAGCAAACGTGACGCCCATTTACAAGAAGGGCCGGAGGGTAGACCCGGGGAACTATAGGCCTGTTAGTTTGACCTCAGTGCCAGGAAAGCTCATGGAGCAGATTATCTTGAGTGTCATCACGCGGTACTTGCAGGGCAACCAGGCGATCAGGCCCAGTCAGCATGGGTTTATGAAAGGCAGGTCCTGCTTGACGAACCTGATCTCCTTCTATGACAAAGTGACGCGCTTGGTGGATGAGGGGAAGGCTGTGGATGTGGTCTGCCTTGACTTCAGTAAGGCTTTTGACACCATTTCCCAGAGCATTCTTCTCGAGAAACTGGCTGCTCGTGGCTTGGACTGGCGTATGCTTCGTTGGGTTAAAAAGTGGCTGGATGGCCGGGCCCAAAGAGTTGTGGTGAATGGAGCCAAATCCAGTTGGAGGCCAGTTACTAGTGGAGTCCCCCAGGGCTCGGTACTGGGGCCGGCCCTTTTTAATATCTTTATCGATGATCTGGATGAGGGGATTGAGTGCACCCTCAGTAAGTTTGCAGACGACACCAAGTTAGGTGCGTGTGTCAATCTGCTCGAGGGAAGGAAGGCTCTGCAGGAGGATCTGGATAGGCTGGAGCGATGGGCTGAGGTCAACTGCATGAAGTTCAACAAGGCCAAGTGCCGGGTCCTGCATCTGGGGCGTAACAACCCCAAGCAGGGCTACAGGCTGGGAGATGAGTGGCTGGAAAGCTGCCTGGCCGAGAAGGACCTGGGAGTATTGGTTGATAGTCGGCTGAATATGAGCCAGCAGTGTGCCCAGGTGGCCAAGAAGGCCAACAGCATCCTGGCCTGTATAAGAAGCAGTGTGGCCAGCAGGTCTAAGGAGGTGATTGTCCCCCTGTACTCGGCTCTGGTGAGGCCGCACCTCGAGTACTGTGTTCAGTTTTGGGCCCCTCGCTACAAGAAGGACATGGAGGTGCTCGAGAGAGTCCAGAGAAGGGCGACCAAGCTGGTGAGGGGTCTGGAGAACAAGTCTTATGAGGAGCGGCTGAGGGAGCTGGGGTTGTTTAGCCTGGAGAAGAGGAGGCTCAGGGGAGACCTCATCGCTCTCTATAGGTACCTTCAAGGAGGCTGTAGAGAGGTGGGGGTTGGTTTATTCTCCCACGTGCCTGGTGACAGGACGAGGGGGAATGGGCTAAAGTTGCGCCAGGGGAGGTTTAGGTTGGATGTTAGGAAGAACTTCTTTACTGAAAGGGTTGTTAGGCATTGGAATGGGCTGCCCAGGGAGGTGGTTGAGTCACCATCCCTGGAGGTCTTTAAAAGACGTTTAGATGTAGCCCTTAGTGATATGGTTTAGTGGAGGACTTGTTAGTGTTAGGTCAGAGGTTGGACTCGATGATCTTGAGGTCTCTTCCAACCTAGACAATTCTGTGATTCTGTGATTCTGTGAAAGACAATTGTGGAACAGCATACATTGTAATTTGCTGTTGCTTACCCAGTGCCATAAAATACTTATTATAAAGTATGTGGTAATTGGTTTAGTAGAGGCACATATGATATCTGATGAGAATTTCCAGGACACTTGTGCCATTTTTTTCTCCAGTCTGAAAAGCTTCTCCAGAAAACAAAACTATTCTGTGCAGTTGAAGAGTTCGTGATTCATAAGGAAATACTTGGTTTTTAAGATCAAAAGGTAAAGTAAAATATTGGGAGAAACTAAGAAGATTACTAGCTCTAATAAACAATAAAGGAAAACAAAGGCAAATAACACTTCATTGTCACTGTATTACGCAGCTCATTTTTTGTCCAGATGCTTTGTGTTGGTTGTTGCTTATTGACTACTGTCAAACCATTCTCAAAGCAGTTTTTTGCTGTGATTTTTTTTTTCTTTCAGTCTAAAATAGGAATATCTGTTGTCCATTCTCTGCTGAGATGAACTGAGTTCAGATTTTCTGGACCAAGACCAGTTGCCAGGTACCAGAACCAGTGAAGCAGCTGGGAAAAAGGTGCTGTTTACTTTTAGCTTTAAAAACATATATTTTGAGCTAATGATTTTGGCCCCATAAATTCTCATTTGAGTCTCCTAGGAAGCTCCTAAGGTCCAGGATGATCCAATGCCGTGCAAAAATGGAAGAATGTTACAGAATCATGGAGTAACTCTGCTCTTGGATATGTGTCAGACCATGACATTCACTGCCTTTCATCAAAAGGTTTTAAAGTGGAAAGACAGGAAAAAAGAAAAACAAATTTGTTTTCTTTTTATTATTATTTATAAAGTTTTTCCAAGCTTTCAACATTTCTTTACTAAAATGTGTTTTCATACCTATTTTCCCTCTTCATCATGTTTGTCAGGAATCCTTGCCAACTGCTTTACAGAGTCCACAGCAAGATTCAAGAAAAAAAGCAGCTGTGGGCATGGGGTCCCCTTTAATCAGTTTTGGGGCTTTGCTCATCTTTTGCCAAGATTCTGACTGTCTTATTTCATTAATGAGAGAAAACAGTGAAGATTGTCCCAGCATGGCTGGTGAAGAAGAAAAGACGGGGTCTAAGTGTAGTGAGCTGGGCTAAGCGTTGTTAAATAGAGAGGTTGTGACATGGGCAAGAACCATCTAAAGGGAAAAGAAGAAAAGAGAGAGATAAGGAGAAGAATGAGCCAGGGAATATGCTCCAGTAGTCCCACAGAAGGCAACAGTAGAGCATTTGCCAGAGGATCCCCTGCAATGTGCTTTTAAGTGCATGCTGCAGCTTTGCGGAGACTCCCCCCACCTGCCTGTTTGCAATGCATCTGAGATTCTCTGCACACTGGCTTGCAAACAAAGCTTGAGTGCTCTGTGCCTGGGCTAGGAGGTGTCAACGCAAAAAGATGCAGAGATCAGCTTCATGGCTGAGGACACCACAGCTAGTCACCGTCACAAAACATGCTGCAAGTCAGAAGTTTGCCATTGAAATTCCTGTTGCTAACAGACAGAACTGAGAAGATCAGTAACCCCATTGCTTCTGAATTTGTGAGCAGGGTTTATATAACCATGAACCATCAGCTCTTTCAGTTCAAGTACTGCCTCAGCTTACGTGGCATAGTAACAATCTGGCTTTGATGGAGAAAAATGTGAAGGAATGCATTCCCTGGGGAGTAATGCAATATACAGACGATGTGAGTAATAAGGCGGCTGTGCTGGTAAATGATACACATTTCCATCCAGAACATTTTTATTACTCTTGGAACTAAATTAAAGCTTGTTTCTACTCTCATTTGCTGAAGCTTAATCCAGATTTCTGAGATGTGCCCAGACACAGATATAATCTCTTTAATGAAATGCTTTGCCCATTTAGATTTTCAGTTTTCTCCTGCACTGTTGTTACTACAGACATATTGCAAAGAATGAGAAAGGAAAAAAAAATAATAATAATGAAAAAAAAAGAACAGTTACAAATTCAATAAAGGACAGGCTGTTTATACATTGGTGGTTAAGAAGTGCAAATGATAATTTAAAAAATATATGGCTGTATTGCAGAAACATTTAAAATATTTTTTTCAACCTCTTGCTTTTTGTTTCTTTACTTAATTAAGAAACATGTTTGGTCTCTTAAAAAATCCTTTAGGTCTTAAAAAAAATATATTTATTTGCTACAATCTCATTTCATAGTGTAGCAGCTGTTATTATTCAGCTTGTAATGTTATTGTCTACAGCTCAGAAAATGCATTATTCAGTCTTGCCAAAATTTCTAGGTGTATAACACTTATTTTCTCTTGAGTTTGTTAATTTATTCCATCCTTTTTCTTTTAAACCTCACTGATCTCACGCTTAATCCTTAAAAATGTACATCTCAGGCATCATTTCAGCTGAATTATCACTGGCAAAAACAGATGTTAAAAAGCCACCTACCATACCCATAAAACTTGTTCCCCCTCTTAAAAGCTTATTAAGTTTCCTGAGGCTTCAATACACCCGACAATTCTCTCAGACTTCCTGATTCTGAGACAGAAATATTTTGGTTCAGTGTCTTTAATAACTTTCTTAAACCCTATTTATTTTCAGCAGACATTTTATGTCTCATGACATACGTTCCATTTCACTGACTTCATCTGATGGGATTTCCAATTTCTGGAATATTACTCTGCCTCATTTAATATTTTCTGTGCTCCCATTATCTGTTCTGGATTTGGTGTGCTCTTTTTGTGTTATACTACAGAGCATGTCAGCAACATTTCTCTTCTCCCCATCAAGCAGTGCTCAGGACTAAGCCAGCAGGATCACTCCAGGGTTTAGCACCTCTGTTGTTAAGTGTACATCAGAAAAAAAGAAATAAAAAGAAAAAGAAAAAAAAAAAGGAACATAGTTTTAGAAAAGTCTGACTCTAACTCTAAAAGAAATCAGATCCTGGACCATTGACTAGACACCTACCCATGTGGTATTTACATGAACTACCACAAATAATCTGACAAAAATCAAAAATACTGCTAGTCCATTTCAAGTTTACTGCCCCAAATCCAGAAATTATCTATCATATGAAAAGCACTAGGGATACTATAGTTCCTACGACAGTATTAGATCCCTGCTTCTGGTTAGCTTTTGCAACACACCAGATCCTGTTAAATCCACTGCTGTTAAAAGATGTAGCTGAGATTTCATTTTGCCTAAGCATAGGGCTTAAGGCAAAACCAGACCGCTGTCTGTGGCTGACTTTTTCCCACTGAAGTTGATGGTATCTTTGCCATTAACTCCAGGAGACAGTCAGGTCTGATAGCAGACAAAAGCATTCTGCCTATTTGATATTTTTTGAGGTGCCTTACATTTTCATGAGACCTCACATTTTCATTAAGAACAAGGTGAGTATGTCATTCAAATGTAACTGTATGAAAACCAGACATTTAGTCTGGTTGATTGATCTAGGTTCCTACTGTACCCAAAGCAAACAGAGACACGTACAGTCATCCCACCTGTCCTAGAGATAGCTGTCCTAGAATAACATAAATGTCTGTCTGGTCTCGCCGTTGATCTTGAAGAGAGACCAAATACCTAAAAGAAGGCACCTAAAAAAATGATCCCACCTAAACAAGTGTCTAACTCGGGCACTACTGCTGCTGTAAATACAAGTATAAAGAAGCAGTTCAGACAAGGTACCTTCTCTTGTTTTCCTGTAAACGCAATGGAGAAGAACAGTCCTACTCCCTCAGCTGGGCACCTACATTAAATGACCTAAATATGGCCTCAAAATTTCAGCCAGTACAACTGAGAACAGACCTAATGGCTTCACTGAATTCTGCCAACTATGAACTGGGTCTGGGGGAAGAATACGGAAGATATATATTCTTTGTTCCTCATCAAGCTCTCATGCTCTTCTGCAGTTGAACAGAAAGGCCTGTTGATGCTGTTTAAAATGTCTCTTTGCTATTTCCAGCTTTTTTTTTTCCTTTTTTTTTCAGATATTTTATATTTTCTCCCCACTCTTGTGCTAGCCTCCACAAGAGAGTACAAGACCACTAATGAACTACAGTGCCGGTGCCAGTCTTCCGCATCACTAATATACGTCCCCCCCCAACCCTACTGGTTTACTTTCCTTCTCCATATATTTTGCATCTCAATGCCTAGTTCCAGGTACTACAAAGGACCCTCCAAGGCCACAATGCCTTTAAAGGCTGCATCTGTTAAAATGGGTCATGGCCTGCTCTATGGCCCTGCTGGCACAACAGCTGTAAAATACGTTGTAATGATTTGTACTGCTGAGGGTATGCAGCTGAACTCTTTTCAGCCTGTCCCTCTCCCCTTCCACCCTCCCCCCATCCTGACACTGTAGATCCATGCAGACAGTTGACAGAGAACAGATTTTTGGTCCGTGCTATCCCACAGACTTGCATTGTTGGGGAGATGCTGGTGAGATCAGGTCAATACCAGACCTAAGAGACTGTCAAGCAAGCAGCATGAATGAACAGCTTTTGACAAGGTTTATCCAAGGTCCTCGTCCCACTTTGTTTACAGATATAGACATAGCAAGTCTAGTAATGTCAATAATGCTTACTGAACAAGTTCTGTCAAATATATGTCTGCATCTTCCGCCTAAATCTATGAGTGTCATTTAAGTGTGAACAAGAATATGAGATGACTGCAACACTTCAAACCCAACGTCTACTATTCATGCTAAAGAGGAACATTCTTACATTTTTATTCCACACGTTCATTAAGATGTACTCCAGTAAGTTCCTTGCCTTGAAACCCATTTTTTTTTTCTGCAGTATCCCATTTTACAATGATAGATGATCAAATCACTTCATCCAGAATTTTAACAATAAAGGTATCAAAAGTTTAAATGGAACAGCTCTTTAAAAAAATATAGCAAAGCAGAAAGAAGGACCCTTTTCTCAACAGGAAGACAAACTGAATTTAGCATTCTTTCATTGTGGATAAAATGTGGACAAAATGTGTTTATTGTGAAACTTTCCATCAATTTAAAATAAATGTCAGGTTATATTATGACCAATGGTTTCTGTTCCTATTGCGTCAAAATTTCCCTGACCTAATACGACAGACTACATTTAGAAAAACCAATCTATTTATCAACACTACCAGGTTTGTCTCATCTGTTCTCTTTTCCCATTTGGATTTCTTCTCTTTCTGGAATCCAATCAACCTCTGACTCAGACGTTTCCTCAGATTTTCGAATAATTGACCTTAAGGTTTAATCAGGAGTAAAAGCAGAAGCAGGTGGGAAGAATCCTTGTAATTTTGTTTATAAGAACATATTTCCAGAAACCTTGCCTGAACTCACTGGAAACATAGCTTTAATTTTCCTCCTATAAAGGATGGATTAACTGAGTTTGCAGGAAAATCCTCCACTTCAAATATTTAATCGTGTGCTCTTACTGCCTGTTAAAAGTCTGTTAAGGCTATGGCAGCAATACGACTTTGTGTTACAGTTCTTGCATTTGAATTTACATCCTGAATATAAGGAGCTGGAGTCAAAACTGTGTCATCCTCATTGTTTCAAGACATGTAAAGGCATCAGGGTCTAGAGAAGGTCACAGTGCTTGGTGTCAGAAGTTTCATAAGAAAATAATAAGAATATCTGATAAGGAAACAACAATAATTTAGATAACAATGTCCTACTCAAAAGTCATCCTATGAAGGGACTTTTCATAAGCTTAGGTATGAAAACAAAAAAGAGAAATGTAAAAGTTTGTGTCACTTTAAAAGGAAAATGACTATAGTCCGAGCTAGGTGTTTGTCTTTACTGTTTAGATGCTAGAGAATCACAGAGTATCACAGATTTCTAGGTTGGAAGAGACCTCAAGATCATCGAGTCCAACCTTCGACCTAACACTAAGTACTCCACTAAACCATATCGCTAAGGGCTACATCTAAACGTCTTTTAAAGACCTCCAGGGATGGTGACTCCACCACCTCCCTGGGCAGCCCGTTCCAATGCTTAATAACCCTTTCGGTAAAGAAGTACTTCCTAACATCCAACCTAAAACTCCCCTGTTGCAACTTTCGCCCATTCCCCCTCGTCCTGTCACCAGGCACGTGGGAGAACAGACCAACCCCCACCTCTCTACAGCCTCCTTTAAGGTAACTGTAGAGAGCGATAAGGTTGCCCCTGAGCCTCCTCTTCCCCAGGCTGAACAAGCCCAGCTCCCTCAGCCGCTCCTCGTAAGACTTGTTCTCCAGACCCCTCACCAGCTTGGTCGCCCTTCTCTGGACTCGCTCGAGCACGTCCATGTCCTTCCTGTAGCGAGGGGCCCAAAACTGAACACAGTACTCGAGGTGCGGCCTCAACAGAGCCGAGTACAGGGGCACAATCACTTCCCTAGACCTGCTGGCCACACTGCTTCTTATACAGGCCAGGATGCTGTTGGCCTTCTTGGCCACCTGGGCACACTGCTGGCTCATATTCAGCCGACTATCAACCAATACTCCCAGGTCCTTCTCGGCCAGGCAGCTTTCCAGCCACTCATCTCCCAGCCTGTAGCTCTGCTTGGGGTTGTTGCGCCCCAGATGCAGGACCCGGCACTTGGCCTTGCTGAACTTCATACAGTTGACCTCAGCCCATCGCTCCAGCCTATCCAGATCCTCCTGCAGACCCTTCCTTCCCTCGAGCAGATCGACACACGCACTTAGCTTGGTGTCAAACTTACTGAGGGTGCACTGGACGCCCTCATCCAGATCATCGATAAAGATATTAAAGAGGGCCGGCCCCAGTACCGAGCCCTGGGGGACACCACTAGTGACCGGCCTCCAACCAGATTTGACTCCATTCACCACAACTCTCTGGGCCCGGCTATCCAGCCAGTTTCTAACCCAGCGAAGCGTACGCCAGTCCAAGCCACGAGCAGCCAGTTTCTTGAGGAGAATGTTGTGGGGAACTGTGTCAAAAGCCTTACTGAGGTCAAGGTAAACCACATCCACAGCCTTTCCCTCATCCACCAAGCGCGTCACTTGGTCATAGAAGGAGATCAGGTTCGTCAAGCAGGACCTGCCTTTCATAAACCCATGCTGACTGGGCCTGATCACCTGCTTGCCCTGCAAGTGTCGCGTGATGACCCTCAAGATAATCTGCTCCATGAGCTTTCCTGGCACTGAGGTCAAACTAACAGGCCTATAGTTCCCCTGGTCAGCCCTGCAGCCCTTCTTATAGATGGGCGTCACATTGGCTAGCCGCCAGTCAACTGGGACCTCCCCCAATAGCCAGGACTGCCAATAAATGATGGAAAGAAAAAAAAATTTACTATAGGGGAGAGCGCGAACGCAGTCCCCACTACCACAAATTATGCAGTCGAGTTTCCCCGTTTAATATAAAGTCCTCTCATCGAGGACGTATCAGATATTAAACTGATAAGAACAGATACTACACTTGATCTTAGCCAAAAGGCCGAGAAGCGATGTTTCTGTTCCGAGAATGTTTCTGTTTACATGCTAGAGAATGATTCCCACTGACTTCAATAGGTTAAGTTTTCAGAATTTAAAGTGGTGGATGATTAGGACTTACTGGAAAGGTGACTGTGGCTTAATCAGAAAATAAAATAAAATAAAATAAAATAAAATAAAATAAAATAAAATAAAATAAAATAAAATAAAATAAAATAAAATAAAATAAAATAAAATAAAATAAAATAATAAAATAAAAAGAGCACGATGCTTAGAAAACACAAAGAGCTTATCAGAATATTCAAGGATAAGCTTTGGGTAGCCAGCAGACTTTGAGATGTTTACCTAAAACTGGACATTTGAAGTTATCCAACTGTTCTTTGTGCATCTACTTAAAACACAAAAATCTATAAGATTTAAGAAAATAAAGAAAAAAAAAGTTTATTCACTGCACCATTTCAAAAAAATGATTATTTAAAATCGTTTAAAATACTTTCTTGTTTTCATATATTTTACTATATTATTTCTCCTCTATAAAGTCATTTTCCTAGAGCTATTTACAGAATATTAGATTAAAATTCTATAAAAATAAGGGAAACTTCTTTCATACACTGGTAGGGATGCCAAAGCAGTACAAAATTCTTCCAATACTCTTATGATTATGTGAGTATTATTGGCCAGTAGCTAGTGTTGAGCATAGGTCAGTTTGTTGAATAGGTCATTATTTGTTGAATAAGGTATCACAAAGTACCCAAAAGGTGTTTTGAGCTAACAACAACAACAACAAAAAGTAGCTTTAGCTTAGAGAAAATGAAAATTAAAAAAAAATAAATAAAACCCTTTTGTAGTGTTGTACATATTGTTTATTCCTAGATATAACAAAAGCCTTTACCCTTACAGAGTAAAACATTGGGGTTTATAGGTGTTTTCCATTTGCCCAAAGAACTGCCAGAGGAACAGGCACTGAAGACCTAATTTATCACTTCATTAGATCAACTGGAATTAAAGATTCTCTGTGCGGTTTTCTGAGACATAAAAATGAATTAACTCTAAAAACTAACTCTCTACTTTCCGTTATTATTACAGTTCCTTTTTTCTTGTTTCTATTTCTCGAATATGCCCACATATGCAGGTAATGTAAATAAAATAAGTCTGGTTCTTTCATATTCAGAAACAAAACAAAACAAAACAAAAACCCAGAAACAAACAAACAAACAAACAAAAACAGTATTTTCTGTTTTCAAAGTAATTGAAAAGCTAGCGGTATATAGTGAATATGAGTCTTTTATATTTTTTTATTTTTTTTTTTTTTATTTTTGCTGTTACTGCTGTGGCTGCTGTTGCTGTTACTGATTATTTACTAGCCAGTGAGGTGTGTTTATGTTATTTTCTTGAAATGAAACCTCAGGACTATCCAAAAAAAATTTAAACTCAGAAGTTAGGTTTTTTTTAGAACATAAAATTGAACTTTTACTGAGAAATCTCAAAGAGAGAGAACAGAAATAAAAGAATGTAAATCTCTCTTCTTCCAGCCTCCCTTTTCTTTCAGTGCAAGTCCTTTCCTCCAGACCACAGTACAGCACATCAGGGACCTCCAGGGTAACATCAAACTTGTCCCCTTGAGTCCCCTTGAGTCCTTAGGAAAAGCCTGTCTTTCAAATCCTTCTTTGTGTGCCTTCTTTGTGTGCCTGGTTCCCAAACTGTTATAATTGAATAATTTTCTGTGAATTTATTCTGTTCCTACATATATTTCCTTACTAATTTTGTTGTGTCCACTTTCTGTTTTGTCCTAGACCTTTAATTCAAGTCATAAAATACCCAAGAAAGAAACACTGAAATACCTGCATAATGGCCCAGAGTCTGTTTTTTTTCTGGACATATCATACAGCTAATAGTCCAGTCCCCTGTGCAAGGGAACTCTGTACTAAGATGACTCTTCAGGTGTAACCTCTGTTAGAGAAAACATTTGGAAGAGCAGAGGTAACATGGGAAAAATGAGATTAATGCTTCCCAGTGCATAAGTGCCTAATATTATATTTTGGCAAAACAAGCCCAGAGAAGCCTACATCTCTTGCAAGAAATGCTGAAAGCTGGGAATGTCACACGTGCTGCAAAAGAACTGAGAACTGAGTTTGTTCCTTAATTATTCCTTTCTTCCCCCACACTGAACAGAGGAGCACACAGCACAAAAGAGGAGCTGGGACAGGGTGTATGGCAGTGCCTTTACACCTCAGCAGTAAAGGTGTGTACAGCTGTCCAGGTAATGTTATCTGAAAGGTCTCTCTCCCTCTTTCACTGGTTGCCTAATTGCTTCCTTCCTCGTGAAGCACTAACGAATGATAATGAATGGAAGACATTTATGAATCCACCAGCTTGTCTCGGAATAAAATAAAGCAGAAGATTTCTTTTGGAAATATAAGTTGCAAGCTTATAAGAATATAATATATGTAATTCTTATATACAGATTGTGATAGGAAGAGGCTTGTGTAATAATGTGTATTATGTTCAGGTGAAGGACTTGCCTAGGATCCTATGTAAACTTCATCAAAGTGCTGCATAAAAAAATCCCTTAAGCATTTGGGGTTTTATCTTGTCTGTGCTTAGACCTCCTCTAGACATTCAACAAGGTACTTTCCACATTTCCCTTTGGGATCAATAAGAATACTCACAGTACCATTTATTCTAAAGGTTCTCACTATTTGCTTTGTAGTTTTTACCTCACACCAGTCTCCTTGCCACTAATGCATACACCATCTCTTATTATTTGGAAATTGAGAGGGTTCTATTCATAGGTACAGACAAAAGTTCATAGAAGATAAATGGTTCTCCTCCTCTGCTGTTGTATTCATTCTCATTCATACATTTTGGCGTAGAGAGAAACTTTTATTTAGTCTTTAGTTTTGGAGTAGTTTTACCTTATATCAGCAACTAAACACTAACTGCATCAGATAACTGGAGACCAGGTCTGGATAGTGTAATTGGGTGTATACAAAACCTTGTTCAAAACCTTACTGCATCCATTTGTGCGACCCCATTTTACTGCATACCTGCAGAATTCTATGAAACCCTCCACTTCACAAACAATTTCAGAACAACTCTCTCTCTCTCTCCCTCCCTCTCACATCTTTCTTTTACCAAAAATGCCATCCCATTGAAATACATGGCGCTATGTTCCTTTTTTTCACATACAAATCCAATTCCCAGGAGACTTTGTTAACAAATTTACAAATGAAATGCTTGTAAATGATAAGGACAACAATAAATAAATAAATAGAAGCAGTTAAGACCTTTGAAGCACTTTTCAATGGCCTTTAATGGTAAGAAAGTGAAGGTTTATTTTTAACTGAAGCTTTTACTGAAGCAGCAATTCTTTTTTGTTTCCAACCAGATGGGAGTGTCTGGAATGTTCTTTTTTATTTTAAAAATAAGTCATCATTTTCACCATCAGCACTCAGATAGGAGTCACACTGATCACAATGCTAGCGGTTGAAAGGTTTGTGTATTTTTGTGGTTTCTTGAATAAATATCAGTAATTTAATTTTAGTGTTCTCAAATTTGTGGAATGTAATATTTGGAAGGGTATAAGAACTGAGAATCATTCTACTCAAGAAACAAATGCTTTCAGTCTTATTACACTGGATAGAAGAAGGGCTTTTTGTTTTGCTTTGCTTTTTCCCATGGGGGAACAAGAACGAATAAAGTCTCAACTACACTTAGCAACAATTGCTAAAAACGAACTCACTGATTAAAAGTCTTTACTTCTTTTAAATATGCTGATCACACTTAGCTCATCAACACTTTGTTCTTCTGTCCAAGGATAGTATTGTCGTGATATCGTAAAATGTTTTCTGTGAGTGATTTAAATAAAACAAGCTTACAAATCTCCTTCATTTTTTCTTTCTCCCCCCAGGAAGGGGACATGGTGTTTTCCAGCCTCACAGTCTCGATTATCTGTTTCTGCCTGGTGTATCCAGTTCATGCTGCAAAAAGCCAGTCCTAAGAACTAAGCCAATACTACAGCATTTATTTTCTGTGTAAAGTCTCTGTAGACAAAGAAAAGGTCTTTTTTAAATGTTGTAAAAAAGAAAAAAAAAAAACAACTGTCCACAGTTCGCCAGAACTGTTCTTACAGTTTATGCTGTGAAGGATTCTGTGCTTTCTGTTGCTCAGCTGGAGTCAGAGGAACTCAACTCCACTGCTCTACCTATTGCCAAATGGGACACTTTCATGAGGAAGCCACATCTGAAGAAAAAAACATCTGGGAACACTACATACAGTAACTGTGCCGGTCAGAGGCAGAATTTCTTCCACTAGATGATAATTGTCATGTAAGTGCCAGGAATGCCTGTCACTGGAAAACTGTCATATTGCCAAGAAACAGGGCAACTAATGTTCCCTTTAGTACTGTTTAAAGGGTGTAGGGCCCTTGAGACCCCATTGAAAACTGCTATTTTTGGAACACTACCCATAGCACTTGACTCTTTAATTACATGTCACTATTAGAAGTGTTGCTTATGAGATTTTAGTTTGGCCTAGACTACCTAAAACTGATGGTCCAAGGGAAAATGAAAGAAAACTGGAAGGATCTGCTACAGTCATTGAATTCGGTGCCCTGGTACTTTTGGTTACTTACCATGCAGTCACCTCCATAAGTCTCTCTAGCGACATTTATAAAACGATCAGGCTCTGCAGCCACTCCTACACCTCCAGAACACACATTCTTGTAAATATTTACATGGCATATTTTCATACCCTGTTTTTGAGAACTTTTGTGCCAAGCAATAAAGTAATGAAGTGATGGAAGAAGCAGAGAAAAAATAACAGAGGAGATGAATGGATGCACACACACACAAGCAAAGCAAAAAAATAAAAATAAAAAAATAAAAAAGAAAGGACAGAGGGAGAAAAGGAAACAAACTGCACTGAGGTGACAAGGAGCCCATATTTTCCCTCTGAATGAGGCTGAGAGCTGAAGGAAAGAGTTCAATAAATAGCAGTTATGTGAGAGAAAGGCTCAGTGGATTTTGCACCACTGAAATCTGTTCTGCACTAATGCCCTGTAATGCCCTGCATCCTTTGGAGCCTGGAGATGGTTTGAGACACCCAGACGGGTGACACCCACCCTCCTGCCCACCAGCCATCACTGAAGTAGAAATGGGCACCCTCTTCTCTGCAGAGAGATGATCTGGATTAAAGAGTTGATCTGGACAACAGAATGGTCAGTATAGTGGTACCATCATTTTTTCAGCCACAAGCAAGCAATTGGCAGCCTCTTTCTGCTCCCTGTCCCTCCAGGGAGATCAAGGGTGAACTAACTGGAAGAGAAGATTAAAGAGCTTTGAAATTACATCTAACACCATTTCTTTCATCTCTAGTGCTGAACTTTGCAGTGTGGCTATCATGCTGTGAAGACATAAACAGACAAAAATGTTGACCTGTTTTCTTACGTTCTTCTTCCTCTTTTTTCTTCTTAAAAAAAAAAAAAAAAAAAAAGTGAATTCCTTGCAAGAGTAGGGGTCCTCTACAGAGTAACCAAAATCAATGGCTTTTTTCTTTATCAGTAGTAGAACTCACAACAAAATAAGTGGCTGCCTATATCCATTCCAACTAGGGGCTACTGGTGAATAAGCAAGTTAAAGCAAATCAAACTCAGCAAGAAGTAAGGACAGGTATTAAAAAACAAAACAAAACAAAACAAAAACCTGAATGTTCAACTGGTGGGTTGATTTTTATACAGAAATAATTCAAAACAAAATGAAACAAAAGACTCTCTGTGTGGTAGAGCTCAAAGATTTGTGGGAGGACTTGTCTTCAGGAAACAAAAAGAAGAAATAACCCACCTACCTAGCTGCATGGATTGCTCTAATTGTGATCTTAAGCGAATTTATATGCAAGAAAATTCCTCCCAGAAGGCTTTTAGGGAAAAAAAAATAATCTGGCAAAAGATAAATCTGGCAGTTGGTCAATCAGTAATAATAATATGTTTCAGGAGAGACAATTATGGGTGGGGAAAGATGAGATAGGAAAAGTCAGGGTAGGAAGGATTTCACAGTTTCTGATTATTAAACAAAATTGGATTCCAGGAATAAGAGGATGACTGCATGGATGGATGATGTTTGAACTGATTTATTGAATAAACGTCCAAACACTGCAGGGAAAAAATAAGGATTTTTTTTTTTTCTTAAATTCATCTCAGAACCATTTTTGCAACTAGAATATGCTTGATTTTAATTGTTCTTATTTCTGTCTTTCATAATTTATTCTCCTTCATCATCTTTTCTAACAGACTATGAGAACCAGGATAAACAAATGAGACTAAAATAAAAGCTTGATCTAACAGTGATCTAAAAAGCTTGCACCTACACAAATTCATGTGACTACAAAAATACTCCTGAAAAACAGATTAGATAGGAAGGGGAAAGGAAGGAGCATTCATCCATACATTGAGACTGTGATAGATATGATCCTCCTGTCTTCAAACACAATCTTCACTGCAGTGCACACATTCAAATTACAGTCTTTAGCACACTCATTCATAAAAAGAACTTATAACTGATGTTAAGATCCTTCCTACCCCTCAATCCACCTGATAAACAAATAAAGTCTGTTTCACATAGAGATTAAATAGCTTCAAGATCCTCTCAACTCCCTCAAGCCC
Organism: Anser brachyrhynchus; assembly: GCF_964034855.1. Classification (NCBI taxonomy): domain Eukaryota; kingdom Metazoa; phylum Chordata; class Aves; order Anseriformes; family Anatidae; genus Anser; species Anser brachyrhynchus. Next base: position 49,318,956 of record NC_137694.1, on the reverse strand, counting down.
CAAAGAAACAAACAACGTGCAGGATTTGACACACAGGTTACACAAAATTACAAGTTCCCCTTCCATCCAAAAGCTGCTTTATTTGCATAAGGCAGCTGCACTGGCCATGAAGTCTCTCATTTGTACATGCCACAGCAGTAAAAATATGAATTTGGATTTTCAGTTTCTTTGCACCACTGCAAAATCTGTGAGGAAGAACAGCCTATGCACGCAGCTCTTGGGAGGAAGCTTGCAGCAATTTCACAGCAGCACTTTGGTAGATAATCTTGTGCTAGAGGCAGCCATTGCTATTCTTAGTGTAATAGAAGCAGTAAACATGATGTATTTTATGTCTGTTTTGTTTAAATTTGATGATTAAGAACTGCACAGTTCTGATGAATAAACAGTATCAGTGGCTACTGTAACCTTTGCACAAGGACTTCTTTTCTGCTTTTATTATAACAACAAAAACGTGAAAGCAGTCTTCCTTCAGCAGCCCTGGTCTGCATGTGCATACGTGTGTGAATGTGTGTGGAAAAAAAAAGGGAGGAGAGGAGCTCTGGGCTGCAATTGCTACTTGGAGTATGTCTGGTTTGTACTCACTAACCTCCTTGCTGCTTCCAAGAACAGTCCAGTAAATCATGCCTCTCCCAGTGAAACTGTGTGTACACCACTGTACGTTTTCAGCAGGGATCCAGATGTGAGCAATTAGGCCACGCTGTGCTATTATGCTGCCTCCCATATGCGAGACATGGCTAAATAAGAATAAACCATCTCTCTTAAAAATGTGCACAGTCCTTCCCAGACAGGCAGTGGTTAGCCCTCACTGGCAGATCCAATGAGTACTTTCCAAACAGTCTAAATACATGCCTAGACGATGTCCCGACTGTGTGTTGGGACAAGGCCCTGTGCTCCTCTCTTGCTCCATGGATATGAAGAACTCTGGCACTGAGGCTGCTGGGCAGCCATATCATGTAGTATTCTTCAGTCCTGCCCTCCAGCCACCTCACCTGGAAAACCAGGAAACATAGCAGACCCTACAGGACAGACACTGGCGTTCAGACCGAAAGCACTGAGGAGAGCAACTGGGATGACTCTAAGTTCCTCTTGGACTTGAGAAGCCAGCTCCTCAGAGGAAGCTGTTGTTTCTATTTGCTGTCAGTTATGTGAGGAAATCCCAGCAAAAAAAGTACAACTACAGAAAGCCGGTCTGATGGAGAAAAATGTTTAGGCCTTCAGTAAAGTCTGAACAAATGGCAACAGGCCACTTGAGTTAGTTTTATTTCCTCGAGAGATTTCAGACTACTCTGAATCCAGTAAACAAAACTTGTCACTGGGGAAGACAGATGTACTTTTCTCTTGAGAAGCTGTGGATGTTATTCTATGTTCTGTGATGCAGAAAAAAAATAAAATAATAATAATCTTAAGTGACTGGAAGGTCCATGTTAGTCAGAGGCTGAGAGAAAAGTTATATGATTGCTCTCACACTATAGACAAATAGACATTACAGATAGACATTGCAGATAGACGTCAAGACATTAAAGATACCATTCCAGCTCACTTCCAAAACTGTAATGCTGGATTAATTCTTAGTTGTTCACTGTGATATCTAAAATGCTGTTCTAGTATTGAAGTATTTGGCAAGTCTGCTGGACCAAGCTGAGCTGACCCTAGCTGGTGGCTATGGTGAGGGTAATCTCATCCTACCTTTCTGTCACAGGACTTATTTTTGCAGCATGCAGACACATATCAAACTATGGAAGGGGAAAAGTTGACTATGATAAAAGAGAATGAGGGGTAAGAGAGACAGAGAACGATTTATAATAAAGTATGACAACCATCAGCTCTCTTGAAGGCATGAAAAAAATCTTGGAAACCACTGAGAAGAAGGGAGCAGTCACAGGCTGGGATGCTTCAGACTGCAGAAATGGGGAGTCCTTAAAAGCATGATGCTGTCACTGACGAGCTGTAGAGGTGAAAAAAGGGCTGTTGGCCATATATACGCTGTACAGTTGAACCAGTGGAGTTGCTATGAAAAGTTCCTAGTGTCCTGGTCAAAGTACTGCAGATAAAGAGAAGATGCCCTTAATGCTGATAGGCTGTGCTATATAGGCACATGGAGCAGCAGGCTGCATGCCCTCACTTCACACAAACCACATTTTTTTATTCCAGACTGTCAGATGGAAATTCGGATCTTAAACAGCCAGATGAAAGGTCTCCAAGTCTGACCAGATCCCAGGCCAGTTCCTTCCTACTCTGTTGACTATAGAAGTCACTGCTGGGGGCCTACTTCAAGTCAATGCTTCAGCCATCTTGCTGTCTCTATCCCAGTCAATGGTTCTAACTCAATTTCAGACCTTTTGTTTTTCTTCTCAGACTCCTGACTTGGATCTGGCTCCTTTTCCTTCTTCCTATCCCCTAACTCTGTTCTAGGAACCTGGCTCAGTGCCTGTCCAGGGCACGGGGTTTGGCTCTTGGTCTTCCACCTGTATTCCTGTTTGGCCTGAGATCTCCAGCAGCTCTAACAACAGCTCTTCTATGCCTCTGACTCCAGTAAATCTACGCCTGAAGTACACATACATGCCCAGAAGAGCCTGCAATTCAGCTAACAGATGAACCCAGTTAACTAAGTGATCACTGTACACTTAGAACAACCAAATGGGGTGGGGGGGGGTGGGGGGTGGGGGTGGGGGGAGAATCATTTAAATGGATGTAATGACTTCAGTATTCTGGAAAACCTATATTAATGGACCTACCACATAGTATCATATATGTAAGGGATATGTTTTGCCTACCCAACAAAGAATGTTGACCCTTTAGTTCCCAATGTGTTTATATCACTTCTGAACAGAGTCTGCCATACACTGACATCCTGTACATTTCTGAAGTTCAGACATCTTATACCATAATCCTACTTTTTTTGGTAGATCTTCAAACAAATGGCTGCAGGAGTGCATTTCACTGTCTGCCCTCATGGCGCCCTTGACAGCTATAGAACAGGGGTTTGGCTCTGCCTGCTGGCTAATCCACCACCTGTCAGAAAGCCCTTTCCTTTCAGTGCGGGTTGCTGGTCGATCCAGCTGAGCAACAATGCTTAGTGTGTCACGGAGAGCTCTGCATTTCAGTTCCTCCACAGGAATGTCTGGGGCAGCTCCTCAGGAAGGATCCTGCTCTGACCCTGCAGGCAGCTGAGGAAGCAGGGAATGTGCTCCTGACAGTCACCACATGCAAAAGACATTTTCATCTGCAGGTCTAGGTGGTTTTGATTACTACTTTGATCAGTCTATGACAATGGCAGAGCCTTCTCGATAATGGTAGATGTCATTTACAGCACCCTTTCTTCCTCTAGATTCCGCTCGGCCTGTCTCAGCATGCCACCCCACCAGGCCACTTAGCATCCCAAGCAACATTTTTTTTTTTCTTATGTGTTTTCTCATTTTCTTCTTTTTGTCTTGTGTCTTCTTTTCCAGATAAAGGTGCAGACTGTTATCCGGGTGAGGCATAAATGAATAACATCTACTTCATTTCCTTTTCATGGTCATGGAGCACCTACAGTATAAGACAGTGTTGCCTATTCCTACCCCTTTTGATCCTTGAACTTTCCCAACATCCACCAGGTAAAGAAACTTCACCTTCCTGGCTGCTGCACAGCACCCATTTCCAAAAATTCTGTTATTCAGCAGCTGCTTCCTGGGCTGCTTCATTTTTCATTGGGTCTCTATTTCAGTTATCTTCCCAGCTACCCAAAGCTTTACCTTTCAGTGGTCCCTGAGATGGTTTCTCCAGTTTTTCATCACATCTGCGCACTTCCATGCCACTCCCCCTTCCCCCCAAGTGGATATTCTTTTTGACATAGATGAATATTTGAACCCAAACTTCAGGAGTAAGCCCTGCCAAAAATTCTTCTTAAGATAAACATGACCGCCCCTCGGCTTCTGCTAGCAGCTGTTACTAAAGAACAGGATTCCTGGTGCAGGGTGAGAGGATGAGCTTGTGTTCTGACTCTTCTGGCAGCACAATGAAACTAAGGGTTGTTGTGGAGGATTTCTCAAACAGCATGTTTAATTACAGAGGTTTTTGTTCTCCTTTTTTATTTTAGCTGCAAACTAATGAATAAAGTGGTAGTTTACAAGCTCTCCAATGCTGAATACATGGAACATTTCAAAGAAAGAGTATATAAAAAAGCACCATATTTATCTCACAAAGTTATAACATGGGCAGCAATTTATCAGAAACCTTCCTCTGTCATTTTATGCACAATTCTTTCCAGCCCCTGCTACGTGGTATACATATATGGTTAACAATTCCTTTCTATCCAAAGCAGTGGTAAGACATGCTTCAGAACAGTGCACTTTTTAAAGACCGTGCGTGACCTCTCCATTCTGTAGGTCTTTCCAGAATAGGATGATGAATACAGTCTATCTTAGTTGAATAAGTGGTCAATGATGTTTCTGTTGCATGTGGTGACTGTAAAGCCTACTATAAAATACACTGAAGGTTGTTGATATGAGAAGTTACAGGGCTGGTGAAACTAGACAGCTGTGGAGGCCTGAAAAAGTCTTCAGGGAAAAAAAAAAATCAAATTCTGGTAAAAAAAGTTTCAAGAGCCCTATCTGCAAGAGTACGTAGCTCAGATACCAATACTTCTAATTTTTGACCTGACTCCTGGACTGCCAAACAGGACACCAGGTGGCTGGGGAGGATACCAGGGATGCAGCACCAGGGAGGACCTCGCTGTCCACAGCCTCCCAGTCCCCATGGCCCAGCAGCCTCTGAGCAGGAGACCCAGCTGCTCCTGGCCTCCAGTGCCCTGAGCCACCTTGGCTCATGTTCGTCAGCTCACTGAGTAGATGCTCTGACAGGCTGGGAAACCTCGGCATTCCTCAGGACGCCATAGTTGTGTGGTCCTGGGTTTTAAAAAAGCATTTTTTCCTCTTTTGGTTGACATCCATTTGCTCTCTCCCCCTTCCACGTTTCATTTTGAGATCTGGTTTTGTTTAACCCTGAAATGCAAAAGGAATAATCTGGGTTAAAAAAAAAAAAAAAAAAGGCACAGAAAACCAGTCCCTTCCCCACTCCATCTTCAGACATTTCTGCAGCAGCAAACCTGAGTGTGTTTTTTCCATTCAAAGCCACAATCTGGCCTGAGTTTGCTAAAACCTGGGCGAGTACACATGAAACCTTCAGACTGCCTGTGAACTACTTTAGAAATCGAGAACTGGCCTGCCTATAAACCAAGGGTGGGGCTTTTTTGAGGGGAAGGGGGGAATATTTTCCCGCAGGAGACACCCCCCCCCCCCCCAAAAAAAAAAAAAAATATTTGCCGTAGGCACCTCTGGAGCCTTTGCGAGCCCCAACACCGCCCCTTCGTGGCTGGAGCTGCCTTGCGAGGGGCTGGGCTCTGTGAGCTGCTGCATGGCAAAGGACACTGGAAAGGGCTGGTGTGGTTTATGGAAAGGGATGGGCTCCCCCCTGCCATCTTGTCCTTCCCTATGAAATTCCAGCAGGAGATCAGACTGAACGGCACATGCTGTGTCCCCCCCTCAAATTAAGACTTTGCCTACTCCACCCTGCATCCGTGCCTTTGTCAAGAGCAGGCAGGACTGCTACCGGGTCCGCAACTCCTTTAAGACATTTTATCAGCTTTTATGTATTTATTTATTTATTTGTTTTCTGTGAAAAGCAGAGGTCTCCTTAGGTGCATAACTGATTTATTTTCCAGGCAATGTGGTACAGCAGACTCGGTGCACATGTGTGCAAGAGAGGGGAAGAGGCACAGATGGAGCAGGGCAGAAGTGCTCGTACCACACCTTTGCACCTCCTAACATTCCTGGCTTGACCCCATTATAAATTAGAGCATGCTCACAGTTGCTCTATTCTGCTTTTTGCATCAGCCAAGAATATCCAGCACACAGCCCCCTCCCAGCCTGAGCATGGCAGTGACACAATCCCTACCCAAAGGCTTCAGGGGATGTGGAGCAGAGCCATTTTCCCCAAACAGGATCTTGCTCGCCCCTGGGCGATGCAAGTGTGGATCAAGGGCCACCACCAGCAGGCATGCAGTCCCTTCACACTGCTGGGGGTGCAAACACGGGGTGCTCCATCGCTCGTTTGGGGTTTCACTGCTCCATTGAGCCTCAACACACTTTGGCATGAACAGTGCAACCAGCTGTGGCCAGGCTTGGAGATCATCACACATCCCAGCACATCTCTTTTTAATGTAACAGGAATGACAGGATTAATATCTGAGCAAGCACGTAAGGAATTGGTCTTGCCTGCCTAGGTGGGCACACTCCTCCCCCCTAGGTGCCTAAGTGAGGACGTATTTCATGAGATTTCTGCTCTCTGTGGCAGGCTTTTTAGTATCAGATTTACTCTTTTCCAACCCTTCTACCTTTTCTTCTGCTGAGAAGCTGATGGCTCCTTTATCAGACCCAGCCAGTGCAAACTGCTGGGTGACACAAAACAGACGGCCCGCCACCGCCGAAGACCAGGACAAAAGATGGAAGCGAAAGATTATAACGAGGCACAGCTGGCTGATAAGCGTGTTTAACTTTTTGCAGAGATTAGCTGTGAGAACAGGAAGGAGCTCCTTCTCTCCCCTCTGTTTGTTTAGCTTTCCTCAACTGTTTATTTTTAGGATGAAAAACATGCCCGCTCGGACTTCGCAGGCAAATCAAAGCAAGGCGCGGGGCGGGGGTGGCGGGGGGGGGGAAAAAGGACACAACTCTCTTCGCTGGGAACACGAGGGCCGGGCTCCAGCCGGCAGCGGGCAGCCCTTCTCCTTCCCAGCGCCACGTCCTCTGGCGAGAGCCGGGCTGCGGGTCCGCCTGGCTCCCCTGGCTCCGCGACAGGCCGCGGCGAGCGGGGCCCCGCGGGCGCCATCTCACCGCCGGCGGCGGAGCGGCGGCTGCAGGCCCGCGGCCCCCCTCGCCGGGCCGGGTGCTGCCAGCGAGCGCCTCGCATGAAGCCGGCGGGCCCGCTGTCCGCAGACGGGGAGAACAAGCGCTGGAAAAGAAGAGGTTTCGTGAGGGGGAGTCTGCAGGGAGCGGTGCACTCGGAAGGACGAAGCGCGCGGGTGTTTTCACAGAGCGCTGCAAGCAGGACACGGGCAGCTCGCCTGCTGGTGCGAAATGGGGTGTTTTGTCCTTCTTCCTCCCTGTGCCTTGTCCCCAAACGTGAGAGCCACTGGTAGTCCTGGGGCTGTGGAACCCCACTGCTGTGGATCCCCACTGGCAGTGGATCCCCACCGGTGTGAAGGTTTCGGGACCGGGTTGGAGGTAGATAACATCTCCCCTCTCCTCCCTGTTACGGGAGGGCCTCCGTAACACTCTTTTAAAAATATTAAAGAAACTCTGTTTGAGCCCCCTGTTTTCAGCTGGTAGTGTTACGAATGAGGGAAGGGGCAGCAGAGCCAGTTGCACTGTCTGTGTGCCCTATGCCACCCCAGAGAGGAAAAGCTGAGGTGCAGCTGGGTTTCTTTTCCCAAGTGCCCTGCATACCTGGCAGCCAGAGGTGTAACACTGAGTGTCATAACCCTTTGCTGGCCACACTAGGGCCTGGGCACTCAAAACACTGCATTACACAACTTTGGGTCTGGCCTTCAGGACTATTTCTTCACAAGGGGCTGAGATAACAACAGACCAGGGGGGTAACTCAGTGATGCTCCCTTCTCACTTTACCTTTAAAACAGTACTGGCATGAAAGTGGAAAACAAAACTGAGTTACTAAAGTCAGATATGCTCTCCCACTGGTCATCTTCAGTGGGGAGGGGAGGAAGAAAAGCTTTGTTCTGCTTTTTAGAATATATAACAGCCTATTACTCTAATATGTGGACAAAGAAAGTACAACTGCTAGAAACAATGGGGTTCTTGTGTCTTAAATGATGTGGTTTGCTCAGATGAGCCATCTTTTTGACTAGCTACACAGAACTTGTTTGCAAGGTTCGCAGTGCAAATGTACAGAAAGCAGCTGTACTCATGAAGCTCGTTTGTTATGTTGAAGCCTGGCAATCCACATGATCAGCTGAACACTGACCTGCTGCTTCCCTTCCTGTCCCCCTCTTGCTGCCACTGCAAGAATTTTTGTTTCCTGCACACTTACGACATATACAATTTGGGGGTAGAAAAAATATCCCTAGGAGTTGGATAATGTCTCTGGGACACCTGTACTTGGCTCTAGGAGCCCCTTCAGTGCAACGATGTGAACTTTCATTAATCCCAGCAGGGCTATGGTCCCCAAAGGGCTGTATTGCTCAGGTTCCACTGGCCACATTGCGGGGCATGAATGTAGGGGGCTCTGGCACCGGGATGGGGAGGATGGACAGTTTATGCCATCAGACCCTGCAGCCCTGTACAACTGCCTGCAGGCTGCTAGCACTTCAGAAATGCAGCATACTGTTTCCCTGACTTTGAAGGCAGGAGTGTGATTCATATGAGAATGATGATTTATTTCAATAGGTATAGCAACTGAAGGCCCCCTTTTATGACTGAAGCCTCCTAGGTAATTATAATTTTGGTAGTAAAAAACATTTGCCCTGAGAAGCTTCCTGTCTAATTATATGTATTGCTTCAAAAATTATTACAACGTATTGTATCGCACGCTGAGTTCATTTATATAAATTAAAAGTATACTACAAAGTCCCTTAAATACATAGCAAAGATTCAAAACGACACAAGGTATTTCCGGTACTTTGTAGATGACTATTTTTTTCTAAAATCGTGTTTTTATTATAGATCTTGTGAGATGGAAATATGAATACACCATATAAAAGTTATTTGAAGGTTTGCATATTCCAAATATACTTTCCCTTTTCTATATTAAAAAAAGTAAAATGAGTGAGATCAAATTAAAAAAAAAAAAGAAACAACAAAAAAACGACAATAAAAATTTCAGACTGCAGACTCAAAGTTATAATGCACCTCTTTCTTCACCTTGTTGGTGCCAAATCGTACAATCACCTTCCAGAGGGACTTTGAATGAAAAGAGCTAACAGATGCCAGGCCAGAGTGCTGCAAACCCAAAGGAAGAGTGGTACACTACTGGTCCTTGTGTGCTTCACTGCCATTGCTGTATCAGAACCCAGAATATATCAATTCAGTTGTATGGAGTGATCTCTGTTTTCTCAGAGGGGGCCAGGATGGAAGGAGATGTGAGGTGCCAAGAGTTGAAGGATAGGTAATGCTTTAGGAAAACAGCTTGAACCAAGAAAAGTAATGGTGGGTCAGGCTCCATGCAGCTGCTGTGAGACCTGGTTTATTGTCTTTGTAAGGTATGTGCTTCCACATAGGAGAAGCAGCAATACTAGCAGAGATACCTGTCAACCCAGTATGCTGTAAGTAAATAATTGGATTGGCAAGATAATGAGGTACAATGCCTAATAATTGCATTTTTTTCTTCAGTATTTTAAATAGGTCACATCTTTCTTCTCTGACTGAATCAAATTTTCCTCTGTGCTAAGGGCCAAGCATGTGACTTTTTGTAGCTGTAAAAAAGAGAGCAGCAGCAGACCCTTGGGGTATAGAGATATTACAGCAGCCACGCAACACACTTCTGCATTCAGAAAAGCTTTTTAGCATTGGGTCAGGCAGCAGCTACTAAGCAGGAACATATGATTATTTTTTTTCATGTTGTCAGAAGAAAATGTGGAACTGATAAGAAACACCTGTGGAAATGGAAAGCCATCTCAAAAACAGGGTTTGTTTAGATGATGAAGAGATAAAATCTAAAGGCATGTGTTGCAAGGCAAGATAATCTTGAACAGAATGTCTGTTAAAAAAAAAAAAAAAGAAGAAAAAAGAAAAAAGAAGAAGCAGTAGTAGATTTCAGGTAATCGGCTTTCTGTGCAAAGAAAGGTCCTAAAGGATCATAAGGCAACATTGGTGCAGTATGTAAAACTGCGTGAGCTGCATGGATGTTGTTCATTCATTTTTCTTCATGGAAACGTAATTCCATTTACATTTTATTTGCATCTTGTAAATATTTTCTTAGAACCCCAGCAGGACACTGAAAAGTATAAAAGCACACATTACCAGCTGAACATATGTAACCGAGGTTTTCTCTTTGCTTGCAGCTCAGCCTCTTCCATGTGCTCTGATTTAAAGCCCTGTAATATGCTTACCACATAGGAATTTTGTTTAGCTACATTTAACTTTTTGAGGGAAGCAAAAGAGTTGTCAGGTCATTTGTTTTATTTAATGCATACATATTTTCATGCCTTTGTCCTGCTTAATGTGAAATACGCATTTTTAAAGGAAGTCGATCTCAATATTTCTTTTCATAGTCTGGAACAGCTGCAGTAGTTAAATGATAAGTACTGGGAAATGTGCAGTTCAGTGTGGATTTAGTAAAAACATTGCCATGAATCTATGCCTCAGCGCTGTGGCATTAAATCAGTTGGAAGGCAGAGGCAGACTTCTGGTGCGTACGATGCCCAGAGGAGGAGGCCATTCCAGCAATAATTTTAGAGACTGTAAAGTGGTTCTAAAATGGAAATTTCACCAGCAGTTCTAGGAGGGCCCAGCTAAACAAGATACACATGCACATGCGTAGTTTGAAGCACATAAGTAGTTTTGAAATCAATGAGACCACCCACAGGCTTACAATCCCTTAAAGAATTGAGCCTTTAATTGCTCAGTAACTGCTGCAAAAATACATCGAGTTTCCTTGCATTACTCAGTATTGAAACAGGCTTTGCCAGCATAAGACACTGGAGGAGCCCAACCCAAATCAAACGGATAAAGAGGGGAACCAAGGCAGCCTTGCAGGGGAGCTGCCTTTTGCTAAAATTCTCCCCCATTTCAGCCCACCTTGAGCTGCACCTCCTGTCTGTTCTCAGCTGCACTCGTTTTAGGCAGGACTGCTGAATTACAATTGCCTCCCCTTTTGAATGACCAGTAATTGACAAGTTCTGGAGGTTGGGGATTTTTTTGGGACACAAATTCATAATCAGACCCTTGTTAGCAAAAAAAAAGCGACATCCATTGCAGATCTTTTTTCGACCTGCTTGAGATGCCAAACTGCTTTGTCTGAGGGCATTCCTGTAGCTTCTCAAAATGTGTTATATGAGTGATGAATTAGAGCTGATCCTTTTGCACTGTATGGGATAGGGAAGTGTTAATATCTCTGCTGTAGCCGGGCAGCTGATCCACAAAGGGTCAGAAACCTCAACCGCAGAAAATCCGGGAAGCTGAGCTGACTTTAGTGGAGCTGTGCTGATTTGTACCAGCCGAACATATGGCCCCAAAAGATGAAGTAGGCTGTGAGAGAAATCTGTGCCGCATCTGGGACTCTGCAGGGCCCGAGTCCCAAGATCTTCCTTCCTGCCCATAACACTCACATACACGTCACTACACCTCAGGAGCCTCTGCTCAGTTTTTGTAACTTCTTGGCAGAGCAATAATGAAATTGTTTGAATGACCGAGCCCAGGGAAGCTTGCCATTAGCTTATGCTGTTGACAAAGCTGCCTTTCTCTGGTTACTCTGCTCATGGCATTAATTTGTATAGGTAAGCCAAAACTATATAAAATACAGGATTTTTGTATTTGCAGACTTGTTCTAAAGAGACATAGCAGAAGGAATTTGCAGTACAACATGGGGCAAGTCTGTCAAAATCTTACAAAACAGGATCTGTTTTTCCTTTTTGCCTCAGTCCTGTATATGAGTAGCTCAGCGTCGACACACCACTGTAGAGGTCTTTCCCTGCATACATTATTTTATGTATCAAAGGTTTTGTGTAAGCCCAGCATTGGCACATGCACGTTTTCCTAGCTATCTTTTGCCCAGACAAGAGGGAATTTTGGAAATATAAAAGGTCTAAACAAAATCACATGTTTAATAAGCTATTAAAGCACAATCGTTTTGTAACTGGGGCAACAGCATTATTTCTTTGACTTGGGGGCAGGAGGGGGGGAAACAGGACGAGGCAGGGACACGACAACTTAATTATTAAACCCAGTCTAAACTTTATTCAAGCAGGTTTCCAAAAAAACATGTTGGGGTAGGGCAGCTGCCTGTCAGGCTACAGTTTATAGGGAAAAAAAACTACGAAGCCGTTCATGTGCGGGACTTGGTTGATTTGGGAGTTACTGTGATATTCCAGGCACGGCTTCAAAATGCTATGATGTTAATTTGTTACAGTGTTAATGTTGCAATGATAATTTGAGGTAATGATGCTGGTGAGAAACAATGGCACCAATCAGTGAGAAATAACAAAACAAAACAAAAAAAAAACGAAAACTCATTTAGAACTTGGTTTATTGCTGCACTATATTTAATTAGCAAAAGGCTTCACATTGAGATCAGTATTGTAAGTGCCATGAAATAGTCACCAACAAATAAGTGACACTGAACAGTGCTCCTAACTGCAGAGGGGAAAAGTATGCAGTTAGAACTGAGCTGGAGAGCTGGAGATAACTGCACTTGAGAAGAAAAAAAAAAAAAAAGTAAAAATAGAAATAAAAAGAATTTATTATTTTTTAATTTTTTTTTTAACAGAGGAGAAGAACAAACACATATAACACATATCCCACAACCCCAGTCTGGAAAATGAATGAAAAAAATAAATGTAACTAAACTACTCCAGAAGTTAAGAAACACAAAGATTCCTTGTCAGTTTTCACAAAAATGACAGACAATATGCAAGATTTTTAGAGGACTAATAACACATTATACTGTGGGCTATATTTATCTCAGACTCTGGAGTATTTATTTTAGCAAGATTTATTTTTAAAACACACTTTCAAACATTCATTAAACTACCTACTGAAAAGGGGTAAACATTAAGTGACCCTCCAATGCTGGGGGGGGGGGGGTTGAAGAAGGAGAAAAGTTTATTTAGCATCCATTTCCAGTCTGTTTTTCAACAAGGAAAGGAACATCTGTAAGCAGTTTCTCAAGTGATTTGTGCGACCCAGCACCACCACCTGCTGTTTGAGAAGGACAGTTCAATTTCCCTCATCGTGCGCATTCAATTTCCAGTACAATAAGGGCACACAGAAATCGCCCATGTCAAGGGTTAAAAGCAGAAGAGGAGGACAAACAAACAAAGGAAAGAAAGCAGAATTTCCCACCCCCAGTAAGGTATAAGAGAGGCAGCTCTTCCAGTTTTAACCAGTGTGGGGTTGGTTATGGGGCAAAGAAGCTGAGCTGGGCACACCAGCCGTAAGGGACTGCTGCTCCTGCGGTCTTGGCTCTGGGTTCCCACAAAATGTAGATTTTGTGGGATTTTGTTTGTAGGATTTTGTTTTGTGGGATTTGTTTTTGTGGGATTTTGTTTGTGGACTTTGACATCGCACACGACTGCACGCATCCTACCTGCCTCCAGGGTGCTACCTGTCTTCCCCCAAATCCTGCAGCTTGCTAGCAAAATAGCACATACTGTCTGTATTGAGGGTCTGCTGTCTGTGGAGTCTGCTGAAGTTTCCATGCAGGATGCTTTTGTGGGGAAGGTCAAATGAATACTGGCCTCCCACACTTTCATAAGTGTGAGACATGGTAAATGCCAAAGGGTTTCCTTCAGAAAACCCAGTGAGGAAGCCCCTCATCAGGCCTACAGAGCAGAGGAAGGGTCCTCCCCAGTACAGGCACCAGCCCCACAGATATCCCTTCCCGTGGGAATGGAAGGGAGAACCTGGGCCATTTCTCCTCTATTACTGTTGGGCCAAAAAGCAAGAAAGATTGCCCTCCAGTAGGCACTAAGAAAGATGAGGGAAGTTATTCAACACCATTCTGCTGCCTGTATCTGAAGCTGCACCTGAGAATTTGACCTGGCTCCAGACCACAAGACAAACTGAATTACAACTGAGGGGAACAACTGTGGGGGAGCCGTGCTCTGTACAGGCTGGTAAATCACAGCCCGAAAGCTGGCTCTGTTTTCTTTCCCTTTAGGCAGGTAAATCTCCAGCTGGCCATTTAAGTCTATCTGCATATCTAATTCTTTCCAGAAGCGATGATCTGTCCTATATCATGTGCAGCCATGCACAAAGCATGTTTAAAAGAGCATGTCAGTGGCTGATGGCAAACAGTGCAATTCTCAGCAAGTAGTAAAACATCCCCCTGCTGCTAATCAGTACTGTAAATGAACTGTGATATTGAGCAAGTGCATTTCTGTGTCACAAATTTGGTGAAATTCTGGGGCTTGGGTGTGATGTCTACAGTTCTTATTCAACTCAAGAGAGTTTTTTCTGGTTCTCTTTTTTTTTTTTTGATTGTTGTTTTTGTTATTTTTTAGGGTTTTTGTTGTTCCCCATTTTGGTTTCCTGAGGTAAGAAGTCTTTTATGCTTTTAAGCTGTCACTTCTGTGTTACCTGCTTCCATTCAGATCCTAAATTGAGGTGATTAGGGTTTTATTTTGCACGCCCAGTGCACACCTGGGAGTTGTAGAACTGAGCTTTTTTTCAGGTACATGCAGATTACATTTTCTCCTCTTCTGGTCTGCAATCTTAGCACAGTTACATGAAGCACAGCACAACATGATCATTTCTGAGCATCCAGACCTTGGAAAAGTTCTCTCTCTATATATATTTTTGGTTTTTTTTTCCCCACAAAATGGAAGAAATACAGCCTCTGCATCATGAGAACTAAACGCACTTCAGCTGGAAGCTGGACCAGCTAGGTGGCACTAGAGATGGAGGAGCAGACACACAGGAGCACAGGTGCCTTACCACTGGGGAGGACAGCCCTAGCACAGGAAACCTCTGTGAGGCTGAGAAGTAAATATTGGACGTGTTGGTTAGAAATCTCTTTACAGCTCTTTTCTGTACCTATCTCTGTGTTAGGGGTGCACTGGGAACCTAGTTTGCGTAAACAGCCATTGGGAAGAATTAGTGTGGGGGGGAAAAAAAAAAAAAGCTTTGTATCCACTACTTCATTGATGTGGATTAAATAAATAAATAAATAAATAAATAAATAAATAAATATAAAGGATTGTTTCCCTCAAACACTGTTTTGCAGATACCTGAGCCCATGTTCACTTCCGCTAACTCCAGGGTCTTATAGAAGTTGAATCAGGTTTTAAGTACTATCTTATTTCTGTTGACTGCAGAAAGAACTAAAGTCAATTATGTTTTACATTTAGGTGCCATGTTTGGTGCCCCTGCCCAGATGTCCTGCTCAATGCAGCGGGAGGCTGTATTGCTACCAGCACCTCAAATGGCTAGAAAGTAAGAGAGAACATGAATATTTTGAAATAGTTGTAAGTGTGAAATTAATATGAAACTGCGACCTAAAGATATATATACATATATTTTGTAACTGTTAAATGCACTCAGAACAGGTCTAGAATAGTTCCTACTATAACATTTCTCTGCTATTTTATATATATATATATATATTGTAGTGGAAAATCTGAAGTATTATGTAGAAAATAGCAGTAAAAACAATAATCTCATGAATCTGTGCAATAACATACTACAGCATGGAGCTTATCAGTGACTTTAAGTCTGGGTATGCTGGGAATTCTCTTTTTTGTATGCTTAGGAATTAAAAAAAAATAAAATAAGAAAAAATGAAAACAGAAGATGTTTTAACTGCAAATATGCAAACTGTCAATTGCATAACATGGATTGTAATCATGATGGAGGTCTTATTTCACTGAGCAATGAAAAGATCATGATATTTTAACTTTAGGTACCTCGCAGAGACTCTGGATATAGAGATTTTTTAAAAGCACTACAACTAAATACTTTAAAATAAATCTGGTGTTCTCTTACTCTTGTGAATGTGATTAACTTCACATATTTGGTTGTGACTGAGATCAGGCTTTTCTAGCTCTGACCGCTCACGGAAGACATCAGTAGGAATTACTGATATTTTGCTGGCTGTTAAATATGATTTCTTAAGGGAGAGGGGCAATATTGTGGGAATAATCCTCAGCTAATTGAAGTTCACCTTCATTATGTGCAAAGACATTAGGAAGAGAAACACCTCTTTGGGGAAGGATCAGTGGCTTAACTGGTTAGCAGGGAGGTTCAGTACCACAGGTTCCTGCACTGAGTCCAAGTCTGCTCCGCTGTCACTACTTACCTCCAGCTCCAGGAAGATAGCGGGTACATCTCCTAAGATTATTGTTATCCATGTGAAGATGCATGAGACTTTGCAAGCCTTCAAATGCTTATTTTATAGGTGCATCACTGAACTTACTGTTCTTCAGGACCAAAACTTCTGGTGTCATATATTCACGTGGAGACTCACCTGGATGAAATTTGTACTGTTATTCTTAAGCAGTAAATATCTGGCACTAGAGAAGATTCCTTCTGGGATATCTGATAGCCCTTTGCCAGAGCACTGGACCACTTTGAAAAAAGATAAGAAAAATGAAACTGCCATTGTTATCAGCAAAATAAGAGCTTCATAACTATGTGTGTAAATTCCTTTCTAATATCCACATTAGCTGTAACAGATATATTGTCATTTTCTTCTCTGTACCAGTAGTACATACATAAAATTTCTACTATTTACAGCTAGAGCACCAGCCATCTCTCCAAAAATATCTTTTGTGGACAAGGTTCTCTGGGGTTACATATTTTTTTTTTTTCTTAAGCTGATTTTCTCCTCTTTTTAGAGCAGATATTATGTATGTTCTGAAACAGATATCCCTCTTTAATGCTCTTTCTGAGCAACTGGATACTACATTTTTGCAATTTTTTTGAAGAAAGGGAAAATTATTATACCATGTTTTGACATATGATGAGTATCTGATTTGTTCATTTGGTAATCGCATGCATGCGATGTATAACCACACAGGAACTTCATACTAATGTGGCTTTGATAATTTATATCCTATGGAACAACCATTACTTTGACTTTCCACCATACATCATCAACGTGTGTAGTCACATTCCTTATGACAACTATTTTTAAACAGCTTACTATCAGAATGTAACTAGGCTGTTTTATCTGGAGGGCTCAACTGCCAGAGCAAGCACACTCTGGATCAGAAGTGATCCTCAAAAACTGTTGATAATCTGATTGTTTTATCTTCCACTTCCCTATAACATGATTGCTTTTCTTTATAGTCTTCTGCCTTTCACTCCCTTTGGTAGCTTGCTTCTAGTTTCTGACCTAATTCTCTTTGCTTTTCCTGTTTTAATTATTAGTTCTTGAACCATAACTACTTTCCCCTTCCCTTCCCTTCCCTTCCCTTCCCTTCCCTTCCCTTCCCTTCCCTTCCCTTCCCTTCCCTTCCCTTCCCTTCCCTTCCCTCCTTTCCTTTTGCCTTCTTTCATTTTCCCTTCTTTTCCCTTCTGTTCCCTTCTTTTCCCTTCCTTTCTTTTCCCTTCCTTTCCCTTTTTTTTTTTTTTTTTTTTTTTTTACTTCTTTTCTTTTCCCTTTTCTCTTCCCTTTTCCCTTTGGTAGGAGGAACGTTAATGACCCTTCTCCTGCCATTTCTCTCTGGACTAAAAGCCTGACTCTCTGGCATGAAAACATGCGTCTTGACTTGGTTTGTGACTTACGCCTCTGACAGACTGGAAGGAACCTCCTTCTGTCCATGGGGGTGCTGGGAGAGAAGGCCTGCTCGGCTGTGCTTGGATGTCGGTAACCCCAAGGGGCTGTCCTTGATCTCTGCAGGGGCACGAGGCAGCAAACAGATCACTCAGCCACGCACACTCTGTATCCTTGCATTCTCCCACAGCTGCTGTGTCACTCGTGCATTTGAAGACTGAGCTAGCGCTATTGTGTTTCAAAGGCAAAACTGTTTTTAAATTTCTCGTTGAACTTATGAACTGATTGGAATGTCTTCGATGTCCTTTTTTCCTGTTTTCAGGATTTTTCCCATTCCTTCTCCAGTTGTCTCTATTAAGGAAAAGAAACAAACAGTTCTGGAAAAGACAGGAACAGATAAAACCATACAGCCTATTAACATAAAAGCCTGTGGATTAAATTTTTAAATTGTATAAATTAAGAAAAAAATTGCTTGGTGTCTCTGGGTCTTTTCTAATTTATACCAGCTATGGGACCTGGAACCTCTGGTAATGGAGAATGCAATTTCTCTTCCATGATAAATGCTAGTGGATTCTTAAGCTAGTAAATACATTTGTATTTCAACATGGATCAGAATAACATGGCTCTTTAAATTGCAAATTGTATTTAATCCACCTTTTAACATAGCTTCAAATCATTTCAAGAGCTTTGGATATATTGCACGTGACTTCTTGAGTGACAGATTTCCAGGGGAGGTGTAGAATTAATAAAACCTTGTCAGACCAAACTAGTTTATCCATACCTGCTGGAACTCTGTTTTTTTTTTTTTTAATATATATATATATATATATACACACACACACATATATTTATATTCTGCCTACCTCAGAAAATTAAAAAGATTAACTTATGACAGCTAATTATTTACATAAATATGATTATAGTTAAGAAATTAATTTCTGGAATTGACCCATTATTTCCTATCTCTATTTGTCTAACCATCCATCCACCCATCATTCACCAACACAGTTGGTGAACAACCTACTTTTTGCTGAAGTGGATAGTCAAGAAAAGAGTTAATATATCTTAGAATAAAATTTGAAAACGGAACGACAATTTTCCTTACAACCTTTTCCTTTAGTTTTATTCTTATATCCTGTGAGTATAATCTCCCTCAGGCTTTCACTTGAACATGGAAGTCAGCCAAATCCATGCTGAAGACTGCTGCCTGGCACTGCCCCTTGTCCCACATGCAGGCAGCAAAGGCCTGTTGCATGTTACCCTGGGCTACCCTGCTCACATGGGGTGTTCGCCTGGAATTGTCTCACGTTGATGTTGACTCGTGTCCTGGTTTTGGCTGGGATAGAGTTAATTCTCTTTCTAATAGCTGGATTGGCACTGTGGTTTAGATTTAGGAGAAATATAATGCTGATAACACAGGGAAGGTTTCAGTTGTTGCGGAGCAGTGCTCGCACAGAGCCAAGGCCGTTCCTGCTCCTCGCGCTGCCCTGCCAGCGAGGGGCTGGGGGTGCACCAGGAGCTGGGAGGGGACACAGCCAGGACAGCTGGCCCAGGCTGACCAGAGGGATGTCCCATATTTTATGCTCAGCAATAAAATCTGGGGAGAGTTGTCCAGGATGAGGGAGAGGAGAAGACTGCCACTGCATGGGGACTGGTTGGGCATTGGTCATCAGGTGGTGAGAAACTGCACTGCATCACTTGTTTTGTATATTCTTTTATCATTATGATTATTATTATTTTCCATTCCTTTTCTGTCCTATTACACTGTCTTTATCTCAACCCATGAGTTTTTACTTTGTTTTTCCCAATTCTCTCCCACATCCCACTGGGGGTTTGGGGCAGGGAGTGAGCGATGGTGCTTAGCCGCCTGCTGGGTTAAAACACAACAACTTAAATTTAGAAGTCAGTTCAAGAAGGGTTAGAGACTGAATAAAGGGACGTGGCTGATGATGCCACCACCTCTGTAAGGGATATGTTTGATGCAGTGGTTTCCATTGCAGCAACAAGGCAGTAGTTACTGCAGACTCAGAAAAGAATTAAAAAAACAAAACAAAACAAAACAAAAACCACCACCACAGTTGTCTATGCAATTTTATCATGAATGGAGAAAATCAAATTCTTCTAAGTGCATTAATTAACCTTCGCAAACACACACACACAAAAAAAGGTATTTAAAACAGATCAGGACATAGGATTTCCAACCAAACAGAGCATGAACTGTAAAATTTTCCTCTTGGAACCCATGATTTTGTTTTGAAAACTCTTTTCCCTAACTACAGTTAAGGTATGGTTAGGTTTTCTCACACCTTATAATGTTACTAAGTTATATTGATTCCAAGGAAATTCAAGATTACTCAAAGAACTCATTGGGAAAAAAAAAAAAGAAAAAAAAAGAAAAAACAACTTTCTGAATGGATTGATTGTAATATCCTTATTTGTAAGTAAGGAGGGTGTTCATTTTGTTAGTCAGTATGAAGGTTAGAAGGATTTTCACAGATTGTTTTCACTCTTTTAGTCTAACAAACCCATTGCTGGGTACACAGTAACTGCCTAATGGTTATGACAAATACATATGGTTGCATTTCATAGAGATATTTCCCCAGCCTGCACCAAAGTGCAGCTCTGCTTCATGTATCAAACTCCTGCAGCATCCCACAGTACTGCCAGAGCCCATGCCCATTGCATACCCCAGCAGCCTCCCGTCTGTGCTGCCAAGAACGTGGAAGAGAAAAATGATAATTCTTGTGGCGGGGACAAGAGCACAGAGAAGCACTCCAGGTTGTCTCTGTACCATCCCCAGAGTACCCCATCTCTAACAGGGAGTCAGTGGGGGGTGGGTCTTGATTTGACATCTCTCTCTAGCTTTTACAGGATTTCAGTAAGTTTGTTAAGGGCAATGTTTTGTCAGGGAGGCTACCACTTACATTCAACATCTTCATGTTTGTATTAAGAGGGGGCGAAGATGGTTTTGTGACAAAAACAGCAGCTGAGGAGCAAGGCCAAGATGCTGTTACAACCCTGACAGGGACTTTCTGTGTTACAGGACACTGTAACATGAGCATCCTGGCCTGGAGCAAGACCTCTGCAAATGGCTGTGGGCAGTGCTACAGACCTACAGATAGCAGTGCGGCTGGGTATGGGAGCAAAATCCCATGGGGTTTTGGCCAGCTGCAAACCAAGGGTCAACAGCATGTGATTTGGCACTTAGCGCCCTTAACCCTAAAACAGAATTTTCTTTAGTACTTGTAAGCTGTTCTGGGATCACTGCTCTGAAGGTCTGTGTAAGTGGAAAATACTACAGATTTTATCTGTACAAGGGCTTTGATTTCGGAGCCTTCTTTGCACATGCTGTCAATGAATTTAAGAAAGGAAAGTTCATATTTTTATCAGTTGCATGTCTCCATTAAAAAAAAAAAAAAGATTGACTGAAATAATTTTAAAGTAATTATATCTCTGCCTAAACAATTTTGATTTCAGGCAGGTAAAATGAAAATCCAGCAGTCATTTTCCTCCTGAATGCTTGAAATAGGAAGGATTGCCTCAAGGCTTTACACTGCAATTATTCCACTGGGTATTACTTTCATAATCATTTCCACTCCAACTATGTGCTGACATTTACATATTATGTTATAGGTTTCAGCATGTTCTGAGCTCTGCCTGTGTTTTGCACTGTAGGCTAAATTCTTCTGTTATTACTGGTGTTATTTTTCTAATGTCTCCGCCTCAGCTGTCCACATGGAAGATGTTCTGGTCTGATTATATGTTTTGTTGGGATTAAAACTGGCTCAAGTAAGAATATTTAGTGATCAGAAACACCTCTCAGTTAGGTGGCATAGTTTAGCATGACAGCACAATTCTTCTTCTGTCTTTAACACATCACCTGTCCCCAAAATAACATATATAAATGATATTATTAGAGGAAATAAATAAATATATATTTTGATAATGGTACCATTAAGTAAACATACTTAAATCCCACTAGAGTCTTATCTATTACCTCACACAATAGCACATTAATGTCTGAAGAAGTGCCAGATGTGAAAAACAGAGTGGAAATTAAATGACCACCCTTTAGCCTATTAAAAAAGAATATCCCACTTAGTATTCCCCTATGGCTGAAATATGCGTTTTTACAGTACCATTTTCACACGGGGCTCTGTGAAATGCTATTGATCTATGCATCATGGGATGCTCACACATCTATGCTCTTTCTCAGAAAAGTTTCTGCTAAGGTACAGATTCTCAAGCCACCATGTCTACAGAAACATATGTTAAGCTAGAATAGGACCAAATTTGGAAGCCTCTTCAGAGCTCACTTGCAGATGGATGGAAATTTTGGTGCATCGTCAGGGTACATCAGAAGTCTGACTTCATATTTAATAGCACTGGAGGATCTTCAATGTTATTCATCATAAAACTCTGTATTTCAGTGCTTGAAGTCTTTCCTTTTAAGGTCTCTTTCTCTGAGATCAGTATCATTTTAGCTTCCATTGTAGATCTTCTGAATCACAGAGAAAATGGGCTATGTTACTAGGTTTGGGGGCTAAGGTTAGTTTTGTAGTGGGTAATAAGCCTACTAAAGAAATGTTGTATACAGAGCTGATATTCACATGTCAAGGCGGGGATTTGAAAGCTAGAGAAGTCTGAGAAAACTTGAGAGAATAAATGAAGGATTTGAATATGTTTTTTTATGGTAACAAAAGGGTCAATCTGGTGAGACATATTTTGTTACATGATCACAAATGAGTCATAGAGATGGAGCAAAAAAAATGTGCTAAAAGAACATTTTACCATCTAGCAAACAAGGTCAGACAAGGTTAAATGGCCCAAAGTTACTAACTTTTACTAACTCTTAATTTTCACTGACTTAGTTTTGCAAGTAATTATGTATTTTTTCTCATTCCAAGTTTTCCCATGCATATTTTATGAAAGCGGAGTGGAAAGATCTTTGCCTTAGAAGATGGCACAGCCTGTTAACATCAATACAGAGATCAGCAGAGTGATTGATGGGTCTACAATGAAGTTTTGTCTATTTGGTGTATTCACTAAGGTTGTTCACACAGCTGGATTAAGCAATAGCACTTTCCTATCACATGTGAAAAGCTGTTTCTTTAAATGTAGAGGTAGAGCTGCAGAGAGGATCTTGAGTTGCTGGTCCATGCCCGTACAAAGCATGACTGAGTTTCGCACACATGGAAGGTGCTGTGTCACTTGAGGAACACTGCCAACAAAGAGTGCCAGAGCAAGATATTCTACTCTTACTTGCAAATGCACTCTCTTGCTGCATCTCCCAAGGCTCATGACCATATTCTCTAATAAGGTTTCCTTGTTTAGATGGCCTTAGTCAACCCTTATAATTGGTAAATATGCCCAAGAGTGCCCATGATTATCAGGCCAACAGTCGTGGAAAGCACCCACACTATTTACATTTTCTTATCTTTCAAAACAGGTAAGACACCCTTCTCCAACTAGATTGCCTGGAGGGAATGGGTCCTGGACCCAGCAATTGCCAGGGCTGGGAATCATAGGATACAGTGTGAGTTGGCCTTGGCCAAAACTGTGCCAGGAACTGCTCGCATTATTTACAAATATAGTTTACAGTCTAATTTCATCTGAGAATTCAGAAAAGAAAAGCAATGAGGCTGAAGATGAAAAAAAAAAATATCTCAGAAAGGTGAGGAAATTAGGTAACTAATGTTTTGGGAGCTTTTGCACAGCTTAGGAGGGGGCCTTCTATATGCTGGGAATGGAGGAAGGAGACCAAGGACCAGCAACCAGCAACCATGATAAGTTCATCTTGAGCCAGGCTCTGTATCAGGAAGCTTTAGGAGGATGCCTCCCATAAAACACATAAGAAAACTTAGCAAAATTTACGTGAACTGAACTATACTACTGAAAAGGGACTCAGAAAAAATATTTCTGACCCAGTAGTTCCTGTGTATGTATGGAGCATCGTGTTTCCAGCGAGACTAGTGTGGTGGGAGGCATAGATTTTCTATTGATTTTCCCCAAAACTTAATTTTTGGCTCAGGTCAAAATGCAGTTGAATGAATCAAAGATTAGTCATCATGTGTATCTCGGTGTTGTCATTTCTAGAGCATTCCTTCTAAAAACAGCTTTTCATAAATTTGTTTATTTGGATAAAGTGCCAAGGTAGCTTATATAGTTAAAAATTAAGCCAACCATTTGAGGCTTACTGGTTGAATAAAAGGTTGGAAAAATAGCCAAAACCTAACACTTACTTGCTCAGTTGTTCTTGTGTCAGCCATTTGTTGCCTCAAAAATCTGAATCATTTACCCTTAATAGTTAAAGCACGTCTATATTAAATACCCAGTGCATGCATAGACCCAGAGGGGACTTCTCACAAAGTGAACAGATGCTGCTCTGAAGGTGTTACAAGTGTGTGGGAGAGCTGCGAAGGTGATTTTGCCTGGAGAGATAATGAACATTTTGGGGAGTTAGAGATGCTAACAGTAGTAGGGCAGTGCTACTGAAGGCTGGCAGTCGCTTGTAATACCTAAAGTACACTCAGCTGCTAGAAGCTCTTGTGCCTGAGTCTCTACTTCAGGTCACCAAGGAGGTGTGGGAGGCCACGAGTCATTACAAAGGGCAGGCTCTCATGTCACCACCAAAGCACTCTGTTCATCAGGCTAATAGTGCTTCCAGTCCCCAGATAACAAATGCCTGCTGTTTTACCACCCAGCAACACAGAGGGTTTTGTGGTGCTGTTTCTCAGCCCAAGATGGGCCTGGGAGTCAGACAGTCCTCATCCAAAGCATGGGAGTGTTGAGTAAAGCTCTGATTGCAGCCCACTTGTTGCTGTATCAATTAGGGAAACTCTCCCCATGTTCTCAGACCTGATCCAAATGCACTAACAGAGCCACAGTGAAAAGCAACGATTTCTGTTCAAAAGCAGTTGCAAAGTTTCCACCCTGCCTGCCAGGAAGATAGTACTGCACTGTAAAGGGGGAGTGCTGTAAGATTTTCTAAGCTGTGAAAAAAAAGTTCAAGTTTCCAAAAAGGACATGACTTTCCTATTACTTGGGTGAACTTTTAAGCACAGCTATATACCTTCTTGAGTATGAAAAATAAAGCAAAAATATTAAGATCCCCAGAGTGTTCATTCCCTGAGCTAAGGGGCATTACTATTCCCATGTGTCTTGTTATCAGTCTTACTACAGTGACAGTAAGAAGTTCCATTTCCAGCCATGTCTTTTTATCTTTTGAAGCTTTTTACGCCTATCCACAAAGAACAGAGAGGTAAGGAACCCCACGGTTTCCATCCCTTTCCCCATGTCAGTACACAGCGGTCTTCCTCACATGCTGCCTTTGGACTCTCTGCTGCCAACTCAAGTTCATCTCATTTGAAATTCTCTCCTCCCCTTATAAATCCTTCTCCTTATTTCTTCACTGCTGTTGATGACTGCACCCTTTCCTCTCTCTCAGACTCATATTTCTTTTAATCTTTGATCCTGCTTCCTCCAGCTTCTATCCTACATATAAATTCTGGCAAAATATTTATCAGATGCCATTGGGCTTTTGTTGTGCTGCATTATTTTTGTTGTTGTTGTTGTTGTTGCTGTTGTTTGTTTTGTGTTGTTTTTAACATTACAAAAAAAAAAAAGTGACTCTTCTTTGAAATCTTAGGATAATAAAATGCTTGCATTTTGACAGCTCTGGCTCTACATATTGCAACTTTCACCAGTTTTGTTTTGACTATATTGATGCCACAGCCCTCCAAATAGTGCAGGAGTTCAAACTTCAATCTTATCCTTTCAAACAGGTGAAGTTACCCTGCCCAGTAGCCTCTGTAGCCAGTCTTTTATGTTACTCCATGCAATAAGTTTAAATTTCTTAAACTTGAAGTTTTTTTTTTTTTTTATAAGTACATTACAGATCAGCTGCAGAGAATGTAACCAGTTCCTTCAGTCCACTCATGCTAGCTCCAAATCTTCTCTTAGTTTCTAAGCATGGAATTCATTTTCACCTTGTTTTCCAGGAGATGGTAAGGGCTCACAGTAAAATCATATCTTACTATTTACTTACAACGCACAGAATTCTCTCTGACTTTTAAAATGGGACCTCTGAGACAGATGCAAGTCTTCTGCTTTTGCACACTGTGAATAGTTGTGAATAGCTTTATATTGCATAGAAAAGATTTAAGACCAAAACTAGGAGAGAAACCCATCTGCCAGCCTAGAGGCTCCAAAACCCTGGAGAGATCTAGCTGAAGTCATCAGCACTCAGACCCAGCTCCCCCACTGACCGGTCCTCAGAGAAGAAATTTTAAGCCTTTGCTTGCTCACTTTCCTCTCAACACTGACTACATCATCCTTGTGGGTCACTCATGGAAATGAAAATAAATAGAGTCCATGGCAACTCCTCCTATATCATTCTGTGTCTGCGTTCTGCATTGCAAATGGTGTGTTATACAGCTGTCTTGCCATAGCTGTCTTTTCCAGCTCCGAATGCTTTATCACTGCATCTATTCTTTCCCACTCAACCAAAATTTACTTCCAACTGATAAATCTCAAAAAAGATTTTCTGGGATTTAACACCTCCTCAAGAGCGAGCTTTGGAGAGATCTACTGCTGACAGAAAGACAGAGATACCCCAGTGCAATTTCATGGGGACATTTGAGCAGACCACCACCTGTATTCCATGTTTGGTTACTCACTCTCCTCTTTTTTTGAGCCAAAGAATTGTGTAATCATGCACATCTGTGCAAATATAGCATGCAAATAGCTCACAGTAGTCTGTGTCAGCTCTCTCTCTCCTCCTTGTGGTTTTGGCTGGAATGGAGTCTGATGAAGGACAGATCCAGCTTCAGATAGAAGAGGTCTATCTGACAGTTTTGCATGGAAAGTCTACGCTGTCCGTGGGCTTTCAACCATCCAGCTGGATACACACCTCATTTTGTTTTCACTTCCAAACCAAAAATAGTTGTGGAGGTCACACAAGTGTCTTCCATTCTTTTTTTCACAGCCGCAAAGACACGGTGGACAAAAAAAATATTATGGATGTCTCAATGACTCATTATGAAGAAGTACAGAAACCTATCCAAAAAACTTAGGATTAGTTTACTTTAACTATTTCTCTTCTAGGGCTTATGCATCTGTAAGCAGTCATGTGTGATGGGGAATAGGGAGGAGGAGGACAGTATAATGTTCATGAATGAGTGAATCTACCAGGAGGTACCTGTAGAAAGTTATTTTTCCAATATGGAAAGAAAATTCCTGGAAAATTCCATTCATAGTACATGCAGGTGACTGTGGGCAGAAGTGATGCAGAAGTATATTCTCATAACTTGTGATGCTGGTATTTATAAGGGAAGATGAACTTCCAGAAGCTGTGTGTGTTTGTTTTTTCCGTTTGTTTGTTTGTTTGTTTTTTTTGTTTCGTTGGTTGGTTGGTTGGTTTGGTTTGGTTGTTTTTTTTGTTTTCTGGGGACTGGAAATGTTCTTTCTTCTGCAGTCTGAAGGTCCAGGAAGACTTCTGGGGTGTTTGTGTAGGAATGGATTATCCCTAGGACCTCTGTAGGACTGTGACAGGTGACTCATAAACCACAAATCTCCAAACATCAACTGCAAGCATTGGGTGAGTTTGACAAAAGTTCATACAACCACCCACATTCTTAAATCAGGAGACACTTGATTGCTTTAAACATTAAATCTGAGTAGTTGAAATGAATTAATCAAGCTGTTTTTTCTCTTGAAGCCCCTAATGGCTTATCTCCATTCAATCCAAACCTTTGCCACTTCATCATTCTTTCATTTCGGTCAATATCCACTACCCTGCTTGAAATTTTTCAAGCCAGAATTTTCAGTTTTCTCCTATCCTGATCCTTATCCTTGGGAAGAGTGTCCAGTAATTACACATAAATCTACATCATTTTCCTTCCTCCTCAAAGCCTGCCTCTGCTTCAAAACCAGTTCAAGTATTGTGAATGGTTGCTTGTGTGCTGAGGCCACTACATATCACATTACCAGGCAAGGTAACCTTATTTCATTCCTATAAAAGAATTTGTATTTTTATCTTGACTATAAATGTATTAGTGCAGGGACTTTCTTTTTGCTCAGTGTGTGCTGTGCTCATTGCCTGGTCCAGGACCAGGCTTTCAGGCAACAGAGAAACAGAAATAACTATAAAGAAAAGTGTGAGTGTGCATGTGTGAGAGTAGGGGAGCACACATCCCCACATTTGTTGAGTGAAGAGCAGTAAAATATATCAATATAGCAAAATATGCTAATTTAAATTTAATTTAGTTTTGTTTTTATCTGTCAGATAAAGAAACTATCTGGAGTTCAAATTTATTCCATTTTCCCAGTGTCTGTCAATGCCTTGCAAACAGTAGAAAAAATGATAAAGATTTTATTTTTCCTCTTTCAGGTATAATAAAATTGCTCTCCAACAAGTAAGAACCTAGAATTTACTTCAGTTTCTTCCATAGAAGGCAGCTCATTAAGCTTCCTGACAGCAGAAAGCAGTCTGTTAAATGTTGCTCAACAGCATGCCAGAGCTTCAAAGAGATAGCACTTTCCTTCTCAGAGGGGCCTTATTCTTAAAGTATGCACTCATAAAAAATGAGGATTTAACACAATGAACTTCTGAAGCTTTAGAGTTAATTTGAGCTACAAAATGTAAATAAAACCTATCTGCTAGACTTTGCAATCAGTTGATCAGTACACTCACCATTGAGATCATGTTTAAAGCTTCTCTTTTTATCAGGCAAACAGTGATCAGAGATACCCTGTTTGCTGAAGTTAGAAAACAATAATCCTATAATGGGTTTCCTTGCATCTATTAACTTCAAAGTAAAAATAAATAAATAAATAAACAAATAAACAACAAAACAACCTGCATCATGAACAAAAACACAAACTCCAGGTTGACTAACGAATGGATGCATAGAAACTCATCTGTTAACAGCATTAGCTTAAAAATCAACAGGTTCAGTGCATGTGAAAACATGTAGGAAGGATCATACACCAGCAGAGCTATTAAGATTAGAAAAAACCTTGTGCTTCTAACAGAGGAGTTTTTGATCTATGACAAAATATATATATATATATATAGGCTATAATAGAACTTCCTCTGCTATCAGATCTCATCTCTGCTGACACATTATATCATCTCTCTTGTACGTATTAGACATGGAGCAAAACCAGCCCCAAAGCGTTAATCCAAACTTTGAGAAACTTAGTTGGAGATGCAGACCTTTCAATTTCATCACTTCTAACTGTTTGTTTTTCAGGTTCTGGCTTTAGTTTTTACTATCTGTAACAAGAAAGTCTGATTTCTACTAAGTCCCTGACCTGGGCTATTAAGCCTGTCCTAGAGCAGTGATTGAGGACCACTAAGCTAATTCACTCTGCCTTCCCCTTCAACCTTCTGCTTGATCTGACGTACTCTCATTTTCCTTCACTTGTTTTATTCTCCTCTGCTTCTTACCACAGGAAAAGATTTGTGGTTGTCTTACAGAGCTGTATTTACATGACCAGTGCAACTTTTGTGGTGACATCCTGAAGCTTCCCTCTAGGCAGTAAATTCAGGTATGAGTCATTATGTACAATCTGAGGGGCCATCCTAACTCATCCCTCCATTTCTCTTCCTTTTTCATGTCTGTCAGCTGAACAGTACAAACGGTCCATCAAATCATTCCCTTGTTTTCGTCTACTCTTTGCAAATATCAGAGCATAACTTTGGATTGTGCCTACAGTTCCAAAGTTGTCCAAATCTTTTCCCATACAATAACTAGAGAAGACTTTTAAGCAGACCTGCCTGAAACTGCCTTTGAACTACTCACATGTTCATGGATTTGCCAGACATCTTTCTTTCTTTGGCCATACCTGTTCTAAAAGCTGAACAAAACACCACAGCTTTCCAAACATGCCTGGAATGGCACCTCCTTCATACTCAAATACCTGAACCAGCTTCTGCAACTGGAACTGCAATAAAACGCTACCGAGGGGGTTGTGTCAGTAAGGCATTTTGACTCTCAGAAGCACCGTGCTATTTTTCAGTCAAGGTCAAGCAAAGAAATTAAGGAATCTATAGAAAAATTGATAAAAACTCCATCTTTCTGGAGAATACCATGAGAAGTTATGGGGAAGCTGTAGGAAAGTCATTTCAACTAGTCATTTTGTTTAGGTCAGCGCCTTTATTCTCTTTTTCAGTGACATTTTCTAAGAGCTATGGTTGGATTTGTAATGCCATACATTGTTGTTCTTTTCTTTGAAGTTTGGGTAAAAACTTTCAGCAGTTTTCCATCACTCTGGTTTTAACCTTATATTGTCTTTTCTTGAACAAAACATTAATTTTGCAGAACATGATTCATTTTTCCCTTTTGCAAGAGTAAGTAGTGTGTTAGTGCCAAACAAAAGGTGATGAAAGGTCTGCCTCCAGATGGCATTGTAAAAGCTATAAGCGTTGCTTTCTTGAAGACAAGCTCAGTTTGCTAAATCCAGCAGCTGTACCTGATGAAGTGCTGTTGTACCAGTCTTCTGGAACTGGTAGAATGTTCCATGGTGGGAAGGATATATTTATATAGACTGTTTCAGTCTGTTTTTCTGTTCATCCAACTAATGAAAGCACGCATCGTATTTTTCATGAAAAGTATCATAAATACAACACTTCTCTGGCCCAGAGAAGCATCATGTGCTTTTTTTTGTGTATTATATTCTACCAAATCTTCACATTATACCCTTTTTGGAGACTGGTAAGTTCAGGACCCTCTTTGAACATGGCTGACACCATCACATACTTGTGCATGCCATATCCTTTTTCAGTGTTTGTGATCCAACTTTTAGGAGGCTGTTTCTAATGAACCACACAAAAGTAAGTTAAAGAATATGTAACTCCTGCTTATGTTAAGAGAGCCAGAGGCTACCTGTTTCCCTGGACTATTTTCATGGCCTCTGTCTGTATGTCAGAGCAAGGTAGCTTTGTTCTAAATCTCTTAAGAAATCAGTTACCTCTCTTCCCAGGTCAATTTTAGATGTGATGTTCTTGTATGTCTTGATACAAATTGTTCCAACCTGTTCAGGTGCGAAATCTGGGTTGGACAATAACCTGAATCTTTAGTACAGAAACTTCAGGTAACAAGACAAGCAAATGTAAGAAATATGACAGATCATTTTTCTGGTCTGGCAAATATATTTAAAAGGTTTTTTTTTCTTCTATTTCTTCTATATGCTTCTGTTAGACTTAGACTTTCTCAGTTGTCCACAGTAGCTTCAGCTTCTCAAGCGATAACTACTGTGGAAGAATTTCTGTAAGTACATTCAACTTTTAACAATACCTGTGCAAATTTGCTTTGAGCAGCACTGCTTAAAGGTAAAGCCATCAAGTAAGAAATTGGTTCCACTGTGTCTTGGTTCATATAACAGGCTGTAAAGAATAGAAGAGAGGGAGCTGGTGTTAGATGGAGATTCCACTGATTTCCTTGCCAATGTTTTGGTCTTGTCAGTTACACTGCACCGCAGGTGTATAAAATGATAGCCAAAGTGTGGAGCCACTTCAGTGTTACCAGATCCATCACTACACCCTTGGAAATATGAAGATGTCATTAAAATATGTAAATATATATCAGTGGAAAATTATCTACAATATCCATCCAACTCTGACAAGAGAATTCAAATGTTTTTGTATTAAAGGTATATAATGAACTGAACATACCCAATACAGACAGATGGAAAATTAATGAATAACAAAGCATACATATTCTTAAGGTGGTCTTGAAGTCTCTCCAACATAAAATGAACTTCCCAGGAGTGAACTCTATCTTTTTGTCGTCTGTGAATAGCATACCCAGGTACTAAATCAAGTCCAAGTTTCCAGTTTGTGATGGTCAGAGCTTTAAAGAATTTGACTTCAACTGTTTTTGTTTCTGTTCTAAGCTTGGGGGCAACATTTCAGTCATTATGAATTTGGACTTAATTTCTATCTTGTTTTCAATAAATTGACTTCCAAGAATTGTATTATGGCTGCAGTGCACAGGTATGACTCCTGTGTGGTAAAGATACTTGTAAAATTCTTGAGCAAGAAATTCAAGGTCAGGGTTACTGATCCAGTAGGAAATCCCCTCTTCAACAGTTTTCTTCCTCCTAATGCTTTCCAATAATGTCATTTTACAGATATACAAGCAAACTACAGACAATATGGAAACCAAGTCCTCTGCGGGATACTTTTCACATGGAAAATTATTCCCTATGTATAAGTTTAAAATATTCCTTGAAAACGATAAAGTAATTATTTTGACTTTCATATACACGGTATGTCACAGTTCAAAAGATGATTCTCATCTTTAGCTCAGTGACAGATACACCTTTAGCGGACTCTAAGAACTGGAAATGGAATTAAAACAAACAAACAAAAACAACAACAGCAACAAACATATCGTCTGTATTTAAGTGCTCTTGTGGCTCTCAGAATAAAATACTGTATTTTCTTTTCAGCTGGTGAATCCTATCTTCTCCTGATTTAAAGAGTATAATTTTCTTACTATGCCATACAATTTGCTTCAGCTTCTGTGCACAAGTCACAGTTCTTCTTCACATCATTCCAGGCCAAATGCAATGGTTGGTCAGTGGTAGAGCTACACAAATTAAATGAACTATAAGAAACGTGTTGTGATGTGGGGAACACAGAACAGGGGAAAGGAAAGCAGGGGATCAAGGAAATGCTATTTTTGGTGAAGTGTAGCATGTAGAGGAATGTTATGTCATGGATCTAATTTCAGAAGGAACAGGGGATGTAGAAGTTCAGTTGAAGTATGTCAACATTTGAGACGTTCATGTTAAGTAACTTTCCTAAGCCAATGGATTCGTTTACACACTACAGGATGGATATTCTAGAAGACAGTTAATTGGTGGCCTTCACTTACTGAGTCCCATCCTCCCTTTCCAATGGCACAGAATATTAATTCCACTGTGACTTTCCTTTCTGCATCTTCCTTCTCTTCTTAATGTTTTACCTTTAATTAATTGTGTTGATTTTTCAATTCACTCACATACCATTTTCACAGCATCTTGCAATTCTAGGGAGTACAACAAAGACTTTGCACAGATAGCATGTGGGCTATGATATTTCCCATTGCATCATGCATGCAGGAACATGCAGCTGGTCATGCCCCATGGATTGTCTTTCCTCTTGCAGATGTCATATCTCTTCCATTTCCCCAAGGCAGTGATGATTCACGATGATTTATTTTGACTCCTAAATTTCACTTTTCCCCTGTCTCCCACTGCTGCTTAAACCCCCTCAGTTCCATGGCTTGAAATTCATTGACATCCATTATGATTAAGATTTATGGAAGCAGCTTTCATTCCTTCATATATAACTTTTCTCTAACCAAGAACAGAGGGTAAGCTTTAGTAACGATGGCTTAGACTTTCTTCTCTAGAGAACAAATCTGGCTTCTTTTATGCTATTCTCTAAAAAAAATATATGCAGAAATGGACACACAGTCTAAAGGCATGGGGATTTGGGGGTAAAAAAGACAATGTTTAAGACCAATATAAAAATCAAATCTTTACTTACTTCTTCACATTATCAATTAAATATGTCCAGGTATTCATATTAAATTTAGATTATTTGAAATCTCTAGTCACAAAATAACATGGTTATACTGATATGGCCAATGAATGATATTTACAAATAGAATGTTCTTCCAGTTGTAGAAAAGTTAAGATCGCCGAGTCTTTTGTGATTTATAGGTGAATTTTGAAGAAGCTGTTTGCAGCCAAAACGGTTTAACTGTGATCTGCTATATGGAGTTAGCAACAACAGGGCCTACTTGCAAATGCTTCTGTTTGTCTGAAATATTTCTATTTCATTTTAAGGTCTGGCACCAATATCTCTTTGGCTAACCATGGATGTTGCTACAGAAACTGATGTAAAACTAGTAGAGCTAAAGTGAATTTATGCTGCTGCAGCTGAAAAATATAATGGAGTCCTTGATGCCTGTGACCTGGACTGAAATGATGAAACAAAGCCACCCTGTAATTTCAGCCTTGAAAGGTGGATTTAAAGCTGGTACTACCATCTAGTGGGCAAAGGAAGAATTTGATATTATAAATACTTGTAAATTGTCAGAATCCTGAGAAACAAAGTACTATATTGAAACTTAGGAAATATAAGGGAAATATGCACCAGTTATATGATTATAAGATTTATAATATTTCAAATTAATGTGAAAAATATACTTAATGGAAGAAATTTAGGAAAAAAATAAAAGAATTTTGAACAATTATTTTCATTACTGGTAACACACCAGTTAAATATGATTGCTCTATAGCCTCTTTCTCACAATTTGTCAAGACCTATGTTCCAGCCCTTTAACTCTGTTGGGTTTGGACTGTCCTGTACCTTTGCATAGACTCAGTTAACTTTGGTTTACACTCCTCCTTCTCCTTCTTTTCCGTAATCTGCATCATAGTTAATATTACCTCATTCTTACATCAAGAAGAAGCACAGCAGGTTTGAGTTTTCAAATTTGTATTGAATATTTTGTCTATCAACTTCTGGTTTACCTATTTTATATTGCCTCACTTTGGGGCACCTTGGGGCTCTTGGATATGTATGGTATGTTAGTTTTAAGATCTACCCTAAGTCCTTACAGTATGGACTGCTCAGTACACTAGGTACTGTAAAATGGGATGGTAAAATGTTATTTCCAATTCTTTATCTCCCTCCTCTGTAACTTTGGGTGATTAAATTTATCAGATTGTCCTTTCCTTTCCCTGTCTGTAAAAACTGATTAATTTTTGTCTTTCCTGAAAAATCAAGAGTTTTGATAAAAATTTTGCAAAGTAACTTCCATTTCCAATTACTTCTGCTTTTGTTTCTTTGTAAAATACATTTATGTTTATGCATACAAATCACTACATAAAAATAACATTATTCAATAACTAGAATGATGCTACCATAACTTGTTCTTCACTTCTAAAAGTGTCTCTCAAGCAAAGGTGATTGCAATGTTTCATGAACATTTCTGTGTGCCAGCCAATATTCTCTGATCTTTCATTTCTGTCTTGCTGATGGTGAGTCATCAAATTACAGTTATCTCAAGGGGACTGTAATATTTTTGCAGGATGATTTATGAGTGATAAGTAGTGATATATGAGTGATAAACTTCCTTGGCCAAATTCTTAGCTCCTATGTTCAACTCAGAAAAAACTAGGACAATCTACAAGGTCTATGGATCATCCTCTTCTCTGTTCCTCCAGAGAGCTTCTGCAGTGTGTTGTTAGTAATGAACACACAGCATATGCTCCTCTGGTTTATGGCACTTCTCTTGGCAGTTCTGAAATATAGTCAGTTATGATCAATGGCACACAGGACTGACAAGAGCAAAATTATTTGACAGGATGCTGCTGCAGAAGTTGCTGAAACAACTGGGATTGCCTGTATTGTTGCTATTACATAGTATTTGGCAACAACAAGAAGGCCAACACAGTTTGCCCTATAACAAGCTTACAAGCTATTCACCTCCTTTTACCTAATGGTAACTCCAGCTTGACTTATACAAAATGTAAAAGTTTAATAAAAGACAAAATCACCGGGTGGCAACTCTCCATGCTGAATTGCAAATTTTATTTCATTTAGAGTAGATTCTGCAGGCTCCAACTTTACTATGCCACTTTGGCAGGGACTGTAGAAATAAATCAATAAACAGCAGTCTTGGCCTCAAATAATTCTTCATTTAAAAGGTAATATAAGGCCTTAATAGAAGACTTTTCACACATTGTGTATAAACTATCCTAGAAAATCTATATTCTGGTAATAACCTGTTATTTACCTTCTCATGGCACATCCAGGACTTTAAAATTACATTCTTTTTCTTTTATTGCTGTGTGTTTCTTTCAGGGGAGAGCAAGGGTGACATCAAGTGGTCTATTAAGTTCTCTGTACCAATGGACTTAGCTTTCACTCAAGTGAGATCTCTCTGACACCTTGGAAACATATCATGATGTCTATTGAAGCTGAGATCACATTGAGACTGCATGATTTCTCACATTGGTCTCTCACACTGTATCTTTTAATAAATCATTTCTATTTCCCCATAGACTTGGATTCAGAATTAGCAAACAGAGAGAGTTTGTAAACAACAGAAGGCTAAAGGAATATTCTGAAAACTGGCTTTTGCTCAGAATAATAATGCTCCTTCCCAAATGCAGTAACTTCCCTAGGGAGGATGTTCAAGATAGAACCGTCAATGATCAAAGGTATTTGTGGATGTGTATATTACTACATTACCCTATATTAGTAGGGTTTCCCCTCCCAGCTTTGCAACTTAGAAAAAAAAAAAAAAAAGTATTGTTTTCTTTCTTCAGTTTCCTGCTGTTTTTTTGTATTTTGATATCAGAGCAAGTATTATGTATAAGTATGAAATACACGGTGAATCTTTGGGAACTTATATCAGCCTAAATCACTTAATTTATGTCTTCCTAACAATACATAATATTGTATTATAGAAGGGAACTTCCTCAGTCATTCCATATTCACAGAACTGCTAGAACTGGAGGCACTTTACTGGCAAGTGAATATATATTTGAAACTCATTAGCTATATCTATCCAGCATTTAATTTGGGGAACAGAAGTAAGCTTAACATTTCTCCTGACCTGCCTGCCTTCCAGCCTTGTTCGTGCCTCAGGGGTAGCCCACAGCATCCCAAAGACTGTTCAGACTTATATTACGGCATAGAAGACTGCCGTACGTGTGGGGTCTTGTCTATCTGCAGGGCATCTTCCAGCTACCTGTCGGGCTGTGTTTGGGAGTGCTCCAGCTGTATGTCTTAATGATCCACAAAAGACAGGGTAGGTAACACACAGGGAGGCAGACTGCTCAGCATTAAGTAACTTTCAAAAATGAAACAGGCTTAAAATCTGGGGGTTAAATGGGAGCTTGCTATCAATGAGATCTAATACAGCCCCATCCAAACATTACAACTACCAAAACTACTGCTGTTACTTTCACCCTTAGGGGAAGAATAAATAAGAAAAAAATGGCTTTTATTTCTTGTAAACTGTAAACGCTCAGGTGCATTCTTCTCTGGAAGAAGGTGTTACCTGGGGTTGTCAGGAGGTGCCTGTCTCGAGCTGATGATTTAGAGCAGTGACCTCATCTTTGCCCTGCACACAAAGATGAGGAATGAGCACGCCTCCTCTGTTTGCACAGCATTTCATTGCCTGGCTCTTCTGGTCAGCAGGATGGAGACCTGGGCTGCACTCCTTTTTGGTGCCCGTGGAGACCTGAAGGTCCATCTCAAAAGCAGCAGATGGACACTGTAGAAAAAGGATATTCTGAGTTACAGAGAAGAGACAGGGCAGCTGCCTCTGCTCACAAAGGTTTCACATTTAGTGCTCAATAGAGCTTGGGCAGAAGTCATCACCCCCATCCTTGTCCCCAGGCGATAGACTCATGCTTTCTCTGCCCTAATAATTACTTAATTATTGCCACATGGAAAAGTTTCAACAGATGGTCTGGAGCTGAATAAATTGTATTCCTGCAGGCCAAGGATTCAGCAAAATTTGGACCCCACACCCGAGTGGGCCCTCTAGCAGCTGAGCCTACGGAGCTGGCAGCAAGCCCTGAGCTTTTCACCAGATAATGCATCCTGTCAGTGTTTTCTGTG
Organism: Anser brachyrhynchus; assembly: GCF_964034855.1. Lineage (NCBI taxonomy): Eukaryota > Metazoa > Chordata > Aves > Anseriformes > Anatidae > Anser > Anser brachyrhynchus. The sequence continues at coordinate 49,281,896 of NC_137694.1, read as the reverse complement.
CGTGCCTGTCAAGAGCATAGATAAAGAAGCACGTGGACCTGGGCAGCAGCTGAGCAAGCAGTTTTAGGATGTAAGTTGTAGACCTAGCAATGAGGTAAGATGTTGGCACTTGTGTTCTTTTCTTGACCTAATTGGTTATGGCTAAGGCATGGACCTAGTTATAGCTTAATTGATAGCATCTGCATAACTTCATTACAACAATTAATATGAAAGGCTTGTTGCATATCTGAGCCTGTGATTATTTTTCCCCCATCCCACCCATGCTGTTCCCTTGCTTTCTTCTTCCCCCCCCAAGATTTGTTTGTGGTTGTTCACAGCCTTGCTGCCCCTTTCCCGAGTCCTGGGTTTGCAACAATATTCTGGACTGCGGAACAATGATGTCTACTGAGGTAATTTTTTTTTGCTTTGTTTGTTTTTAACAGAACTCTCTGAACAAAGCAGGAAGTTAATTATAATTAATAGCTTTTAAATCCTGAGAGGCTACTGTGATCAGTTGGCTGTATTGAATGTGTCAAAGACTGACTCTCACCTGATGCTTTCTATCAAGAAATGCACAAGCAAGGGTACATCATGTCCTCAGCAGTGATGCAGGAATACCACATAAAGATCCAACGGGGCAAACGAGGCTATGGAATGGCAGCCCAAGCTGTCAGAATAATACCACATGGCAATTCAGATAGGACTGACTTAAATATCACAGATCAAAAGCAATTTCCGAGAACAGAAATGAAATTAATCTTACATGCAGTGATAGTGATCACATTAAAAAAAGATTGAGTGCCCATTGTGCTTCTTAAATATGCTTGATTTCAGCAGTGAGCTTGGGGAAGATTGGGGAGAAAAATTTGATATGAAAACTTGTTGGACAAAACAATCGGTGTGTTCTGTCTCTGTTGGAGCCGTAAAAGTTACACAAGATACAAGTGAAATCAACTCAGCATCACTGGGTAAGCACTATCGAATGGCTAGGGACTGAATTTATATAACACATCCAAGGGAAAAGAAGCTTATTTTTAGCTGACTGTGTGTAGCAAATAGGCCCAGGAGCTGAGACTGAAATATGACAAAACAGCATTTAATTTATTACTTTAAAAATAGAAATGTAATAAATTAAAAAATAAATTAAAATATATATTAAGCAATGAGAAGAAACTCAGGACCAACTATACAGAGCAGGAAGTCTTGATGCTTTCCAAACAGGGAAGAGGAAAGAAAGGGGGGGGGGGGGGGAACCTTGTATTTGGTGTTTCTGTTTTTACAGATCAATTAAAGAGGCATGTGCAATGGCTTCACACTGCACTGCCTTGAGATTTTCACCTTGACTGGGATTACCTCTTGTTTCTGCTGAAACGTTCAATCAGTTCTATCTGTAATTCCTTGTATGTGCTCAACACCCAGCCAGGTCTGAGGATTTGGGGCACTGATATTTGGACTGCAAGCTATATGCTTGGGTTGACCAAGGACAATGACATTTCCTGGCAACTTTGAAAGTTTCAGCACACGATTTTTTTCCACCAATTTATTAAAAATGGATTCAGTCAGTGACATGCAAATGCAGTGGTAAAGTGAAATGTTCTCTCTTGCAGAGCAGGTGCACACTCTGCTAAAGCCCCTCCCAGAACTGCAGTGCACAAGTGGGATGTTTGACTCCATCAAACAGTCTTTTGCAAATTCCACCTCCACAAGGTATGCACAGTGCTGCACCTGGCGGAGGACGAGCACTGCACTGCAGGGGGCAGCTTGCTGGATGGCAGGAGAAGCTTCCCCAGGTACCTTGTCCTCACCTTCACAAGCTTCTGTCTGGTATGTGGTGTTCAGTGTTTCACTGCTTAACGTTATTTAAAGTACAACTTTGAGCCAGACCTGTAGGATGAAGCAAGGCCAACTATTTATACCTGCTTTGTCATGTGGGGTCTGGTCAGACATGGGGACCAAAAGCAGCCTGTGCTGCCTCCTCCCTGGTCCCCACCACCCCAGTCCTGAGCTCCCCCAGAGACCTACTGGCCCCAGCAGGGACAGCAGAATGCAAACGTGTCTGCACCAAAAGGCCCACTTCTACCAACATCCTCCCTCCACAGGAAATTAATGAACCATAAACTTCCAGGAGCTGTTATCAGTTCAAACACTCATGTTAATAAGAAACTCAGTTTTGGTGGTTGTTTCTGTGTACCCTTTCCAAACAGCCATAGCTTAAGGAGAGAGAAATCATCCAGATGCTCTTGTGTAGCAAAATAAAACATGAGACACTTCTGACTTTATAAATCCTGCAACAACAACAAAGTTGACAAACGAACTTAAGAATCACAAAGTTTTTAAAAGCTAGAAAATAAATCCAGTAGGGTCAGCCCAACATATTTCAAGTCTAAAGCAATCATGTGAGATGTGCTTTTTCACATTATAGATTTTCGCTGGAACTTCTTTCCACATTCTGCTTAGATCTACCCACTAAGTAATGCATGCATTAATTAGCTAAAGATTCATATATATATCATTGCCTATGTATTCTATGTAAATTGTCTATGGCATACAGCTTGACTCTTGTCTTTGATCTGCTGATAATCTCAAAGTGTGTGGATTTCAGCAGGCCAAATAATTTTTATCTCTGCTGGGAGTACTTCTGGCAAGTTTTCCATCAGTAGGAAATGAGCTGGAAAACTGTGGTGAAACTTCAAAGCAGCAGCTTAAGGTGATCATTCACTTCATGAATTTCTGACTGTCTGCTGTTTAACAACATACTGAGTTTTTCCTCCCTCGTATAGTTTGAATAGGAAACTATGAATAGGATGAAAGATTCTGTCAGTTTGGAACACGGAGTATTTTCCAAATTATAAATATAGTAAGGGAAGCTTTAGAGACTCAAAAGCAGTCTTACCAGTGTATTTGTACAAATAAATGGACTGTAAATCTTTTTACACCTCAAAGTCATATTACCTGGGGTGGGAGGTGTGTTTTTCATTTGTTTCTTTGCTTTTCTTTTTTATCCCTGTTTTGTTATACATACCATTCTTCTCCGTATCACATGCTCTGGTAATGCCCTTAGGTATCATAGACTGGTTTGGGTTGGAAGGGACCTTAAGGATCAATCACCTGGTTCCAACTGCCCTGCCATGGGAAGGGACACCTCCCACCAGACCAGGCTGCCCAAAGCCCCATCCAGCCTGGCCTTGAACACCTCCAGGGATGGGGCATCCCCATTTCTCTGGCTATATGCCTTATATGGTTACAATAAATTAAGGACACTGAAATCTTCTGAAACTCCCATCAGGAAGGGGAACATTCTAGCAAGAAGTCCAAAGGACACAAAGGCAATTTTTTCCAGGGTTTAAATTCAAAAGTAAGGCAAGACAGATTGAGGGAGAATGATAAGAAGTCTTAATAGTCATCTCTTCAAAAATACCATGAAAAGTCACCTGGATTCAGATATGAATGTGTGGGGAGAATTTAACTGTGTCTTCTCTTGGAGTAACTGGTCCAGTTATTAATTGTTGAGTCATTAAGTGGGGTTCTGCAAACAGTTTCACATGCCAATCATGGCCACGACATACTTGACTTTTTGGACATTTTTTGCAATTACATTTCTCTTTCTTTTAGTGTAATAATTATTCTTAAAATAGGTTGCTTCCTTCCCAGAAATAAGAGTCACTTCACAGCAAAACACTACTGAAAGTCACAGAAAGAAGACTGCATTTACATAATTATTGTTTCAATTTTTGTCTAAACACCTACAAAGCAACACAGCAGGGTCTGAACTAATTGGTTGCCACAGAATATGTAATGTACAATCTATCTCGAGTGAGAGTAGAAACTAAAGCAAGCTTTGAAAATTACTAGTTTAGGAAAAATACGATATCAATTTGAACAGTTCTAACATTTGTTCACTTGATGATGGCAATCTTGAAAGAATAACAAAGAGATGACTACAGCTCTGGGAGAGCATTTATTTTTCTCAGAGCCATGGAAGAACGTGGGATCTATTGACCTGGAACGGCAGCAAAAACAACAAACAAGTCCAATGACAGTGCCCCTGGCAGTGGCTAAAAGCTGATGTTTCAGGGGCAGGGGGGAGGACAGAAGCTTGCCAGACCCACAGCGCCGATGGCGATAAGGGATGGATTTGGGCTCCAGCTCAGATGTTACCTTGCTGTACAGCTGCTTCTTCCATATGGTACAGCACGGTATCTCACAACCTACATCAGGTTGTGTGCCCTGCTTCTGTCTACTACAGATGGAAGAAGCATACACCCGGGGATCTGATCACCCTCCTCTTCCTTTCATAAAAGGATGCATGAAAGCATTGAGGAAGCAGGGAACAGATGCAAAACAGGTTAGTTATTCTCTGGTTGAAAGAAGTATTGGCAAGAAAGAAAGAGAGGTAAGATCAGATTTCCAAAGCAGAATCCACTTCTGCATGCCCTAAGCAAAGGAGGACAGAGTGGGTATGCAGCAGATATCCTGTAGGTATCCTCTGTAATGGAAAAAAGTTCTCCAAAACCACAAACAAGAACCTGTCTAAATATCATTCCCAGTCCTTAAGGTAGTGCACATTATTACACACTCTAAAACAGGGAGAGTTAGATGCTGACCAGATTGGCTGCTGTGGCCAAATCTGTGGGCTGTGAATCAGAGATCAGGATTGAACATGGATCTTTAGATTTCCTCAGATGCCCTCCCTTGCCCTCCTCCCCCTGCCCCCCAAACATTTTTTTTTCTGGTTCAAATGTGGCACAGAATAGAGGAAAATAACTTCCCTATTACTATTGCTCCGTTTCTAGTACCAAAATGCCTGAATGATCCTGAACATCCATCCTTTCTTTTGTTACATGCTTATCAGTAATGCTTCTACCATTTGGGTCTGTGCGTAAGCTTGGACAACCCTGCAAGACGATGCTGAAAATGAGCCCGATTTGGTCACAACAAAGCCCAAATACCACTTCCCTGCTGAATATGCACTTTAAAAAAAAAAAAAAAAAGGGAAAAGTAAAGTTATATTATCTTCTTCCAAGGCCTAGGGCATGGCTACTAACAAGGTCTCATGCTGAGTTGTGATGGCTCAGGACATGGACAAGGAGTAATTGAATTACTGGTTTGAAACTCCATCTTACTAGGGATTCCATTAGAGAAACCACTTTCATCTACTGGCATTTTAAAGACAAAGCATTGTGGGCTTGTACAAAATGTATATATATATATATATATATACACACAAAGGTAGGTCGGGGTTACTCATCTCTTATTGCTCAACCAGGAACACCAATTAGGTGAGTTTGTCCTTAGATGACTGAAAAAATGCATTTTTGCCTGTGAAACCAGTTGCTATACTTCCATGGCAAAAATAAAACAAGCACAGAGTGTCACATTAGTTTAAAAATTTTATGACACATTAATGTTTACGTGAACTTGAATTCCTTTTAAAAATGGCTTGGAAAAAAAAAAAAAAAAAAGGAAGAAAAACAGCTTCCAGAACATTCAGTAGCACATTAGGTTATGTATTCTAAGTCCTGGAGGTGAAACGTTTTTAGCATTTATGGCACCTCTGGGGTTCCAGTCCTCATACTGAGCCAGCTATTAATATGCGACAGAAAGCATCTGTGATCTATTGCTCAGAGGGTTCAAGCCCCAAAGCATCCAGAAAGCCTGTGCGTAATCCCTCACTCATGGCTGATCGACCACACCACGCATAAGTCAACATAATGTACACACTCTGATGTGACAGGTCCAAAATATACTGCACTCTATGTATGAGTTGATCTTAATTAGAAGAATGAGGTTCTTTCACATGGCAATTTTCTTTTAGAAGAAGGCATAGGGCATGGAAAGACATTAATGTTACCATCAGTCATCATAAAACACAGAGGCAAGATCTACTTTAAGGCTAGTGGATATGAAGTTCACATTAGAAACGGGATTACGCTACTGCTAATGGGAACATGATTGCTGTTCTAACTTCCCCCTAAACCAGACTAAGGCATCATTATGAATTTAACTATTTACAACAAGAATAACAGCCCAAGCTTCTGTTGGAAAATGCCTGCCCCATTCCTTCAATGTCCATCCAGGCTTCCGAGTATCCATGCGAGCCCATAGGCTAATACGGCGGTACGGGACCGGGGCCAAGCAGCTGGCCCCAAGTCAGGCTGTAACAGACCATTCTGAATCACACAGCCACCATCACGCCCATGGATGTTTCTCCACCCTGCTTTGATGTTTAGTTTGATTTGGTTTGGTTTGGTTTTCTGGACAATTGGATCAAAGCTGTCTAACTGGAAAGAAATTTAATTCACTTCAGCCATCATTCGAATATGTCTGGTTTAAACTTGATTTTGAGGAGAGCATATTTTCACCACTTTAGTCTTCTTTGAGTAATATGATTATTGATTTTTTACCTGTTGTGGCGTTGGTGCCTGCTATTTAGCAGCTTCCTTCTGTTGGTGCAGTTTCTGCAATTAAGATGTCAAGCTGATAAGCAGGGAAAATTATGCAAATGGTGTCTAGGAGAGCTCTAACCGGATGGAAAAAAGGGAAAGATAAAAGGTGTTATGACAATACCTGGCAGAAGTAAGCACCTTTTAAGAAGAAAAGCGCGTCTCCCTTTGCAAGCTTGTCTCAGCTCTGCATGGGAGAACAGGCTGTGCTGTGACGCTCTGCCCAAGGAAAGCCTGGGCAAGGTCTGCAGCACAGCCCATGAAGCAGCTCCTCACGCTCTCCCTTGGTATCAAAGGAGCCCTCAAGTCTCACTCCTTGCTTCCACAAAAACACATCACATGGTTTCTGCTATTTTCACCAGTTCCAGTCCGCCTCAATGCACAAGCAGAGCATTTGGGGTGTAGAGTATTAGAAACTGCACGAAAACAGTTTATGATATAACTCAAAACATATTGGAATTAAAAGAGAAAAAACTCATAATCTTGATTCTGAGTGATCAGAAAGGAAATTGGGGTGCTGCCACCTATGTGTTCGGTCTGGCCTCTGTTTGAGCCTGAAGCAATGGCATTTTCAAAGAAACATGCAGAGCAATTCCAAATAGTATAGTAGATCATTTTAATGTCCACAGCTGTACACTGCACCAGGCTGCATCTTGTCCTAGTGACAATCCACAAGAGTCCAGTTCTGATATTATAGTCTTGCAAATGCCTTTTTCTCCAAATGGATTGCTCAGCAGTAACGATTATTCAGAGAAAAGTGGCAGACAGGGTCAGGCAGCAGCAGAATGAAAAGTGAAAACTTGAAAGATGCTAGATGAATATTTATGCAGAGCAATCTTCACTCTCACATTATGGTGCGTAATGGGATCAGCAAAGCTAACGGAATTCACGCTGCGTGCACTTCCTCTGTGAGAACTTAGTTTAATCTGCACATAAGACTGACAACCCGTGAACACAGAGAAAATGTTCAATGGCATGTAAAAACTTCACTGAAATAATGTTTCTAACTATATCAATGTTCTGGCAATGACAGAATAAACATTTTTTTTTTTCCAGGCAGATTTTAAATCCACGGGCCACTTTTTTGAAATTACATCCAAACATTGTCGCAGCAGACTTTGTTCTTTTGTTTCCCTGCTGGTTTGGTATGTCCTACTGGCAACTGAAAAGCATCCATGGGGATGGTGTAATGAGGACCAGGATTTCAGAACAGCCTGACACTGACCATTACTTTAGGGCTGATGACTACGAGGAGCAGCCGGGCCAATTTCTGCTCTGACATTGCAAGGTTTGTGAGGGAATACTTCCCACTGCAAAATGAACGGCTGTTGGCTGACTTTCTACAGTCTGTATTATTTTGCAAGATTTTCCTCTCAAGGTGTCCAAAATTTGATCTCAGCGCACACTGTCAGTGAAACCCTTTCCTGAACTGTAGGGCGAGCACAAGACCTGTGGCTCAGTTTACTCCTGAGGCCTGCAGATTCAGTGCACACACACGTCTGCATTTCACCCCTTCTTTGTACTTTTGTGAGCAGGATGCTACAAAGCTCAAACAGCCATTTCAATCCATAGTTATGCAAGGACCCTCAAAATAATTTGTCACCTGCGGCTACATACCCAAATATTTAGAAGGCCAACTAACCTCTTAACATTTGTATCAGGGTCTTAAAAACTTGCTTAGCAGGACGTGTTTTTTCCTGGGTATTTCTGGAATACATTGACTTACTCTTTTAAGTCTCTGCCTAAATATTGGAAGAACGGTTTTCTTTATCATATTTTAGGCTTTCCTCTTCTAACCTAGGGGTGCTGCTTTACCCCTGCACGCTGTAGCTCATGCCTAATCCCACTGAATTAATGGGTAGATGAAAATGCTCAACAGAATTCCTGGAACTGTGTGAGAAATTGGAAAAAATACAATTCAAGTTATCTGGAATATTTGAACCTACCAAACTATTCAATGTATGTATTGTTTAAGAGTTTATGTCCAATCTTGTTTCTCAGTAAGTTCTAATTATTCAAGACCAACAACCTACCAGAAGTACATTAGGTACAGCCAGCTACACTATGCGACTTTATTAGACCAGTAGCTTTGAAATAAACCTAAAAAACAGAGTTTAGCCGACACTTGTAATCCCATTTTGCTCTTTTGCCGATTTGTTCGGGACGGTGCGACCCACCATGCAACGCATGCGGTAATTTCAAGCAGGCAGCAGTCAGTTTGTGCTCAGCACCTGCGCGGGGCGCTGGGAGGCAGCAGAAAGACAGGCTGGAAGGCCACAGCCCTTCCTGGGGCTCTGACTCCGATTCAAGTGACGGTTTTTAACCGAGTACTTCTTGTTTCAGCACCTGCTTCAGCCAGCACCGGGGTGCTGTTGTTCCTCCCCTCCCCACAGATGTTGTGTGGGGGGCCTCCTCCGAGGCCGCCTCCGCCTCCGCCTCCGCCTCCGCCTCCGCCTCCGCCTCCGCCCCCCCCCCCACCCCGGCCGCCGCGGCCCCGCTCTTTGTTCAAGCTAAAAATAGACGGCGGCGCCTGACAACGGCCTCCCGATTGGCTGCCGCCGGCGAGCCGCCAGCCAATGGGAGGCGAGCGGGCTCCGCCGCTTCTCGACGCTGCTCCCGCCGGCCTCTGGGGGCCGCTGCCCGCCCGCCCGGCACGAGGCGGCCGCTGCCGCCCGCCCTTCCCGCCAGGGGGCGCCCGCGCCTCGCTGCCTCGCGCCCTGAGGGGCGCCGCGCCTAAGGGGCCGCGCCTCCGCAGCCCCCTCAGAGCGCCCCCTTGGGCTGCCTAGAGCTGCCGCTCGGCTTCTGTAGCATTTCTTCTCCTACTCGTGTCTTTAAAGAGCACAGCTCTGTGTGGCTTCGGCCCCTTCGCAGGAATCTCGGAGTGGTTTGGGTTGGAAGGGGCCCTAAAGATCACCGGGTCCATCCCCCTCCTGTGGGCAGGGACACCTCCCACTAGGTCAGGCTGCCCACAGTCCCACCCCACCTGGCATTTCCAGCTGTTTTTATGCATTTTATAGATTCTAGAGGCGTTTCACGGAATTCTCTGTGTACGGTAGTACCCCAGGTGACAAATTCATGAACTGGGGAAACAGCAGGCAGCTGGAAGGACCAAAAGGGGGTAGAAATGTAATTTTTCTTTGGAATGATGAAGAACCAGTGTTAATTGCAATGGAGGATTGGGACGGTATCTCCAAATCTACTTACAGATAAAGTATATGTGCAATGTACAACAAATGCATCGAACCAGTCATTAGCCTGGAAGGAAGCACCACTTTTGTATATAAATCATATAGGCATGTGTTATATTAAAAATAACGTTTGATGTTTGCTGATTCCCTATCATCATAGAAAGAGTGCTGGGGGAATTTGGAAGGCAGAAGCAAGAACCGATTAGCAGGGTGCTGTGTCCTAATTTATGCAAGCGCTGTATAACACCTCTGGGACTGTTAAAAGATCTCACAGTCTCAAGGAGTGGTTTTGACTCTTTCATATCTCTTTTCCAGAACCTCTTTTTTTTTTTTTTTTTCCCTCGGGTGCCACACAGACTGAGCATCACAGAGGTGCGAGTGCAAGTTTAGTAAAGGTAAAAACTGTAAGGAGGGGAAGTGAAAGAACACTTTCAAAGAAATTTGCATCTTCTGATTTTCACTGAGGCTGTGCCTTGATTCGTGATGGTAGAAGGAAGGAACCAGTTTTATGTTCTGATCCACTTAAACTAAAGCTTTGAAACTTCTAAAAATCATTATTTCCTGTGACTTTTACATTAAGCACATATAATCTTCAGTGCATGAGCAAGTCATTCTTTGTCTTGTCCTTATGAGATGTTGGTATCAACTTATAATTTACATGCTAATTGCCTGCAGTCTTTAGCAGGAGAAAAGTTAACTGTCCACAATGCAAAGGATATCTTAATTATAAAAAGAAAGAACCTCATGGCAAAGAGTGTAGCCAATAATTATCTACTGCCAAAACGCATGTGAAATGAATGTTAACTGCTGGGAACAGAATGAAGCTGATTTCCTTGTGTGGCAGTTTGAGGCTTCTAGCATGAAGAAACAAAAAATCATTGTTTACATTTTCTATTAACTTCAGATGAAATGGTGTTTTCTGTGTGCTGATTCCATTCAGGAGAAATAGCATAATAACTCTGGCACAGTTAATTCAAAGGTGGTGCAAGTTACGTACAGAGTGACCATTCCCAATGTGGGTTTAGAGCACTTCTGAGGGCTTGTATCACCCCCTGCAGCTGATGGGACTTTTCCAGTGTGCACACAGCCACCCTTCCTGTCTCTGTGCAGCAGCAGAAATGTGGTTTTTAACTAGTCCAACCGTCTGATCATAAGCTAAACCTCTCCTGTGTCATCACCTCACAAAGCCAGAACGAAGGGGTTAAGGCTTTTTAGCAAGATAGATAGATGGTCATGTTTCTCCAGATGTAACTGAAGGATTTCTCATGTGAATCGTGAATGTGAAACTTCTTTAGATTTGCCCTTTTGCTATATAAAAGAGTCCAGCTGGTTTGGGTTTTGCTGTGTGCAGCTGCAGATATTTCTAAAGTTTAGGAAAGTGCAACAGCATGGAGATCCGTGTATAAAGAAGTTTACAGTGATGTTTAATATGACATCTCTACACTTTCGATATCACTTTTTCAGATTTATCACAACGTGAAATAACTTTTTAAATTTGTCCTTCAACAGGAAAATCTTCATCTTTTATTTTATACATTACTTAGTAAACTTTTAACTTTCATTTGCAGTTCAGTCCCACATATATTTCTATTTGCCTACTTAATCTTTGTATATTCTATTTTCATCTTCAGCCCTATTTCTTTTAATGTTATATACAGCTTCAGTCTCTTATCTTTTCTAACTTCTGAAAAGCCAATTTATGGTAGCATGTCTTGCTTCACATGCTCTGTTATGTAAATATGGTATTTCATGTTGATTAAGGTATACAGTTCTTAAGGGCATCTGTTCAGGGATGCATGTATAATTTCCTACAATATTTTATTTAGTCTTTTTCTGAGATGTCTGTGTTACATTTTCTTTACCTTTTTGCACAGCCAATGCCTCTGGGCTGCTTTTCTGAGGGCTTTAATTATCCTGCTGTCTCTAAGAAATTACATAATTAAGTGGTTTTCATTTTCATTCTGAATTTGGTAATTATAACTAAAACACTGAAAAGTGTATCAGCTGCAATATGAAGAAACTCAATCATTAGAAGAAAATCTAGAAGAGAAACATGCTTGAGAAGATTCTCCTAATAACCAAATAATGAACTGAAAATTAAATAGAATTAGGGAGAATTCAGCTTCCTGTAACTCCTCCAATCTGTTGCTTTAAATGTTAAACTTTTTTTTTTTTTTTAGCTTTGATGGTGACAAAAATGTGATGCTCTAAGGAAAAAATTATAAATAGAATTGGAGTAGTTAAAAGAAACATTTCCCTGATTATTGAGGAATAGTGCTGAAAGGACAGGTGTTTAATTGTTTCATAATTTTCCATGTTTTATTATTTAAAAGTAGATTTTCACTTGCTCTCCCTAGATGCACTGCCCCAATGTTGTTGGTGTTGTATTAATACATACTTTCCATTCTCTTTTCTTTTTTTAAAAAACAAACAAACAAACAAACAAACAATGATATATCTCCCTTTTCATGGTTCAGGCAAGGGGGATCATAGGAAATATGATTAAAATTATAAACAAGAAATATCTTTCTCATATCCTATTTCCTATACGCTTGTTTGTCTCTCAAGCAAGCAGTGACAGTAAACACTCAGAAATATGGAATGCATTTCTGTTGTGGTGTTCTGAAAACCCTGCCCAGTTCCTTGAGTGTTCTTTGATGCTTAGTTCCTATGACTACCTATTTTTCAAAAACAAGTCTAAGAGTTAGCAGCTGAACTCCACTGAGCTCAACAGTAATGCTCCTACCAAAAACAAATGGAGCAGATCAGGCTTTTTTTTTTTTTTTCCCAGCTCTTTTAGAAACCTCACCCCTAAATCCACCAGTCACCTAAGGCTCACTGCTTCTACAAATCAGGTCATTCCTGAAGGCACCTAAGCATGAGTTCAGAAGCCTATTTTTCAGCACTTTATTGCTAAAACCTTAGATGAGCTTAATTTCTGCTACAATACTACAGAGTTGAGGTTTCTAGAATTTAATATATGTACGTGTGCTCCAGGGAAGATTTGGAATGCTATGAGTAAAATGCATTTTTCTAGCCTCTGAGTACATCATACATATATGTATGAAACTTTATCCATGCAACCATACAGTGCAAGACTTGTGAGTGGAATGGTAGTGACGTCTCTGGAAGTCCAGATGAAAAAATGGCTCGAAGCAGTTAGAGGTCCTGATTCAGTCAGAAGTTTTACATATGGTTATGCCACCAACATCAGTGGGTATTTAGGCAAACATTTATGCTCTTTGATGAATTTCCATTCTGTCCTGCAGGAATGTCTGTTCAAATGCAAGCTTGAGATTCTTACATTTCTGTCAGAGTGGCAGCCATGAATATTTTGAATTTAACATTTATTTTAACTAGCTAAAGTAATAAAAGTTGCATAAAATGTACAAGATTCCTCATTCCTAACCTACTACTGGTGACACAGATTTCCTACAGCACGGGGAATTTTGTATTTGTGTCAGTATGCTTGTGGATCTGGTATAGAACTTGATCATAGAGGAAATGTGGAGGGTCATTCATTTAAAATGACCCTTTTTCCTCTATAGAATTGAGATTTTCTGAGCATGTTTTGAAATACGTTTTAAGAATGCAGTGATTCTAAAGCATTAATTCAAATCCAAATTTATGATAAGAAAAATACAGAATGAGGAGCAAGGCCTAAGTCAATCTCTGAGTTAAACTGAAAATCATAGTGAATCCTGTCCTGGTGGTCATGAGTTCCTAGCTTCTTAGGTCTTCATGTTACCAGAAACAGGATTAAATGTGTCAGGGGTCTAATTTAGTAAAACAATTCCTGTTTTCCCAGAGTTTTCTGGGGACTTTCTTGATAAATACTGGGTTATTTGGATTGACAAAGCATTAGAAATTTGAGCTGGCAAAATGAAATGTGCACAGATTAGAGTTGCTCTTCTCTAGCTGCAAGTCCCATGGCTTTGATATGTGGCCCATGGCTAATTGATGGTGTTCTGTTAAACAAACAAACAAAAAGATAGTGTTTTCAGTTAAAGGTTTTGTGAGCAGGCTGCATGGCTATCTGTAAGAAAATTGGAAAGACTGATGCTTATCCTTTGGCTCCAAAACTCGGAGAGTTGGTTTGAATGACTATGGTCCTTTCTGATTTTCAGGGCTCTCACCATACATGTATCGGGCTACATTTCATATCAGAAATCTAATAACTGCAGTCAAATATGTTTCTAAGTTTTTCCAATAGCCACATTTTACTTTTTTTTTTTTTTCCCTTGGTAAACCATACTTCAAATATCATATTTGTATTCAACTTTTACCAGCCCACATTTGCCACTCAACTTTCAGTAAGCAGCCGTTGCAGGCAGAGTGCCAGAAGGGTGTCAGTACTGATTCACAGTTGAGAAGGCAGAAGATCCCATAGACATGTTAAGATTCATTATTGATTGGGACTTTGTCTCCAGAAGCTGAGGTTATTATTTTCACTGGAGTCAGAAGTCATACTGCTTTGATGAGGAAGGCACTTGGACATTATCCAGCTATTGATATTTCTAAAGCGATGATCTGGCTCCAAATCTGGCCACAATGATGCATTGCTTCACCACACAGATCCTATTACATATGCCTGTCATTAGTAATGCTTCTGAGTTCGACTTTTGAATGCCTTGAACACAGATTCTAGTGGTTTTAGGTTTAATAGCTTTTGTGTGGAAGACTGTTCATCCTTTTACACTTATATAGTGTTGCCACTGGATTGCTCACCTTTCACAGTCATGTAAGAAAGTTGCTGGTTTTGCAAAATTTGCTGCCTGGGGAAAATGTGCAATAGTAGAATACTTTTATATAAAAGATAATCTGCACTGATTTTCTGCAGAAAAGTTCAGAATTTAATATTCAAATCAAAATGACATGGCATTCTAAAAAATACCAACCAACCAACCAAACAAAAAACAGACGTATTTTTCATATTCATAAAATTCTTTATATGACTCACTCAGCAGTGTTACAGGCCAGTAAGAAAATTTACTGCTGCACAGAGTAATCCTGAGTTGATGGTCCAAAATTTATTTTTAACTTTGTTAGAGCTCATATGAGTTGATGGCAATGTCACTGAGCTACGAAGTAGGTGATGAAACCTGGATTTGTTCTGGTGTTTTTGGCTGCTGAAGAGTGTCTCCCTCAGTATGCACTGTGTCAGCGTGCTTGAGAATATAGTGTGGATGTAGCACCCATGTAGCACTGAGAGAGCACCCATGTTTGAGCTGAGCTCTGGCAGAGAAGTTCCTGCAAATCCAGTCATGCCTTCTGCACTGTGAAACCAAAATGCAACCTGAGCAAGGCCGAAGTCATGCCGGTTAGGCAGTGGAGATGGTCTGAAATCCCTTTTTTAGACATGTGCACATGTACTACTGTCAAATTGGTGCTCTTATGTGACTGCTGAGTCAGCCTATACAATCAGATAAAATTGCAAGATAACACTTCTTTCAGGCTGTTTGTGCAACACTACGTCAAAACTTGACTAGTTGTCACTCTGTCACTTCAGTCACTCCAGTTGAGATTCTCCTCACCAGCTTTTATATATTTGCTTTCCAGAGTCCTAATCTAGGTCACAACCCTCTCATTTCAGTGTACACATCTAAGTTGAACAATGTCTGAACAATTGTAGACATTCGTATCAATAGTTTGAGTTCCATCTTCCAAACTAGTGGAAAATATTACTGCCGTACTCTTTGTATGCCACTTTACCAGGAGCACTTCATCTTTCCCAAGCCCTTTCCAAGGGCTTCATCTTCAAGCTCATCGGGAACAAGAGAAGCACATGCGATTCTAAAACTATAACAGTTGTCCAACATAACTTGCTTTACAGAGATCTTGTCAAAACTTTACACTGGAAGTAATCTTTTTTATGTCAGAATTAATTCTGTTGATGAAGTAGGTGAAAGTAGAAAATGGGTATTTATTCCTATTTCATTATTTAATGGTATACACAGGCTTTCTTCTGTGTATTTGCAACCTTAGGATTTTTGTGTATTTTTCTTTTGTGTACATGTTTTTTTTTGTGGTAATAACAGTGTTCTGGAATACCTTTTGCCATTAACCCCATGTTCATGCATATCTCATAAGTCAACTGGCAGAGTCATCAGTGCAAATATAGTCATTTTTGCTATTTTATTTTATTTGGAATAAGAAACAAAATCCGCAGACATATTTCTAGCTTTATATACTTTTCCTAATACATTTTGTGCCTAGTATATATTCAATATACCCTTTGGCCTGGTTGAAAAGATTTTCTTGTTTGTCTTTCTTTCCTTATTTCAAATTAAGGTAAATTAATCCAATTTAAAACTTCTCAGTAGGAACATTTATTAATGTGCATAATAATGAGGCTCCCCCCCTTCCCCTTTGGCTTTATTTTTATCTTTCTAATAGTACTGGAATATTCTTTACATGAAACCTGAGCAAAATCAATTCTAGCAATGCTTTACTTTGTGGAGTGTTGCATGTCACCCATTTCAGAAATTAGAATATGGAAAAAATAAAAATCTAATACCAATGAGATAAAACTAGCACAATGCAAAAGAAGTTAATTACATTGCTTAGCTGTCACGAGGCCAACATTAAAAAAACGAAGTGACTCATCTTCCTTCACATGCACAGCCTGCTCAGACATACACACATGATTATTTATTTGTATGGTTTTGATTCTTTAGCCAAATGTTGCTACTTTATAATGTGGTTTAACTACTTAAGGATTTTGTTCAAAGTGTTCGTTTATAGTTTTATCATTGAACCACAAAAAAGCGTTCTAGGCTCTAAACTAATTAAGTTGCATGCATGCAAGTGTTGTCTGTCATTAAATCTTACTTTGTATGAGTACATCAGTTCAAAGACAGCTCTCCAGCAAAGATAAGATACAATATGGAATGAACAAGGTCTGCTTTCTAGTGAAGACATATCATATTATCAAAACAGTTCATCCAGCAGGAGTGTGGTCAAGACATAAATATCAAAAAAATCTTAATATAACATTGAAATTTTGACTTTAGAGGCAAATGGACAATTTACTTAGACCCCTTTTTTAAGAAAGGAACTAACACATCAGTGTGTTTTAGAAAATGTTACCTGCGATCTTAACATCATAGATCTATAAAAATCTGCAGTATACAAAAGTGCCTGACAGGGAGAACAGTGTTATAAAATCTTTGACTAACAATTGTCATTGGTTTAAAGATTTTGGCAATAATCCATTACGTGGAGACTGAAATAAGTAAGAAAGATTTCTTGTTTTGGAGGTGTAAACATAATTTTATAGAGAGTTTTTATACAATCCTCAAGATGTACAAAATGTAATTGTTTTGCCTCATGTAACTTAGTGTAAATGATAAGGCAGAACAAACACTATTCATGCTAATTTAGCTTTTTATTTTTATTTTGGTTTTCTCCTGGCTGGGAGTTAGTCCTGGTTGTTGGGCAATGTGTTAGTGGTTCATGTTTGCTGAAGTTTTAATTTTCAGCCAGTGAGTTGTCTAGAGATTGTTTACTTTGACTGTTCATCTTGCTCTATTAAATATTTGCTTCAGTTCAGCCTGTTGAACCTAGTTAATCAGCATCAATTCCAATGCAACCAAAGCTTACCAGTGCAAATGAAAGGAAAATTTCTTTCTACTCTAACTGGCATCAGGAGGTGATTTGGCAAATCATACTGCACTGACACTCTTCAGCATCCTTCTCTTTGTTGAAACAAAAGTGAAGAGGTAAACAGATATTTTCATGGTGTTAATAGCAAACACAGAAAACTACTATTGAAATAGGAAATTTCCTGAGATGTATGAAAGTCAAACCAATGAAGGTGGTAGGATTACAGGGTGAAAGTAACTAAACAAAAAACTTGCCAACTGGTGTCATTTTCTTGTTGATCTTGGCAAATACCAAGCCAAGCATCATAAATAGTGACCCATTTCCTAGAACTGATTTTCCCTTCTTTTATTTTTTACTAATCTGTTGGAAAAAAAAAAAAAAAAAAAGAGCTCAAATGAAATAAAAACGTTGAACTTTCTTTAGTCTAACTTTAGCTGAGGAAATGGGGCTGTTTAATCTCAGTTCCTTCCCCAGATAAGGGAAGAATAAGCACTGTCAAAAATTGTGTCAGCCAGTAGAATAACAGGTCTTTGTGATAGGACCTTTGAGAAGAGTTTTTGTTTTGGTTTGTTTTGGTTTGTTTTTTCATTTTCTTTTTTTTTTTTCTGTGAGGAAGAGATGTAAAAAAGCTTACTGAGATATAGATCATGAAGTTTTATAAGATAGAGCTAATGCCAAAATACAATGGGGAACTGATATAGCTTCAGCAAAGAACCACTGATAACCTCCAGAGCTGGAGCACCTGTCCTTTGGGGAGAGGCGGAAGGAACAGAGCTGGTTCAGCCTGGAGCAGAGATGGCTTTGGGGAGACCTAACAGCAGCTCCCAGTGTCTGAGGCAGTAATCAGGAAGGTGGAGTGAGGCTTTTCACTCCATGTTTCACTCCAATATGACTCCATGTTTTCATATTTTTCCATTATTTTCTCTATTTGTGTGTGTGTTTAAGATAATACTATGCCTATATCCACCAGATTTGATTGTGTGAGTTTTATGAAGTATTTAATACAAATGCAGAGTAAATAAAATCCTTTACCTGATTTTATTTACTCCTTGTGCCTGTAGTAGTACCGTTGGTCTCTCAAAGGCCAGTTGAGGTAGCCCTTTAAACATAGGCATCATGACATCTCTTGTTCTTTGCCTTTTTTTTTTTTTTCAGAATTCCCCAATTCCCCTATTCATCTTTGTAAAGTTTTGCCAATTTATTGGCATTTTTATATCCCACACTGGATATATCACAAATAAAACAAAGTTCTTGTTGTCTCTGTGAATCATATACCCCTAAAAAAAATCCCCATGTTTCCATCCAAAATTCTTTGTTTCTCCACAATACAGAACTCATCCCATTACCACTAAAAAAAAATAAAATAAAATAAAAAAATACATGAAGTTTAGAGGTTAGAAATGTGTCCAGAAACCCAAATCAGTCCACTAATGGTATTATTTTTCTGGAGCCTATTTTTGTCCAGATAGTGAAGCAAGACATTATTTTTATGGCATCTCCTTAATTTCCATGTGAAAAACCTAGTAGGGGCAGCTTAGCATACAAAGATGCTAGCAACACAAACAAGATGCAAGCATCAGACTTCAAAAGAAAGAACACAAAATGCACTCTGAAGGTCAAAATCAAAGCGAGAGCTCGACTAGGAATAGTCCATTCCCACTTGTGCTGAAGTGAGAGTTTTCTGAGAGATACAGTGCACTCTTGACAGGCTCAGCTTCACGTATTTACTGACAGCTGAAGAGTAGCAAATATAGTCTGGGCAAAAAGTGATCTAAAGGTTTAATTCTACCTTTGTGTTCAAGCACAATGCACCTTGTTTTATGTTGGGGTTTGGGGGGGGGAGGGTAGAGCTTGGATGGGGAGAATGAAGACCTTCTCCTAGCTTTGCTTTTTTCAGAGATACGACTCCTGGGTTTTGGTACAAGGTACCAAGGTACTGAATGATGGTTCACAATCATGAGAACCAGGAGAGGGGAGACAAAGTCCTGTCTCTGAATAACCCTGAATATTATGCAGGACAATTAGGCATTTTACTTTGCCAATCTGTTGTCCCACCTCGACTTTTCTTGGCTAGTTTTACAGGAATACATTCAAGAAAGAGATGGAATATGGTTATGTATTTACTGAGATCTTTTAAGATCCTCTAAAATGTTTAAAAATCATATTCTTGCTTTTCCCAAAGTGTAACTCAAGTCATTAAGACAACCACCGTTCTCCACAGATTGGTAGATTTTAACATCAGCAGTTCTTGATGTTGTTGGCTTAATTTCTAATCAATGCACATGAGTTCTTGTCATAAGTGAGCTGTGCTGGTTTCACATTAAACAGAAATGAAGCACTTAAGAAAGTCTTCAAGATGGTTAAAATATTTTTTTGCATAATGGCTCAACAGCTGAGTTTTGTAGTCAGTTCTCCTTTCAGTCTCTCCACAGGAACTGGTTTCGTTTATAGTCTCATCACAGTGCTTTATGTGGAACAAGGCTCTTCTGAAAGTTGCTTTTGCTAAATCTGCAGGGATTTGTTGAATTTCATGGAGAAGACATAGAAAAAGGCATATGGAAATGATGGTGAAGGTTACCTATTCCATATCTGATACTGAAAGCAAGTATAAACTCAAAACATGCTTTTCATGGCATTTTATATATCCTCTGTGTGTGTCCTAACATTAGCTGGCCAATTTTGGTCTCTTATTTCTCATTACTGCTATTAGTGGGAATTACTTGAGGCTTGGTGCAGCACCAACACATAACTGCTACATTAGGAATAGCTCCTTCAATAAAGTAACCACTGAAAGGTGACTTTAGGCCTAAAGGAGTACATCTGGTGGAGTGCCTGCTCCTGAATTAATCTTTTGGAGGGCATACTATTGATGCTACAGTGCCTTCAGGCTCAACGCCTGCTCCTTTCATGCTTATTTGGATGATTAGCATCTGAAGAGATTCTCTGGGACACGTGTTCCCTGACACATGCAGTGAAGTTAAAGAATGCCTCTGCTATGCTTCCTCTCCATGATCCAGTGGAGGTATTTACACTGGGCACCAGTTCTGCAAAGTTAGCAGGGAGAGGAGAAAGTTTCTCATGCCTGCTGGTATCTGCTACGCTCCAAAAACGTCTCAAGACAGTATAGCTGGAGGTGCCCTGTCACATGCTCTGATTCCAGTCTCATCCAGAGCTCTCCTTTCAGATGGAGTCCAAGGCAGCTGGGGTCCACGAAGCCCTGGGAGGCTGCCAGCAGGCAGATTGGTGGTGTTCAGTTGTTGAAAGCAATTGATGTTGGGGCTTTCTGCGAATCTTGATCTGTAGTTGAGAGGGTGTAAGCCCTCATTTCTGGCAAAGAAAACACTTCACCTCACAAGAAAAAGGAACAACAACAAAAAAAAAAGTACTTTGAGCTGAGATATAGATCGTATTTCTCTCACATCTGGGTTATTCATCTAGATTTAGTACTTCTGACCCTTGGAAGTTAGGTTTTGCATAAAGTGCCTTCAGGGAATTTAGAAGTTTAAAAAATCAAATTGACAGAAATGCTTTGCATTTTCAATTCTCTTTTCTAAAGATTGCTTACAGCTAAGAGAGGAAAAGACATTTGAATCAAATGACGGAAAAAAAATAAAAAAAGGAATAAAAAAACACCTTGTTGATAAGATTCTTTTATGTTGTCCTTGTACCACGTCAGAATTTTTGTTGTATTCCCAAAACCTCTTCAGTTACCTTCCTGTAATGAATTTAAGGTTACGACAGTGCCTTTAAATCAGTTTTGTCCTTCAAATCTGTTACAATAACATGTTTGAAAGTTCAATTTAATATCTATAGGGTTTCTGAAAAACAGAGAAACAAACAGGGGGAAAAAGAAAAAGGAAAAAGAAAAACAAGGGAAAAAAAAAAAACAATTGAAAAAAGTTGTGGAGTCATTATATGGGGAAACACGAGTGCAAAATGAAGTTAGGAAATATAAGAGAAGGAAAAGAATTGTAGAGAAAGAAAAAGGAATGTGTTAGTGTGCAGTGTCTATGTATGTTACATATGGGAGGTTTCCATAATGTAAGCAACACATTATCCAGATAACCAAGAGCTTCGTGTTACAAAATGCAGTATTCAGCACTTGGAATTAGCCAAGCAAACTGATGCTGAGTGTCTGCTGCAAGCTGAGGTTTCTCTTCTTTTCTTTAAATGGTTTAGCTGACTTTGTGAGAGTTTATTTTGCTTGGCCTTTAAAAATCCATACATACTTGACCGTACTGTAAACCTGGTAAAACTGTCTGCTTTGCTCAGCCCTGCCAGACATTAAAACTAAGTTAGCTAGAGGGTTAGTCTTAAGCATATTTCCTGTCCTTCCTTCTTTCTACTGTAAACCCCACAAATGAGAAGAAAGCCATTTAAGTTGGATGCTTGATGCCAGATATATCTGGTGTAAACTGATTGGGGCAAAGAACTGGCAATAAAGAAGTTGAGACTAGGTGTTGGTGATGCTGGAAAGAGAGGCTGGTCATAAAGGTTGGCACTTCCTGAGGATGGAAAAAACAAACTGGAAATTGAGAAGGAAAGTAAATAGCACTGGAAATCAACAATGAGAGGAAACAAGTATCACACAGATGAACATGACCACCTTTTAAGGTGGTTAAGTGAGCATAACCCCGATACACACACTAAAAGAGTAATGTTTTGTGTTTTTCACCTATGTAAATGTGCACTGTATGTTAACTGTCCACTTCCAGCAATCAAGCTGTAAATCATAGAATCATAGAATGGCTTGGGTTGGAAGAAACGTTAAAGATCATCTAGTTCCAACCCTCCTACCATGGGCAGGGATGCCACTCACTAGATCAGGTTGTCCAAAGCCCCGTGAATTTGGCCTTCATCACTTCCAGGGATGGGGCATCCACAGCTTCTCTGGACAACCTTTTCCAGTGCCTTACAACCCTCTGAGGGAAGAATTTTCTCCTAACTTCTAATCTAAACCTCCCTTCTTTTAGTTTAAAACCATTCCCCCTTGTTATGTCACTATCTGTCTGAACAAAAAGTTGCTCTCCATTGTTTTATAAGCCCCCTTTGAGTACTGAAAAGCTGAAACATGAAGCAGTCTTCTCCTGGTATATCACACAGATGAGAGTAAAGAAAATACTCTTAAACAAGTGTTGGCAGTCATAAAGGCACTGTTGAATAGTGCTTTAACAAATACACCCTTTTTGTTTCCATTGTAGGTTTCTGTAGGAAGCTGGTAATACCTCCAGAAGTTGAATATAAATTAAAAAATAAAAATTAAAGAAAGATATATATATATATACACATTTATATAGAATCATTAGCATTACAATTTGAAAGGAAACATAAATGATTTAAAAAGAAGGGGGAAAGAAATTTCACTGCAGTATTTTAATAAGCCCAGATAAAATACAATGACTAATAGAGATACAAATGTCATGAACTCTTCTGGCTACAGAAATCTATAAGCAGCTCAGAAGTGGTTGATGTAATGTGTTTAGTCCCTTCATGTTAATAAAGACTTCATTTGTTTTACTACTAGGATTTTTTTCATGGGCTCAAATATACCATTTGTTCCTTTTTTTTTTTTTTTTTTTTTTTTCCACATGCTTTGATTGCCAAAGGGTATCTCGAATGTTTCATTCTTCCAGAAGGGGAAAAAGAATGTAGAAATAAATTCTGAATTCTTTCACTGACACTATTTGAAGAATCTAGGTGCACTGGAACTGGAAAGTGAAAACCCAAGACTTCACTCTACTTCTTTCACCTGAATTCAGTCATGTGTCATATGATGAGGGAGACCTGAAATCACAGAGTTGATAAAAGGCCAATTTGAGAAACTCTGGTTTACTGACCTACTTTCGAATGCTATCATCTCAAAAATAGTATAAATCTCTTTGTTTAGTGCATTATCCTTGAAATAAAGAGCTGAAGAATAAGTAATCCACTTCTGAACAAAAAATACGTAAAGTTCCTGTAGCTTTGCCTACAACACTCAATCATTCTAGTCTTTTGTTACTGTTCCCTACTCTTTATTTCATAATTTAATTCAGACATCATCAGAATTCACCAATAAAATGTCTTTTTTTAAAGACAACAACATCGAATACCTGGAAATGTTTATGCCACTAAGGGCAATCTAAAAGACTTCCTATGCCCCAGCATCTCCGCAAAGCGCCGGCAGGAGCAGGCCCGGCGGTGGGCCCGTAGCCGTGCGATGACTGCCAGCAGGGCTGCGGCTATGTGAGACATGGCCACCAGCTCCCTCTTTGCTACTGTTGCTTGGGTGGTCCCATGCAGGGAAGCTGGTGGCACAGGGAAATGAAGCATTTCTTGCAAGTGGTAATTCCTAAGCCACAGCTGATCCTGGAGCTGTGGACTGCAGCCCCTGTGTCCTGCTGGACACTCACAACACCGAGTGTCAGCCTTTGTCTCCAGGTGCATGCGGTGCTGCACTTCTTCCACCGCCTTCTCTACCCAAACCTCAGAGGGTTTCTCCCAAAACTACTTATGACCCAGTGGTTCAAGCACAGGGCTAGCAAACTCTGCCTGTTTTATGGTAACTGCCTCACTAGTGTTCATTTTGCGTGATGACATTGCTGATGCAAGAATTTCCACTGTTTTAAAGCGCATACAATACAAAACCCTTGTAAAAGTAATCCATGCTCTCCACCTCGGTCTCCTGCACAGCTTTGTGGTTGAAGTGTCAGGCAGGAGTCATGTACAGGTGCTATGTTCAGCTCCGCTGTGGGCTTCCTGATGCCTTCCCACTGAGCCCTTTGTCCTGTTTCAATACTCACTGTTTTATGTGTGCAAAGGAAAGGGCAGCCTATCTGCCCCTTTGCTTCTTGAGTCCTTTGTCTTCTCTGGTTATACCGAGGGCTCTTTCTGGCAGAAAGCACTCATAATAGATGTCTGACATTAGATCTCATAAATGTCCCTGATTTTAATGCAGGGCTATGTTTTTGTTTTTGTTTGTTTGTTTTAGTGATTTAGAGCTAGAAACATCATATTTAGTATTTCTGAATAAACACATAATGTGCTTAGCTCAGAGATGCAGGATATCATCAACAGCAAAACTATGCTTCCAGATGGCAAATGGTCAGTCATTTGAGCTAAAAATGTATTTTTTAGCAATCCCATCCTTTGCTTTTAAGAAATCAATATGTGTGTCCTCCGTGACCCACTGACATTTTTTTGTCTCTTTCATATTGAGCCTAGGGTATATGAAATATGAACAGTATCTTTTTTCAGTCTTGAAAGGTCTTTTAAAACATCTAGAGACAAAAATCATATTATTCACAGTGGCATTGGTCCTTGTTAGTGTGAGGGAAAAAATCTGTGTAATTCCAGCTATCAACACTACTTCAAGAAAATAAGAGAAAGGCAATGTTGTGTATGAAGCTTATTGAATTGCAAACTGCTTTCTCAGCAATCAGAGCTGCACGCTGATGCAAATCAGATGCTTACATAATGCTATTATGAAAGGAGTGTGACAAAGAGCTGGAGTGATTAAGATACTCTTTGTGTGTTCATACTGTGTTGTCCTTTCACTCAGAAAAAAAAAACACTGACAAATTAACTGCTTGAAATGGACCGTTCTGAAGCCACTCAGTGTCAAATGCATCTGTGCTCTGCTGACTTTTCACCCAATTCTTTTTTTTTTCTTCTTTTTTTTTTTTCTTTTTTTCCCTGAGGTGCATCACAGAGCCCAGTAATGATCAACAACCCCTTTGCAATGTCGCATCTTGGGACAGCTCTCTCATCTCAGATGCACACACATGTGCTGTGCAGAGTGTCACATGGCTACGATTAGGATGTGGTCTTCTGTTTACATGCTGATGAAAAGGCAGCTCCTAATTTAAGACACATACTGTGCTTCCCTACATATTCTAACTGATACAAATTATAACATTTGTGTATGGTCTAGATGTAGCTGTTTTTCAATAGAGCCATATCAGGAATTAGATTAGAATCTAGTCTATATTATTTTAGTTAGTTAGTATTGTAGTAAGTGTACATATATATACTAAACTGATCTAATATTTGTTTAAATATCTAAGTAGATTTATTTCCTTGTGTTCTTCCACTGTTATCCCTTTGCAAAAGTTCTCTGGAAGTTTTGCTGAAAAGCATATTGAATAGGAAAGGCTGCTTATTGAAAGTCAGTTTATTTAAAACTGATAAATGTGATATCCATAGTGGAAACTGCAGGATTTTGTGTGTCTGTAAATACAGTGTAAATATACAATGTGATTTTTTTACATTACTGCTATTGAATGGTATCAATTAACAGAACCAAAAGAACAAGGATTGATGGCAGAGATGATAGGACTAGTATAATCAAGGAATTGACGATATAAATATATCTCTTAGTACCTTCTTTTCAGTTCTAGATGACATGCATAAGCATCAAAGCTAACTCAAACAGCCATAATCATTTTTAATTAATGATTTTCTCCATGTTTATTATAAGATTAACCTTGCTGAAGTATAAGATAAAGCAAGTAATATATAGTAGGGAATGAATTCAGATGGAGTTAATAGAGAATTGAAATTAAGGCTTATTTGCTGCTTTGTGCTAATAGCAGAAATATAAAATGGAATATACTGAGCTTTGGGGGAAAACATTCAGAGCACTTTTCTTTTTTGATAAAAAGTATGTTTGTAAGGATATTTATTTGTAGATTTTTTTTAACTTCTTTTAGCATACTTCTTTAAAAAAATACCTCACAGTGCTGTGAAGTTTCTACACGTTAAATTGTGATAGATAAGGCCAATTCACAAGTAAGAGAGATGGTAAAGAAGTAAAAATATCAGTAATTTTGATGACCTCCTTTTCCTTCCTCCATGTTTCTCCTGGGGTTGCCAAAAACAAGAGTGCAGAGTCCTTTTGATGCAAAGAATGATGGATGAAGCAC
This sequence comes from Anser brachyrhynchus, assembly GCF_964034855.1. Lineage (NCBI taxonomy): Eukaryota > Metazoa > Chordata > Aves > Anseriformes > Anatidae > Anser > Anser brachyrhynchus. The sequence goes on along the minus strand of NC_137694.1, from coordinate 49,255,778 downwards.
TGGCAGTGACCCAAACAAGGAAAGGAAATGGGAGGAAGAGGAGAAAATAGAAAACAATGGTTGAAAGAGCAACATATATTTCTCCAACTGTTTATATTATGCATTTGACCAATGTAGCCTGGAAAAGAGAAGACTGAGGGGAGACCCCATCAATGTATATAAATATCTGAGGGGAGGGTGTCAAGAGGATGGAGCTAAGTCTCTTCTCACTTGTGCCCAGTGAGAGGATGAGAGGCAACAAGCACAAAATGAAGCACAGGAGGTTCTGGCTTAATGTGAGGGGGCACTTCTTCACTGTGAGGGTGATGGAGCACTGGAACAGGTTGCCCAGAGAGGCTGTGGAGTCTCCTTCTCTGGAGACATTCAAAACCCACCTGGATGCCATCCTGTGTAACATGCTCTAGGTGATTCTGCCTGACAGGGGGGTTGGACTGGGTGATCTTCAGAGGTCCCTTCCAGCCTTGGTTGTTCTCTGATCTGTGATTCTGTAAGGTACAGTATTACTATTATTTGCTTCGTGCTGGTAAGTTTCATCTGAGATCCTGCAGTTGGCTGATATAAAAGCACATATTTAGAAATGAGAATGTTTATCTAAAACGTTCTGAGCATCTAAGATAAATGGGTTTAGAAATAAAAGCAGGTGTCTTAACATACCTTAGATTCTGTTTTTGATTGTGGTACCAATCTGGTTTTGATTGTGGTCTGACTGCAGGCCAGCAACATTAATTTTAAATGTCTATTTATATATAAAATGGCTCACCCAACATCAGAATTCAGACCTATAGCAGAGCCAGAAATAGCATCCAGGTCACCTGGGAAACTAAGTTATTTCCTTATCCTGAGGTTAACATATTATGTATAATGTGCTGATAAATTAGCTGAATGAAATCCTCTTCCACCTCCCTTCTTTGTAACTACTTGGTGATATTAATTATATTTTCACATTATGTTACCTCCCAAATTTATTCCAGTATGTTAACAGTCTTTCCAGAGAATTTAATCTCTGCCCCACATGAGAGGTCCATGTAAAAAAAAAAAAATATATATATATATATAAAGAAATGGCAAATAGAAATAACCAGGTACTAGGTACCAGTTGTTTCCTCTTATGTCAGATACATCTTCTAACTCATAATGTTAGCTATTGTAAGTGACACTTAGATTGAAGACAGTCCAAGTCAAAAGTATAGGCATTCCACCCTTTTCTGAGCTTTATTCTAGTAAAATCACAGAACCAAATGAATCAAAACATTTTAATGTAACATTTGTCTCTTTTTACATTTAATAAAATATGAGTGATTTTCTTTGTTTATGTGAAATAGACAATATGTTCAATAGCGGGTGACTTTTAACATAAGGTACTACTGTGTGTAGCTGCTTCTTTTGGTATACTACTGCCAGGTATTATAAATATTTTTTGTGTCCAGGGCATGGATGAAAACTCAGTCCCTGACTACCTGGAATATATTGGAAAATGAGTAAACACACAGTGTTTCTATGTAAGTTGTCTAGAAGTGGGAGGTAGTAAAGTAGCAAGGGCGTAGCAAAAATGCTATTTCTGCATTCCTTTTGCAATGCTGCTTTCTTCCCAATTGGGAAAAGAGGGATTGCCTTGAGAGAAGGCCCACAGGGATAAACCTCAAAGAGTGGAGTCCAGCTCTGCTGTTTTACAGAGCCAAACAAGTCAAATACGTGGCCTGAGCTCCTGCTTCATAAATGAGAAAGATAATTTGGTACATAGATGAGCAACAAACTTAAATCCTATTTGTCATCACTTATTCAAACTGAGTTTCTCTGACAGAGTTGAGCTGTGGGCAGGAAGGGAGATATCATGACTAAAGCTTTTGACATGTGGTTTGTATGGAAATTTCTGACCTTTCCAGTCCTCCTTCTCCTTTCCATGTGAAAAACCAAGATACAGTATTTTTCTTGGGATTTCATTTTGCCAGATCAAATTGAACACACACAAAAAAGCTTTTGCTTCAAACTCAGTCTGTGTCTGCATAATCTGTTTCAGTATTGGACTTTGTGAGCCAAGGATTTACCACATACACTGGGATTAAGGAAGAAATTTTGCAGTGGTCTGTAGAAACAATACTTCCTGAGCTTGTTTGTTTGCAGAATATAGACTGTCATTTAAGTATTTGTCATGAAGCTGCTGTTATTGATATAACAATGATTGGTAGGAATTTTTGTCTGGTGTTAGGATAATTTTAACCCTAAAACTGGATCCTTATTCTTTTTTTCTCCTTTTTTTTTTTCCTTTCTCTTTCCCTAACAACTTTAAGAATGTCATGAAATGGGCTATATTTTTTAATGTGCTTTTCTTTTCTTATTACTATCTCTGTCCCCTAAATGAGTCTATAACGAGAGTCGGCTGCCATTGTAGTGCTGCTATAACTCAGTATCCAAAGACAGAAATAAGAACTGACAGTGGCACAAGATGAGTCCGTTCCCATCCCAGCACCTCCAATTGTAATGGGAATGAAAGATGGCACCACGTTTATCTGTTCAGCCTGTGACAGAAATGAGAATGGGACAAGGGTAGCTCCATTTTCTTCTAGCGTTTTGCTTCTAAATGTTTTAAGTCCTGAAAATCTCCAGCAGATGGTTTATAATGCTTTCTCAGCTTGCTCCTCTTTTTAACCAAAACACTCCCTCTAAATACACTTTTTACTAGAGCTCAGTCCTACACAAAACTAGCTAAATTCTTGAAAAAATAGTGTAGGTGACAGACGATATACAGAGAGGACACCCAAGACATAGGAGCCATTTAGAAACAATGTGTAAAACTTCCCCATCTTCTTGCCAATGTAATTTTGAAAAAAAATAAATAAATAAAAAATAAAAAAAAAGCCCGTTAATCTTTTTCAAGCTAAGAATAGTGAAAATTGGACTGAAATTAGCCCATTTGTGGTCCATTGTGTGAACAATTGTAAGGATTGTTGTGTGTCTGCATCATCTCCAAATCATTAAGTTCCAGTTAGAGAATTTTCCTGAGTGGCCACACCTTTGGAGCAAATTTATGGTGCTAATTTATAGATGGAGCTACTGCTAAAATGTTGTCTTAGATCTGTTTTTCCTTGACCATCATCGTAGCGTACGTCAATACTCGGTGACAGAGCCCTATCCCCATATTTCAGCTCTGTTCCCTTCATAGACTATGGTTTTCTGTATTCTTCTTTCAAAAGCATTACACTAAAAAGAAAAAAAAAAAAAGGGGAAAAAAAAGGTTGATAAAAAGACATGATAATAACCATACATGCCTCAGGCATCATGGTTTTAAAATGTCATGCTTACACAGAGAGCATTGTTTGTTAGAAGTCAGCAGTCTCAATAACCCATTATAGCTTTATTTAGTCAAGGGCACACAATAAGCTCTAATTTCATGTCCCAGCCAAATACTCCTTTGCTTAAACCCACATTACCCTATAATTCACTCAGGCTGCCATTCACCTCACAGGCATTGTTTCTGCACACATTTTCTATAATATAAATTTACACCTCTTGCCAGCCGCAAACCAAATCCATTCTCTGAAACAAATGCACAATAATTTTATGACTTTGGCCTGCAGTTAATAAGCCTTTGAGTAACTTGTTTCTGTTGCTCTGGATCAAGAGAGAAAAGCAAATGTTGTGCCCCAAGATGTTGACAATGACAGTGAGACAGTGAAATAGCCACATTTTGTGAAATGCAGAAACTGTCCTTGTAACAACATGCTCTGAAGGACAGGAGAACCTCAGAAGTTGTTGTAGGTGGAGTGAATTGTGTGGAATAATTTTGGGGAAGAATTTGTGCATAGAACGGTATTCTCACATCTGGGGAGGTGGGATGGTAAACCAGAACTTAGCCAAATAAGGTCCTTTCTTTCTTCCCTTTTCCTATTTTCAGGTTAAAATATACGGACCAGTAGTAGAAGACCAGATGAGAAAAAGTGCACTTTTGTGCCTTTTTAGACTCCACCATTTCCTTGCATGGGACTGTCTCTGCGCTGTGTGTTCTGATCATTCCTTCAATCAAGTCAAAAGTTGGATGGAATTTCAAAAAGTTTTGGCGGAAAACATTTTGTGTCATTCATATAAGTGCACTGAAACATGTTCCAGGACAGTTTTGGCACTCCTGCCTCTCATTCCAGGAACTGTAAAGAGGCATACGGCAATTAAAAAATTAGGAGAGTGATCTGAACTTGCTGAACCTCAGATGATGTTTAGTTTGGGTTCAGACCAAGTTTTGGGCAAACATACCAAGGACTCTTATTTAGTAAGAGCTCTTTTTAGGCTCCCTGTAATTTGGATCTTTGTGTGGAGCTGTTTTTCATTTGCATTACACTAAATGTGTATATTAAATAAATATCAGGTTATGAATTTTTGCCAACCTTGATCATGGCTTGCATTTGCAGATGATTTGTAGCTTCATCAGTTTCGTAACTACATTTTTATTTTGCTAACTGCTAGAGGATTTTTTTATTCTTCTTAATTTAATTAAGCTACAAAAAGAGAATTCTTCTCCTTCCCTCTGAGAAAATTTGAAAGGCAGGGAAAAGTCTGTTCTCATTCTCAGCTGGATAGATGGATTCTGCAGTGAGAGAAGCAGTTATGGGACTGCACATGATGCTCCTTGAGGACACGACAGCTGGTCATTTAAATCATGGATGACCTCTTCCTTGGGTATGCTTCATCATTAAGTTTTAGGAACATGTTTGCCTATCATTGTATTTTAGGAGCAAATCTTTACCTCTTTTGGCCAGGCTTTTAGTTTCTTGATTCACTTCTGTACCTCTGGTACAAGTTTTCCTTCATAGTAGCTTCTATTCAGTGTTAAATTGAGCAAAGAGCATCTTGTAAAAATTTTGCAACTTTCAAGTAAAACAAAATCAAGCAGGTAATGCGTAACCCCATGCCAGAGTGTTTTCATAGGGCAGTAGTGGCACAGTGACCATCCTAACACACTGGGCATGCTATAATTGCTACTTGTGCATAGTTTACATCCTTCAATATGTTCTCTACTGATTTGCTCTGAAAGACAGTTCTGAAAGACCTTCTTCATTCCTACTCAACTCCTGGTCTTTTTTTTATGGGCTTTGATTGAAGCTGAGCCACGTTAACTAGTGCATTAATTTACCTACACTATTTTTTGATTAGAAAATATGGTTGTGGCTTTGCTGTTTGTTAGCTGAGTCTCCATGCCATTTCCCTGTGTGTTTTTTTTTTCGTTTTATCATTTTCTTTCCTTTTTTTTTTTTTTTTTTTTTTTTTTTCTTTCTAGTGAGAACTTGTGTTCTCATTAGAAGTTCTAAATAATGTCGAGGTCCCTGTGCACTGGTGGGGATCTACAAATAAACATTTGGAGTGGGACCCTTCCCCACTGAGCTTAGAATTTAATGCCCGTTTTGTAATGATGTTGAGTTTGGTGTTGTGCATATAAACATAGCAAATGACAGTGCCCGCCCCAGGAGCATACAGCATAAGAAGGCGTACAAAACAAAAGAGGTACAAAAGAGTGCACTTGCCTTCTGTTCTGGAGCACTCTCCCAGCTCCCAGTACTTTGCAGCCTGAGAGCTTTCCATGTCTTTTTAGTCTTATGACTTGCCACTGCCAACTAAGTGGCCAGGTGTTTCTGCTGTGGATTTAGATAGAGAACTTGGAGATGAATTTAATTGCCCTTGCAGTAAGGGCAATTGCCTTATTGAATTGCCCTTACCATTGGGAAAATGGCTCATGGGAACACTTGGTTCAGTGCAAAGATGGTCAGCTTAGGCAAACTTTTCAGTGAATATTCGTCTGAACATAATCAGCATGCAGCATTATTTCTCCTTTTTTTTTTTTTTTTTTTTTTTGTGACAGAAAGGCTTTTGGAAAATCACCTCACTTCCAGTCACTTCCAACCAGGGAAGCACTGAAAGTTGGTCTCTGTGGAATGCCTGAAGATTCCCTCTCCTCCTGAGCATATCCTTGGCAGTACTCTATTCCTGGGAGCTGATTGTAGGTAGTCCAGCAAGTGGGGTATGCTGAGGACAATATATCTTATTCCTCTGAGATTAAGCATGACGGGAATGTGTTTGCTCTCTTATGGGTGGGGTGGATAACCTTGCAGTCTCTTCTTGAGCTGGACTCTCTTATGAGCATCACAGAATGCTGAAGCAGGGCTTTATATACCAGGGTGTGAAAATAAACACAAGTTGGGAGGGCATGCATTTAATACAGGCTGTCTTTTGAAAAGGTATTGCTTTTCTCATTGACTTTCTGGCAGATAAAATGTTAATCTGTCAATTTCAGGAAGAACACTGAGGACAAGAAGAGGTTAAGAAAGACTAAATCAGCACAATGCTGGGCTGATCTTAAATTTTTCCATACAACATAAACCTAATTCCTCTACCTGGTAGGGGGACCAAAGCATTGCTGTGTGTCGCAGCTCACTGGGTATGACATTATGAAAAAAGCATCTGCTCTGCTCCTGGCAATGATTTTCAAAAGCAATTTGCACTTTATCTCTGTGAAACCAAGAGATCACACATCAGCCAACACACTGTCAGGTATGAGGAGCAAATCAATGGCTGGCTTACCTCCCAAGGTCTGTCCCCAAGTTTTATTACTGCTGACAGGGGAGTCAGCAGTGTAAAGGGCAGTGTAGGATGACTGATTTGAAGATACAATAGGTTTTGCACATTAGCTGAGTCTGCCAGAGCATGGTTTTCTTTAGAGTGGTGATAGTATCAAACAACTTCTAACATAAGCTTTCAACGGGGTTATCCAGATTTGTGTGTCATTTGAAGCCCCACAAATGTTTTCTTAGACAGCAGGATAAAAGACAGAAACAAGAAGAATAACGAAACCAATACCTATATACAAAATATAGCAAGAAGCAGTGTCCCAATAAAACTTTATTTTTTTAGCAACTAGAAGCAAAAACCCAACATAAACACATGAAGTGGTTATAAGACATATGGTACTGGAATATAATACCACATTTTCCATCCTCTTTGGGGAAGGCCACATATATTGTCTGTGAAGGAGAAATAGCTAGGAAGTAATCTTTATCAGTCTGAAATGTATACTGGTAATCTTCAGAGCAAGCTATATTTTGCAAATTACAGCACTTGCACTGCCAAGTGGAAAGAGGTTTAATATGAAGAATTCAATAATGAAAGGATTTTAAAATAAAAATAAAACACATATTATTTGCTTACTGTTCCCTGATATAGGAATAGAAATACTTGTTAAGGATAGTTAATGACCATCCCTACTCAAAAAAAATGTAGCTGTGTGACCTTACCTGATACTACTGAAACCAGCAGCAAATCTGCTGATTTATGTCAGCTCTCTGCAGTTGTCCATCAGGTCATCTGAGTATAATATTCTGTCAAAACCTCTGCTATTCCATTTTGTAACTCTCTGTAGCTTGTGCTTATCTTCTCTTCCCACTTGTTCTTCAGGTCTCGTGTTGTTGGGGTTTTGTTTGTTTGTTTCTTTGCTCATTTGCTTTTAAAGATTTAAAATTATTTTGGAACCCTAATCCTAAATAAACCTGAACATGAGTAGGGAAAGAAGTCTCTAAAATATTCAGTGCAAAGTTATTTGGTCCTTTGCTGGTCATGACTTAAAAGCCTGTTTTTGTCCCACATGTTTTAGATGGATGAATAATGTGTATGGATTAACAGGGCTTGTGTTGGCTCTTTGTTGTAAATCAGATGAAGAATGTGCAGTCAGGATGAATAAATAAAATAAAGTCCTACAAAACCACTCAGCTTTCTAAAAATACCTTGGACCACGGTGCTATATTTTCAATAAGCTCTTCCCAGTTTGATATGAGTTTTGTCATTTGGAATTGAAGGAGAAATATGTCTTTGTATCTCAATGCAGATGCTTTTCCTAAAAATGGAAATATGAAGGATCTAAGGTAAAAGAGACTGTTACTTATTTTTTTCTCCCTGAGCTCATTAAATGTTTATTATAACCTGTTTGTTGTTGTTGTTGTTGTTTGTTTCCGAAATCACTACTTTACCAAGCATGGCTTTAAAATAATGCTTGCAAACACACAGATAAATGCATGGTGGCCATGACTGCAGATGGCAGAGTCTGTGGGACTACATCGGGCTGGTGGACAGTCACCAGTGATGTTACTTGGGGCTCAGTTCTAGAGCCGGTCCAGTTCAACAACTTTATTAGTGATCTGAATGCAGGAGTGGAATGCATCCTCAGCAAATTTGCTGGTGACACTAAACCGGAAGGCACTGTTGATTCCCTGGAGGGATGTGAGCCTTGCAGAGGGATCTATTGGACAATCATCAGCGGCATGAATTTCAACAAAAGAAGATGCTGGTGCTGCACCTAGAACGGAGTAATGCTGGGCACAGGCACAAGGGACTGGGAGATGAGTGGCTGGAGAGCAGCTCAGCAGAAGGGGATCTGGGGGTATCTGAATGTGAGTCAGAACCCATCCAGAAATGCAGCTTACTTTCCATGTTGATAGCCTTGGGCTTTTGCTGAGTTTTTACTATCCATTGTACAGTATGTATATATATATATATATATGTATATATTTTACAGCACTTTGTGGCTTTAAACAAATATTTGATCTAAAATCTAGGTCACCCTTCATAGTGAAGGGCAGATAAGAGGTTTGCTCATTTCCTGGTGAAAAATCATTTTTACTGTTTGACTTAATCATTTGAAAAGGAAAATAAGTTAAAATAGCAATAGTGTAGATAATTATGCAGTTTGAATTCAAGAGTGAGATCTCAGCATTATAGGGAGCATTGTTTAAATGTTGTGGATGACAATGATTAAGGTAAATAATTGATACCCTCTAGAGTGCTGTTTTTGTTGCCAAGTATCCTCCTAGGATACAGTCAGGAGTGTGATAATGAGGAATTACTAATAGTTTTCATATATTTGAGTGTATGGAAACCATGAAGGCAGAACTGAGTGCAGAAAATATTCTTTTGAGAAGCCTGTAACTGTTTTCAAATGTTAGACATGTCTGATTTTATATAAACTGAAATTTCCCAAGATACATTTATTTATTTATTTACTTATTTCATCATTTTGGTAGTAACTGGTCAAGTATTCAGCTTACTTTGTTTGTTAGGCATTTGTGTAATATTCAACCACTTCTTCACTGCTTAGTAGCCAATCTTTTGCGCTTACATATGTACTGTAGAATACACATACTTTTATACACGCATTTGTTCATAGTAGAAATACACATGGATATTTAAACTTTCTATGTTACGCATGCTGACATTACAAGAAGGCATCACATATTGTAAACTACTTTCTGTATTTTCTGTTTTTTAAATCAGTAAAACAAAGTTTCTTTCAACAACATTCATTTCAACAACAACATATCATGTGTATAGGACCAACTGAATTGCGAGCAAGTCAGAAATGTTTTAGCATAATCTGTTGCTGGATAACATAAATGTCTGTCACTCTAAAACCCTTAAACCCTTAAAAACGCATGTAGGAATGGGTCACAAAATGCCATTCTTGTCATCACTGCAGATGATGATTTTTCAGAAAGAAATTTCACTCTGTAAGGATCAGTGCAACATGCTCTTTTAGAGTAACAAAATTTGAAAGAACTCTGAAGCTGTTTAGCTGTTTTAAACTCATTCCAAGTTATCTTCCAGATGCCCTTGAGAGTAAAAGAAGTAGAAACTGGGTAAGAATTTGCATGTTGGAGGGAAATTAAAAAAAAAAAAAAAAAAAGGGCAGATGTAGCCACAGCCTAATTGAAAATTCAGTCAGACATATCAGAAGCTGCTATAAGTTCTGTGCATGCAGTCCCTAGAACTCTATTTTGTTGATACCTAGGATAAACTGGGAGTCAGTTTGAGGCCTCAGAATGGGCATCTCAAAGAGAAATTAGAGGTTGCTTTGCAGAGGCCACAAATGTAAGGTTCTGCATAATGCTCAGTGGAGAACAATTTGGCCAACAACCTGTTAGAGGAAGAAATGTAAAAAGCAGTGAAAAGATCTCTGTGCTGAATCCACATTTTAATTAACTCTGCAGAACAATAGTGACTGAAAAAAAACATTGCTGTATACTAATACTAAACCCTTGTTCACACAAATGCCTAAAGTATTCATGGAATCACATCCCAGAACTGAAAAGCCTGTTCTCAAAACGTTCAGAGCAAAGATCTTCTTTTCACCATACCTTGAACAATATGTCTGTGGCCAGGAAAGTTAGAATTCATCACCACAGCCCTTGAAGGGTATCTGTCAAAAGTCTAGACTCCCTTAACAATCAAAGGAAAGAAAAAGACATTTCTTACGCATGATTTCTCTCATCCTGAAGTGGGTACCTGTGATACGTCAGATTAGTCATTCCCTAGGAGTACCCATTTCTCTCAGTTTTCTATAAAAGGAGCTGAAAAGGAGACATCTGAATCATAGATAACTGAAGCTTTCATGAGATCAGTCTCACCCTGACTGTCTTGGCACAGTCACATAGCTTGTGGGAATGTTTGTAAATATATCTGAGGGGAAGTTTAGGATAACAGCACTGAAGATAGTGATATGCTGAGGTACTAAGTTAATAAAGTTCTTAATAGCTTTATGAATATTATTGAATTATTGAATGATTAGCTTGAAATTAATAGTTTGAATATATCTCATGACATAACCTAAAACATTAATTGAAAGGTCGAGATTGTTATTTTCAGTTACTTTCTCAGGCAAGAATACAAGGGTATGAGAAAAACTAACAGCATTTTCTAGTGTTGATGAAATTGGAAACTGAAAAATGGGCAAATGGACAAATACAGAAAGAGGCAACTCAGCTTTCACACTTTATTTTTCCCCTGGCTTGTGCTGTTGTAAAAATTAGTTAAATGTGCTAAGAAGGGGAAAAGGGGGGTGGGGGGTGGGGGTGGGGAGAGGGGAACAAAAGGAGAAAATCTGTCTTTGACCACAAAACTGAGATTTTTTATTTATAATCTGTAAGATCTATTTTTATAGGTAAAATTCATATGAAGAAGCCTCTGTTCTTTGAAGTTCCCTCCACACAGAGTGTATGAATTTAGGTTGTAACTTTGACAGGTAGTTCTCCAGCCTTCTTAATTTTGATATTCAAGTCTAATTTTCTAATTAAGATTCTGATTCTCTGATTCTTCCAGTCAGATTGTGATTCTGAACTACCTTATTGATAGAAAAAGACAAATATGAGCTGAAAAATTGTCAGAAAGCCTTGTCCAAAGTAGTCTTTTCACTAAACTAATACAAAAGTGAACCCTCCCAAAAAACATCCAGGAATTATAGCCACAAGTGTGACTTTGCTGTCTCAGCTTGGTTTGATTTCAGATCCTTCATATTTCCTTAATCTTTTCAAAGTTTGGTTTCCTTTCTGCTGCCAAAAAAGAGAAAAAGAATCATGTTACCACATAAAGTCTTGTCCAGAGTATGTAATCTGAGGTTTGTTTAATTTATTACACCAACAGATATTCAAAAAGTTCCTTGTCCACAGATTTTTCATCTAAACCACTGAAAATACTGTTTTGTTGTGATCTTTCTGCTTGAAAAATATTGAATTTTTGATTCCGTAGACCTGCATATACACAACTCCCATAATAGCGCAGAGTATAGTCTATATTTTGTTCTGAGACCTCAAGATTTCATAGCAACACCCACCTCTGGCATGACCTGAGTTATACCTTGTCCCTTGTCTCATGTATACACTGCTCTTGAGCCACGCCTTACACTGGTAGCAAGCCACCCAGGGTGAGAGCTCTGAGTGACGGCTACATCACGACATTGCTCTCCAGCTGGATGTTCAGCCTCTGGTGGAACCACAAATAAGTAAGGGTTGTGGTGTGAAGTACATCTCACCTGTAACCTAGACATTGCCTAATCCTGCTGTATCTTTAAACATATGTATGATGTTTGAGATCACCCTGTGAATCTCTGCATAGAGGATGCAGAGCTACAGAAGATTCTATTCTACCTGTAATATGGGATAGTGGTTGCCCAAGGCTGTATTTCAAACATGCAGTGTGAACAGATATCAGGCTATGATGAATTCTGTATGTCTCAGAGGTTCTTCAGTTGAAGAATGATATTTCAGACACCAGCTGGTAAAATTAGTAGACTATAAATCCCATAATATAAATCACTTGTGAGAAGTGTTAAAAGATGTAGTTAGAAACGACAGTAATTCATCTGAGGTAATTGAATTAGTTCATAAATTTAAAAAATAAAAATAAAAAGGTGTGACCCATATTGATTTTTTTTTCTCTTTAGATATACTGGCTGCTGTTTCAATGAAAGAAAGAAAAAATAGCTTTTTATTGTAAAGTTATAGTGAGAGCACTACACAACAACAACAGCAAGGAACAAGATACTAGTGAACTAAGTATAATGTAGGCACTTGTAGAATTTGCTCACTAACTTACTGTGCTGAATGTTTAACAAGGTACCCATAACGTAAAGCCACAACTCTTCTGTTTTCAGTTAATCAGCACTAGTGAATTCATCCTATTGCTAGTTACAACATACTTAATCAGATTTTACTGGATTTTACCTGTACTGCAAAGTAGGTGCACTTTGAGCTGTGCCATGCGTTTCTGGTTGCTGATTTTGAAACCTCTTGGAGACTGTCAAAGCACTGTGAGCATCCAGATTTCCTGCTAGAGGACCGTGAGCATCCAGATTTCCTGCTAAATGACACTGGAGTGAGTGGGGTTATTCTGCCAGCAAATGTGCATAGAGAATAACAGAGATTCACATATTGTCCCGTAGTTTATGCACAGCTACTCTGTCATGTAAAATAAACAATTTTCATGATGCTTTTGCTCATTCTTTCAACAATTTACAGTTTCAAACTGAGTGTGTACACTCAGTAATGAGATGAGAAAATTAAAATTATGCAAATATTTTTGGAAGTCACTCCATTCTCTAGTCAGAATTTGGAGAAATATGTATGCTCATGTAAATATTCAAACTATAACATGACCAGACTACTTGCTTTATGTTGATATGACAACCTATCCTGATGGAATTGTTAGTAATCTGAATTACTTCTTGTTAAAAGAAAGAACAGGCAACTTAACTGATTTCTTTTATGCAAGGAGTTCTCTGAACAACAGTCTGACTTCAGTGGCAGACAGATCCCAGACTCTTTCTGCTAATAGATACTATTTATCATTGCAATTATTGAAGTAATGAAAACCTAGAATAGTAAAGAAAAAAAAATCTAGTGCTGATTCGATAAGAATTGTACACTGTGTTGGTTCCTTCTAAAATGTATTTAAAAAAAAAAAAAAAAAAAAACCTTACCTTGTCCTCCTTTCTTGTTAACTTTCTGTTTATCTTATTCATCATTAAAGCATTGTCTTTTCATACAGAACTCATCTAACTTTAGCCATTTGTAAGTCAACCATCTAGTCTAAACTAGAGGAAATGGAGAGTGACAGAAAATTCCCGAGGGTGACTCACTCTATCTTAAAATAAGTAATGTAGCCAGATTGGAATGAATTTCCCTCTGTAAGTGGACCACCTAGTTACCTGTAGAGGGAATGCAGGCAAATAGCTTGGAGTAAATAAATCCTATCTTTAGAGTTGAAGTTGTTTGGAGAAGAACTTCAGGCAGAGCCAAAATTTAACATTTCCAGTAGGTACCTGTGGTATTAAAAAAAGGCATTCCAAAGCAACAACAGAACAACAATAAAACCCCCAACCCACACAGACATGTTTAGCTTCTACCAGTATTCTACCAATAATTTTCAGTAGGCTTCTTCTTTACTTGTTTTGAGAACCTTGGGCCTTTATGTCTAGATGCCTGAACAGGACACAGAGATCTTGAGACTGTTTGAGGCATGATGGAACAACTCAGAAGTCCAAATCTTAAACTTCCAGTGGTATTGCACAATCCATGTTAACTAGAGCTCTTCCTACATTGACCTGCTGAAGCTTATGGTTTGCATACCTGAGTTTATAAATTTATGATTTCTGTATGAAAGTGAAATCAGAGACACTGCATCAACATTTATTGTCCCTTCAAGCGGCTTCTTAAAAGAACAAAAAAAAATCATTAAAAAAAAAGTTTTAATTCAAAAATCTATTCTTCTTTTCCTTGTCCTACCACTCAAAGACTTAAAATTCATTTTTGTTGCAAAGTCAAAATTTTCAAGTATAACACTGGATTTTTTATTTTTTATTTTTTTTTTCATTGTAAACTTTTTCAGTACATGTTCATCCTCAGCCTTATTACCCAAGCTGCTTAAGCCATCATTAGTAAAACACTTTGACTTTGCTGATTATGTAGCAACATAGAGATTCTTTCTGGAAATGATTTTCTCCACTGGCTGTTTTTAGGCAGAACACAGCCCATTTTCACTGCCTCTGAGATCAGAAACAGAGACAAACCAGGAATCTGCTTCCAAAACATAAAAAACGTCTGCAAGAATTGTGATGAAAAATAGTGGTTTATCTGTGATTATTTTAGAATAATTATTCCAGAGTTATGAAGATGCTGTTCTGCACTATTCTTGTAAATTATGTTTACTAATCATTCTTTTAGGACTTCTTCCTTACAGATTCTATAAATAAGAATTAGTAATTAACAATCAATCTTCCCTGATTTTGTGCATTGAAACATTTTGCAATGAAAGAAATATTTTGATCCTCAAAAGTAAAAGAAATACTTGTTACGTCTTCCTTATTATGTAGAGAACATCATTTAATCCATCCTTAAACAGAAACTTATTCTGGAACCTAAAACATCTACCAAAGCCAAGAGTAGATAATAATAAACGTGTTTATGTCAGTCATTATGAGCTAGTATAACCCACCAACGTGTGCTTGTTTGATACTAACTGCTTTTACTCAGCCACAGACTCTGAGTGGTGAGACTCTTATCCAGCAAGACTGGGACATGCAAGCAAGGCTTGCTGAAGGTCTACCATCACCCCTCTGGAGAGGACTGGGGAGAATGTATGAGACGGGCATTTCCACTTGGGTTACAATTTTTCTCCAAGGTACTGCACCTTCCAAGCCTGGGAGCTAAAGATCTCTTTAAAATACTTCATTAAGGCAATTGAACACCAAAACCAGATCTGCAGTACACTTGAATATTACAATCCCAGCTCTCTTGCTCAGCTATTCACTACTCCTCTAGGTGCCTCTCTGGGTAAAGAATAATAGAATCATAGACTATCCCAATTTGGAAGGGACCCACAAGCATCATCGAGTCCAACTCCTGACTCCACACAGGACCACCCAAAAATCAGACCATATGTATGAGCATTGTCCAAGCCATTCTTGAACTCCAACAGACTCAGTGCTGTTACCACTTCCCTGGGGAGCCTGTTCCAGTACACAACCACTCTCTTAGTGAAGAACCTTTTCCTAACATCCAGCCTGAACCTCCCCTGATGCAACTTCACGCTGTTCTCTTGGGTCCTGTTGCTGTCCCCAGAGAGCAGAGCTCAGCACCTGCCCCTCCGGTCCCTTTGTGAGGTGTAGGCTACCATGAGGCCTCCACTTGGCACCCTCTTCTCTCGGCTGAACAAACCAAGAGACTTCAACCACTCCTCATACATTTTCCCCTCTTGACACTTCACCATCTTAGTTGCTCTCTTTTGGACACTCGTTAATAGCTTTTTGTCTTTTTTATATTGCAGTGCCCAAAACTGCACACAGTACTCAAGGTGAGGCCGCACTACCACGTATCAGAGAGGGACAAACACTTCCTTCAACTGGCTAACAATGCCATGTTTAGTGTATCCCAGGGTAACTTTTAAGTTTCCCCAGCAGTTAAAATTGTGCTTTCTACAGGATCATGAATGTTATGGTTGGATGTTTCAACATCTATCTTCCATTCAGACTTGGAGAGAATTCAACAACATGGCACTTCTCAATGAGAATCCCCCCAAGGGAATAATCTGCTATGTATCCTGACGACATGTCCAAAGTAAATGAACAAGATATGACTCTTCATAAAAGGTAGTTGCAACAACTTATCACTACGAATTACTTCTAATGCTACAGCTTAGTGGCAAGGGCAGTTTCCTGGAATGTGTAGGGATCCTGGGCTGGTCATCTCCGCAGTCTAACAAAGTTCAAAGGCACAGTTCTTGCTGTTGAAATGGTGGCCTTGACCATCAGGTTTCAAGCATGTTTGGATAGGGCAAGCTCTCCACCTCTTCTGAAGACTTTACGTCCAAGACTTCAGGAAAGAATAAGCAAGCAATACAGAGAAACTAAGTCTGTGTCTTGGATATTGGGCATCTTCTCGTTAAGTGGGGCAGCCTGCATTCTGATCTCACATTTTAAAGTCAACAACTATTGATTAGGTAAAATAAAGAAGAAAAAAATAAATCCTAACATCTGGTCATAACCATATACATTAATCAGGTCAGATTAGTCAGATTACCACACAAGCTTTTATTCCATACTTTTTTTTTTTTTTTTTGATTTATGCAGGGCTACCTAGCTTCAGCATAAGGGCAGAATAACATTTCCCTTACCACAGTTCATTTTCTGTTAGGTGGCTGAGGTGTTGTTCTGAGAGGAAAAGTGCTCCTGAGTGCTTCTGAATGCATGTCTTGGCCATTCGATTATTACATACAGGCAAATGGAATGAACTGGAGGTCCTTACCATTAGGAGAGGCTTCTGTTCCCTGGATCCCAAAGGATGGCAGCATCTCTCTAAAGCCTTGACTCAAACAGTGGCCAGGCACCTAAAAGTTAGAAGCTTCAGTCTAAAATCTGTGAAGAGTGAAATCCTTTGCTGCATGTAGTTCCTGAATTCTGATTCCAAAATCTGATCCACTCAAGGCAATGTAAAGATGTAACACCATGGAGCAGGATGAAGTTCTGGCCACATGGCTCATTCTAGCCGTGGAACCGTAGAGATTGCAGTACCTTTGTTTTTTGGAGTTTTCCACAAGAATGACACCTTTTCACAACACACTTTAAAAATGTTTCTTTCCTTAATTACAGTGGAATCATGCTTAAGGAAAGGAATAAATAACAATTTTAGAGTGGGGAAAGCATCTGACAAAATGTGAATGCTTTAGAAATAGAAATCCAGGTTGACTGCAAGCAAAATGAAGTGGATGAAGCCAGGAGCTGGAAAAACTTTCTTTCTCAACACGATTTTGCCAAAAGGTCCTGACAGAAGAAAAGACTGAAAGCTACAGTTAGTTAAAGCCAAAACTACCTTCAGAGAACAGCACTGTTATTTTCTATATGTATGTTTTGTTTTGAACATTTTTTTATCTCAGAGTTACTGAGAGTCTCTTATAGTGTAGCACAAGTGAAATCCTGACAGTAAAATAAAAACAATTAATGAGTGACAAGTCTAAACTCATTATATCGGACAATTTTTTGGCCTTTGTTACGTATCCATTCACTCACTGCAAAATTAAGGTTGATTTACATGGGATACAATCATCCATTCCCCCACAATCCAGAAAAAATATGCATATTGTGATCCCACATACCACTCCCTCCTCACCCCCCCCTCTCCCCCCCCCCACCCCGAAAACGTCATTATTACTGCACCTTTGAGTAGAAATTGCACTTTTACGGTTAAGGTTGATTGAGACATTTTCTGAAATGATATCATGCCTACTTTTACTGGCATGGGGAGACCGTCATTTTTAAATAACACTGTTTAAAAGCAGAGCAATAAAATGATAAGAGCATAGCCAGGTTAAAAGTCTATAAAAATAAATAGAGTGAAATTGAGATTTGAGTGACTGGATAGTACATAAAGAATATCATTCATGAAAATATGATTTGCAAGTATTTGCTGTCACTTATCAATTTTGTGCTGAAAATTCTAAAATTATTTTTACCTTTTCAAACCCTGTGGTGTATTGAAAGCATTTTGTATACTTTGCCTATTGTCATGAATGTACAGACTTATCAAATCACTCATCTGTAGAATGTCATCTGCCTTCTTTCCCATTACCATATTTGTGCTATATTGCCCACACAGAAGCATCTCCCCTCCTCCTTTTCTACAATGAAACATAAATACCATACACGGTCTTCTCACACAGGCTGAGACAAACACATACTGTCAATGAAGGGATTTTTATACTAGGCAACCCCTAAAACTTATTTTCATTTAGCTGTTGCTAAATGAACGACCTGCACCATGCAAAACTTCCAGTTTCATTTCCCAAAGTAGTTATAGTCTTGAGCTCTTAGATAGATTTTTCATGTACCCCAATGTCTGTGTATACTCTTGTTAGTGGCATGAAGTTTAATCTAAATACATTTCTGAGGTTTCTGATGGAGACTTGATTTTGATTGAATTACTGGAATCTGCTCTTAAACAAGGTCTCCTGTTTTTGCAGCTGGCTAAAATACTCTTAGGTGAAATCCTTCAAGAATCCCATAGCTTATATTTGATAAGATTTAATTATTTTACAACTTATCTCTTTCGCGTTAGTGCTTTCCCTGCATGTAGCACATCCAAAGGAGAAATCCAAGTGTTGAATTATGAAAAGTAATTTTAGCATAGAAATATGGACAATATACACAAGGTCAAAAAACAGGCAAGAGTAATTTGCAACAACTAAATTGCTTGATGTAATACTTTAACTTGATAGTCTTTAAGAGGAGGCTTTACATAAGTCAAAGGTCTTTGGAGTAACATGCAAATCAAAATCCTACCACTCTCCTAAATCCTTTTAATCCACTCGTTAATCTCAATAATGACCTAGTTTTGGGAACCTTTACCATGTTCAGCCACTTAATCACATTACCTAGCTTGCCCTTTGCTAACTTTTAGAGGAGACATAAGTGCACGTAAATAACATCCTGCTAAAATGTAACCAAAGCCTTGCTGAACAAGTGTATTTATATAGAAAATCTCCTACCACTTGCTGAAGCCTCGTGTCGTCTCTCACTTTACTGTAACACTACAATTTTTAGCAGGTAGCATAGCTTTGAATAATGTAAAGGGAAAAAAAAAAAGAGGTGGATACTAAATTCTTATACTTATCTGAGGAATGTTAGAGAAACATCAAAGTGAAGAAGAAGCAGCCATTATATAATCTGGATTTTTTTCTGTTGTGGGTTGTACAATGATTTTCACTGTCTGCAAAAATATGTAATGGACAAAATCACCAGATTCATGTGTCTTGAAATTGTAGAAAAAAATAATTACAAACCAATCAACCATGAAAAAAACACACAGTAGTTTTTTGTTTGTTTGTTTTTTTCACTGATTCTCTTATGGAGAGTAAGAACTTTTTTACCTTTAGGGGAGGACACATCATTTATTCAAACATTCCTCAACAAGAGAAGGCACTGACCACCTAAACCACAGCACATACAGTACTGAAATTCTCTCCACTACCAAGCACAGGTGCATATTAAAACGAGAAGTTCACTTACAGTGATTATTTTGCTAGCACATATAACAGATCTTTATATTGTCTGGGGAAACATGCCAGACAAGTTCTTCTACACAATCGGTGCATTTCAGTAATGTGAGGTCCTTTTTAGAGAGATTTTATTTTAATACAAGTAGGTAAAAATCATGCAAAAAAATGACATGAAGAAAACGTGACACTGTTACTTTCATGATTACAAGACTGGGATTAGGTTTCAAAGTGTATGATTAGGTTTCTAAGTGTGCTGGTTTTGGCTGGGATAGAGTTAATTTTCTTTCTAGTAGCTGATATGGTGCTGTGTTTTGGATTTAGGATGAGAATCATGCTGATAACTCAGATGTTTTAGTTGTTGCAGAGTAGTATTTACACACAGCCAAGGACTTAGCTTCTCATGCTGCTGTGCCAGAGAGGAGTTTGGGGATGCATAAGGGAGCTGAGAGAGGACAGAATGAGGACAGCTTACCCAAAGTGGTCAAAGGGATGTCCCACACCATGTCATGTCATGTTGAACGATAAAAGGGGGGGGGGGGGGGGGGGGGGGCAGGGGGATGGTGAGTTCTTGTTCAGGGGCTGAGCATCAGTAGGCTGGTGGTAAACAATTCCATTGTGATTGTGCATCACTTGCTTTGCATATTCTTTTATCATCATCATTATTATTTTCCCTTCCTTTTCTGTCCTTTTAGACTGCTTCTACCTCAACCCATGAGATTGGTTTCAACTTCTTTTTTTTTTTTTCCCCCCCCAATTCTCTCCCACATCCCACCTGGGGGGAAGTGAGTGAACAACTCTGTAGTGCTTAGCTGCCTGCCATGTTAAAACGCAACACCAGGTTTTCCACTGATGAAGTCTATGTAAAGAACAGATGTAAAAGAGACAGCAAAGAGACAATCACAGTGAGTGTATGATAGTCTACCTGTAGCTTTTTATAAGAAAGATCCAGACTAATCAGTCTAGTCACCTTCTACAGCTAGACACTGTTGGAGGTGATTTATCTCATCCTCATATAGACATATAAAATAGGTAGATGGACTTGAAATACAATCACTTTCATCCTCTGATTGACATGTAGGATATGTCAGAGCCTGAGAATGATGTGTTTTCTGTGTAATTCCATCAATGAGGTAATGACATACCTGCCTGATTGTCAAATATCTGACTGTCGGAAATATTAAGGACATTTTTAGATGATCTGGTAAAGAGAGTAGTATTTTATTTTATTATTTCACTTTAATGTACTTTACTTTTGAAAGAAACTTCTTAAGCTTAAGACAATCATATATTTTTTAAAAGTCTTCTATCTCTGATCTTTCCTAACCATTCTGCTGTATAAATGTTAAATCATTCCTGAAATTAAATAATGGTTTTAGCTGTTATTGCCTCAAAGAGAATAGTGGAAAGCTAAAAAGAACTTCACCCTCATTAAGTGGGTATGAAAACAGACAGTAATGTATGCACTTTCTATAAGGTGTCACAAAGGCTAAAAGCATTTGTTAGTTCTCTGAGGACAAAACGACCATGACAGGTACAATGTGTGCTCTAATAACTATACACAACAACTCTGAATTGAGTTTATCGTTATCAGAAAATCGCATTTTTTTTCTAGTGAAATTAAAAGAAAGCAAGGAATAATAACAATAGAATAAAAGAAACATTCACACTACTGTTGAGGATCTGAATGATGTGAGGAAGCCAAGACTCTTCTATAGAGAAGTAATATGCTTTAATGAAAATTATACTAAAAGTCTTTCAGATTTAATAGAAGGTGATAATCTTTCTCTAGATTTTCTGAAGTATATTATAGTATTCTATGAATATAATTCTCCATAAAATTGCATGGCCTAGTACAAAAAAAATTTTGAAAGGTTAACATTTTCTATCACATTACAATGCTTTCAGGAAATTTCTCTAAAGAATGGTTCCTTCAGCTGATAGGTTCCCTTCTTGTTGCATGTCTTTTTATCCTTAATATTATTTCAAAATAGTTGTCTGTATGTAATAAGTTTCCACATTTAATCACTTGAATGACTAGTTATGAAGTTTTGTGTGTTTTTGCTTTACCTTTCTTTTTAAGGTAACACGTGCTATTTTTAAGAAGTGTTAGTCTGTTGCACTGGTCAGGTGAATCAAATTGTTTAATGAGCATGCTGAACTCACTGAAATTATCTAGACAATGGTCTTCAATTATTACTTATTAGTAAGTACCTAATTTACAAGACTTTAGATATTACAATTTCTTTATCATAGTGCTTGAGTTCATGACTAGACAAACCACTACTCTTGGATATATGTGAAATAAAGTACCAAAGAATGGTTGAGGTTGGCAGGGACCTCTGGAAGTCATCTAGTTGACCCACTCCTCAAAGTTGGACTGGCTAGAGCAAATTACTCAGGATTGTGTCCAGCTGGATTTTAAATGTCTCCAAGAATGAATCACAGAATCACAGAACCACAGAATCGTTTAGGTTGGAAGAGACCTCCAAGATCACTCAGTCCAACCTCTGACCTAACATTAACAAGTCCTTCACTAAACCATATCAGTAAGCTCTACACCTAAACGTCTTTTAAAGACCTCCAAGGATGGTGACTCAACCACCTCCCTGGGCAGCCCATTCCAATGCCTAACAACCCTTTCGGTAAAGAAGTTTTTCCTAATATCCAACCTAAACCTCCCCTGGTGCAACTTTAGCCCATTCCCCATCATCCTGTCACCAGGCACGTGGGAGAATAGACCAATCTCCACCTCTCTACAGCCTCCTTGAAGGTACCTATAGAGAGCGATAAGGTCGCCCCTGAGCCTCCTCTTCTCCAGGCTGAACAATCCCAGCTCCCTCAGCCGCTCCTCATAAGACTTGTTCTCCAGACCCCTCATCAGCTTCGTTGCCCTTCTCTGGACTCTCTCGAGCACCTCGAAGTCCTTCTTGTAGCGAGGGGCCCAAAACTGAACACAGTACTCGAGGTGAGGCCTCACCAGAGCCGAGTACAGGGGGACAATCACCTCCTTAGACCTGCTGGCCACACTGCTTCTTATGCAAGCCAGGATGCTGTTGGACTTCTTGGCCACCTGATCACACTGCTGGCTCATATTCAGCCAACTATCAACCAATACTCCCAGGTCCTTCTCGGCCAGGCAGCTTTCCAACCACTCATCTCCCAGCCTGTAGCTCTGCTTGGGGTTGTTGTGCCCCAGGTGCAGGACCCAGCACTTGGCCTTGTTGAACTTCATACAGCTGGCCTCAGCCCATCGCTCCAGCCTATCCAGATCCTCCTGCAGAGCCTTCCTTCCCTCGAGCAGATCGACACATGCACCTAACTTGGTGTCATCTGCAAATTTACTGAGGGTGCACTCGATGCCCTCATCCAGGTCATCGATAAAGATATTGAAGAGGACTGGCCCCAGTACTGATCCCTGGGGGATGCCACTAGTGACTGGTCTCCAACTGGGTTTGACTCCATTCACTAGAACTCTTTGGGCCCGGCCATCCAGCCAGTTTTTAACCCAACCAAGCATACGCCAGTCCAAGCCATGAGCAGCCAGTTTCTTGAGGAGAATGTTGTGGGAAATGGTGTCAAAAGCCTTACTGAAATCAAGGTAGACCACATCCACAGCCTTTCCCTCATCCACTAAGTGTGTCACTTTGTCATAGAAGGAGATCAGGTTCGTCAAGCAGGACCTGCCTTTCATAAACCCATGCTGACTGGGCCTGATCGCCTGGTTGCCCTGCAAGTGCCGCGTGATGACACTCAAGATAATCTACCCCATGAGCTTCCCTGGCACTGAGGTCAAACTAACAGGCCTATAGTTCCCCGGGTCTACCCAGCCTGAAGATCCTACGGCCTTTCTGGGCAACCCGTTCAAATGTTTGACCTTCATCACAATGAAGTGACTTTCCTCACAATGAAAATGTGTGGGATTTTTTGCTTATTTTTTTTATTTCTTATAGTTAAGTTGAATTTCCAGTATTTCAGCTTGTGAACATTGCCTCCTGTCCTCTAACTATGCACCACTGAAGAGAGTCTGGCTCCATCTTCTTAACACCCCCACCTAGCCCTTTCAGGTGTTTACACACAGTGATAATACTCCCTTGAGCCTTTGAGCCTTCTCTTCTTAAGGCTCAACAATCCCAGCTCTCTCAATCTTTCCCCATATGAATGATGCTTCATTCCCTTAATTGTTTTCCTGTCTGTTCACTAGACTCAGCCCAGTATATCCATGTCTCTCTTTTAATAGGTAGCCTAGCAGTCCAGCTGTGTCTCACAAGGTCTGGGAACAGAGGAAGGATTGCCTGTTGGCAACGCTGTTCCTAATGCAGCCGAGGAGTCTGTTGGACTTCTTCACCACAAGGATACGCTGCTGGCTCAGGGACAGCTTGTGGTCCCCTAGGATCTCAACATCCTTCTCTGTAGAGCTGCTTTCCAGCCAGTTTGCCTCCAGCATGGAGTTGTTCCTGCACAGAGGCAGGACTTGGTATTTGCCTTTGTTGAATTTCATGATGTTCCTGACAGCCTATTTCTCCTTCCTCTCAAGGACCCTCTGAATGGCAGCATGCTCTTCTGGTCCATCAACCACTCCTCCCAGTTTTGTGTCAACTGCAAACACACTAAAGGTATACTTTGTCCCACTGTCCTGACTATTAATGAAGATCTTAAACAGTATTGTCCCCAGTATTGACTGGGGAGCATCACTGGATTCCAGATGACTTTGTGTTGCTGATCACAAACTGTTGACCTTTGTAGCTCAGCCAGTTTACCCTATAGAAAAAGAGTGACAATCTGGTGGCTAAAGTCGAAAATTGTATCTATTGCTCTGCTTTCTCATTCTCTTGAAGAAAAGATACATGTGTTATAAGGGTAAAAATAAACATATATGTATATATATATATTTATGGGGAGAGCATATGCAGTGCTTTACAATTAGCATTCTTAAAACTGTATGCATTTACATCAATACAGCTGATCTATCCTTTCCCACTGAATTTACATAAGTAAATTTAACTCGGTCCTGCAATGCTCTGGAGATTTTTTCAGAGGCTGTATGGAATTTTACCACCTATGTTAAAATTTTCCATAACACGACATAAATAATATGCCTTTTACCATCTAAAACACAGTAGTAAATACAATTTGCATGAAGTGCTATCCTACATTAAATTGTAGGAGACGCTACAATTTTCATATAAAATGCTAGTATATTTAAACTATATCAAGGTAACATTTCAGTCTGTAATGACAAACAGAAAGGAGAAAAACAGCCTATTGATGTTTTCGCAGTTGCTTTTGCCAGTTCTAGTGACTCATCTTTGATGAGTTCTGTGAGCATCCACAGATATTGTTCAGTTACCTTTCCTATTCAGAAATTGCCAACCACTTCTGAGGCACCAAAAAGGATGTCTTTTTCCAGTCACGTTTCATTTCCAGCTGTTTTCTTGATGCGCATGGAAAAAGTTCACAGATTTTATTTATTTATTTATTTATTTATTTTATTATTATTTCTGTGCCAGCGGTAGGTATAATCTCTGTGGAAGCAAGAGAAAAAACAGAAAGATAAAGGACTATAGCAATATGCAAACATAACAACTGAAATGGGAGTTGGCAAAACTTAAAAAACAACAACAACAACAACAACAACAAAAACTTTTAGTGTCATAGGACTTAATTTTTTGAAACATTTGTGGACAGGGGAAATATAGAATAGAGAAAAGACCTACCAATATGTATTTATATATATATATATATACATATATAAGTTATATGAATATGCTTAGTCTTATTCATACAAGTAGTCTTAGTGAGGTCAGTGACAAAACACACTTGTAAACATGTCCAGGATAAGTACTACTGTAAAAGGAGGAAGATTCAGGATGAGGTGTGAAGGCAAAGCACCTAAAATGACAGTGTACAGAATCATAGAAAGATTGAGGTTGGATTTTGGTTGGAGGTCTGTAGTCCAATCTCCACATTTTGGTCCAAATACATGCTCAAAGCAGTTCTAACTTCAAAATTAGATGAATTTGCTCAAAACCTCAACCTCTCTGAACAATCTTATCCAATGTTTAATCATCCTCATTGTGAAGAGGACTGTTACATAAACCAAATGGAATTTTCTTTATTGGAATTTTCAACTGCAGCCTCTCATGTGTTTCCTAAATTATCAGTGGGGAATACAAGCAACTCTAGAAGGCAATTCAGCACACATAACTTTGAGTTACTTTCCCGTCTTTACTATCTTTCCCCACTGATGTGCAAGAAGGATCAGGTGACTGTTCTTCCAAGGCTGGTACTTCACAGAACCACTACTACTTAAAAAGAGAAATAGGTGTACTACCTCTAGGAATTCTGATGTTTGCTGTAACTTATATAGCAGATTTCTTAAGCTCTACATTTGAGAGCCTTAGTCATTCAGCTGTACCTTTTTTAACTGTACTGCTTTGTATCGTCTTATATCTTAGTTACTTCTTTATTTTGTCTCAGCCATGCTTCATAATTACTTCATTAAAACACAATCCTATTGACTCTCTTTTCCAAAGCATATTTTCCAGGCTTTATAAAATTACAGTTCTGCATTCTTCCCTGTCTTAAAATGTTGACACTCTTTGATGACCCCTTTAAAATAACAATATAATGCAAAACTGTGCTTTGTTAAATAACATAGCATGCTGCTGGCAAATCAATACAGCATAATACAGTGTGCTACATACACACCCCTGCCATGAGAATCAAAAGCATTTGCTTCCCACACATGAAATGGTGAGTCACCTTGAGATTTAACTGGCAAAAAGGTACCTTAAAGAGAATTTGAATGCTGCTATGTTTAAGTCTTATTTGTGAATCAAGCCCAACAGTCATAGTCAAATTTCCCCAAATTTGACCTCATTTAATTCAGTACTTCTGTATTTGCATCAGTAATCTTGTACTTATTGGTTTTCTTCCTTATTTATCATAGAAGCAAAAATTAAAACAAACCTTGGGGTCATTCCATCTTTCCCAACACACATACCTCCTGTAAAAAGAGTCTCAGATATGTCTGTGTCAATTCTGATTGGCATCAAAGACAGAGAATAGTTTTGGTCTTTTTGCTCATATCCATTCAGACATTGGCAGCAAAACTTCCCCAACAGTGCAGCAGGTTCTGTGTCTCCACATAGATATTTGTGAATGGAAATGTCTGAGGCAGAAGAAGAAACAGCTGGTTAACAGCACAGGAGTCAGTCTGCCACTAATCGATAACCTGAAGCCCTGTACTACGTGATTCTAATGCAATCTGCCAGAACAAGAAATCTGTGCTGTCTCATAATTCAGACAGATATGATTCACACACTGAAAGAAAAGAAATGTGGGGAGAGGGAATCAATATTGGGAAATCTCATCTATAGCTGCCATCTGCAAGCTCCAAACATTGAGCTTTCTGTAACTTGAAACATTAATCTTGATGATGTGCAAAGGCTGGGAAGATGAAAAGAGAACACTAGATAACAGAATGAAACCTCTTAACAATTTTATCAGGCCCAGCTTTCACTATCATTCACTCAAAAATTGAAAGGACAAGTGTAAAGATGTGCAGACTTTCAATATGTAAGGCCTTCAAAGTATATTGTTCAGGAAAGTTAATTTCCTTGGTCAGCAAAATAAAAGCAGAAGGAACCCAAAAGGAAGACGCAATTATCACAAACATCCTTCTGAAAAGTCTTATATGGAGATACTGGTCATTCCATCACCAATGGGGAGACGCACACAGCAGTTTGGTTTTAGAGCACTTTTTTTTGTGAACACACACATTACAGTTACCAAAAAAGTGGTACTTTCTTCTTCTTATCAGAATTCAGCACAAAATAAGCCTTAGTGAGGCAGCTACTTACACAAAATTCAGTGAGAGCCATTGTGGTTTAATACAGAGACAAGATTAATATATTTGAAATATCAAACTAATTTAAAGTATAAAAGGGCAGCAGACATGAATTTGTAATCATCTCAAATCTTTTTTTAGGGTGAAAGTCATTCGCTCGTTGGAAGACTAATTTGAATTGTCATTTGTTTGATTCAATTTTGATTGCATCAGGATTGTGTTTTTTATGTGAAAAAATTTCCACTTTGATTAGTGTTCCTCCATCCTTTGGATATCAGCTATAAATCATAGAATAATCATGACAGAGTTTGGTTTTGTTTGAATGCCTGTTATAATTCCATTTCTCATTTATACCCTAATCAAATACATCCCACTGGAAGTTAGCCAAGGGACAGAGCTAAAGAGAAGGGAAGTAAATCAAGAACTGATTTTTCTGGCTTACAAAAATTTAACCGTTGTGGGTCAAGTATTTAGTCTGTAATGAAGGAGGTAAGTACCAAAAAGAAGTTTGAGTTATGTGAACAGCTTTAAGGCTGGAAGCATCTCCTTTACTTCCTTCACAGTCCAACATCAACCCTGGACTTTGGCTTACACATTGCAAATAAGAAAGGTTATGACTAGTTAGGACTTACAGTCCAGATATTTTCTTGGGAGTGAAAAAAAAATAAATGTGTGCTATTACCTACATGTGACGGAATGGTTCTATGCCTCAGTTGCTCCTAGGGTCCTGCTGAAGGTATAAAGTTACACTCAGGTTCTGACAGGAACACAGACTAATCCTATAGTTGTCAAAGGTAACACAGACCTGTAGCCATGACTCTGCAGATGCCTGTGGGATAATTTAATGTGTGTAAGTGACCATCAATAAGTAATCAATAGTAAATTGTGTTCCCCGGAAGAAGACTCAAAGTACTCAGCTTCTCAATTAAGTACTCAGCTTATTTGCCATCATAAATTTCATTACCACTATAAATTTCAGAATAATAAAATCTTTTGGTTTTGGGGGGATCAAAAATTTGTGTTGATCGCAGAAGTGAATGTAGGAATAATAAAATATTACTGATCACTGGAGCTGGATGATAAAGATCTGCTTTTCCACTGGAAAATATGCGTATCACAGAAATAGCTAGGAAGTGGGTGTTTCACCATATGAACAAAGCGTTTTTTCAAAGGTAACTCTCTGTTACCTTTGGTAAAGGTAGGCTCTCTCTGTTTGGAGAGCCTACAGAAGATCATCACCCAAATAGTTTAGCTAAAAAAATAATAATAATAAAAAAAAATAATAAAAAAATAATTTAAAAAAGAGAGAGATTAAATGTTTTTAATTATTCCTTGAGCGACGAGTCATCTAGTGGGTATTATGCAGGTGCTTTCACCCCTTCTTGTGGCCCTGCAACACACTGCCTGACTTTGACCAGATCAACAGCAAGAGGCTTTGCTTCCATCGCGATGCTAATGTGGAACCTCAAAACTTCAGGCACCTATCCTGACCTCACTGTGCTATCAAGTCACGGAGGATTGCTACACACTAGCCTAATGGAGACAAAAAGAAAAAAAAATATATTGAAATAACTTACTGTACACAGGCCAGGGAATAAAACATGGATTAATTGAAACAGTGAGATCTAATAGCGATGGCAAATAAATCCTTCCTTGTGTCCTTGTTTTGCAAGCACATAAGACTCTAATCCATTATTATTTGTCCTATCACAGTACTGTGGTAGTACTACTCAAGTAGTACTGGAGATTGAGACTGATAGGGATATATTAAATCTTTCAAAGAAAAAAGGTCTGTCTGTGAATTATAAACAACTGTTCCAACAGTGCCTTCTGTACCTAAAAAGAAATACCTACATTTACCTAAGCATTTAAAACACCTCTTGTATTTGCTTTGATTATGTGCAGCATATAGAAAATCAAATTAATTTAAAACATGGACAATAACAAATATGTAAGAAACTATTCAGAATGATTACTGTACTCAGGTAATTGTGTCTATATACTAGCATCTTTTTGTGAATGCAGATGTCTGATTTAATTTTGGGTAGCTATATTTCAGTCTAGCCACAAGTATATAGAGTCATGAAAGGTAAAAAAAAAAATCTGGATTAAAAATGTTTATTTTGTGTAGAATTTGTAATGCACTTAATAATCTTTTTGCCTCACTTTAGACATATCATGAGAAGAGGCTATTCATGTGAATGTAATGGCACACATGGCTAAATTGTAAAATCCTTGAGGAGAAAAGAGAACAGCAACTGTGAAATGGTGCTGTTCTGAGCCTGAGAGTAATGCAGTAAAAACTGGAGAAATGTTTCCAATCATGACTTTATCCCACAGGAAACAAACAAACAAACAAACAGTTTTATGGCATTTAAAATAATTCATGACTTTGGTCCTGAACTGACAAGAGAAAAAAAAAAATATATATATATATATATATTAAGAAATCGGTCATTTTATTCAGATGTTCTGTATATAAAATATTTCAATTTCTTAAATAAAATCTCCAGAACCAAATTTTATCAAGATATGACATTGCATTCTAACATTTTTTTTCTTGATTTTTTTTTCGTTTTCAATTTCATCATCAAAACAATGCATACTTCTCAGAGCTGTGCCTATGCTGCAGTGTACTTTCACAAGCATGTTTCTTTGGAAGGCCTGGCTTTCTTACTGGTATCGGGTTTGATTCTAATATTTAGGGAAAATATATTAAGTATAGATCAAAATTACCAGTACTATACAGTAGTATTTCTCAGTGTACCAATGTTTTCTTTGACCTTTCTGATGATAGGATGTCTGTGATGTCACTACTACTCTGCAGCTTTGGCCTATTTTCTGCATAGCCTCCACTGGGATTCATTTGATGGAAATAAACATCTTACATAACAGTCCGGCTGTGCACTCAGTTTTTTACTTGCTTCATTCTTTTTTATATATTTATTTTTTCTCTGAAGGAGATCTTCCCAGCATGAATTCTGCACATACAATTAACATTTGCCAAATTTCATCTTCAAAATCTGTCAGGGTTTATAAAATGATTTAAGAGACCAAGCTGATGTGCTTCATCACCCTTCCCCTGAAATCACACAGCTTTGCACTAGGAAAGAGAACAAGAAGCAGGTTAAAATTGCAGTAATTCCCTTGAGATGAGAACTAAAATAGAAGATTGTGTATGTGAGACTTTGTACCACAGGGATTATTTAAACCAAACCCTTTCAGGAAAGAGCAAAGATCAGATACAGACTACACTCACGGACATAAAGTACCCTGACCAGATAGCTTTTGCTGTTAAGTTAATAGCAAAGACAAGGAAGAACAGTATTACATAGTAGAATTGTTAACGCTTTTTTTATTTCTATACTTGTTTTGACTGAATATATATCACATATGTATATGAACAAGAAATGGATATGCAATCTTCCTGAAAAATAGAGGATGAAGATTATATACAGAAATATGTTTAACCTAATTGAATGCAGAAGTAAGTGCATATATACCAAGAAAAAAAAAAAAAGGCCAAAATATGTACAATGATTTGGCATTACCCAAGTTAAAAACATAGGTTTTTAAACCCGAAAAACTGTGCAGTGAACATTTTTCAAAACTGTCAGAGTTGTTTACATTTCCAACTAAAGTCACAGGAGATACTGTCAACTTCTGCTTTCAAAATCACTGAATAGTTTAAAAATAATGACATTTATAACCCAGTATTTTTGGTGTTCTTGTACTTTGTCTTCTGTTTTTCCAGCCTTATGATTATAATAAGATGCCATGTTTTATTCCACAAAACACATATAGGATTAAAAGCTTAATTAAAAGAAAATGAGGAAGATGAAGTTTATAGTAGTGATTGGGCACTTAAGCTAGGATTTAAAAAATAAATAAATGCTATTTTTTATATTACTCGCAATAAAAAAATATATTAATAATAAAAATTCAGGGGTTGGTTCTACAACAATAATATCTTCTTGAGGCTCCATCGTGGAGCCACTTTTTTCCACGTAATTTGCTGCAAGTGCTGAAGGACAAGTTCTTCTCTAATGCCACGGCTAACACCCATTTCTTTGGCCTGTGCCACTTTCTCTTGCAGTTCTCTGTCAGCACCCCATGCAATATGTTGAATCAAAAACGCAGCTCTGTAGCACTGACAATAATCGTAAATGAAATATTCTTTAAAAAGGATTAGACAGGATGAAGCCTATATCCTCTAATTAACATAATCACTTGTGTTTCTGCAAGAACAACCAGTAGTACAACAGAACTGTATTAGCAGAAGCCAAAACAGACTCACTCACCCTCTGCAGGTTTGAAAAGACTCTGTTTTCAACCATGTCTATAATGCAGTAAACTTAAAACTACAGGATAAATGCAAGTTGACTTCTCCACTGGCCAATCTATGTACAAACAGCCGTGTCATCAATTTACTGCACACAAGGATTTTGCAAACATTGTTGAGCTTACTAGCTCTATCTGTAGGACATTATTATGTTTATTAAGCCTCTTAAATATTTACTTTTCTCTGAAAATAGCACCTCTTCAACTCAACATTATGTTTACAGTTACAGGGTTTTAGGAATCATTCCTTTACTATCCTTCCTGCCTTAGCAAAAGGAATGCAAGATACAATTTAACCTAAAGTCACCACTATATGAGATTATTTAACTGTTCTTCCATGACAAAAATCCTCTAATTTCTGCCTTCTTTCAATCTTTCTTTTTCAATGTCTTTTTCTGCAAATGACATGGTCATGTTGGAAACATTAGGAATCATACTGCAACAGAAATCCTCACCCATCTTCTAAAATGGTCTCCCAGATTTTGTGGTAAATCAAACCAAAGATTTTGTAATGAAAATGTAACTTAACTTGAAGGCAAATTAGTAAACTGAAGCATTATGTACATTTTTTTTTTCAAGAAAATGAAAATGTATAACTGTATTTAATGAATTTTGTTTTTATGGAATTTACCCCATTACAGGTTCTAAACCTATGAAGCAAGAAAACTGGATTTATTCTTAAGATACTATGTTCATTTCTTTGGATATAAGCCATGATACAAATCTTAATGTTGCCAGAAGATGGTAAAATAAAGACATCACATCAACTGAGAATATATCCTTGAACTTCAGAGTTGTCAGAGACACTTTGAATTTCAAAGGAATAATATTAAGTGAATGATCCCCAAAATAAGTACCATTAGATAAAGTTCAGGAAAGTAAACACACATTCACTTCCTATCAACATAAACTTCCTCCATGCACCGTTGCGTTCCAGCCAATAGTCATTGCAAAGTTTTTAAACTGCATTTGAAATCACCAGGAGAATGTATTCTAGCAATGTAGTGTTGATAACATTTGGCTGTAATGAATTCCATTGGCAGAGTGACACAGCCAAGTATTACTGAAGCCAGTTCACAAAGGAACTACTTTTAAAAAGGTTTGATTTCCTGATGAGAGTGAATTTGAGCAAATAAATTCTGGAAGAGTATACAGGAAATCTGACCAGTCCATGCTGTGGGGAATCTGATCTCACCATTTCTCCTCTCTGAGCTGAAAGGAAAGCTTTCAATTCTTTTCTTCTGTGCATCTTTGATCATAGTCTAGCTTTAGTTTCTCTGAAAATCCTTCTGAAAGACAATAAGCTGAATTAGAAGCTGCTACTGAGTCTGCAAAGTAGGAAAGGGGCAAAAAAACACATACTAGTTTTTTTCAAGGAATCCCAACCCCCTGTTCATCGTACCTCCGCCCTTGAAAACTTTGATTTCACTTCCACCTGCGTGCCTGACTTCTTCAGTTGAATCCCCTTGAGATTGCATTCCTTGTAAGTCACAAAAGTGAGAAAATGTCATGACTTGAGGTCAGGACCATAATTCTGGAAATACCTGTTTAGGAAGAACAAGCATGGCAACTGACTGAAAGACTATCATTGTCCTAGACTGTGACTGAAACAACAGCTACTTCTTGAAGCAGGAGGCACAAGCTCCACCCAAATTATATATGTTAGAGCTAAAAATGCATGAGTACAGAATTCAAGAGGTCAAAAAAATGGGCACACACTCATTTCTGTGTGAAATGAAAATGGAAGCACTTCATGAAATCATCAGTGCAAAGTTTCTCATGTGTGAATGGAAATCTCTGGATTTAAACTATTACTGTTGTACAAGGCTTCAGCCAAGCTGAGGTTATTTCTCCCCGCAAAACCTTTTCTTTCCTGGTGACTTCCAATTACAAGTCCACTGTATTATGTACATATTAACTGTTCAGTGAACATGGATAAAAGGTGATAGTTAATTTCCGTTCAAAGAGGAAGGATGATTTTTTTTTAAGTTCACATCTAAGTAAAAAAAAAAAAAAGTTAATCACAATGTAAAAAGAAAAAAATGAAGTCTTAAATGTCTTAAAACAATGTATAAATGTAATATAATCAGAAGTCCAAAATTTAAATTGCATGAGCCCAAATATGAGACTGCATTAACAATTTTTTTAAAAATTAAAGCACTATTAATTTTAATGAAAATATTTTTGATTCACCACAAAAATAACATAAAAAATAAAAATAAATAAAATAAAATAAAATAAAATATAATAAAATAAAAATGCAATCTGACTTTGTGAAAACACTTTGATTTTTTCTGTGTTTTGATGAGAAAATATTGAGTTCTCAAAAAATTCACTATTGACCATTTTTCCTCCAGATATGCACTAAACATTAAACCTACATTTCAATAGCCTTGTAAAATTTGTTGTTAGCATTGACTGAGATCAGCACTGGTTTATGTCCCATTCTTCCAGAAACAACAAAAATATCAGTTCAGTCTCAGAAATCATGGTCATCCTCAATCTGTAGGTAAAGATCTTCCTGATATTTTAGAATTATCATATCAAAGGTACATTCTTGGCATAAGATTTATTTTCTCTGATACTTATTTTTAAAATAGCAATTCTGTTTGGGTTCTTGGGCCAGAGTTGTCAGAGCAATTGAAGTTTTCTAAGAGTTGTCTAAGACATGAGAAAACTGATGTAAAACGAAAAATAATAATAATAAAAAAAAAAAAAACGAAAGAACAACGATGACACTCTGATGCACAAAAATGTGATCTACAACTCCAAAAGAAATCGGTGACATACTGAGTGTTTCAGCAACTTTAAAATTCAAAATTCAAATTCATGGTTAAATTAGGAAAGTAAATTTTCCTCTTTTTAACACCTGTGTAGAGCGATATTTTCCTTTTTACCAGTATTATCAAAGACATTGAAAAATCTGTCACACTTAGTAATGCCTAGCATTCCAACAAAATGAATAAAAAGATGCAATTCACTAAGTCTTTATGGTAAATCAGGTTTGGTCTAAGATTTTGTCAAAGTTACAGAAAAAAATGGAAGTGGTAATGTAACATTATTAGAAGCCAGGTTTCCAGGAAAATTTATGAGCAGCAAGGAATTCATACACCTTGGACTTCTTGCCTTTTCCTCTTAAAAGTGATATATACTGTGCATAATTTATGAGCAACACTGTTTAAAAATTGGATGCTAAATTGAATTTGTTCCTTAAACCAATTTATGTACATGAATAAAAATTACAAATTTAAGATATAATGTCAAAAGGAAAGGATAAAGTAACCAAAAGTATTTACAAGGTTTAATGCATCACCTCTCACTTCTCCAATTACTGTTCAGGAGAAGAGGAAGACATTGAGTGGATGGGGATTGGTCTCAGGTCTCAGACTTTAACAGCACTTGGTTCCATGTAATGCTACACAACTTTGAGACATATAAGAAAAAACTGAAACATGTTTACAGCTATTTTATAGAGAAGAGTACAGATATCAGTGCTTAAGGTCACTATGAAATACCATTTCTATGCCATGTTACCTAATTAATATGTGCATTCAATAAAAACATGGCCAGGTCAGGTACTGTGTGTGTGAGTACATGTATCTCATAGGCAGTTCAGGTACAGTTCCTGTACTAGGGATATGCTTTGTTTCTGACCTGGGCCTCACAGACAAATAAAATCTGTGTCTACAACTTTTGAGTTTATATCCTTACCAGTGTTGTCCTAGCTTCCTGCCTAACCCACTTCTAATCTGCCATGGAGTGTTGGGTCACTTACAGTAATTGTCACCTCTCACTTGTGTACCCTTTCCCAAGCATTCCTTCCTAGCTCTTCAAGGATTTAGGTGACTGTCTTGTGGCTTTTAGTATACGAAGACATACGAAGACATACGAAGTACACAGCTCTTAGATCAGGAAAGCTGACTACCACTGTCACAGACAGAAATTTAGCTGCAGATATACACAAAGGACCTATGTGAGCTTTAACTAGGGCTCTGTGTGGAGATGTGTGCCACAAATCCACCGCCAAAGACAGTGTTTTGAGTGCTTTTCCCAGTAAGATGTTATTATACAAGAACTCTTCATTATTTTTTTTTTTTAATATATTTCTTTTTTTGGTAGAAAGCTTAAGTTTCTTCCTGGTCCTCATTAAATTAACACTTCACTCTAGTAAAAAATAACTAGCTTCTTAATGAGTTTAAGTGAAGCCTACGTAACACCTCCTGCTGCCTCATCCCTTTTACAAGATGTGAAGAGGCTGGAGTGATGTGAAGCTCTTGCAGGAAATCTTCAAAATAAATGAAAGCAGTATTCTGAATTGTTTTTTATCCTGTTGTTGGTGGCCTTCCTTCCTTTTTTGTGCCCTGTATTTATACTCATCACTTGAAGACATTAATGGGCTGGTAAAACAGATGCAATCACCCTTTTGAGTCTCTGGGAATTTACAGAGGGAGGGAAATTTACTTTATCCAGATTGTGCTACAAATAAAATCTTACTGTTGCCCCTTAGGTTTAGTATGAGATGATCTAAATTCCACAGGTTTCTTGTGTGTGCTCTTAATTTACTGAGATCTAGGAAATATTCCAGGAAAAATTAGGATCCCCAATATAAATATTCTGGTGAATAATTCTTAAGACATAGAATATCAACAATTACATGAGTATGTCTACCTTATGAAAAGCCTCATTTTATATTGCCTTTACCTGTGTGTGCCCTTGCTAAACATGTGCCTCACATTAATTCATGTCATTGATGGCAATATGCCTACTTAAGGTTTTGCAGCTAAATGAATTGTTTGATCAAGATCTGTAATTGTATTGCTTGCTTTTGTATGAATATGGGAACAGAGGACTTGACAGAACCATCTAAATCCTCAAATCCCATTCTCTGCAATCTTAGTAAACATAGCATGACGTGTCAGATTAGACAAAAAAAAAAAAAAAAAAAGTTATGTTTAGCAGTGCTCCCGTTGTTGTCACAACACCTGACCACTACACATCACTTCCAAGAGTCCAGAGTTAATCTCAGTCAGAGAAAACACAACCGGAACACAGCATGGGAATGGACCAGGAAGGAAGGATGGACAAGGAGAAAATCTGGATATGTGTAAGAGTAGGAGAGCTCAAATCAGATTTTTCAGAAGGGCCTGGTAAGAGGAGCTTCTAACTGAAAAGCAATAATAATAAAATTTAAAAAAAAATAGTATTTACCCATGGTGACTTGAGTCTGAATTCAAATGTTCAAAATACAGAAACTACATTTTATTGAATGAAGAAGGGATATTACTTATTATAATATATATTGTTAACATGTGATTAGTTTGAAAGGAAAATATCTTTTAATGCCAAGGTATTTTCTTTAGGCTCATTGTCAGACAAATTTTAAAGCTGTTATTTGAAGTTTCCCACAGATATCACTAAAAGCTCTTTTCAGCACCAAATACCAGCACAAGCCTGAACAAGCTGGCAATTTTTTTCCTTAATAAAACAGACATTGGCTTGTCACACAGAAATCCAGTTTAACATAGGCATAGGCTGGACAAGGATGATTCCTGACCTGTGCAAACACAAAATGATTACACTGATTGGGTCAAACTCTGTCTGTCACCTGTGACTTCAAACAAAACCAGCTTGTTCACCAGGGCTTGGTGATGGCAGTGCACAACAGCAGATCTGCCATGGCATCACCTAACCTGCAGTGACTCCCACCCCAAGCTGTGGCAGCTGGCCACCCACAGACCCTCCTTCTTTCCCTCCTAGCTAATCTGCTTCTGTTCACCTCGTTGTTTCTTATTGTATTTCTCCTATATTATTCCACTGACAAACAAGACCAGTAGGGGAAATGATGAACACCAATCACCCACTGTTTGCAATCAAGAAGAAGTCAATATTATCATGGTGGGATGTGGAAAGCAAATAACCTGATTCATCACTGCTGTTTTATAGATTCCTTCCTGCTTATCCACGACCACATCCTCTACGCTGAGAAAATCCAGTTTTACTGTAAACTGACTCTCCACAACCTTGGCAAGTCAGGCCAGCTCTAATAAAGACTTTCAGTACCCCAAACAAAAATACTACAGAAAAACAAAAACAAAACAAAACAAAAAAATCATAACCTTGAAAATAAACATCATAGCTGCTACCTAACTCTGGATGTGCCTGAGCTTGCTGGGACCTCTGCTTTTCATATTGTGAAGATAGTCAGGTGTAGAGAAATGCCCATATCTAGACCTGATGCTGGCTTATGAATGGCTCAGCACCTCCTTGTGCCTTGGTAGGGCTGTCCTTCTGCTGGTTTTACTCAGTCTTCTGCAGAATATTCAAGATTATAATAATATAAATTCTTGGTGTAGTCTCTTGAGGGAATGTGTCTCAAAGTTAAAGTCAATTTACGTTCTCTGAAGGAACACTCAAGATTTACTATGTTGATTCATGTAAGTATACTATCAAAAGGGTCAATAATGAGTAAGTCTACTTTATCATTTTTGTTCACATCAGGACTGTGCTTTTGAAACAGATTTCCCAGTCATCTCACCTAATTATGCTTTGGTCTGAGTCTTACTGTAGTCTTGGAGCACCTGAACCAGAATCCTTTAAGATGAAACTAAATTAAAAAATACCCTCCAGCAGCACCCCTACTTTATGTCAACTGTTAATGGGTATTCAGTCTATGGGAAAAACTGAACCAAATTAAAATCTTTTATCACATGCAGTAAGGGCATTTGCTCCTCTGAATCACTGTTTCTAGGCCACGATCTATGCTTCTACTCTGCCTTGAACTGTACTACTTGCAAATGTAAACAGTCTCTGTAATATAAAGAGGAATGAATCTCAACCACTGTAAGTCTAGGTCGTTCCTTTAATGTCAGTGAAGCTTTACTTAAAGATCAGGGACTGGTGAAATGTTTTTAAAAGAATTTGAAAGATATGTCAGGAAAAAAAGATGTTGCAGACACTGAGTTGGGCTGTACAGGAACCGTGGAACATTTCATTCTTTTGAAAATCAGGAGGTGATTCCTGTGGGGTTAAGAAAGATTTGCCTTTAAAGCAATGGACAGGCAGAGAGGGACACAATCCTGCCATTTTCAGCTGGCCATAGGATGAGGCTCTTACAGACTAGCCTAAACACACAGATGGCAAACAGAAGATGAGAAGGACAGGAAATAGCACTCAAGAGGCATTCAAGAGGACGAACACTTGAAAGCAGAGTAGCTGTGCCTGTTTCTTAGTCAAAAAGAGTTATTTCTGTTACAAGGAAAACATACTTTTGACGTGTGATTTGTAGGTTACTGCTATATACTGCTATCTACATATATATATGTTATATATTGCTGTATATATGGCTATATATACATACTGCTGATTCTGGTGGCAGTTTTGTATTAGGCATTCTCTTCAGATGGCTGAAGAGAAACTCCAATGAAAGCCACAAAACAAGTGTTGATCCTCTGCTCAAAACCCTTCACTTCGCTTCAGTAACTGTAGGTCTCCTCGCTAATGCGAAGCAGGGAATCCTCAAGGACTTAAACGCTGAAAGTAATAAAATAGACCAGACCAAAGTGGTGTACTGAAAAATGAAGAAAAGTTTATTTACAAGGTTTGCTTTATTAAATAGTGCAAGGCCTTGGCCATGCTGAAAGACCTTTTTCTTCTTAAATCCCTCTGTTGTACCTTCTTCCATTTTATCACTGTTGAGTACAAGCTCTCAGATGTCACAGATTTCAGATTTAACTTGAACATTATTTAAAACATAGTTTAATGTAACCATTAAATTTCATAAAGAACTGCTGCTGAGTTTCTGAGAATAAAGAAATGAAAGGAAATCAAATATACTTCTCTTGCTTCTGGTGTTATTCATTATTGTTATTATTAGTGAGTGGCAAGGCGTTATGAAGTGAATGTGAAAGGATTCATATTCTCCTCGTTAGTGATGAATGTCTCTGTTTGTCATGTAGAAAGCCATTAAAATCCTTACACTGTATATTTCACACTTACTTCCTAAGCAAGAAAACTTGGATTCTCCTAATCTTCTGTCATTTTGTTTTGGAGATCAAAGAGGGCGATTACAGTGCACCTTCTGGCTTTCATATATGTTACTTGTTTGTATTACAACACCATCGAGATAAAATCCACTCTGCCAGACCTGGTAAAAGACACATGATAAGAGACAGTTCTTGCCTCTGGAGGACTTGCCGTCTAAGTAAATACATTCATTTTGTATTCTAAAAGTCAGCAGAGAATTCCCCTGAGGCTAAGCACAAAATAGTCTAAAATACAATTATTGTGAATTGTTAGACAAAACAGCACTGGATGAATGTGAATTGTCACCGTAATTCAGGTACATTTTGTAAGACTTCTTTTTAATTTGCTTCTTTGTACATTGGTAACATTTTCCAAACCATTAAAATACTGCTTTTGCAGACTTTTAGTGTTGCAGAATGAGATGTACATTTTCTGTTCGATATTATTCCTTTTACAAATATGGGTTTGCTGCCAGCTATGTGAACAGGATAGGTATTAAGTACTAAATTTTTCCCTTATATCTCCTAATTTGGAACTTGAACTGGTGAGATCCTTGTCGGTCAATGTGATGGAGTTGTGTCACTGAACTGCTAGAAAGGAGTATAGAATGGGTAAAAATGTAAACCGTGTACATCTAAAACTGATGGTGTCCTTCAGCTTCTCCAGTAAGGCACTTTTTCCATGTATTGGACTCATTTGTTGACCTTTCTTGATGTGTGTTCCATATTCCAGCCCACTAATGCCAGTCACAATTTTCAATTAGAAAAGATGAAGAAAAGGCTGTTTCTTTCCACTTACATTTCTTCCTCATTTATTTTTGCATTTATTCAAGAACTCTGGAGAACTGCAAAGACTGCATTATGCCCAGTTAATTTACAGCCCTCATTTTTATTGGGTTACTATGAATTCCAGTTTTTAAAACAGTGTTGCTATGTCACAAAAAGACATGTGTGTATATCTTGTATGCAGGGCTAATTTTGTATGAAAGTAAGTGCTAGGATGAGGTGCTAGAATGCTAATAGCATATTTGTAAGTTATATAGCAGCAGGGCTGACAGGCAAACAGATTTTGGCATGCCATTTCAGACTATTTTGTCACAAAGTTAGCTTTGTGAAAAAGTTTTTTTTAATTGTTGTTTTAGTTTTTGTTTTCCGTGTTGTTTTTTTTTTTTGTTCTGAAGTCTTCTAAATTGAAATTCGTGATATTAAAGTTTTCAGTTCTAATGAATCCATATCATTTGTTCATAGTTTTCTATTTACAAATGTTTCCTAAGTGTGGAGGACTTAGGGTAGGTAAAAATTTACAATACAGGATGTTAGATGTATGAACTTGTTAGTTATTTGCACCTAATTTCTGTTTTGATTTTGCCTAGCATCAATCTCCAGAGTTTAAAAAACAAACAAACAAACAAAAAAAAAACTTTCCCTTTCTGAAGGGCCTGTTACTTTCTTCTTCTGCAATATGTGATTACCAGTCCCTAAGCAACCACTCACTTTTGGTCCAGTGTTTAATTCATATTTTATCCATTATAATGAGGTCCAACCTAGAGTCACCTTGTATTGGGTAAAATATTTTTTGTCTGAGAAAAGGCAGACAGGCATTTCACAGACGTATTAGCCTGGAGATAGAATGAACAAAAAAGGTGGCAAAAAGCCAGCCACCTCAGCTGTGTTAGACAGATCTCAGGGGTGGCTGAGAATTTGTATCCACATGCTTACTCTCTCTTCAAATTGCTGAAAGCACATACGGAATTATTTGGAAAAGTTGTAAATGAAGACTCAACAGCCAACAATTAAGTTCTATTTTAGAGCAAGAAGCAAAGCCCAGTGTGAAGTCTCTACCCTCCTGAAGCTAACAGGGAATCTCATGATAACTTCAAGAGGGCTCTGATTTCTCCCTTGGTTACCTGCTTCTCTTTCTCTTTTCTCACTTGACCATGATACTTCTTCAAAAGGTCCTGATTCCTCTCCCTTCTTTCCCTCCCCTGCTCCATGCTATGGGGCCATGCTGCATGTCACAGAATAGCTAAAAGAAGAGACCCCCCCAAAAAATAATCCTTCATTTCAGTGTGACCCCACAGTGCTGCAGGTACTTCTCAGTCAGTGACAAATGAACCATGAAGTGGTGAGGGGATCATGGAGATCAGATGAAGGAAGCAAATGAAGCAAGAACTTCTACACATGGCTTTTCCTCCCTTATTAGTGGGCCATGGAATGACCCCTACATGATGGCCAAAATACGCCTAATGAAAGAAAACAGCACGCGTGTATGAAAAATAAACAGCAGGCCCAGGATATTACTAGTGAGAAAATAAAGTAAGAAAAAAATAACTTTGACAGCTTCATAGAAGAAAAAAAATGCATAGAAACAAGGTGTAGTATCTTCAGGGCATATTATCAATATTTCATGACAGTGCGATAAAAGGAAATATTTAGCAACACTGTTAAATTTCCATCTGATAATATATATCTACGGCAGGCAAACAGAAACAGTAGTTTGAATCTGTGAGGTTTCTTAAGGAATTTAGAAATTACCTATGTGAGACACATAAAACTAAGAAAGAAAATGAAGTGTTTAAAGCTACTGTAGGGGGCTTTCATTAAATGCAAATTCTTTAGTAAAGGGTTTAAAAAAAATACTAATTTCATTAGCTTTCTGACAATGCATGTACAAAATGTGCTAAGAAAGATTGTAAGTATCTCTAAGTTTAGCCAAATGAAATGTGTCTAGGACTTGAGCATTTACATCAATAAAGGAAGGATTGAGCATTATGCTTTCAGGTTTAACAAATTACTGAAAAGAGATGATTAAAAAATGAGGAAAAACGTACTCTATCAGAAAATAGATTTTCATGGAAATTGAAATATTTTGAATGAATACATCAGTTCTAACAGAATCATCTACGGTAAATTTTTGCAAAGAGCTGTTCCGATATCACCAAAAAAAGTTATTTTTTTCCTTTTTTGTTTTTTTTTTTCTTTTAGCTCCTTTATACTCCACCCTATATATACTCCACAGCATACCACAGTATATCGTTTCCTACATAAATAAAGAAGAGTGCTTTTTCATGGAAAATAAATTCTTCAATAATCCTTAATCAATATTTATATTTGAACTTCATATTATTCTGGAATTTTCTGAGGAGAAGCAAGGCATACACAATAATCTTAAAATTCCCTGTATAATTGTATTTTCTGACTCCTGCTGTCCTTGATTCCACACAGGCTTTGCCTTAGTATTCTGAGTGACATGATGAAGCCTGCTATTTTTTACAGTAAACAGCTCTTTGAAGAAGATACCTAACCACATTTAAGGGCCCTTCCATCATCAATAAATGTTGGGGAGAGGGAGGGAAAGGGAAAAATGAGGACTCAGCCAACTGAGATCTTTATTTGCCTGGGAACATAATTAAACAAACACATTGCTCATGACAGTGGATGGATTAACAGCTTTTCAGCCTGAATGTATTATGTCTGAAGACATACTGTGCTATAAAAAATTCACCACACTACCCTCATAATGTGATCTGGAAAACCACCCTGGGGCTTAAAGGAGATGGTCAGTTTTTATCCCACTGTAAATTTTCCTCTCTGTAAAGATTACAAGTAATGTTAGTGGGGCGAATCTATGATGGGAACAGAGGGCCACCAAAACACAAAGCAGTAGTTTGCTTCATATAGGTTACTAAAAGCTCACAAACATTTGACTGCAGAGATTTGCACTTGCTGCCAGCCAAGTGCAGTCAGGGTGGTTGCTTCAAGCCCTGAACTGTGAAGTTTTCCTGGAGAGCATGCTGCCAAAGAGGAGAGGCGCTCTTATCGGTTTGGGGTTTTTCCTGTCTGCATGTTTTTTCCTAGCTTTTGCTCAATTTACATTTCTTAAAGCCCATTTCACAAATATACTGCATCTGCAGTGATGAGTGAAAATGCCTCATTTGTTCCTGAGACTGGATTGTGGGATCCCATCTAGCAAAAATGCTAATGAAGAACAAATACTTCCTTTCTTCCTGAGGGCAAATTTAATCATGGAAGCATAGCACTTCTAAGTGCATTAACACCTGCGGTACAGTAAAGAGAATTCTGTGGTATCCAATATTGCCTCCTAATCAGTCATGCAGAGGTGTTTTTGTTGCAAGGAAATGGTGACTACATTTACTAAAATCAATGAACTGTATAGTGATTTGAACTGAATGAAGGTGTGTGTATGTGTATGTGTGTGTGTATGAAGAAAGTATATATGTATACTTATATTAAGTCTATATATGTACATTTTCCTACATTCTCCATATCATCTAT
This sequence comes from Anser brachyrhynchus, assembly GCF_964034855.1. Taxonomy (NCBI): domain Eukaryota; kingdom Metazoa; phylum Chordata; class Aves; order Anseriformes; family Anatidae; genus Anser; species Anser brachyrhynchus. The sequence continues at coordinate 49,211,924 of NC_137694.1, read as the reverse complement.
GAAAAAGCCATAAATTTTCTCCTTAATCAGGTGTCATGGTATTGATTTTTTCACAATTACTGAACTTATGCTTAAATAATACAAAGATCTTCAGAATCTTTTTCTGAACTGTTTTCTCTCAGAATCAAAACCAAATTCTGCTATAATATATCTTGAGTTTTTATTGCTGAAGTCCAGCTACGAGTTCTGTATGCTTTGGTACAGATGCATCTTTCATGATTGAAGGGGTCATGTGGTTATTAAAGACATTCTACTTTGATAGGAAAATGGGAACTCTATGAAATTCTAGATGGAGATGAGAGAAGAAGTAAAGAGGGAAAACAGAAGTCAATGTAATACAGTTAGCCTGTAAAACACTTGTCTTTAAAATGATAACTTTGGCCACAGCAGATAACATAGAAAATGTTAAAGTAGTAAGTGAAATAAATTCTATGACTAAAGCTGCAGATCCACAATGGGGGTGAAGTCACAACCACAGAAGAACACTCCTTAGACTTGGGTCAGGAAATTATCAGAACTACCTATAAGTATCAAAAAAAAAAAGGTTTTAAAAATGTATAGGACTATAGCTGAATTCACAAAAAATACACAGGTGGACTAAGTATCTTACTCCCAGTGATTTCCTCAAATATACCTGGGGTATATATGGCACCTTAATATGTTCTTTAGAGCATGGATTAATGCCCTTTGAAATCAGTGGGGGAATACAGGGAAAAGATCAGAGTCTGATCAAACAACAGCATTGATATAAAGTTTCAAAGTAGGAGAAGGCTACAGTATGGGAAGAATAGTGTTCTTCCTGGTTCCAGAAACAAATTAACTCTTGCTTTAAATTTGTCAATATGGAATCTTAGAATCAGAGACTGGTTGAGGTTGGCACATATTTCTGGAGATCTTCTAGTCCCCCTCCCTGCTCAAAGCAGGGTCAGCTAAAGCAGGTTGCCTGGGACTATGTCTAGTTGGTTTTGAATATCTCTAAGGATGGAAATACCACAACCGTCTTAAGGCAACCCAGTCCAGTGTTTAAATACCCTCACACTGATCTTTCCCCTGTGTGAGTTTCCTTGTATTTCCATTGTGCCCATTGCCTCTTGTCCTCTCACTGAGCACCACTGAGCACAATTTCACTCCATCTTCTTTGCTCCCTCCCATCAAGTATTTATATACATTGATAAGATCCCCCAAAGTCATCTCTTCTCCAGGCTGAACATTCCCAACTCTCTTATGTCAGATACTCCAAGACCTTAATACTCTTTTTGTAACATTACTTGTGGTAGACTCAATAAATGCACTGAATGTGATCCATGCCTTTTTTTTTTTAGGATCTGTATGTGTAACTCAGTATTTTAAATCTGGCTATTTGTACTCAAGGATCTCAACTTTCTTCATTCTTGCTCATATGTCCATCTGGGTTTGACGTTATCGTTACTGTGGAACTCAGTTCCCTGGAGAATACCTAGTTAAGGCAACAAAATGAACAGTAACTTACCCTTGTGCTGGTCTTCCAAATATGATACTTGCTCTTCCACTGTGATCAAAATTAATAAACAAGGTATTTAAATTGCTATCACTAAGCATCTGAGCTTTCAGCTTCTGGCAATGATATATACAGCTTTTGGAAATGTTAATTCTTGTAAACTAAAAACTTGAAAAGAAACACATATTGGGTAGCTAGAAAGTACACTGACATTTTCTTTACAGCTGGAACAGCTGGAGACAAAAATCTGGCATTAACAGTCCCTGTGTCATTTTAATGAAGGATACAGATTTGCAAGTGAACTTTTTGAACAACCTAGCTGTCATAGCATATCCAGTTTCCATTTTTCATATGAGCTGTGGTAACTGGCCATGTGTATACGCTTAACCATTCCCCTTTGTGAAGTGAAATGTGATCAGCTAAAATTCAGCAGAGGTGGTTTAAGCTGATGTATATTCTTTTTCAGTTGTAACAGCTATGGCATATACAAAATTATTTATGCCAATTTATTAATCTGACACACTTTTACCCTATAAGTTTTATTTCTCTGTATGCTGGCATACTGGTATTTTTATTAACCCAGCTTGACTAGGATGGACATAAGTTCAGTATCGTAAATGTGCTTACTCAGGTAGTTTATTCTCCTCCAGGTATAAGAATATCTTATAGTGATAAGCATATAAACACACACATAATCATGTTCACACACCTCAATAACACTGAAATCCTGTCCAGGTTGGGAAGAGCTGCTGCATTATTAAGTTCTATCAGTATAGGTACAGCATTGTAATTTTTGCTTTATCTGGTGCTTTTTTATAAGAGAACAGTGAGGAGAATGAGAAAATGACAGTAACCTAAACCACTGTCTACTAAGCCAAATTAAGACCAGTCTGTTCTTGATTAATAACTGATGAATGACAGAAGACAAGTGGATTCAATCTATGCCTTTGGCAGATATATTAATTCATGTATGTTCTCCATATGGGAGTAGATGTGATCATTTTCCAAGCCTCCACTACTTCCAGCCCAAGAACAGCAAACCATCTTAATAATATTTCCACAAGAGAGGCCAAACAGTATAAGCAGAAAAAGATACTTTTGTGAATATGGTAAAATACTCATTCACGGGTAGTAGCTGTTGATAGCTCATGCATGGGTAACAGTATGGACATGGAAAGGACTATGAAGTATGCAGTTGCTGTTGCAGAGCACAGACCATGTCCTCTTTGTGTAGCAGTTCTGCAAGAATGGACAGACTCATCAGCAGTCCTGTGCTTGGACAGGTGCATGGGAAAAATTCAATGATAACTAAATATCATTTCTATTCTGCTGCTCAGAAGATGCATCTTGTTGGAGAGAAAATGAGGGAAGAGGAAGTTTTCCTGGTCTGTGAAATTACTGATCAGTAATTTAAAGCAAAGAAACTAACAGGCTTTCTTTTTCATTGGAGTAAATGACCCAACATGTACATACAAAGAAGTGAAGCAAGAAAAAACACAGCAGAAATAATAATTAGCAAATAATGAGCTTTTTCAAAGTACATTCTCTTAAATATACATTTTCAGTTTATTCATGTTTGTTTAGCAATATTATTATTATGCTAACTGTTTATATCAAATGATTTCATCTGAAAGGAGCTCTTGAAAGGAGCACCTTTTGCATAATGCCCTTAAGCCCTGATTGTACGAAGATTTATGTATGTTTTTAACTTAATGTACACTGGGCCTTATTCTTAGTTAAACTGAGGAGTTTTACATCGTTGTAATGAATGGAAATGTACTCGATCCAGACCAATCCTGCTACCAGATAATTTTAGAGAAGCCTCAGAGTAAATAAGTCATAGACCTTGTGAGTGGGTCCATTGATTTCAATTATGCCATTCACAATGGATCACATTAGGATTGTGCACGTGTCTGTGTGCATGTGCATTTAAGTATTTATATGTATGCATCTCTTTGCAAGAACAGGTTACCAGTACACGTCTGACCTCTATTATTGGCTGAACCTAAGTGAGAGCTCTTTCCTGGTAATCACATCTTCCAACCACTCATATTAATCATTGTATAATAAGTTATTGTTCCCCTTCCTTAATTATTAGGGGTTGTTATTGTCTCTTGGTTGCATGATGAGAAGATTAGTTTTTATTTTGAAATCTATTATGTATGGTCATTACATTTAATAATGAAAAGCTCTGATAGTCTGTCACTGAGTATGGATTCTCTCTTCCTGTGCCTAGATAACTACAAATATTGAAGGTAATGCTCCCCATCTGTGACCCTTTGCAAATCACTGAATACACCTTTTCATCTGCATTTCCAGTACAGTTAATCACATTGTAGTAGAGATTACACTAAATATATTATCAAGACCAAGCCATTAAACAGATGTCACTCAGATGTGTCAATGAACAAAGGGTTGAATCCAGAGATGCATGTGCTTAATAGACTTTGAGATTTCTAGTCAATAGTTACTCTGCTTCTTCCATCCATCAATACGGGCAAATGCTGTCTTTCCAAACAAAGCTTAGATCTGACAGCTCAATATTTGTATGCAACCAGAATTGTAATTATTTTAATTTGAATGGTAATTAATTTATTTGTTAACTCCCTCTTGGGCTTGTGCTCCATCTGGCCAAGTTTCATGTCTCTTGATAATACTTTATCTGTGGTCTGATGATGAACACAAGGTGTGTTTATACACTTGAAATAATGCTATTTAATGATGGGAGATGTTATTCTTCAGAACTCCTGAGGCAGACTGCCAAGTATTTAATTGTGAATCTATTAATTTCATCATCTGAATCTGCATCTCTGTTTTTATTTGCATATACAGCTTGAAAATCTGGATTAAGAAAGTTTCCCACGTATACCAGCACACGCAGCTTTTTGAAAAACGTCATAGTCAGATTCAGATTATTACATTACAGTGTTTCCACAGACAATTAGATAAATGAAGGCATACTTATTTATTAGTTTAAATAAATAAAATTCAGTACAAAGATAACGGACTTTCGGGAGGAACAACATAAACTACTCATGCATGACTGACTTTTAAATTAACAGCGAGCACCCAAGAGAAGTTCTGGAGCCATTGTGGACAGCTCAATAGAAACATCTGCTCAGGCCCAGCACTGGCAAAATAAGTGAACAAACGATCATTCAAGTCAGTTCTCCCTTCTGAAGCTGCAGAGCTGAAATGGGATTCAGCTCACTAACCTTAGCAATTTAAAAGCCAGACAGCTAGTGTAAAGTAGTTACTGAGGCTCTTTCTGCAGTCTATGGAGGAAGAATAACCTCTGGAGGACAATTCAGCTTGCTAAAGTATGTCCGAATTACAGGAAATTAAGCACCCTTTCAAGGTGTCATATTTTCCACTGGCTGTAGAAAGGTAAAATAATTTCTGTACACTAGAGACCTAACTTTTAAATAGATAAAGTCTGAAGGATGTTACTGTCTCCATGCCTTGCTTCAGCCCTTAGCATTGCGTTTCTTTTGCTGAAAAATGGGGGACTCAGTTACTTGTCCGATAAGATTGTTGGTAGGTACAAACATGTAGAGCGTGGTCTCCACACAGCTGTTACAGACACTGAACTTCTCAGACTTTCAGTTCTGGAAATAGCAGCTCTCTTCAGAAAATGTACAAGGAGTCAGGACTCTGTCATTGTCAACCCCATCAGCTTGGACTCTCCCATATATGAGGCTCATTGCTGCAGGAAGCCAGCACCACTTTCCTCTGTCAGATGGCATTCCTGTTTCCTCCAACATTTCATAGTTTAATTACTGGAAAACCGGAGGAATCACTTTTATTTCAGATGTTGAATTTAATGGGGATAGTTGTGTTCCTAACTCCTAATCTGATTTGAAGGATTGACTTAGTAGTTATTCATAAGTATGGTATGCAATTTAATAATTAATGGAGATTTAATAATAATTAGTGGAGACAGTGTTGTTGGTGTAACATTATTCTAGCAGAAAAAAAACTTCCTGTCACAAAATCTACTAATAATTTCATGGATTAACTCTACTAAAATTCATTCCTCAGTAAAACCTTCATTCAGAATCATTGGGAGTTCCTTCCTCTGATAGTAATAGTTTCCCAGTGACATCCTAACAGTGAACAGTTCAGTATTCCTTGAAGTTTTACAAAACTTTGAAGTAGATGCTCGGAATCAACTTTTACTGGAAATGAAATTTTTGGTTTCTGGCTTGCCTATTCCCCACACAGGGAAAAAAAAAATATATATATATATATATATATATATTTATTTACAGTAAATACATAATACATATATATACTTTTTTTTTTCCCTAAACCTTAGCTATCTTTGGCTATTAATAAATGTGCACTGAAGCTCCTTTTATCATAACTTGGATATGTTACATGAACATATCAGGTGATACACTTTGTATGTTTCTAAACCTAATACAAATAAATCCAGTGCCCTGTGAGTACTGACAAAGCTAGAATTTCCATACTGAAGGATCAGTCTATTTGTTCTAGTTAAGCTATAAAAACTGTTACACAGTATTGCAGTTAGCATTGTTCTTCCAGCTGCTAATGGCTGGTTTATCTTCAAAAGGTTCTGCCTGTAGCCTATTAGGACTGAAAAGGCAAACTCTGTCCATGTATTTGCAATAAATTGGAGGGACAATGCAAATAAGAAAATGAATTTCTAGTTTTTGTACCCTTCAATGACTTCTGTGGTGGAAGACTACATCAGTCATTTGAATATATTTTCATTTATTTGCACAAGACCTTATAACTATATGCATGCTTGGTTTAGAGTTACACTCTAACAGAAAAAAAAAAAAAAAGAGGGGTGGGGGTTGGGGGGACTCCAATAAGAGAGAGAAATTCTATGTAATTATGGAACTGGAGTCCATTTATGAGAAATGTCATAAAATTAAACATGAATATTATACAGGATGAAGAAATTTTCACAAGATGCTTACAGTTTCACTCCCATGATAATGTGTACAAACTGCATGCTGGTTGTTCTCAGGCAGGCCGGATGAAGAGACAGAAATATCTAGTCAGATGATTTCTAATATAAACTGGAAAGATATAGGACAGCAACACTACAAGATTTTCAGAGGTAAAAATTAGCTTATTTTGTTTCCTCTGCAGTGGAATTTGCTTGATAACTTCAAGCAACTTAATCAGCTCTGAAGTAGCTCTAAAATAGTCTCATAATGAAATCAAAATAGAAAGAAATTTTAATTAGAATTATGTCTCACAAGGCAATATGTACTTGAATAATATAGAAACAAAGTAACCAAGAACTTCTAAATAGCTCTGCTGTCAGACTGCTTTTTAGATCCTTCTGGTAGCATGACAGCAGAACTGTGTTTACTTTTTACCTGTGCAGAAGACCCTGGAAACTCAGATTCACCATCTGGTATGCTATTGTCAATTATTCTTTTTAAGGCTAGGGCTATATTATCAAATGTTAAAATTATTCTTTTTAAGACTAGTGTTGGTAAATGTGAACATAAAGACTGATTGCTCATGTAAAACCTAGATACACTTTCTTCACATCTAAAATCTGATTCATCAAAAAACATCATGCTTTTGTGGTTATAAATTTTAAGCAAACTCATCCTTCCTTTTTAAGAAAAACTACAAGCAGTATGTGAAAAACAATTCTTCTTTAAGCACAAAAGCAGACCAGTTCTGGAAAATCCAAGTAAGCTTCATGGCTAGCACATTTGTATTTTCACTCATGGCTGTAATTCTGAATGAGCTTTGAGGGAGGTGCACTTTGCTGTATCAGCACTATAGATGACACAAGGGAATCGTTGCTTTTTCCTGTCCAGTATATATTCAGTGTTTGGCTCAAGAAAGTTGATATTGCTGGTCTTGACTCCAGAGGTCAAGATAGCTTTTACTGCAGTTCTCATGCACTACACTGTTTTTATAGTCAGAGGTGATTAGACCTTTGGTCTTCTAAAAATGAGTCATTTAATTTCTGAAATATTAGGAAATAATATGGAAATATTTTTAACAGTGTGTGGTGGCCTTGAAATATTGCTGTTATTCAACAAAAATGCAGTTTCATCCAAAAACTAATTTCCAGTGAGTGGTATTCATTGTGCATAATCTGTATGGATATTTTCAGAGGTAAACAATGTCCCTTAGTTGGGAGTCAAATGTAACATCACATATCAGGACATGACAAATTGGGCATGATGAATAACCACAGCAAAGGGTCAGTGATGTAGAGAAAAAGAGAAGTTCACACGTATGCCATAAATTCAGATCTGGCCACAAATGAACTACTTGGCAAATTGTTTTTTTTACACTTGCACAGATGTGAATTGAGTTGCTAAAGATCTGCAGATTAACAGGTCAGTATTTGTGATGAATAATTCAGATGCGCTACTAACCAGTGTTCTGGTTAATGTATCAATTGAAATAAATGGAAATGTTTTGCATCTGTTGACATGTGGTATGTACAAGTTTAAAAAACAGATCACAGTTATGACCTAACTAGGGGCCAAGAGTATAAGTATAATAGCCTGGGAAAAGTTTAAGACACATTTCCAAAACATAACTATTGAATTTATTAATTCTCTGCTGAGGCTCGTTCCTCTTATAAACTCCACATGGGCTAGAAAAGAGTCAGGTGGTGTTGTGCAGCTGCCGATGTCTCTAATCTACACTCTGCTGCAAGCTCTTAAACAATTAGCTTAATTTTTGTAATTAGTTTTGATCTGTGGTTTGGGGTCTGCAGAATATTAAGAGCTGTTTCAACAGGCATCTACAAAAGGGGTAAGCAGTGTTATAGCTGGAACATATGACTGAATTAATTTTCTCCCAGAACACCTGGAATCAATATTATCAGCCAGAAAGTTTTTGCGTCCTGTATTTTTTCCATTATCTCTAGATTGTACTTTATGAACCCTGGGTTTTATAATGTTAAATATTGTGAAGGGAAAAGGATTTGTTAGGTTGATGTGACACTGTATAGCACAGTGATACACAAGACTCTTTCACAGAGCTGGAAAGTTTTATATAGTTGTTCATTTGTTTATTTTATTGAATGTATATACATTATAGTGATTCTGAATTAAACTGTAGCTCTTGGTGAATAATTCCAACAAATGTTTCTAATCAGTGGAAATAAATTGTACCAAAAGTTCATGTTCTGGAAACAGAGAGAAGCCAAGCTTCTTGTCAGAGCCAAGCTTAATTTCCCATATTTTACCAGCATGAGAATCAGGCCAAAAATTAGGAGTACTGGAACATGTGGAATTTATTTCCCAATTCTTTATTAATTCTGTAATTTTAGATCTATAAATGTGAGAATTTTCCAGCCTTTTAAAATGTAAAGCCTCTCCTTGCTGATAAGTTTTCTGGACTTCATGTCACCACAATAAGAAGGAAAACGAAACAAGAAACCTTATATGAAATCAATTAATGGCAAGATCTGACAACATTCAACATCCTTTAAAATTGAATTCCCAAATCTACATAGGACTAATCAGTCCTATACAAATAAGGCAAAGGACTTAGAGCACTTTTCTGTCTCTGTCTCATCCAACATTAATTCTACATGATGCTCTTTGGATTCATTAGCTGTAGAATAAACTAATGCTTTAGAGAAGTACAAGATTTGTAATGGCTTGGAAGGTATTTGATGAGTACACAAATTTTCAAAAGTGTTGATGTTTACATTGAGTCCCCCTACCTTTTAAGAAACTGTAATGGCATTACTTGTTTGAAATGAGAGCTATTTGTTTTCAAAAGCTACAGGGAGATTTTGACTCTGTAATGATGGATATATCAAGCCTACTTTTAATTAGGTTTTGAGTATGGAGACCTCTTTACAAGTAAAAATCACAGTAAGTCTTCATTGAAATGTATTTTCCAGTGCTTTAATATGTCAAACATGCTTACTTGCAAGCTAACAACAAGCCCTGCTTAGGTATAGCATGTATCAGTTCCTGAGCTAGCGATCATTTTAAATGTACTCTAGTGGATTTACTATTAAACAGAGAGAAGCTACTCTACCATGTCTGAATTTCTTCAAAGGCTGTCCTAATCATCATTTTCTGGAAGAGATACCCATTGCAAATGGATCCCCAGCCATATTAACACTATCCAGCCTTAATGCTGTTGGCCTTCTGCAGGCCACCACATGGGAGTATTGTGGTAGTGTTCTCCACTGTGCAAGGCCAGTGTTACCTTTCAGAGGTGTAACCTCAGAATTGGCATCAGTTCCATCAACAGCATCAGCCACATGCCTGCCACTCCCCAGAACCTTGGGAAGGGGGTTGGACACTCCTGGAATCCACATCAGCTCCTTTGTACTTTGCTATTACCCTAGGTTTGTCTGTTGGCCTCCATGTCAACTGTGGGCTACTATTTTCTAGGTAAAAGTTTCAGAAATCTGTTAACATGACTTTGTTCGAGAAGTTGGTATGAGACACAGAACTGCAATATTTCTTTTTCTGAACCCACCTTGTTTCAGAAATCAGTATCACCCTTTGGGAATTTAGTATGACCGATCTACATGGGAAAAAATAAGTAGTTCATCAACCTATGATCTTTTAGAGTGGGTCCAGAGGAAGGCTATGAAGTTGATCAGAGGTCTGGAGCACGTCTCCTATGAAGAAATGCTGACAGAGCTGGGGTTGTTCAGCCTAAAGTAAAGAAGGCTCCAGGGTGACCTCAGTGCAGCTTTTCAATACTTAAAGGGGGCTTATAAAAAAGATAGAGATTCACTTTTTGCTCAGGCAGACAATGACAGGACAGGGGGGAATGGCTTTAAACTAAAAGAAAGCAGATTTAAATTAGACATTAGGAGGAAATTCTTCACTCAGAGGGTGGTGAGGTAGTGGATCAGGTTGCCCCGAGAAGCTGTGGATGCCCCATCCCTGAAGGTGTTCGAGGCCAGGCTGGATGAGGTCCTGAGGAACCTGATCTAGTGGGTGGCATCCCTGCCCATGGCAGGGTTGTTGGAACTAGATAGTCTTTAATGTCCCTTCCAACCCGAGCCATTCTATGTTGTTAAGCACCTTCTGCTTTTGTAAATTAAATTTTGCAAAGCACTTGCCAACTTACCACTGTCTGGTAACACCCCAGTTATCTATCATCACTGGAGTTCACAAAGGCAAAATGTCCAACTGTGCTGACATAATTAATAAAGGTGCTTATGATCCTCATGACTATTGCAGCTGAAAAGGTGTGCCTCAGCTTGTTTTCAGGCCTGTGAACCTCAGTTGCAGTGAACATATGCATAGTATCCACACGTCACAGGGATCTAGCCAGTTCCTCACATGGCAAGTAAGCACGCTTTCCCCACTCTCTTCTTCCACTGTTGGTATATGTTGACATCTGTGATCCTCAGCAATGGCATTAGCCCCTACTGTCACAGATACTTGTGGGGGTAGACCTGAAAAGCAGAATCTAAAAGCATATTTCAGCTGTACTCACATATCCTGCCAGCTGTCCAGGGATGACACTGCTCATCAGAGCAGTTTGGTGGAGAATCTGATGTGATGATCTTCACAATCTGTGTTAGAGAGAGTGTGTCCCTGAGAGAGCCCATGCACCCTTGTTCCCTCACAGCATCATTATGAATGTTCATAACAAAGCTGTTTACCAGTAAAGTGTTAAGTGGTGGCCTCCTAGTTTTAGCTTAAGTTCCTTGTAATAAAGGCATTTTCACACCATGCCCCACCAGCCACTTGCGTTTCAGATATGCAAACTGAGCTGTCTGTGACTTCACAAGTCTCCCTATTCATACATCTGAACCTGGTTCTGACCACCTCTCCAGCCACAGCTACGTAGTGATAACAGCAATATTCTGAGTTTAAGTTTGCTTCCTTCAAATATTTATGAGCATCTTAAATGACTTCTGAGCCCACAAGTATCTCCCCTGTGGAGAGCTGACACAATAGAGAAATTATCCATTAAATAAAATAAAATTGCCTTCTTTTGCAGTTCCCAGAACAAGGATTTTCTGGGGAAACAGCCAGAGGACAGAAGAGGAGAGTGGGCAATGTTCTATAATCTTTCAAGCCCAGAGTGTTGGGTAGTCCCTAAGCAGACTGCCAGAGGAATCTAAAACTGACCTGTGTGTCCTCTCTTCTTCCCTTAGGAGCTGAAGCACTAAACCTTGCTCCTAATATTGTTTCACTTCCTTCAAAGCTGTGAAATTTGTGTATTCTGCAGCCTTCATTCCCTGTCAAATACACAAACTGAAGTTTAGAGAAAGCTTTTGTCAGAAACAAGCTCATCCTCAATTTCCCATTTGGTTTCTCAATAGCCTAATGAAGAAAAAAATCAGCAAAATACCATAGGGTAATTCTGGGTAGTGAAGCTGTAGCAAAATAATATGAGTGACTCACAGATTGCAGTAGGAGGGTTTTGTTGTCATTGGCTTTCTTTTTATTTTATTTTTTTTTCTCTCCTCTCTGCTCCTCTCCTCTCCACTCCTCTTTCATGTTCATATCCAGGCTCTGAGTACTGCAGGATAACAATGCAAAGAGCAACAAAATAAACTGCATATCACAGGCTTTGAGAATCATCGTTAAATAACTTTTTTAAAAGTCTTCATGATGCTAAAACTGTTGCTGCCTCACTGGTGTGAAAATAGTATATCGTAGAAATAAATTAGACACTAGAAAACTAGGTCAAAATTCTACATCCAAAAAAAAAATAGAGTAGGATAACATACTCAGAAAATATATAAATAAATAAAAAAATAAATAGATAAATAAATAAATAAACCTTTATAGATTATTGACCTACATTCAAGTAAAATTCTACTTTTCAACTGCTCTTAAATCTTTTTGCAGCTTTATTCTAGAAAGTGTATTGCAGTTCATAAGAAGCTTGACTGCTGGAGCACATCTGCTACTTTAGTTTCTAAAAGGTTGTGATTGCAAAATTCTAGACACTTGATAGAAAATTCTGTCTTAAATGGTGACATTCTTAATCTAGAGAATAACCATATTTATTTCAGCCCTGGAAGAGCTACTAAACACAGAGAAATTATTTGCAATTAAAATCAAGTAGCTGTCTTGCTACCTTAATTACAGTACATTTTTTGCTTTTCATTTTCTAATCAATTGCACATTATTCCTTTTTCTTTCTTCCTGTCATCTTTACTGAGATTTTTTCATTGGATCCAATTTGTTTTCTTTGAATGCTGTATGTTCATTCTATTTCATGTTTCCATTTTTAAAGTCTGTTAGTCCAGCATTCTGGAAATAAAATGGCAACATATTTACCTGTATATTTCAAAAATCCAACTAGGAGAGATGACTTTTCCATGTTTTAGGTTAAAACTGAATGAACTATTTTCTCTGATGTCAAAATTTCTGACTCATCCACTCTTTTTTTGGACTTGCTTGGTATGATTCCTCAAACTGACGTTGAATTTATCACCATTCATGGATACTCTATATTTAATATCAATCCTTCTATCCTTTGCTGGCCAGGAAATGACTTACACAGCATCACAGAGCAAAGTAATTATTCAGCTGTGAATAAAATGAAAGAATCCAAGATTGCTAGCTCTTATAACTGTACTGTGAATCTTGCAATAACAAGTAGGTCTTTAAAAGTCCTTGGTCTTCAGGTCATGTAAATGTGTGACAACACATATCCTTGACAGTCTACATCCTCACTGAGTGTGAACCCACTCTGAATACACAAGCAACAGAGACAGACACACAACTGTGCTTCCTACGGCGTTTATTAATTCTTTTGAATCTTTTTTTTTAATTATTTTGGGGGACCTGATATATAACATTTAGACATTCTATGTGTGACAATTCTGACTTCAATTCCTTCTACTGTTGAGATCTTCAGTATTTGGGTATTACCAATTCTTTCACTTCTAAGACCCGCATTCATTACAGGAACTGTGGGAAGAATCAAGACAAATTCTCAGTCTTAAACATTTTCTGTCTGAACTTATGGCAGGATTTTGTTGCAGATTTTTTTTGTACAAGTGGGGCCTTTTTATGTTTGATGGTGATTTATGAAGCCACAAAGCCATTCAGCACAAACTTGTTCAAACACCATAGCAATAACTAACATAATTAGCACATTTGAGGACAGCGAAAACTGCAAAATAAGCAGGCATCAGTCACTAAAGCAATAGATTGATTTTTCAGTGTGCACTCCAAGTATACAATACAATATTGATACAATGCGTTAGTGCTTTCAGACCATGTCATTCTCCTGTCTGCTTTCTGATGGGTAAATGTCAACAGAAAGTATACTATCTGAACTTATTAGCATTTCTCAACAACTATAAGTAACATGCTGCTATTACTCGATGTTATTTGATGGTCAAAGTAATACAGGAAAGCATGAAAAACTGGAAAATGTCAGTGATAGAATGATACAGTTTATATCAAGCAATTAATTTACTCTTACTTTGATATTTTTTTCCAAGTCCTTTTGGTTTCCCCTTCTTTTCACATACTGTCTTATTTCCTTCCCAGAAGAGACAAGGAGATAGGCACACAATACATAGATCATTTCCTTACTCTCAAAACTGCAAAATTTTTCTTTGAATATACAAGAGATAATAAATAGTTCTTGCTTTGAATACTTGAATAATGTTCTCGAGTGCTAGTATGTGGCAAACTTTAACTAAACATAAATAAGAACTGAGTCATCTAAAACCAAATTCTGCAATACATGAAGCACATAATTTAAACATCCTTCTATGTTGAAGTTTAAAATGGTGGGGTTTCTGTGTATGCTAAGACTCGAAATGTTATCATAGAATGGCTTGGGTTGGCATGCACCTTAAAAATCACCTAATTTGAACTCCCCTGCCATAGGCAGGGACGCCACCCACTAGATCAGGTTGATCAGGGCCTCATCTAACCTAGTCTTAAACCTCTCCATAGATGAGGCATCCACAACCTCTCTGGGCCACCTGTTCCAGTGCCTCACTACCCTCTGACTGAAGAAAAGGGAATAGCTGGATTCAAGGTCTTATGTAGCGTATAAACATTTTCATGTTTTGTTTTGCTTAAATGTAACATATGTAAAAACACAGAGGAGGGTCTTCTACTGGTATAAATACCCATTGTTTCTTCAATGTCCATGGAGTGCTGAAAAATTATTCTAGGTGAGGAACATGTAAATTGTTCACCAGAATGGTGTTCCAACTGGATGTGAAGAAGGATGACCTAAAATTGGGATAATACAGGAGACAGATTTTTCATCAAGTGAAATCCACAACTTTTGATTTCACAAGATGGACGAACACAAGATGAATGGAACAGTCTGATAACAGCCTTTATATCAAACTGAAATAAATAAAAACCTGATTTCACAACACAGAACTTTTAAATGAGTCTTCTCTGCAGAGGATTGTTCTTAACAAACTATGATTTTCTTGTTATAACTTTTCAAAACCATGAAGAGACACTTTATATACAGTGAAGTAAGCTTTGAAATAGAAAATAGCTTTATAAATTATTAGAAAGTCTATGAATTATAAAGACATGTATTCCCCTCCCATAATAAATAAATGAATAAAATTAATAGTTACAAAAACAAAGCAAAACCCACAGGCTTAATGAATTAATACCTAGATGATAAATCTTACTTAAGATAGGGTAGCAATACTCAAAACACAATATTTAATGACTGTCCGAGCCAAAGAATTATTCTCAAGAGAATGTTTTCCTCTTTTAGTAGAGTTGAATAAGTGAAAATAATATTTAGAACAACCTTTTGCACAGCAGAGCAAGAAGATGACTTTTGCTTGGTAACTGTTTAACTAAGTCCAGCTGCTTCTGTCACTTGGGAGCCGAGTTGCAGGAGGCTAGCAGCAGCTTCTCTTTGAAGTAAGGCCATCAGACCTTATCAAGGACATCTGTGGTACTCAACAAACACTGAGAATGCTTTGGGCTTGTTTAAACTTTACCCTTTAGTTTAAAGAACCTGAAATTGGAGCTATCTGTGGGTTCCTGATTTAGTTTCTTTATTAATTAATCCACAAAAATCAGGCAGGTGGTGTTGCTTGTGATCACCAATTTTACTCCATTTGTATCTAGCCACCACTTTTCATTGTACAGTTGGATTTGAAGTGCTCTGGTGCTTGGATCACCTTTCATTTATGTAAATACAGGCTAGCTTCATTCAGGTCCCCAGATGAAGTCCTTGCTGGCCATGTTGTGACTGTGAAGTTCTCATTGTTGTTTGTTCTGCTGGGACCAAAACTGCGAATTGTTCACAGAAGATTGTAACAGGCTCTATGACTGAGTATTAGACACGAACTAAAGGATGAAAACAGGGTACAAGAGAAATATAGTGCCCAGGTGGGTAGGTGCATACACAAAGAGTACACAATCTAGCCCTTGTTTACAAGGTAGTTGTACGACGACTGGAATTTAAATACTTTATTTAACTTACTTCAAGCTGAAAAAGTAATGTCATTATTGTGGAAAAATGTGAATGGATTTTGACTATAATAAGTTTAGTTTTTTTTATTATTATTATTGTTTGTTTGGTTTGTTCAGTTTGTTTTTGTCCCATTCTACTTTGGAATCTTTAACAACTTCCCAAGATTTTAGGCTTTTCTTTCTAACACATACTTTTTGTTTAAAATGTGAAGAGAATACTTACAACATTTTGAAAGGAAAGCAACTGCAATAAACACCTGATTTGTAAGTTTGTGTACCTTGATGTGAACACCCACTGGGATCTAGGATATATAAATGTTAACTCTTGGGGATATGGAATTCAAATCTTACTAAACATTTTTCTTTATCTTCTTTATTACAGCTTGTTCCTCTTCTGTCAATTCATTCTTCCCATATTTTCAATGTTAATAGGTGCCAGGAATATATTTTGAAACAAAAACAGAATATAATAAGAAAATATCTTAAATATATAAAAATGAGATTTCAATTAAATCTTTGGCTTGTTCTTCCCCCTTCTCTCCTTCCAAGTCAATAAACAAAAGCAAAAAATAATTTTAAGGGGAAAAAAAAAAAGCGTAGCTTATGATCTAAGGTCACAGTGACAAACATGGGTCATATGTCTCGGTACTCAACGCACATTGCTGTCCTTTAGAGAGTTTTCCAGTTGAAACATTTAATATCTGCAGTGATAGTGAAGTGCATCTTCCATCTTGAAGATGAATCAGTAAGGGTGTGTGTAGACCAAGTAACTTGTCATATATCACAAAATGAAGAAACAGATGCATAGGACAAAAACAAAACATGTATTTAGAGACCTTCAGCTAGATAAAATGGTGAATTCAAGCAACTCTAAAAAATCTTTATCCAAAGATGTTTTTATCCAAATCTTTTTCTCATCTTGGTTCTGTTGCATAAATAGCTTACTTTTTTTTTTTTTTCTTTTCTATTTGATCCTCAAGTACTCAAAGTGACATGTTTACATGTGGTCACAAATGACCCTATCTGAATACCTTGCTGCCTGTCTCACTGAAACCTGCAGAGAATACATAATCAAGGATTCCCCTTCAGAGAGGTTCAGTCATGCACCTCCTGCCACCTGTTTTATTTGCAGGACCCCTACAAACTGCAGTTACAGGGATGGCCAACCTATGGCTACTGAACTGTAACTTTCCAGTGCATGTGTGGGGTGTGTGTCCCATGACCGTGCTGACCTGGCATGGGTCTGGTGGTAGCCTGCATCCCAGCTGTGAGTGGAGATGAACTACTGCCAGCAAGATGTCACAGCAAAAGCACTCAGTTCTTCAAAGGAAGACTCTGCGCATCCACCTGGAGAAGGTGCGCTGGTGCCCCTGAGTGGAGCTGTTTCATGAAGCCTGAATAAGTTCAAAAGAAGGGAGTTTTCAGACATGTTTCTCAGGTCTATGCCTGAACAGACCTGCAAAATCATTCTTATTTCCTAACTCTAGGAGTTCATTATATAGGTCTGATTAGATTTTGCCATTCTGAGTCACCTAATTCTCCTTCTATAATGATTGCAGGCATCTAATTCTGTGTTCTCAGCTAGGAGCCAGTTGATAAATGCTAGGTAGTGAAGCGCTTAGCTCAGAGACACCTCAGTACCGTTCTGGATGTGGCCAATGGGAAGAGCAGTCCTACTCTTCAATCCCTGTGGGGCAGGCCAATAGTTCAGCCATGCAATTCATTTCACAGCCATGTAAAGATCACTCCTGCAGGGCTTATTGTAGAATAAAAGCAGAGATTAACCTTAAATTAGCTTGGCCAAATTTGACCATTTAAGCAGCAGTAGGTTTTTTATTGTGCTTGGGTTTTGTATCAATCACATATTTGTATAGTTAACTTAGTTATAAAAGCTCTTGCAGAAAAAAAGAAAAAAAAAAGTCTTGTACTGCCTATGGTCTATATGTTTACTGCACATTTTGGAAACTTGAAACATAAGGACATTGAAAGTACTATGATTATTCTGTTTTACTGAGAAGTCTTCTGAATTAAAGTCATTTCTGCTTGGAATTCTACTGTGGACTTTCCAAGGTTCAGTATCAGTGCAGTGTCAGTGAACTCTGGACCAGCACCAACGTGCTATCTCTGGCGGTCAGATTGAACTTTTGTTTTATTTATATTGCCTTTGATACTGGAATGATGTTTTCCATTGTTCCTTTCTCCAGACAGGAAGAAATGAAACTCCCAGCCGATTTGCATTCACTAGCAATAAAACTGATTTTTTAATGAGAAAATGAAATATTTGGACTTTACACTTTAGCCAGCAGTGTATCATTTCTGGCAGCGGTGGGTTTTATTCACTCTTACTCTGACTTAAACAGCTTCAATGACAGCAGCCAGGATCCTCCTCTTCTGTTCAGCTTTTCCATACAAGGCAAAATGAGATAGATGTCTCTAAAGATAGGCCGATACTATTCTGAGTCCTTTCTTTTTCATGGGATCACGCCAATAAACAAAAGAAAAATAAATCATTCCTACCTTTATCCTTTACAAGCCAAAGCACTTTTTCAGAAATATCAAATATTTCTTCCTACCATTTTCATTAAGTTCACATTTTTCCTCTTTTCTTTTTCCTTTTTAATTTATCCTTCTTAGCTTAATTTATCACAGGCTACATTTTTCTTTCTCTCTTTGTTAGATTATCTGTTTGTTGTTGTTGTTGTTGTTGTTTTAGTGCTTTTTTTTTCTTTTTTTTTAAGTGAAAGGGGGTGTTATTTAACTGTTTTACAAGGTTTTAAAACTAATGGTCCAACTCATGGGTAGTAAAACATCAGTGATTCATATCTTTCTTTGTAAGCAACATTATCCCAAGGGCATTATGCAGCTCTGGTTTTGATAGGGTTTTTCTGGTTTTTTCCCCAGGCATAATGACTCCATAATTATGAGAGACTGAACATAACAGTGACCAATTGGACTGCTTTCTTGTCCATTCCGGTTTTACACAACAAAGAGATCTGCTGAATTCATTATTTATTTATGCTTTAAGCAAACCTGGTTTGGAAAATATTGGCCTGTCCAGTAGGCACTTCTGCTACTTGTGGCTCAGAGTAAATATGCTGTTTCCCCTGCCTGAGACTGTGAGGCAAGGTTGTCCATGGTGTTAGTGCACTGAAACAAGCAACTGTAATGAGAGTTTTAGCTTTTTGTAGTTAAAGCTAGTGGGAATTTTGTTGCTGTGAGCTGTCTGTAATGGGATACAAATCAGGAGCTAACGTGTTATTTGTTGACTTTGTGCCAAATCTAAAAGGTACTGTAACTCTGTACCAGTCCAAAGCTGCAAACGCAAAAAGCCCCACTCATTAGCATCTGCTTTTGTGCTTAGCTGACATGCTGAGACATTTTCCAAGTGGATGAAGGTCTCAGTACCCACAAACAGCCACAGTATGGCCAGGCCTGTTTAATTGAGCCAAAGTGTGGGACCTGGCAAGTCCAAGTCCAGCTTCTCTAGCCTGCAGATGTTACTGGGGTGAAAGGAAGGTCTCTTGGCACGTCTCTGCCAAAATGCAGCTGCGGTTCCCCTTGCCTTTAAGACATAGCCAAAGAAAAGGGTGGTGATGGTTGTTTTCCATATAGTGGTGGTATTGTTAAAGTATCTTATGGAAAACAACCATCACCACCCTTTCATTTGGCTATGTCCTAAAGGCAAGGGGAACGGATGTCCCAAGTTTATGTACTTTTGCTGAGCAGGAGATTTAAACCTCTTTTCCAAATACTTCAGGTGAGTGCCCTAATCAGCGAGCTGGAAGCAAGGAAGCAAGCAGTTAGATCATGATGCTTGAAAGGGGAACACCTGCATCTGATGCCTTCTCACAGGATTGTGCTATAAGCAAGATGGTGTCTGAATAGCATTCATTCTTCATACATTCTCTGACCATGCTTGAAAACAGGATGAGTGAACCTGGTTCGGTTATTCAAAATAGGGCCTGTAGGTATCTGTTCTTGGGAAACTCCTCCAGACTGGGTCTCTGAACTGACTGCTGCCTATGAACGAGGAGCAAGCATCCTTGCCCAAAAGGGGGCCATATTTAAGTGTTTCTCATTGTAGCACAGGGCACAAACCTCAGCACTGGTTCCGGTTGGATAGCTCAAGGCAGCTCCTTGTTCTCAGTCTCATGAGGTCTCTTCTAGGTCTCATTTCCACAGGGTCACTGTGGAAATTTGTGTCACATTGTCAGCCTAGGTATGTAATTTGGGGCTCTCAGCTCTCTGCTGCTGTCAGATGAGTAAAAAACAGGTGTCAGTGATCAAAAGTGTGGGTAGATAGGGTGAAAGGATGCCTGAGCTCTCTCCCTTTATTGTGCTGTCTAATTTGGTGCATGCTCTAAGTTAGAAGTTGCTGCAGAGTCCTCCTTCCCATGACCGCAGCCTCTTCTTGCCTTGCTAGATCCTAAAAGTCAAACATCCGGACTGATTCTGACCCTTTATCCAATAGCCCAAACTATACATGGATTTGATAAGACTTGTTTTGCTAAAATTCTGCACATTAGTAGCACATATCCCATTGCCATGTATTGGTCCCAGTATCCTCTTTGTAGCCACAAATATCTCTAGCATAAGTAGCTTCTCATTACCTTTATTTTCTGTGGTAAATAGAAGAAAAAAAAAAGGAAAAAAAAAAAAAAAAAAAGCAGTGTCAGACATTAATAGCATGCAGCTGGAGAAAAAGTTTGAAAACAGTGTGTTGTTGATTTTTCTCCTCACTCTTTAGGAGGGGTCTTCTTGTTCATAGCAGTGACAAAGTGTGTATTATCTATCTTAAAATGGGACAGATATGCATATTTTTCCAATTATTAAAACCAAAAGAAGCCAACAAAAAGCTAACAACCAACCTACTGTTTATTAGCTGAGAAATTAATCTTTATGTTTCAAGAATGGTACAGTTCATTTAAGATAGTGCTGACCCAGATTTGTATTTGTATATGGAATTGCTTGTAGTGAGTAATGTATGGTCTACTTATGGAATTATTATTAAATTGGCCCTTACATGGCTTAAATTCCTTTGCAGTATATTCACAAGGGAGACTAAGGCACTCTGTCACTCAGTTGGTACCAAGATGGGTTAATGTTCCCGGGAGTGATAACCTGAAGCAGTTTTCCAAAAGGTGTAACTGATTTTAAGATGCAGATAGAACTAGTTGTAAAGTAGAAACTCATCAGACCTATTTTGGACTTCTACTTTTGGGTAGGATGAATTATACCCCTAAGTGTTTCTTTGCCACAACTTTTTCCACGGCTGGCTCATTGAGGACTGTAGGTTTTCAACATCTGCAGTTAGTTTACATAAATCGCATCCCAGATTCTAAATAGTAGCTGGGAAGATCATCACTAAGTATTACGCTAGTGTTGCAGTATGGTGTCTCAGATTTGTTGAAGATGGCAGTAGAAAATTGTGCCAGGGCATGTTCCAGTGATCATTTCAATATAAGCAGTTTTCTGCCTTTTTAAATAATGTATTTGCTACAGCAGTCAGTCATGCAAACAACAAGGGCAATCCTTATGAAAGGGCTCCAAAGCCTGCTTCCTTTGGAAAGGATGGGAGCTCAACTTCTCTGAAAAATTCAGCAAGTAAATTATCTTTTTCAAAAATCTAACTAAAAGTGTTATTTTCAGATGTGAGCTAGGCATCTTGATAGTTTGCCAATTTTGATTTTGAAGGCAGAACCAAACAAAATCAGATACAGCTGATATACATAGATTTGTCTAACTTATTTTGTGGGGAATGTACTAGTCCTGGCTTGGTTTTGCTCCCATTTCTTCCTTCTGCCCTACTGTCACTTGTAAGCTGTGAAGTTCTCTGAGACAGGGGCTGTTTTTCATGTCTATGCAGTATGGCACTTGGTGTAATGGGGCTCCAATCTTGATTAAAGTCTTCTTGCTGAATTGTCACTTATGCAAGTAATGGTCTTACATAAAATTCTGGTATCTGAATGACATATTTGCTATGTGAGCTTTGACTGTCACTTCAAATCCACTCTCACTTTTTGTCTTGCTACTCAATGTCACCTTTAGGTTTAAGTGAATTTTTTCTGCAGCTATGCAGCAATTTTTGTGCATTAACACATTTTTTATATGAAATTGTTCAAGAAGCAGATTTAGAATATGCCCCTTAGAAGAAAGTACTGCATGAGTCAATATCATTTTGAAACATTTTTCAAGGATGCATCCACATCCTTGAGGGAATTTAAATAAAAAATCCCTTAACTCTAACAGGCCACTAACTCTATATGAACTCTGGAGGTGTTCAAGACCAGGTTAGATGAGGCCCTGAGCAACCTGATCTAGTTGGTGGCATCCCTGCCCATGGCAGAGGGTTGGAACTAGGGTTGCTTCCAACCCGAGCCATTCTATGATTCTATGAAGATTAGTGTCAACCTTACACATGTTGTGCACCAGATGAAATTTGATTTCCCTGACTTATACAATGGTGTAAAGAAAAAGATTTAATTTGTATTATTACTGTTATTATTCATGAAAGTGTTAGAGCTGTCACTTCAGAGTAAAAATGCCACTAAATATCCTAAATGTGGGCAGAAATTTTATTAACGTAATGGACATACACACTTTTTTCCAACATTAAATGGCAGCCACTTTTTTCCAACATTAAATCCTTAGACACTTTTATAAGGATGACCAAAGAGAGTAATAATAATAATATTACTTTTCTATCATGAAATCCATTTCATCAACATATAAAAATTTGTAGAAATGTGTGCATTCTAAGAACAGATTTCCAAGAGAGGAAATTTTGAATTGAAACACCTAAAGAAACAAATATCAGCATGGATAAGAAAACAAATCACAACAACAAAAACACACCATTGCACTCTGCTATAGTCCAGCTCCTTCATCATTGGAAAGAGATTTGCTTCAGCACAATTTTTTTCTGCCAGACCAGGTTCTTTGTAACATGCCGAGGTATAGCTGACTTGAAAGTGAAGACATTATTACCCTGACCCCTGAACTATTCTGAGGCCTGAGATGGAATATCTTTGACCTACTTTAAAGGGAGTTTAGACTCAACAGAAGTCCAGGGGATAAAAATAGGGGAAGTGAGATGCAACTCTTCACCAGAAAAATGCAATATTTAATATACAAATGTTTTCCCAATACATTCTCAAGCAGCAAAAAATTCTTGGAATTCTGATATGAAATGTCCTCATGTTGCTGGGCATGTTACTCTTCTGGTTGACAGCAGTTTCAGAAGAGGGCACAAACTAAACTCAGAGTCTTGTCTTTGCCCCCAGATGCAGTAACATGACTGCATACCAACATATATTTTAAAAATACTGAGAAAGAGACTGGGTCAATAATCCAAAGCAATGTCTGAGGGCATGATTAGAGCAACCCTCAAAGTTCAGCTCACAAGCCCGCTCAGTTTGGAGCATCTGAAATCCTTTCTCACACTGTATGTTTCTTCAGGAAGTGATAGCAAAAGGCCAAAGTGAGGACTGGGTGAGGCTGTGGCTGTTCAGCATGTCTGTGGCTGAAGGCTAAAAGCCTTGGCTGTCTGGCTGTGGCCAGATGTGCAGCTGACATCTGTGTCCAATTCAGCCCTCACTACTGGAGTAACCCCAACCAACATCAGGCTCTCAGTCTGGGGCAAGGGAAGGTTCTCTTCAAAAAATTATATCCACAATAAAGTGGAGTGTTTTGTGTGCATTTGTGTCTGTGAGTGGATGCAACCGCTGCAAATGTTAGGAAGATTAGATATAGAATAAATAAATTCTCCCCTTTTTAATATTTCACACTTAATTTAAAGCTATAAATTTTGACTTAAAGTATTTTGTTCACTAAGTGAACCATAAACAATTTATACAATAATGAGTCCTGTGAAATGAAAACTGTTTCTGTGAGAAGACTGGCATGGTGCTTGTGTGATCTGTGTATATACAGAGTGGTTAAACAAATAAGCACGTGCTTATCAAAATATTATGCAGAGATATCTTCTGCAGAAGGCATTCCTTTTTTTTTCTTGTTCTGCTTAATGACTTAATGCCAAAATATTATTAGATGCATCAAAAAACACCTGCAGGTACATATTCTGCAAGTCAAAAGTATGTTGAATGCATTGTACTGTATTTACAAAAAAGGAATGGTTTTACTCTGGCATAGTTCGTGTTAAAAAGACGTTTTCTAAAATACTGCCTCACAAATGATGAAATGAGGATACATTTGAAAATTTTAGCTGAATAATTACATTTGTAGCATAATGTTACAAAAGCCAGAAAAGTTACAGATAAGACAGGACATGCTTTTCTCTGCAGAACTTCCTGACTCTTTGATTTCTATCTCATCCTTAATGCTATCTAAATGTTGTTTTAGGCTGTGAATTGAATTTTCTTTTAATTTGAGCAGATTATATATTCATTTGTAGATGCTCTATCTTCATCAATCAATGCACTATGGCAAGCAACTTCATCTTCTCCTGAAAGATAACCTTGGATTATGTCATGGCTCAATTCTCTATTGCCCCTACAGAGATAATGAATTCGCACATGTAAGAGGATCATTTACCAATGGGGGTGGGATGTTGTTTTGAGCATATCATTTCCATCTGCCACAGGATGATTCCATTTGCACAAATCGATCTCCTGGAGGAAGATTTGTTAGCTATGATAAGCACACTGTAGGCACAGTGTAGCAGAGTGTGTCATCTGACAAGAGAGAAAAAGGGGTCACCTACAAAAAGGGTTGTCCTCAGAAAGTCATGGCTGCAGGAATGGTTTTGCAGCTCTTCACTCCAAGGCCGAAGAAAGGATCAAAGACAGGGTAAACAAGGCCTTCCTTCTCCTAGCAAGGAGTTGAGAGGACGAACATACTCACACGGTGGGGTGGTATGGTGCAAGCACAAGCATAGTCATAGAATCATAGACTCATAGAATCATGGAATCATTAAGGGTGGAAAAGACCTTCAAGATCATCTGGTCCAACCATTCTCCTACCACTAATGTCACCCACTAAATCATGTCCCTATGCACCACGTCCAACCTTGCCTTAAACACCCCCATGGATGGCGACTCCACCACCACCCTGGGCAACCCATTCCAATGCCTAACCACTCTTTCTGGGAAAAAATATCTCTTAATTTCCAACCTAAACTTCCCCTGGTGCAACTTGAGCCCATTCCCTCTAGTCCTATCACTAGTTATCTGTGAGAAAAGGCTCACCCCCAGCTCCCCAAAGGCCTTACTTTCAGGTAGCTGTAGAGAGCAATAAGGTCTCCCTGAGCCTCCTCATCTCCAAATTAAACAACCCCACTTCCCCCAGCCGGTCCTCATAGGACTTGTGTTCCAGGCCCTTCACCAGCTTCGTAGCCCTTCTCTGGACATGTTCCAGGGTCTCAATGTCCTTCTTGTAGTGAGGAGCCCAGAACTGAACACAGTACTCGAGGTGTGGCCTCACCAGAGCAGAATACGAGGTCAAACCACTTCTGAAAAGGTTCAACTGTGAAAAACTCTGTTAGATGCTGAAACAGGCACAGCTGTGAGATGTATTCTTTCAAATAGCCTTAGGATTCAGTTTAACGTCTCCCAGAAAAGAATTGAGCTAGTATTTAATTAATGAGACTAAAATTATATCTTGTCAGCTGTAAACAATATTAATCACACATATCACATTGAAAAAAGGATGTACTTTAAGCAACTTCACTCGTGTGGAAAGGAGCTTGGCAAGAGGGAGTGCAAATGGCTTCCTAAGAAAGGCATCCCCTGCTCTTCAGGGGCTCCCAGGGTGGACCAGGAACATATCAGTCCCCTGCAAGCCAGGCATCAATAATCAATTAAAGTAGATCTTACATATTACATCAGTTATCATATGCCAGAGAGAACAGTTATGAACAAGGTGAAATGAAAGACAGCAATACCTGAGTGTCTTATGTGCTATGAGTATTTGCATCCCCTGCCAAAATTTGCAAGAATTGTATTCCCTCCTCTTTCAGTTGTTGTCTCCCACCTTGGTCACGAGAGGCACAAGACAATGGTGAGTTTGCAAGAGCTGGACAGCATCTCTTCAAGCAGCCTAGGAGCTACTTAGTGGAGCCACCTGACTTCCTGAGTGGCTGTGTATGTGTGTAGCACAAAGTTATGGGTTTAAGTACAGTTTCATAAGCTTCATTTGCTATAAAACTAGACCTCTGCAGACCTACAGTGTGTTCCTTAGGTGCAGCCTGCTGTTGCACTGGCAGTTCCTCTGGCTCCTCTGCTCACATGGATTATCACGAGGTATACAGGGTCAGAAGCAACCCTTGTCTTGGTGTCACACACATGTTCATGCTATATGTGTAGTACAACGTGTTTCCATTTAATGCAAATTACTGATTATGGACAAATATTTCATTCTGTATATTTTCGTGTTCGTATTCAGAAATTCAGATTTATTTTTTTTTTCTTTTTCCCAAGGTCCACATTTACTGTCATAATTTGGTCTGTTTCATGTCACTGTTCAGTCCACATTGCATAATGTTGTGATCATATCAGATGTCATAAAGGATAACCTAATATGACAAAAAGTGTCCTGATGCAGCTTGACAAGATGAAATCTGGAAAAAATAAACTTGAATCCTGGTCAATACCCACTCGTCATAATGACTTCAGGTGTCCCTTCCTTAATTAATCACTAACCAATGATAGTTTCCTGATTAGTATTTGGCTGCCACAAACAGGGCACAGTATTGCTATTAAATATCTATGTGACATACTTCAGGATGGCATAAAGACGTACAGAGATATTATACATATTCCATACAGTTCTTAACAGGTTATTCTGACTATTTTTTTCTGGTTCTTGCAAGTAGGTAAATGTATGAATTCACTGGAAGATCTTTTTCTTTTTGAAGCAAATGAATCAATATGAATTCTTTGAAATTGTATTTTTGTTTCAAGTTAATAAATATTGAAGATATAATGTTTGTAAAAGATCCATATTTTATGAAAGTTTAAATTTGCACCTGAGACTATTAATTTCTGTGACAAGAGAATAGATAACAAATTGAATGGATGGACTCTCATTAAACATAAAATTACTCAACAAGAACCTTTCTGAATCAATTAATCATAATGTAATGGGACTTTAATATTCTGGCATTCTCAAAATCAAAAGTAAGTGTTTGCATAATTTTTAATTGTAACAAATGTGATTATTATTGTTTAAAGCTGATGAAATACATGACTTTCATCACCGTAATTAAATACTGGCTTTCTTTTTTTTTTTTTTCTGGTACCGTTTAAATTTAATCTTAAGGTTGTCTAAAGAAGGTTGTCTCACAAGAATGCCCTTCCACCCTTTAGTCTCCTCTCTACATGCTTTCTATGACCATGCGCAAAATGAATCAGAAAATCAAATTTACATGACACAGCATGATAATGTAAGACGTACCTAATTTAGAGTAAGGTTTGGATCCAGGTCTTTTGTACAGATATAACATCATTCCCTCAATTTATCATACTTTATATAGAACTATTATAAGTATAATTTTTATTTGAAAAATTATATTATTTTGGCATCAATGTTTCAGGTTTGTCCCCCAGTTCTTTGATTCAATATTATTCACATATTCAAAGTTATTGACACCTGGATATGGCAGCTAACAGGACTGTAGATTATTCAAGGACAGGTGGGTAAATTCACAGTGAAACATTAGCTGTGGGATTGGAAGGGTCAGCTTTGACACCAACAGTATTTTTACTTGTGTCAATTTACCCAGCAAGAAATGTTAATTCTCTGAACAGGTTGAAAGCTGATTCTTGTTTATTGTCCCATTGAAACAAGTCTACAAAACCCGTTTCAAGAGAATTTTCTTTGTATTGTTTCAGATTCCAATTATACTAAAATTTTGAAATGTAAAATGGAAAGAAGAAGAAAGGGTTAAAGAAAGAAAACAGTAAAGCTAGTGACTTGATTCAAATTATATTTAAAAACCAACAACCAACCAAATAAAAACACAAAACAAGCCAACAAAACAGTCCTGGTTCTGACCAGCCCAACTTACGTCACTTTCTGTAATAAATCTAATGCAGTGAACAGAACAACCCACCCACTCATGCCTGACACACATGTTGCTGAGGCAGCTTAAGGAAATGCCAAATGCAGATTGGAACTCTCTGACCAAAATGTGGTTCTAGTATACTACACACTTAAAGCCTTCTAAGTTTGGAGAATTCAGGTTGTGAGTCAGTTTTAATGCAAGCCATGCCTAGTTACCCAAGAGTATCTCAATTTTCCAGACACAGTGTTCTGCTTCATTAAACATGTAAGGCTATCCTTTTTTGGATGTGTGATATTGTTTTAGAGAATTAAGTAAGGACACTGTACCAGTTACATTATTCAGAGTTTGTAGTTTGTATAGTTCAGGGAACGTGACATAAATATTACTTACTTATTTAAAACAATCAGAAAAGGCTATTTTTCTATTTTAGTATGACTCATACAATAATTCAGTTTACATATTTAAATCAAATGAATGGTCTTTCTCTTGCTAACTTCTTTTGACCTTTTCTATTATGATGTAAGTTGTTTGTTTTTATTTGTTCCCAAAATCTAATATTCCATTTCCCTTGTACTGTTTGTGTGTATGAATAAGGCTAATATTTGCTGACTTTTAATACCTCCTTAGTTTATCATAACAGGCGATGTCTTACATCACAGCCAATTGCATTGATTATATGCAATTTACAGAATATGCAGGACATCTAGACTGGATTAGGCTGGGTTATGACTGTATATATATGAACACTTATTTCTCTTTGACTCCAGCTGCTTTAACAGAAACCATACCAAGTCCTGATTAGCCAAATTACAGTCTTGGATTTAACAAGATATGTAAGGAGCTTTGTGCTCCTTACGATACTGCTCTTCAGAGAAATATCTTACTTCCTTTGGAAATGTCCAAAGCATTATGGAAACATAAAGACTAATGGCCTTTAAGCTTGAGAAGGTATGAGAGAAATGCTGATATGCACAGTAAGTTAAAATTAACCCAGGTACTTACAATGGTCTTCCATCAGCACAAAGTTCTTGATTTAGAAGACCTTGAGGTAGATGTTTAATTACTTGCTGAAACAGGTTGAGAATGTTTATACAAAAACCTTTGCTAATTTGGAGGAGCAAAAGTTCAGGACAAATATGTTGCAAGCTTTGAAATGTGTATGGAACTTGTGACAAAATGAATAGGGTAATTCCTGTATCAGTGGGAGGTACCACTTTTTCATGCCTGTGTCCCAAAGGTTACCAGTGTACTTTTAAAAACATTCACACACTGCTCTTCCACCTTTAAGTCTTCCAAAGCAAGACTGTTTGTGGGAGGATAATGTAGGGAGTTTACCTGTGGGGCAGGCAGGTGTGGATTTACAAGGCATAGAGAGATTAGCTGCTATTCATCATCAACTTCCTGCAGCTCCCTCCAGACTGCAGGGTTTAGAGGGAAGGGGTAGCTAGGAGATTAAAAGGCCTTTCCACAGATCTGCATTGCTGTAGATCCCAATACCTACTGTGTGGATCCTCCCCCACCCTTCAGACAAGGCAGTCTTGGTCTTACGGGTGGTTGGCTCCAGCCAGGTATCCTCCATGACCAGCCAAGTGCCAGAATGTCCATTCACCTCTCTGAAGGCTCAGCCTCTCCTGGGACACCAAACAGGTGCAGAGTCATGGAGAGGCTGGTTCCCATGGGAGTCAACATGGAGCTGGTAGCAATGCAGCAGGGGAGAGGGAAAGGTTCTCACCGCAGACAACCTGAGCTTTCCTCCTTGACCAAGAGTTTTTTTCCTGCATGGGCAACCCCATCATGCTGATAGACCATGACAGATTACCCAAGAACTTACTTTCACAGAATAGCAGATGTAAAGGACTGTGGGGTTTTTGTGTTAATAGCTGTATACATCAGTGAGGCACCTCTCTGTGGGTAAGTGACTTAGTAAGTCAGAGAAAAGTGCTAACATGCTGCCAGGCAAAAAGTCCTGGTATACATGTGCCCTGCTATCTCCCATCACCAGTGATGAGGTCACAGTGCTTCTCCACATCATTTTTGACAGGAAGAAAGAGCAAAAGAAGGCAGGGGAAACAACCAGTGCAATTCTGGCCCCACTTAGTTCAACTGGAATTTATTTGCAGAGTCCAAGGAGAGTTTCTTTCCTAGAGAACCTGGTTAGGTCACGCTCATTGCTCAGCTGATAATTCAGGATCCAGGGGAGTGTTATATTGATTAGCAGAAGATTTAATTTCACTCGGATTAAAAGAGAGCAGATGAAGAAGGGTGCTGAATAATTCTACGTGCATGTATCAACTCTTAGGCAAACCTTTTTAATCTACTATGCTGTACAACACATGCACTAAATTTTGACTTGACACTTTTATCTGAAAGACTTTTTCCCATAAACCTCCCAGACTTGTTTTTTACAGTGACATTGTCCTACTGCAGAAAGAAAACAGCCTTGCTGCTGCTGTTCATTAGAATCTATATTTATTTATCTGTACCATCCAAATGGCTTCATTTTTTTCTCTAAATTTCGTATGAGAAATCCTGTAAATATGCTTTTAGTAATGACCAACTTGATTTTCAGGACTGTAAGTCATAAATGATACTGATAAAAATTACTTTTCTGTCAGTTTTAAATAACTGTGCACATTTTAATACATTGAGTCATATACAAATTTGATTAAGGGAGATATTATCTTCCTCTTGCTGGCAACATCACTCATAAATGAGAAGGCTAGCATTTTTTTTATTATTTTTTTGGTGAATAACTGTTGAAAAAATCAGTTCATGTCAAAAGTTCATTTTCCTGGTGTTGTCTGTAAGAAGTTGAACTCCAACACACAACAGCATCAATGTGTGTTTGTACATTTCCCAATCCCTAGTACAGCCACTGCCACAAGAAAATTGTTGAAATATCTCTGAGCTAAGATATATATGACAGCTTCCAAGGGTTATAAAGGTATGTACTATTTTAAGGAACACTTTACTAGACATAGAGCTATTGTTTAAGATTGAAACAACCCACAACACACAAAAAGATACAGACAACTACAATTTATGGAAGCTAACAGCCAAATAATGGGCTGTTCTCATACAACATTAACACTGACGTAAAGTCATGGACTTTAAATATTTCTATAGAAAAAAGATTGCAAAATATTTTGTTGGAAGTGGGTGCATGGATACAAGAGTTCATATACATGAACATAATCAGAGCAATGGTATAAAAACATATTCTCTAATAAAAGAGAAGTATACATCAATGTGAAGAAAAAAAAAATGCACAATAGAATTTTGAAAGAATTTCCTCAAAGTCCCTTTGACTTCTAATGTCTATCATCACACTGGTCTCTAATCAAATCTGGGCCCAATTTAGCACCCCCATGTCTTCTGTATTGGGTACACATAGATTTTCTACATGTCTTAATAAAACAATAAGAGTAGGACTTCCACCCTAGTCCACGAGAGCAACTGAAAAATTCCAGGAAGTTCTGAAAACCGTTCCTAATTTCTTCCATTTGCAGTCATTTCTTTAATTTTTCTTTTCTATTATCAGAAGAAACATAAGACTAAAGAACACTTGCAAGTAATAAAAATACACCTAATTTATAACACCAGGAAAAGTAAAGTTCACAAGCTCCATGCAGGAAATCTCACTAAGGCAGATGTTTGAGTTGTTTCATAGAGTGGCATTTTTTTGTTTGTTATTGTTTTGGTTGTTTTTTCATCTTTTTCTTCAACTTTTCCCTTTAATGGTGGGCTTTTTTCTTCATTGCCTTCTTATTGAACTCCTTTGTAGATGTGTTGTGTAAGAATAGCTTGGCCATATTCATGATACCATGTCTTCTGTAGAGTTATGCTTGGAAGGAGAATAAAAATTACCTCTTGACTTCAGCCAGGCAGAAAAACACACCTCTCAGACCCTTTTGTGTATTTATAAACCAGTATGCTTCCATAATGGATGTTATTACTACATTTCTCTCACACTGTTTTCCAGGTGGGACAAGAACGTGAACGAGGTTCTTTATAGAAGTTTCTTCTCAGTTAAACAAGGGGAATATGCAGGTTGCATTCTAAAACATTTTTCAGTCACCCCCACTGTGCATCCCATGGTCAGGAGCAAACCAAATACATCTGGGGCTTGAGGGAGACTTTCAGCCCAACAGATTGAGGTCCTTCTCTAGCAGAGATTCCCAACTATTTGCAGGTTCAGTAAATATCTTCATTAGGATCCTCCTCCCTGTTTACTTCTCCCAGGCATGCAAAGCACATTTGCAAAGACAATGCTGCTGGTTGGAGCACTTATTCGTGTGGGTGAAGTGGCTGACACAGTTGTGCAACGCTCTGGGCCATGCCAGAAACAGCAGGGACCAAGGTCACCCACCATTGAGCTGGAGCAAGACTGGAGGGCAAGCAGCTCTGCCAAACCAGGGGGCTGCAGCCCACAGCAAGCTCTCATTTATATGCTATGTTCAGTCATTTTCTTCTCCCCCACCCACCCCCACCCCGTCTCTTTTTTAATTTAGCACAGAGGGTGAAATTTTGGCTCAAAGTCAAAAGGATTTTTACCATTGATTTCAATGTGGCAAGAATTTCATCCAAATCCTTCATGCCTCACTGAGGACAATAACACAAAGAACACTATTTTAGAACACAGAGAGGCACCATATTTGCAAGCTGCTTTGTTTATTGTGTTTGGGGGTTTCAGAATGTAGTCGCCCACCCACTTCTTTGTTAAATGTTAGTTTGGCTTTTGAAAGTTTTACAAGCTACAGTATAACAATAATTAAAATTTTGTATGCAATTTCCAAAGTTGGTTTTCATTTCTCAGGCAGTATTAATTCTGGTTTAATTTGTTTTTCATCTCCATTGTGCAACAAAACACAGTTTGTTTTTAAAAGGAGGATCAAACTGATACTGAAATGCATACATGTGTTGGCAGGCATTTCACAAGGAGGAATGCAGCCCATGAACTTGGACTTCAAACAACAAATGTGCAGAGCACACATGAACTTGAAGTTACCCTTTTATTTGTGACATCCATAAACATTTATGATGCTTTGTTTTTATCCCAATAAGTCTATGTTGTTACTTTGGGTCTTTTAATAGTGTCTATTTATATTGTGAAATCATGACAACTGTGTTGTCTTCCCATAAAGCCACAGGTCAAGGGTCTGCTACAGCAAATACTAACACATGTGAATAACTTCCCTCATATGAATAATCCAACTGATTTTAACAGGGTGGTGTTTTTAGGGTCAGGCTCCGAATATTTTGACATACTTCCTGAAATGTTTTCTAGATAGGAGCTGTTGACTTTCATATGGTGATAAAATGCTATGAACACCAAAAACCCCTTCCAAAATATAGGAGTATTTTTGGGGTATCAAGTTATAACAATTACAGTTTTACTTGTTAGCTTTCTTTTCCTGGATACAAGAGTGTTGGAGGAGCACTTACCCAGAAGAGATCAAGTAGAATTACTGCTAATGATTTGTATAAATCAGTGTGTGTAATATATTCCCCCCGCCTGTATGTAACAACATTTGGAGATCTCTGTATTTATTTGCCTTCATCTTATGGCAAAGAATGATGGAATTAATTATTATTACAATTGGGATGCATTGCATTTTATAATTTATATTGTGTATAGATCATTAGTATATTGAAACTGAAAAACATATATAAGAGGACATTCCTTTAATCATAAGAACTATAAAAAATCATGCTGCCTATGATAAATATTATTCTATTTTTAAGGCTATGCCTGGCTGTGGTGCCTCAGTAGTGCAAGTGTTGTGAAATTAAATAAAAGACAGACAGTCAATTCTGAATATATATATATATTCAGAATATATATATAAACTTGTATTATATATTTTATATATATATAAACTTATATATATATATAAAAAAACAAGTATATATAAACTTGAAGGTGTGCAGAAAAAGAATCTTGCCTTAGAAAGGGAATTTCTTAGTTTTCTGTTGAGGTCTTACAGTGATCCTTGGAAAGGTTTTTGTGAATACACTAATCTGGTTTTTCCTGTTGTTTGCACAGATTCCAGCTGTGTTAGAATGAAGTTCTTGCAAAAGCTTGTCTTAGAAAAGCATGTCAGGAACAAATTGTTTTTTGTTTTTACTTTTTATTGGAATATATCCTAGTCTTTGCCATATTGCCTTCTGAACCTTATTGTCAAAACACAGATTTTATGCCTGTGACTTAACAGCTACTGCTAAATGAAAGAGAATTTTTACATATGTTTATTATTCCTATAAAGGTGGAAAAGTTTTGGAAGAGCTGGAGTGCAGATGAAAATCTATGAATGTCAGTATCTCTTTAATTCGTAAACTTATATTAGTTATTTTCTTTATTTTACCTTGCTAAAATATCCTGCTTGAAACACTTCCTTAAATAACAATACCCAAAAACTTGCAAAGAACCTGCAGATAGGTGGCAAAAACCTGTCTGATAGCAAAAGGAGCATATTTTACATTAAAGGAGAGTCATGTACATGGTCTGTCCAGTGATACACAATGTCATTTAAGACATTCCATCATTCCCTGCTTGAGCACTCTTCTCTAATCTGATGAGGTACCCTGGGAAGAAACAATGATAGCCAAGGCATTAAAATGTAATCAAGATATGCAAATTCATATCTAAATGTGATTTGCTTGGAAAGAGAAATTAATCTAGGCATGGTCAAATAAACAGTGTGTAATATGGATAATTAATCACCAAATTAGCAGCTGTAGTCCCATGAGAAGATTATGCAAATGAAAAAGTCTCCCATCTACAGTCACTTAATAGCAAACTCTAAACAAAACACAGCCCCTGGGAGCACCATAAAACAAGCCAGTCAAACAGAGTGGGTAGTTCTCCAAGTTTCACAGACACATTTCGTAAGTGCTTTATTCTTCCCAATTTACAGGAACTTGTTTTCCCACAGACACATCAGCTTCACCGAACAACCTGTAACCTTGAAATGTCACTGATGTTTTACAGAGGACTAAACTTCCATTCATACAGTCTAAATCAGCAGTTTAGAGAGACAGGGGATAGAGTGTAAGTCCTCGGCCCCAGAACCCAGAATAAAGAGACGGATACTTCAGAGTTTTATAGAGGTGGGAGCTCCAGACATATGTTAGGTGTCTTCTGTGCATTTAGAAATTATCTCCAACAGTTTCATTTACTGCTTTACACTTGCACTTCCATAACAGACCAGGCGAGTCTCTTTCTTGTTTCTGAAAATAGTATTTTTCCCATATTTCCAATTACAAAGCTTCCTGAAGCACGCTAATGTTTCAGGTTAATCCACTGGCTAATCCAGATCAATGTATTTCACTAGGATGCCTCACATGGAGTAGACTTGGGTATAGTACTACCTGGCCCATGACACCAGATAGTCTTCCCTGAGGCTGTGCATTGCACTAAAACCACAGCCCCACTTGGAATACATAAAATATCAACTAGTTGGGAAACCTGACCCCTAGGTGAAGAGACCATTTGATGCAGAGCTTCCTTGAGACACCATAGTAACTCAGATACATTCAGCTTAACACTGGCTTGATCCACACTGAAATATGCTGAATTTTCTGAATGCAATTTTAGACTTTTTAAATGAAAAAATATATATATAATATACTGATTCTTGTCCGCATTTACAGTCAAAGCAATTATTCAAATATCAAAATTGTCAAGGGAGTCTGAATTTGCATCTCTCAATGAACTCCATATCCTCAGTTCCATGGGAACAGCCTGTTTTGGGAAGGACACTTGTACAATGCAGGCAAGAAATTCCACAGTGCACCCTCAGCCAAGAAAAGAAAAGCTTCTCACTTGGGTTCTCTGGGTACTTGCTGATATAAGCACTTATAGGTGGAAGATACCTTCGAAAGCACAACATTGTGGCAAACTAGCTTACAGTAGAACTGTCCTAAACTGTCTCTGGAAGTGAATACAAGCTGAGTTCATAAAAGAAGAGGAATTTGCTATTTTTCTGAAATGTTTGTGTTCATTGTCTGATGCTCTAGACCACAAGTTGTTTTCTAGTTCATCTGTATCTATTCAGAATAAATTACATAAATTTCATTTAAAGTTTTAACTCTTTCTTGTGAAGCTATTTGTACATTTTTCTACATGCTGTGTCAAGCAAAGTCTTTTAGAAAAGGATGAATGTGCATCTCTTGTACTTAAACCCAGGCTGTGTCTTTAGATGCCAACCAAGATGCAAGAACAGACCACAAAGTAATCAGTCAGTTTCATGCCATGGATTCATCAGGCTTGGGATGGACTGTCCTTGAGGGTTAAAGTAGAGACATCTGATGATTGTGGACTTGTGGGCTATTAACAAAGATATTTCTTAAGAAGCCATGAACAACTGTGAATCAGACTGGAATAATATGGTAAGGTTTAGGAGCCCTATTCATGAACAGCTGTGCTGAAGTTGCAAAAGCTATTTGCTCAGTAAAGTTAGCATTCTTAGTGGGTAATGGCAAATGTATTTACCCTGAAATGGAAAATTCAAGCACTGCTAGAACTCCATGTTGATCAGGTGACCAGTCAGAACCAAATTGTGACCTAAAGTGTTTCCTGGCCTGTATGAGCCCTGTCAGTTTCCTCTCATTCCAAGAACTCTTCCTACTTTGGGACAAACTGTTGGGCTGTTTGTCCCAGATAAACTTCATGCTGCCCATCGTTGACTGTTCAAATTAGTAATTTCAGAGAGGGAGTACTAGGGAGTCCTGACAGAACCACTCCTTCAGTCACCCACCTAAAATGACAATCTCCAGTGTAGTTAATCAAGCAATGCCCTTTTCTGATTTATTATGCCCTGTGTTACTGCAACTGTCATGTTAGCAATTAAGCTCTCACTACATAAGGTTACTCTAACTATATAATGGGCCAAGTTCTGATCTCCGTTAGAACTGGCTTAAATCTAGAAGAATCCTTTCTGTAAGTGAGCATATCCTGCCATTTAGAAAGAAAACCATTCATATGCTAGTTATAAAAAGAACAGTAATTGATCAAACTGAATTATTGACGTTTATATAACTCTTTGTTATAGTTCAGCAAAACATAATTCCAAATGAAAAAAAGAAACCAGCAATAAGGACACAAGGGAAGAGGATCCATATGGAAACTAAGTAGATTAACTGGTAAAACAAAGATATTGACAGGATTTTCTTAAGTTATTATTAGGAATATAATGTCACCCTGCACATCTCAGCAGTGATTTGAGAGAAAGTGACTCTATCCAGGGAAACATTTTAATTAAGATAAAATTTTTAGATTGCTCTGAAATTCTTGGATTGACAGTCTTTGTAACAGTGTTATTTTTCTGTTAATAGTGTACACAAGCTAAAAAAAAAAAAGAATGAAATAATAATTGCTTATGTGAAGAAAACACTACCTTGACAAGAGTGCAGAGGTAGGAGTTAGTTGTTTAGTTTATATTTATACAGTATAAATGTCAGCAGGAATGAGAAAACATCAAGAGGAACACATTTCCAAACAGTCTGATTACTGATCCTAAATCTGATAAATCTAATGAACATTGAACATTTTAATCCTTCCAGTGCTCCCATTTTAGACAGTAAAGCATCAATTCTGATAGGAAAAGATTGGACCTGACTCCATATCTGGAAACTAATTTAATGGGAAATTGGATAGTGACAAAGTGATGATGATTTATTTTTAATGGTAGATGCTTCATTAGTTATGACTTATTTAGGTGACCTTCCTACTCCTACGGTATTTTCCTTCTCTGTGAACCCCACCCCCTCTAAAATCCTGTACACTTCAAAAAGAGCGAAAGTAAATATTGCTGATCAGGTCCCTGATTCTGCAGACCTTCACTTTTATCTATTAATTGCTATGGTCCTTCTCAAGTACAGAATGAGGACAAGCCAGGCCCCTGGATCGTTATTACAAATCTATGTGTATCCCTCACAAGATGCTTATTATCAAGTATCCTGAGGCAACAAAAGAAATTTTTGTATTTTTTGTTCTTTTTTTTTTTCCATTTATTTGAATTTTTCATATTATGTTGAAAGTGACATTTTGTTTTGCTTGAAATGCATTGAAAAACCTCTATGGTTCTCACAGGAATTAACAATTCCATGCTCGAGACATTATTTAAAGTGCACAGCTTTTGATATTTTGGATTTCTTCTTCTAAAGAAATCAAGTTAATGATTGGTTGTTTAAACTGAAAGTCTAAGAAAACAGCCCAAGGAGTAACATTTAGTCTCCATTAACTAATAAAAACAACAGAAATCTACCATCTTTGTTTCACGAGCCAGGCTAGTAGGCTCATGGGTTAACAGAGGCAGAAAAGGTCAGCCGCTCTTCACTGATGTCTCAACACTCTCCAGAGATGTGACTCTCAGCGACTGCAACTCAGAGAAGTAGTACCTTCCAATGTCAAACTACAAGAGGATTTTTACAGTCCATCTTTTAAAATAAATGGAGTTTTTAAATGTTGTATTTCACTATTTTCCCCATCTACTGTCCTATACTATCAAAGGAATTAAACATATAGATTATGGCAGCATCTTACAGAACCAAAAAAAAAAAAAAAAAAAAAAATAAAATTGTAATCTCAGAGTCAAAATGATCAATCATACTTCAAGTGTTGGGTTTTGTTTGTTTGTTTGATTGATTTTGCTTTTGTCTTTCCAGGATCTTTTACAGTGATTTCAGAGAGAGATCTGAGAGTGGGAATTCTTACTGTAACAGCCCTTGAATTTTTCAAAGATATGATTTATGTTTAGTAACCCAAACAATTTTGCAGCCTTTCTTAAGCAAGCCAGGATTAAAATCCTCTGAAATTCAGATGGATCCTTGTTTTGATTACAAAAGTAGTCTACACAAATAATTTGTAACACTTATGAGGGAATCTGCTGTCTTGGGAGACAGCTCTTTATGTATTAACCACAAATAACTTTTTCTACTTGCTGAGGTCATTTTTACTAAACACCTAATTTTTCACTTTTCATTACCAGTTTCTTATAGATACATTTAGTCAAACATTTTCAAGACAATATAGAATATTTTTATATATTCTATATACATATATATATTCTGTATTAAAGACAATATAGAATATTTCTATTCTTTCACTAAGAATATAAACTAGTTGTCACAGCGTTACAGAGGGACATATATCCCACAATATTAACCTAATGCCACCTAACTTTGTGTTTGGTTCCAGGGGTAGAATTCAGATCACTGGCCCAAATCTCTGCTGGCTGCAGTAAATGTCTTGCTACAGCTTTAGGTCCACAAGATTCCTTGGCTTCATGTGGTCCCTTGTGAGCACAACTGGTCACTCAGCACAGCAGTCATTGTGATATTAAATGCAATAGTAAACATGTCACTTCTTGGTGTGTTGTTGGCTAAACACATCAATGTACCTTAACCTCCTGTGACAGGGAGCCAGCTGGGTTCTGAGATAATCTGAGTACTTCGGTATGAGAAAGGCAGGCTCATCAGTCTGGAGCTCAGAGATGAGGAGAATGGTGCGTCCTACACCTCATCTCCTTGAGCACACTTAATTGCTTGCTAAATGCTTCAGGGAAATGGTTCTACCTATTTAAGTTGGTCTCAAAGATCTGCACCTGAAAGCAGGATCATAAATTCTTCCTTTAAAAAAATGAAATAGAGATGGTGCTTTCTCAAATCTATTTTTGCAGGTCATATTTATTTCTGCAGTGGGGTCAGGAAGCCAAGAATCCTTTTTGCCCACTCCTGTACTTATACACCAAGTTGGTTTTCTCTTGCTCACAGTGTTTTCAGGATCTTTCTTCCCCATATCCTAATGCTTTGGTTACGGGAAATTGTAGGATAACAGAGAACCAAACACAGGATTTCCTCAACCTTGGAAAATGTTTGAGCCATTATAGAATGGAACACTACACCGTGTGTCTATCAAGAAAATGACAAATGCATTTCATATGGGGCTTGATCATCTCAGGATGTAGTCTCAGAGTTCTTTGAATTCCTGAGATCACAGAAAAAGACTTTGTCTTTGGATTTTGACTTATATAGAGTATGAGATGCTAGCTGCCCTCTGTTTCTGACAGAGTGTCAAAACTTACACATCCTAGGTTAAAATATTTTCTTTTGAAAGTTTAGTTTTTGGTGTTTAGCTTAGCAGATAGCTCATGAAACCTTGCCAAAGGAAAAGTGAAAAGAAAAACAAAACAAACAAAAAAAAAGTTAGAAAATGATTACTCGGAGGTATTTATGTCCTTAGTGCCCTGCAGAGAAAGAATTTTTTAGATCAGTGTGTCTGACAGCACAGACTTACCTCTTCTAAGAATGGTTTGGTTGTGTCTAAATTTATTTGCCAAAACCCAAGTTTCCGATTCTTTTTTTTTTTTTTTCCTGTGGAACAATTGCTGATAGATTCACTTGCTTTCCCTGAGGTTCAACGGGTTTCGCTTTTTATCAGCAGTCCTTTTTTTCTTTGAGATTGTCTAGGGTTGCCTACTTCACTGTTCACCTCACCTTTGCCACTGAAGACACCCTATGAGTAGCAAAATGGGAGAGCATCTCCTGAAAAGGAGCAGTGCTTGCTTAGAGCTGAGTTGCATGGACCTTCTGTAGGGGAAGCAGGCTCTCCTATCCTCCACAGCTGGCATACCTCAACATCTCTTGCTGCAAGGCAGATGGTATAGCATGAAGAACTATTCAGCAGGAACAGTTCCTGAAAAAAAATAGCCAAGTTATTCAGAGTGCTCCAGAAAATATCGACTGCTTTATCCATATGTATTGCTCTGGTTTGTTTTCTTGACTACTGTTTATTAAATCCCAGTGAAAAAAGATAAATATATATATTTATATGTATATTATATATACAGAATACAAACAGAACTCAAGTTTTTGAAGGTTTTTTCCATTTTAATAGAAATAAAGAAATTATTAATAACATTTTGCTATTTTGAGATCCAAGGTGTAGAAAGCACAATACATATGGGAAAAGGATCTTTCTATGTGCATTTTTCCAAGCACTTTGTGTTAAAATCAGCTTGCAACCTGAAACCAAACACAAACTTTTCTCTAGTAATTTGATAACAAACAGATTTAGTTTGAAAATATTACATATAATCTTATTATTCTTTATCACTATTGAAAATGGAGCAACATAAATATAGAAACAAAAGGAAAGAAAAAAAAAGAAAAAACAGGAAAAAATAAAGAAAAAGAAACGTCTGACAACACTAGTTCTAGTTGCAAAAAATCTGTCAGTATAATATAAAACTGATTATGCCAGACTTGAAAGCCAAATTGCTCTGCAGTGCATGCTGAACATTAACTATTAACATTGTTTTTCTCTAACTAGAGCCACTTTTCTTGCAAATGGCAAAACCATTAGTGAGCTGCCAAACTGTATTTTCCACTTAATTTCAATCTCGAAAAATCTAGACATGACAAAAATTAGATTATCAATGGAATATGATGAAAACAAGAACTCAAGGCTCTAATGCCATTTTTTCTCTCTGCAAACTCCCTGATCTTGTCTAATTTGAATAATTACAAGCTTCAAAGGGTTGACAAGGTTCACATACTTAAATCAGTGCATTATATGCTGCATCTGTAATCAGTTGAGAGGCCTTAAAGACACACAAATGAACATCAAAATTTTGTCCACTCTCCCCTTCTGTACTTCACTGAGTTATGTATTTTTATGCAAATAGAATTTTGAGGAAAATGGTTGTGAGGAAAAAAAACAGGAGTGTCTCCAAGCATGAGCTAAAATTTTATATTTAGAATATTCTGTACAAGATCTATTTGGCAATCTCTTCCAACATGATTTTTTTTTTTTTTAACGTAGAACATTTTTGAATATGTTTTTATTTTTGATAGCTTTTTAGGAATTTCATCTGAAATTAATTCATTTCCTTCTCATGATATGGCTGCGTGAAAATAATTGCTTATCTTATGAAGTCATCAAACAGTTCTTTTATCCTTTCAGCTGGATGTATTAGAAAGCTCAATTTATTATACCAAAATGTAACATCCTTCCATCCTCCAAAGATTCTTGAGCACTTGAGCAGCACATAATACTCAGCAGCCAAAAGACAACATTCAAGATGATTTTTCAGATGGTGGGGAATAAAAAAAACAGTTTCAGATTTCCTAAAGCTCAAACTGATTTGATTATTATACTAATATTTGCATAGCACTAGTAGTAGAAAAAAAGACCTTTTGTGTATGTGTCTGTGTGTGTGTGTCTGTGTGTATTGAATACAAGAATAATACAAGTAAGGATAGGAACCTAAGGATTTTGTGTTGTTTACAAAGAAATATCTCATTAAGCTGAAGAATCCATCTGTAAAGCGCTGGGCAGAAATGCTGATGTTTTTGTACATGCTTTTTCCAAGCAAGCTAGCATCCTATTGAATCAGCTCAAAAGCTTCCTGTAAACAATGGGAGGACTCCCACTGAATTCAGTAGGTTGTGGCTTTCACTTCTATATATGCATATGCAAGTTCACTCAAAGTGAACCCATAGAGACCACCGCTAACCTCAGGGGACTCTGCTGTATGCATGTTGTTCAGTAGAGTGGGCCAAGCAGCAGTTTTGTCATATTAAACCCCCCAGCAGGTCTTGTTATGAGAGACCTGCACCCCCATATCCAGCCCCTGCTACATCTCACATTGAGCAATGGGTCACAGTGTGGGACTGTCTCCTTGGTCCTCTTTGAAGGACTGAAAATGGTTGTGGGAGGACTTCCCACACACAAGGATACTAGCCAGCCAAGGTCAAGTAACAAATACTACCAGATCTGCCAGGGTTCTCTAATATTTATACAACTGTCTTTTGCCAATTCTTACATATTGTTTAATGACATCCTGTAGAAGAGGCAAGTGGAGTGGCTGGGAAGTAGAACTGGGAAAGGGAAAAAAATTATCTACATATTCTTCTTCTGGAACTTTTCATATGAAGTTCGTTTGGGGAATAAATATTTGACTCTGAGAAGGCTGTAGGAAGAAATTCACCGATTTCTGATTTCCACCTACAGAGAGTATCTGTCTCCCCAGTCTGGGGATATCGGAATCATCTTCCTGCCCTCTCTGACTCTCTAATGGTTTAGCAACACCACAACAGTCCTCTCAGTAGTTCCACAATCAGCTGTACTGATACTGGGGACCAGATATCCAACCCTTCTTTCAGAGCTTGAATGTCGGCAACAAGGGCTGAGTCTGAATTTAAAAGGGTCATCACCACAATATCACATTCACCATCACCCTGGATTTTGGAAAAGCTAGACAAACATAAAAGTCACTGAGTTTTCATTTCTCTCTCACAAATAGCTTACTGGACAACTTGCTTGTTAAGTGGATAAAAGAAAATTACAACACGGTAGATAAACAGGTTAGCAATAATTAATTCTTAAGATATAGATCTAGTAGCATTAACATCACAAGCTATTTTTCTAAGGCACAAATTGTTAGGCCCTCCCCTCTCTAAACTTCTGGAGATTTCCTCTCTCTTTCCTTGATGGAGTCACAGTTTAAGTCAAAACTCAGCCCAGCCTCATTCAAAGAAAGTTATCTGGCCTCAGACACTTTTACATTATTTACAACTGTACATTATTCTTCACTTTAAGTTCAAATAAAGTAGAAATGCCACCTGTACATAACACAAAGCAAGCAAAACAAATAAATTCCAGGCTTGCCCATTTATCTTCTCTATTTGCTACCACATATTAACAAAGCTCCCTTACAGTTTTGAGAAACCTTTGGGGACTGTGGGGACTGGGCAGGTGTTTTTTTTTGTTTTGTTTTGTTTTGTTTTTTTGTTGGTTGGTTGGTTTGGTTTGATTTGATTTTTAACTATTTTTTTTAATTATTATTTTTTATTTTAGTCCTTATCCAATGTCCTTACAGATTTGTTTGAATCATTTATCATTTGTGTTCTTCTCAGGTAACAATGATTTGGGAGGAGGAGGGGGCAACATGAGATCCTAGATAACCAGTGTTAAGTAGGACTTTCTGTGCATTTCACTTAAAATAAGGCCATCAAGAACACCAAAGGGAATTTCAGTGTCTTATGTGCTAGAAGAGATTAACTCTTCTTAAACAGAAAACTCAGATGGAGTCCAATTTCACGCTGGAAGGACAGAATACCAGAGAAGTGATGACAACCAATTCCCTTTCTGACCAACAACTCCAGGAGACACACAGCATTCTTCCCTCCAGTGTGCTTGCTCTCAGGCCAGTACTTTTTCAGTGGCTTCCTGTACTGCAGTAGCCACCATTTTTCTCCTTCAAATCACAAGGAAAATCTTATTTTCACTTTTCTAGTTTGTTGTTGCTGTTGTTGTTGTTGTTGTTGTTTCTAGGAGTCTTGGCAAGGTGTTTCCTCCTTTATTTGCTTGAAATACAATACTGCCCTGAGGAAGCAGTCTAGAAGGTTCCTGGAGCACATGGAAGACAGCTTCCTGACTCAGCTGGTCAGTGAACCTACCAGAGAGGGTGGCCTACTAGACCTGCTGTTCATGGACAGAGGACTGGTG
This sequence comes from Anser brachyrhynchus, assembly GCF_964034855.1. NCBI lineage: Eukaryota > Metazoa > Chordata > Aves > Anseriformes > Anatidae > Anser > Anser brachyrhynchus. Next base: position 49,167,528 of record NC_137694.1, on the reverse strand, counting down.
GGAGATATGGTGGTTGGGAGCCATCTTGGGCAGAGTGACCACAAAATGGTAGAGTTCTCTGTTCTTGGTGAAGTCAGGAGGGGGGTGAGTAAAACTGCTTCCTTGGACTTCCAGAGGGCAGACATTGAACTGTTCAGGACACTGGCAGGGAGGGTCCCTTGGAGTCAGTCCTGAAGGGCAGAGGGGTCCAGGAAGGCTGGACGCTCCTCAGTAAGGAAATCTTAAAGGCATAGGAGCAGGCTGTCCCCATGTGCCGTAAGATGAGCTGACGTAGAATGCCGGAGCTGAACCAGGAAGTTTTTCTGAGTGTCTGGGAGAAAAAGAGAGCTTATGGAAGAAGGAAGAAGGGGAAGGCAACCTGGGGACAGTACAAGGAATTGCCAGCATATGCAGAGAAAAAATCAGGAAGGCCAAAGCCCAGTACGAGCTCAACCTGGCCACTGTGGTTAAGGATAACAAAAAATATATTTTTATAAATATATGAATATATTAATTCAAGTATATGTTTTTATAAATATTTAAATATACATATATAAGTATATTAACAACAAGAGGAGCGCCAAGGAGAATCTCCACCCTTTACTGGATGCAGTGGGGAACATGACTACTGAGGATAACGAAAATGCTGAGGTTCTTAATACCTTCTTTGTATCTGTCTTTACTAGTCCGACCACTTATCCTCGGCGTACTCAGCCTCCCATCCTGGAAGTCTGGGATGAGGAGCAGAAGAAACCCCCCACAGTTCAGGTGGAAACAGTTAGACACCTGCTGCTCCACCTGAACTGTCACAAGTCCATGGGGCCAGATGGGATCCACCCGAGGATGCTGAGGGAGTTGGCAGATGCAATTGCTGGGCCGCTTTCCATCATCTATCATCAGTCATGGTCATCCAGAGAGATCCCGGATGACTGGAGACTTGCTAATGTGACACCCATCTATAAGAAGGGTCATAAGGAGGACCCAGGGAACTACAGGCCTGTCAGGCTGACCTCGGTGCCAGGAAAGGTGATGGAACAGGTCATCTTGAATGCAATCACGCAGCATATGTTGGACAACCAGGGGATCAGGCCCAGTCAGCATGGGTTCATGAAAGGCAAGTCCTGCCTGACCAAGCTCATCTCCTTCTATGACTGGGTAACCCACCTGGTGGATGAGGGAAAGGCTGTTGATGTAGTCCACCTAGACTTCAGCAAGGCCTTTGACGCGGTCTACCATAGTATTCTCCTGGAGAAGCTGGCAGCCCATGGCTTGGACAGGTACACTCTTTGCTGGGTTAAAAACAGGCTGGACAGCAGGGCCCAGAGAATGGTGGTGAATAGAGTGAAATCCAGCTGGTGACTGGTCACCAGTGGTCTCCAGGGGTCATTGTTGGGGCCCATCCTCTTTAGTATCTTTATTGATGATTTGGATGAGGGAATTGAGTGCACCCTCAGTGAGTTTGCAGACGACACCAACTGGGAGGGAGAGTGTTGATCTGCCGAGAGGGTAGGAAGGCCCTGCAGAGGGACCTGGACAGTTTGGATGAGCAGAGGTCAATAGGATGAGGTTAAGCATGGCTAAGTCCGGGTCCAGCACTGTGGCCACAACAACCCCACGCAGCACTACAGACATAGCGCAGAGTGGCTGGAAAGCTGTGAAGAGGAAAAGGATCTGGGGGTGTTGGTCAACGCTCGCTTGACCATGAGCCAGTACTGTGGTGGCCAGTGGCATCCTGGCTTGTATCAGGAATAGTGTAGCCAGAAGGACCAGGGAGGTGATTGTCCCCCTGTACTCTGCTCTGGTAAGGCCGCACCTCGAGTACTGTGTTCAGCTTTGGGCCCCTCACTACAAGAAGGACATCACGGCGCTGGAACATGTCCAAAGAAGGGCTACGAAGCTGGTGAAGGGCCTGGAACACAAGTCCTATGAGGATCGGCTGGGGGAACTGGGGTTGTTTAGTCTGGAGAGGAGGAGGCTCAGGGGAGACCTTATTGCTCTCTGCAACTGCCTGAAAGGAAGGCCTTTGGGGAGCTGGGGGTCAGCCTTTTCTCACAGGTAATTAGTGATAGGACTAGAGAGAATGGGCTCAAGTTGCACCAAGAGAGGTTTAGGTTGGAAATTAAGAGACATTTCTTCTCAGAAAGAGCAGTCAGGCATTCGAACAGGTTGCCCAGGGAGGTGGTGGAGTCACCGTCAGGTGATGTTTAAGGAAAGGTTGGACATGGTGCTTAGGGACATGGTTTAGTAGTTGACATTGGTAGTAGGGTGATGGTTGGACCAGATCTTGAAGGTCTTTTCCAACCTTAATGATTCTATGATTCAGATAATTCCTCCAGGCTTGGCACACTCAGTTGCTCAGGGAGAATATGTAGTCTCCCTGCTTTTGGGCAACTCATCGTGTAACAGGACACCAGTAAAAAGTAAATGAGCAGTCTTTTGCTGCCTACCACAGGGAGCATGCAGTCCATAGATGTACATGTTAACAAACCTGTATAAGGGATACAATCCGTCCATTTTTGGTTTAAAAAAATAAATTCATTGAAATGCATTTTTTTAGTGTGAAACAATGAGGTATCTGGAAGGCCAAAGAACAATTCTTCATTTATTGTTTCTATTTATTATTTATATTATGATAGTTGAATACTGGGAAAAGAAAGCATCACTGATTGCTTGATCTGTTCTTATCCCTTTCTTAAGCATTCAAGACTAGCTGTTGGAGGTAGAGTACAGTTTTTGACAGTCATTTTTTCTAAGCTGGTATGGACACTGATGTTCATGGACTGTCCAGTAATTTCCCACTCTTCTTGCCAATGTATGAATCAGTAAGAAGCTATTTTCTCCTCCCAGTATGTGATTATACAGTGGTAAGACAAAGGAATGGAGACATTTCTTATTAGAATCACAGAAAGGACCCCTGGAGGTCTTCTAGTTGAGTCCCCAACTCAGACCAGGATTAAGACTGACATTAGATTGTGTTGCTCAGGGCCTTGTCCTTGCAACTTAAAAACTATTGTACCATAGTGGAGTTTACTACTTCACTTTCTTTACCCATCAGTTTGAAGAGCCATGTAGATCAGCTGTCTAGAAATTGTTTGGGGGATGTGTTCATAGCATGACTGGCATAACCTCGCATTCGCTGAAGGTTATAATGGTACTTTCCTATTCCTTTCCTCTCAGTTTGGTCAACAGCTTTCAGATACTCACTATCTTCTTCCTCACGAACTGCACATGCAGCAGCAAGAATGGTTATAGACACAGAACAGAGGAAAACAGTTTTAAAATTGTGATATTTTTGTCTTCGAGTTCTTCTTCTCTTCTTGCAGTCTTCTTGATTTGCCATATGGGCACTTTTAAGTGAAAATGTGGTCTTCTTAAACCTTCTTTCAGATAGACTTACCTGGAATTTATTCCATCTTTCTATGGATGACATTTTCATTCAAGTTGTTTTACCAATGCTAATATTTTTGCTAAAGCCTTCTGTGTTTATATCACCCATTCCCACCCAGGATTGGCAAGGATTTGATTCACTGTTTTTTATGATTTAAGTCAACTGTGTCTTGTCTCTATCTTTCTGTTATGCTGAAGTCAGTAGGAATACATGGGCAGTGTGTCTTATGGCAACCATCATAAATATACACCCTGAAAGTGACTTCTGCATTCTTATTTTTGTTTATGTTTTTAAGTATCTATGGAATCAGATTCGGGGATCTCCAAAATCCAACTCAAGTTGTGCAAGTGGTAAGGCAGAGTGGACATAAAATTGTTGTAGTTTAACACTTTCCAACTTCAAAGCACTTGACAATTTCTAAAACCTCGGCTTTTGGCACATCAAACATGAGGAATGCTGGGAAAGAGTTGTACCACTTGAATGGTAGCAGATGGTGATGTTAAGTTTGCAGATCATACTGAACTAGCAGAGAGCCTCGTGCCAGAAACACAGGGGAAGCTATACAGATCCAGCAGAGACAGTTCTGTTACCAACTCAGCAGATGAGTCATTGTGTGACCGAGAGAGTGACCCATGGGATGATTTCAATTACTTGTGTCCCAGTTCTTCTAAAATAAACAAACAAAAACCTTAGGAATGAGCATAATTTATAGCAACCCATCAAAGCCAACTGAGTTATTTGCATGTTAAATTTTTAACTATCAGCATGCATGTTTTCAAGATCACAACTATGAGCTTTCATTTTTGGAATTGGCAGCTATTTGTAATGCCTTCTTTTTAGAGATGGAATCTCTGAGGAGGTCATCATCTAAACAGTTGTGTCCCATTCTCCATTTTTCCTCATATATGTGAGGCTGTATATGTTTAGCCTTTGGTTGGTTTGAATTTCCACCTATAAAGGGGATATGTAACTGTAGATCTAGATTTGCTAGTTTAAGAATACTTAATAATGCATTAAACAAAGAGTTTTGACTCTTAGCTTTGAGGCAGTCACAAGACATTTCACTGAAATCAGCAGGACTTTCCTTGGAGCAGTTCAGAGCTTCCATGCCAGGAGTTTCTTGCAAGAGACTTTACCATTGTTAATTTATAGTTACTTCTATTGTTTTACAATTATTTTACTAATGTATAAGTGGATATATCAAGTACTTGTCTATTTTCTAAAAAGAAATTGTGAATTGAAGTCCTAGAAATACTCTGGTGAGCTCCTTGAGTGAACTACAGATTAAAGAATTCTCATAATCCAGTATTAAGAAGATGTAATGTTCAGAGTAATTTTGAAATCCCACAAAATAGCAACCTCTAGTAGAAAACATATTGTACGTCTGTAAGAATAGAAACACCTATGGACACTTTGCTATTTTCAAGCAGCAGCTTGTGACAGGTGTATACCACAAAAAAACATAGCAATGAAACTAAAACCATAGTGAAGGGCATAGTTTGGTCTATGGCATCTTCTAGGCCCATCTTTTGTTCATGTGTTTAGGCATTTCCAAAGACAGCACAAGGGAAGAAGAGGGGGCAGTTACAAGGCAGAAATATATTTTGGTAGGATGGTCTACTCAATCAGAGGGAGTGGGTAAAAGTATTAGTAACTTGACTATGTGAGTATCTCAGAACATCCAGAATAACCTAAAGATTGTAAAGCTGGTAAAGCAACTGGAGAGAAAATTTGGCAATAAAAATTCAATTTATTTTTCAGCAATCTATGCTATTTGTATTCCTTTTAACACATTAGTCATCCAAAAAGTGAAATGACAATGCTGTTGCAACATAAGTCAGTTAAGTGAGATTTTTCCAAAAGCGGTGGGCAAGAACGTGCAGGCGTTCAAACCCAGCCTGTAAAAGCAGAATGCAGGGTTGTGGTCTTGCAATTCTGCATTTCATTTCACCCTTATTTGTATACAGGCATATACAAATCAGCCTCTGCACCAACATGAGTCAGACATGCATTGGTTTAACAGATACTCTTGCAATTCTCTCACAGGTATTCCAGCTCTCGTGATGTATATAGCGACAAAACAACCTTCTTTTGATACAGATGTTGGAAGGAAAATATAAAATAGCTACACTTGAACTCCTTGACTTGAACTCTGTGTAATGTTTTCCTGAGAGATGAGAAATCTGTAGCTGTTATAAATGGTATACATACTGAAAGTGTTTTAGAATTACTTATTTCTAGAGAGTATCCTGATTTTTGCACCGTGCAAAATAGGAATATTGCATAAATTCCAATTAAATACAGAACAGATTTGCTGAACAACAGTATGTCCAGAAGCTATTGAATCAAGCAAAAAAAAAGATCGCTGAAGAGTAAACAAAAAATCTACCAATAGATTTTAAAGTTTCCCTGTGCTTCAGGACTATTGCTTGACCAGTACCCCAAACAATATCTTAATGTCTTCCATTTGAAACTGTTCCAGACTGGTGAATATTCGATGCATTCCCTCCTTCCCTGCAGAAATAGATTAGTGCAGAACACAGATGAGAGGTTAAAAGCTGTGATAATTTATCGTATGGATACCACTTCTCTGTGGATTGAAACTGAAAGATACATTTGTACAGATTTCCTTTTACGGTGAAACCATTGAATTCCATCAAGTAGCACATATAATTTCTGTGCCTCTCCTTATTGAACACAAACCACACTATCTATTTCCAGCACTATTTTAATATTTTCACAAGTACCAAAGCAACGTAGTTGTGAAAAGCAAAGCAGCCAATGGAAGCATACAGCACTCAGAATCGAGATTTAATTCTGAAGAAACCTAAGCTTTTAAAAACATAAGCACCCAAACAAACAGAAAACTGCTTCTATAGCAATGATATAAGCTGTGAAAACATTGGCATTCTCCTCTCATAACAACCTTTTATCTTATCAGTGACTACAAGCACGAGCAATTTTGCTCTTATTCATAAAGCAATTACCTAAGAATTGACCACTATAATCCATATATCATTTAAAGAAAAAGAATATGTTGCATAAAAATACATAAAAAGGAAAAAGCTCTTCATCTCAATAGTGTGAGCTGAATGAACAGCACTATTTACAAAGAAAACTGGGATTGGCTGAACAACTGGAACACCATGATATTGGTAATGCAAAGCATTTATTTAGCAGAACCCATTTGGTTCTAACAAAACAGTTCTAACAACAACAACAACAACAAGTTCTAAAATAACACAAGCCAGTAAGATAAAAGGAAGATTAATACCAAAAATATCTATAAAAGTAAAGCAATATGAACTTCATCATTTTGGTAGAGTGGAAGGGAAAGAAGCTCAGGCAAAAGCATTCTGAACATATTTGAAGTAATGTTGACCTGAAAAAGCAGAAACAAGTAAAAACTTCTGTCTTCTTTCTTAGCAAACCTAAACTGGATATTCTGAATCACCACATATGCTCTGGAATCTTATAAAATGAGTACTTAATATATTTTTTTATTTTCTTTACATTTTTTCCCCTGGACATCATATTTAAAATGCCTGTCTTGGATTCCCTCAACCTTTCTTGTATATATGTACTTTTTTTTTTTATAGATATGTATTTTATTTACTTTTTTTTTTTTTTTAATCCCTTCAAATCTCATCTGTGTGAGATCTCAAAGACAGTTCTTAGTTGTTGAAATAGTATTTTGCTGTATTTCTGAAGTGGATTTCATAAGAAACTTTAGTCTGAAAAATCTGACTATCCTAGACATTATTTCTTTCATAATTTAATCCTGAATAAGAATAATTGTTCTTGAGATTTAAGATAAAATGTAGCATTCTACAAAACACTTGGATTTAAAGCTCTTTGGCAAACACAGATTTCTTTTCTATAAACTCTTGAATGTTTATTAGTTTAGTTGTTTCTATTAAAGTATTATCACTGCTGGCCATGTGCTCTAACACAGGATTCTGATTAACTAACACCAAGAACTGCCTACTCTATTCATATTATTGCCTTACTTAAATTGATGCTCACAGCTAAACCATATTATACCAGTTTATAGGAATGCCTCATTTTGAAGATAAAATAAAATAAAAATAAGAATTAAAAAAAATTAAAATGTAGCATTAAATGTCTCAACACTCCCTGGATCATAAATTGTTTTTCCTCTTTCTTGATTCAGTGGTGGGTCTAGATTTTCTTTTCTCATTTTTGCATTTGTAAAACTTTCATTTTCCCTTTTATTGCCTTTGATCGTGACCAGCTTCACAGTTTACCCTCTTTGACTTTATTCCACGTGTTTCCACTTGTAAGGAAAACTGACCAATGGATCACATTGTCTTCACTGCTTTGGAAGATAGGCTCTTAGTGGTTTTTAGTGGATTTTATTTTACAGTGAGTTAGTAAAAATAAAGTAGTTGTTTTACAGAACAGTATAAACGGGCGCTAACTCTGTGGTTATCAGAGAGGTAGCTAGACAGGATTATATTTTTAACTGTGCCCATAAGTATCCTTATTTATTCTGCTTCCTGGTAATAGTCTATTGCTCCCAATAGGATTTTACAATAACATTGGAGATGTTTGTGAGCTGTCTTAAAGCAAAAATATATGTTTTGATGATTACCAGAAATCCTGTGCTTCCCAAAGGGACTTTGTTGATCTCCAGCAGATATGATTCCTTTGTTTTTCCACATTTGGTGGAAACTAATGCTGCCAGATTTCTTTGGTCAGTGCTGGTCTAAAGTCCGCAGACAAGGAGAGCTTTTCCCATTCCTGCTTACCCACTTTGCTACCCATGCTGGAGCTTACCTCAGGTGATCGTTAGAAATACGGAGCGTCCATAGTGGCATGTTAAGAGGTTGCCTTTAAGAAGAAAGACAATAAAAAATAAAAAAAAAAGGAGGAATAAAAACAAACAAACAAACAAAAACACTTCAATATAATATTCAATATAATAAGGCCTTGCCTTATAAAGGAAAATATTAATTGAATATATAAGATCACAAGATAAAATTATAGCATCTGGAATCAAGATGGCCACATTTTGCACATATATTGAAAAGCAATATTTGTCTTAGACATATGTACCTACAGTACTCACCTCAATATTTTCAAATGTTTCATGAAAATCATACTTAGATTTTGGAAAAAAAAAAAAAAGGAACTGTAGATCAGGTTACCTGGGGCACAACAACCCCAAGCAGAGCTACAGGCTGGGAGATGGGGAGATGAGTGGTTAGAAAGCTGCCTGGCAGAGAAGGACCTGGGAGTATTGGTTGATAGTCAGCTGAATATGAGCCAGCAGTGTGCTCAGGTGGCCAAGAAGGCCAACAGCATCCTGGCTTGCATAAGAAACAGTGTGGCCAGCAGGTCTAGGGAAGTGATTGTCCCCCTGTACTCGGCTCTGGTGAGGCCGCACCTCGAGTACTGTGTTCAGTTTTGGGCCCCTCGCTACAAGAAGGACATCGAGGTGCTCGAACGAGTCCAAAGAAGGGCAACGAAGCTGATGAGGGGTCTGGAGAACAAGTCTTACGAGGAGCGGCTGAGGGAGCTGGGATTGTTCAGCCTGGAGAAGAGGAGGCTCAGGGGCGACCTTATTGCACTCTACAGATACCTTCAAGGAGGCTGTAGCAAGGTGGGGGTTAGTCTATTCTCCCATGTGCCTGGTGACAGGATGAGGGGGAATGGGCGAAAGTTGCGACAGGGGAGTTTTAGGTTGGATGTTAGGAAGTACTTCTTTACCGAAAGGGTTATTAAGCATTGGAACGGGCTGCCCAGGGAGGTGGTGGAGTCACCATCCCTGGAGGTCTTTAAAAGACGTTTAGATGTAGAGCTTAGCGATATGGTTTAGTGGAGGACTTGTTAGTGTTAGGTCAGAGGTTGGACTGAGTGATCTTGGAGGTCTCTTCCAACCTAGATGATTCTGTGATTCTGTAATAGCAATGAAAGTATAAAAAATCTCATCATCAAGGAATGATTGTAATATCAATATATAGAATCTTCCTATTACATGCTTCTGCCAAGTCTAAAATTCAAAATTTGGAGTTGAATTTGATATTCAGTCTCAAGTAGAAATTTATTCCTTGGTAAAATATTAATCCTCAGAGGACAGTATGCTACCAACAGAATTGAAATCTGTGAAAAAGAAACCCAGTAACAACTAGCACAATAGCCATATGTAGGTCAGGAGCTGGATACACTGAGACTGTATTGCATTTGGTCTGTTCTAGTAATCCCTGTGTTCTCAGACGTGAAATTCATCTAAATCTTTCTTGCTGAAATAATGAATTTGACTTAAAATAGAGACTCTATGTGGGAGAACACTTCTAAACATAGAATTAATAATACTTCAATACATTTATAAATCAGAAATGTTATTTGCATTTTTGGGTGTGCTAGCAGTTAAAAATATTCATTAATTAAATGTCTTTTTTTTTTTTCCTGAAAACCATCTGCTGTTCTTTTTCAGCCTGCCAATGAAGTCAAGATACAGAAACAGCAATATAAATGGTCTTCCTTTTCCAAGAGATGATACCCTCAAAATCATATATTATGGCATAACTGCGAAGTTCACTTAGTAAGATGCTTACTCTTAATTTTATATATATATGTATATGTTTTATCCTATTTTTTTTTAAATGCAAAGAGAACATTAAACTTTTCCATAGACATCCACAAATATTTTACATTGCGTGTGCATAAATGTCCCCTTACTATTGAGACCATTTAAATAAAACCTTTAAAAGAAAAGTATTATGAGTTGGAATCAAAACCACAAAGATTTGGTATATCTGCATCACATTCACATGTGGGTTTAAACTATCTGAAATTGATCTGCTATTACTGTAAACTGTCAAACTATTGTAGTAACACAGGGACACTTCATAAACAAGAAAGCAAGAGCTGGTGCCAAAATGTCATCTTGTTTATGAGGGTATAAATTTGGATTAGGCTTTAACCCTATATTAGCAGTGAAACCTCGATGGAATCTGGCTCACAAATTCAACTCTGTTGCCTGTGTAAGCAGTATTGGACATCACAAATCAACAACAATGAAAGCTGTTGACTTTAGAAGTCCAGGTAAGACATCTTGCTTGGAGAAGCTGCCATTCAATGCTTTTGATAAGGAATCAAAAGGTGTTTGGTGGATGAGAGCAGCAAAACCCAGCTTGCAAGACAAAATAGAAGTTTATTGCTCCTTTTCATTGCTCCTTTTCACTATTTTTTGAGGACTACATTATATAATATATATTTTATATATATTATACCCCCTTTTAGTTTAAAACCATGACCCCTTGTCCTTTCACAACAGGAGGCCCTGGTAAAAAGTCTCTCTCCATCTTTCTTGTTAGCCCACTTTAAGTTTGAAAGGCAGCAATAAGGTTGTAGCCTTCTCTTCTCCAGGCTGAACAACTCACAACTCTGTCAGCCTTTCTTCAATAGGAGAAGTGTTCCATCCCTCTGATCATGTTTGTAACCCTCCACTGGAACAGTTCTAAGAGGTCCACATCTTTCTCTGGCTGAGGGCACAGAGCTGGATGCAGTATTCCAGGTGGGGTCTCAGGAGAACAGAATCCATAAGATTTTTCAGTATAATTTTTTGTTTATTTTAAAGAGATTACTGTGGAGTCTGTTAGAATTTTTTTTTTTTTTTTTTTTTGTCTGACAGCATGAAAATGAATTTCAGTGATGAATCTGAGACATTTCTTTCAGCTTCATGATCATGGTATACATCATGTGTCCATGTGGGCTTGCCTCCTCTTCTTATGATTAGATCATTTCTTTGTGATGGTAAGACACAGGCAGCAAAGTCAAGATTAGTGTCAAGGAAGAGTAAAAAAGTTGGAATATTTATTGTGCTTAGCTCCTTAAATTATAAGGCGGGCACAACTACATCTCAGGGTGGTTTTTTTTGTTTTTGTTTGTTTGTTTGTTTGTTTGTTTGTTTTGTTTGTTTTATTTTTATTCATGGAGGTTTTTAAGTTTTTTTCAAGCTAAGTGCTTTCCTGACTGACTTACAAAACTTCTTTCCTGAGCAGGCTAACTGATTTTTACTGTTGAGTAATTCACATAAAAAGTTAATTAAGCCTTTGACCTGATGTCCCAATTGCTCCTTGGCAGAGGAAGAGTCTAGGCCACTTAGTTTCCTAATAAACCAACAATAAAGTCCCTGTTAGTCTTAGAAATTATTTAAATTTCCTTGATTTTGTTCTGCAAAATAGTGTTATGGTAGCCATGTTATTTTCTGATGCTTATACCTTTTACATAAATGGGAAGAAAAAATTCTCTTTGCCTCTTTCTGTGTATGTCTTGAAAGGCTATAGCTAGCACTTAGAGAAAAGACAGGCCTTCATTCTTTAAGGTTTTATTTAACCACCATGATGTGTGTTTTTCTTGCTTGTATGTGTAATGCAACTTGCTATGCTTTTCTTTCCAGTATGCCTTTAACCATTGAAATAGATATTTCTGGCATTTTGCTGAGAGAGTCAATGACATAGTTGAGAGGTTAGACAACAGTGAGATTTTATGTACAAATCACTCAAACGGCTCACATTTTAAAAATTGTGTAAAGTAGTATTTTCTAAGGCTGAGTTATTCTGTGTTGCATATCTGTGAACATCTGAGAAGAAATACTGAAGTACTTTATGCTTTAATTTGATGATAAAGAATTCATCAAGTTAATAACAAAGGTAGATTAGAGCAATAATGTATGCAGTCACAGTGAATTTTCTATGAACTTGCTGGATTGAAACCTCAGCTGCAACAGACAGCACCACTGAATCCTGTAGATATCTTCAGTTTGCACTAGCTGAATTTTAGCGCTCTAGTGTCAAAATAACAGAAGGAAGTTTTTCTGAGTATCAGATCGATGGGGATAATTTATACTTTTTTCTTTTTTTTCTTTTTCTTTTTTTTTTTTTAATCTGATGAGAGTAAAATTAGTGCAATTAAAGTAGTTTTTTTATTCTGGATCTGTTTTTAAAGCCAATCAACTGGTTATAGATTGTGGCTCACCACAAAAATAAAATGTGTTCTGAGATAACTATCTAGCCAAATTTTTCTTCAAGTCTCTCTTCAACTGGTCATACCATGTAGCTTTAAATAGCTACTATTCATCAGTTGAATTTTGTTGTACATCTACATGTCCCTTAATTAACTTTATATCAACTACATATGCACACAGGCATAGGGAAAACTGTATTACATGGAGAAGTAAAGTGACTGCCAGTAAAATGCTCTCTAAAATCATTACATTTTAATGAGTTTCCAATTACAGCAACAAATCAGAAAAATCAGCATCAGTAAATACTGCTCATATGGACTTTGATCTCTTCCAGAACATCACATGTCTTTGATTAAAGGAAGCAAGAGAAGGCTTTACATCTGGCTCTGACAAAATAATTAACTAAAGCATTGTTGACTCAAATGGGCCTGGTTTTCACGTGTTCGTTTTAGAAAGAAAAGATGTTGTCCTCTTGAAGAATTGATGAACTTACTTTATAGGTGTGGGAGTGTACATTTCCAATTGCAGTTCTAAACAGTTCATCATCAGAACATCGTCATCATTCAAAGTTTGTGTTGTGAGGAAGAACTCTCACTATTTGCCCTGGTTATTCCTATTTATAACACGCTAACACTTTGGTTTAACATATTAGAAAATGACATGAGCAAGAAATACCAAATACTTGTTTAAAGTCTTTGATAAGTTATAGGCAGGTATATAGCAGTGACAACCTGTGTCTTTATACACATACTATAAAACAATAGCTGCTCAGTAATCTCTTCCAAGATTAATGATTTCAAGCAGTGCTACTTGAAATATAACGTGCATCTCAGTCAAGACTGCTTCAATTTCTTGAGACTGCATCACTACTCAAAAGGGAAAGAGTAGAAAGGCAATTTTTATATTGCTTTTATTTTCATGAGACATGATTTATCTTGCATGTAACTGTACTCATGGTCTTAAGCAATTGGCATATGTTTTTATAAATAAATGAACAAGACATAATGAACGGGACAAGTGCTGGCGTCTGAGTTTTATGGATGGTGTTCTCAGACATTTTCTTTCCTCTGTGAAAGTGTCTCCCTGTTCCCTCTACTGCTGTAAACTGTGTTAGCTCTTAAAATAACTTTAAAATAAGCAGAATTATTGTAGTTTTCATCTAATGCTATAAATATCTTTCTGGGAACTATATTCATGTGATTTACCACCACCATGAAATGTAGAATCTTATGAAATCTCTGCTCACTTTTTTCCTAGTATGGTTTAAAACACTCCCAACATTCTGCTTGAAGATAATATAATTTGAGGAGAAAATGCACTTCACAAGTGCATGTATTCTTCAGTCAATGGTCTACATTACCTTTTCTTTTCTAATTGTGTGTAAAGTCTTCGGATACCCTGATTTTTAATCTTGTGATATTCTTAGTGTTATTATGTATTTCTTCCCCTCTCCCCTGAGCAGCCAATTGATATTTTATATTCTAAAGCTTCATATTCCTGTATTTACGTTTTGTGTTTTATATGGAAATAGGCGGGGGTGTGACGTTTTGGTTCAGTGCTGAGCCCTGGAGCTCAAAACATTTATTCAAGAATTGTTTGGATCTGTTGCTGTCTAATTTCAAGTTGAAGGTGGAATATGAATGATTTAAAGGATTCATCTTCATCTATCCTCCAAACACAAAAACTCATTCAATGAAGTTATTATAAAAACAAACAACTAAAAACAAACAAGTACAAACAATCAAACAAACAAGACACAGTTCTTCAGCTGTTAAAGCATCATTGTGTGTTCATGTCAGCAATAAGGAGAGGACTGAAAGAAGTGTAAAGGAATACTTCTCAAAATTATAATATAGATTCATAAAAGTGTTTCAGAAACTGCTCCTTAATGCTTAGAAGTGTTGTACCATAAGCATTTATGAAAACCTTCCCAAGCCTCTATTTCTGAAAAAAAAAAAAAAAAAGTTTTTGGCAGCTTCTCCGAGCAATTTTTGTGTTATCATTGATTTCATTTTCGTAAAGAAGGCTGTCATTATTGAAGCATGTTGAAAAAGAATGTTGCAGCTAATATCTTTTATGAAAAATGTATAGCAATATTTGGTAATATAAATTGTTTCATTTTTTAGACACTTGTAATTTTATTATTAACTCAAATAAAACAGATATTTAGAATTTGTTTTTTTTTATTATTATTATTTTTGACTTTCATTCCTTTTATTTTTCTCTTCCAATTGCATTAACAGGTTTCTAGTTCTGGGATGCCAGGATAACAGAAAGTGAATTTGGGCAAGTAATGAAACAATGATAAACATACCTTGGACTCAGTAGGAGTGATGTTGTTTAATGTCAGCAGTGACTGAAACTGCTTTCCAAGTGACTGAGGCTTTGTAGGCCTGTTCTCCTTTAATTACTTTCTGCTTCTCAAAGGACATTGATTTAAATTGCATGTCATATAGCCAATGACTTTTCCTAGTTCACATCAGCATTTCTAGAGCAACCTGCTGGTGCACATTGTGGATGGTTTCATACTTCAGGGCTATTTTCTATTCATTCCATTTCATTATCCCTGACATACCTCTTTTACAACAAAGGAATCTTTAAAGCTTAAATGCTACTAAATCTTAAGAAGAGGAGACTGCTAGTTTAATTTTAGCCTCTGTGAGTAGCCTTGTTTGTATAAAGATTGTGGGAGATGGAAGAAAGAGGGAAAGTTGGAGCTCAGAAACAGTAACTGTAAAGAAGAAAAAGAATAGCACAGAGCTTATCTGTTCTTAGCAAAATGCAGAAAGTTAAGATTTCATACTCCATTGGGTAATGCAGTTTCAGCGGTTAGGGGTTGCCAAACCCTCAGATGTGCTTTGAGTCCTCCTCTGTTCTCAGGAGGCTTGTATAGGAACACAAGCCAGTGTTTTATATGTAGTTAGTTAGCTTTCCTTATTGTCAGAGATGAACTTGAGATGAAATCCTGGCCTGAATAAAACCAGTGAAAAATATCTGGCAAGTGTGTGGAACAGCATGTATATAGAGGGTGTCACAGTACAACCTCTCTGTTACTCTTTTCCTTTTATCTTCAGCACAATCAATGTGTAAATATTTCCCTCTTCTTAACGAGTGTAACTTTATGGTACAAGTAATATAACAGTATTTAATCGTACAAGTAGTATAACAGTATTTATTAAAAACAATCTATTACAAAATGTAATATACAAATTCAAAGACAAAGGTCTCAAAAAGTATCTATCACTTGATAGGGAAACGTATTGTCACCTTCATGAGGCTTTGCTTGAATGACAGAAAAAAACTTTATGTGTTGCTATCCATCTAACCTACCGAGCTTCCATGTTTAAATTTGCACAAAAGCTGCTTAAATTTGCTGGGGATTTGGATCAGAAATCTCCTGAAGGCTAAAGCTTCCATGTATTATTACTATTAAAGAAGAGGAAGAGGACATGTTAATGATGATTTGAAGGTGTTTTGTAAGTGGGAGATACCACATTTCTCTAAATCCCACCTCCTGTTGGGACTGGAAATAGAAGTTAGCTATATCAGTATATCTATCTGTCCCATCTCTCACCAGAGCAGCCTGCTCTCTGCATCTGCTACACTAATAACTGGAGCCTACTCAGACCAAAAAGCCTTTTCCCTCAGATAAGACATTATTTGCTTTGAGTGTAACACTGCTGCTTAGAGAGGAAATCTGTTACTGAGGTTACTTTGGAGGCAATAAATCTGTAAATGTAAATTATCTGAACTATCCCAATCTTCATGATATCAGGGTCAGTGATTCCCTATCTTGCCTAAAAAAAAAAACTACTTGCGTAAAAGATTTCTGATGTGTTGGGTTTGGTTTTTATTTGTTTTGTTTTTTTTTTTGGTGGTGGTGGTTGGTTGGTTGGTTGTTTTTTTGTTTGTTTGTTTGTTTTTGTCATGGCTACATTTCGCTTTAACCTTGCAGGCAAAGTTCAAATTAAAGTTCTTGTGCACTCTAATGATTTAATTCTGCATGCACTGGTCCTATGTTCTTGTGTAACATCTGAAGTCTAACAGATATCTTCTAGTAAAATTTTGCTGTAATTCCTAGATCATTCAAAACATTAGAAAAGAATTAGTTTTCAGTTCCCAGGAGGGATCAGAGCATAACATGTTAGGCCACTCACTGCCTGTCATGATCTGATATGCTAAGGATTAGGCAAAACTTGAAATTCAGGCTTTTCCAGATAAAGCATATCACTTTGTGAAATACTAGCTTATATCTTTCCATGAAAATTGAATTGAATATTTTGCCTAAGACTTAGGCAGATGAAGGACTATTGTGTACAGTCCCCATGAATTCAGCATAATGAGGAAAAAACATATCTTCTATCCAGTTACCTAAACAGCAGTCAGAGAAGAGAGTTTAAAATCAATAGATTGCAGCTGCTTCATTTCTGTATCTTCTTCTGCTTTGTTTTACTTCTTCTTCCTGTTTTGGTTAGCTAACCTGCAGGAAAACAAACTTTGTTTCTCTGTTTTTTCTTTAAATCTAAAAAAAAAATCTCTGTAATAACCTGTCATCACCCCATGAAAACACCCCTTTTTCTCACTTCACCAAGATTGCCTAAGATTTATTACGGTAATTCTTATATCTTAATGACTTTCCCCCTTACTACCTATATTTCTGTATTTCCATGTTCTCTTTCCCTTTGCATGGAACTTGCAGGTGAAAAAGTAAGATAATGGAATGCCGATAATACAGATTTACCAAAAGGCACCAAAGGAAATTGAAGTGGATATTAAGCAGAAATTTTCGGTAAAGAAAGAAATAAAACAGGGCTGGAAAGGACATCACATGTCCTTTATTCCACCTACCTGACCTATGGTAAGATCAAGAATATCTATGATATTTTCATCTTCAGCAAAGACTGTACAATTTTGGCAGGCTGTTCTATCCTTAGTGCACTTGACAGCCACATCTCTGTTAACCCTGTTAACCCTACTAATGTGAGCACTGATCAGCTGAAATATTGTTTGTAGAAAATGGTACCAGTAAGATATTCAATATATGTCATGTGGCCAATCCTTGGCCAAAACACCCCCATCATTCCTTGGAAGAGCATACCCTACATTTCCACTGTTCCTGCTCAGAAGACTGAGTACATAGATTAATCTGCTCTGCCACATCTTCCGGTGAACTCCTGTCTTTCTTCTGTTCTCCATGTTGAAGTACAAGATCCCTGCCTTGAGTCTCGTTCACTATTGCTGCTAGGCTAAAGCTGGCATTATGTTGATTCATGATTTATGACCTGACTTCTTGCTGACAAAGCTGTTCCTATCTAGGCATCAATGCATGGTAGTAAATCTGTGTCATTGTGCAGAGCTGGGAGTGTGTTTTTTTGCCAGTCTGGAGTCCCACAGTGTTTTATGCAATGTGTTTTATCTCAACAGGAACCTCAGCCTTTTTCCTTTCCCTTCACCCATGACATGAAGCTTATTTACCCCTGCACGGAAATTGGCATGAAAATTGCTCTTGGGAATTAAGCCCTTAGGAAAGACAATTAGCAAAAACAGTTGCTCATTTTACTCCCGAAGAATGAGCTGCAGCATCTAGGAAGCTTGGCAGGTGTCCATTCCATTGTAAACTTGGATTTTCAAAAATCCTAAATTTTCAAAAGTTCATTGTTGACTTAACTTTGTTCTGCTGAAATCAGCAGTAAAGGTCATGCTAACCACAGTGAGGACAGAGCTAAGCAAACCCTGACCACTCCTGTATATCTCATTCACAACTGTTGTCACCCTAGAACAATAATGGATAGAAACCAGACACAAAACAATGGGTTGGGAAGGAGGACATTTTTGGGGTTGGAGGCCAGGACTGAGGGGGCATTCCTCTTATGTCACACCAGGAATAAATAAATAAATAAATAAATAAATAAATAAATAAAAGAGTTCTTAGCATCTCTAGCACTAAAATCTTCTCCATAAGCAAAACTGAGATGTGCATATTCAGGCAGAAGGGCCCCTGAGTTCAGGTAAAATCTCATTCATTGCAAATTGATTATGAACTTCAGGATTCTACCTGCGGTTCTTGATCAGCCTGCTTAGCTACTACACAAGGCTGCACTGTAGGCAAGTTTCCATGCCAAGCAGAAAGGGAAATACTCTTCTCCCTGATGTAGTTAATTTCCTATGCCTACAAGTTTACGTGTAAGCATTTACTTTGACTAGTTTTGTAATTAAATCCTGGACATACCAATATTCTCTAAAAGAGCTACTATTTGGTATATATATACTATAGCACCCAATATCTTCATATTTTCTCACATCATTATCTCTATAATTTGGATCTCCTCCAAGAGGATATTCTATGATATGTGCAACCTGTTTGTTTTCTGTTTTAAGCTAGTTGAGAGCAGCCCTTGGTCTATTTCTCTGTCAATGTTTTTCCCCTGGTTCAGTAGCCCTAAAAAAAAAAAAAAAAATCTGTTTATATGGCAAATGTGTATAGATTCCCTTGTTTTCCCTGTTCCTCTGTTTGAATGATGTGCACCTGATTAATGGGATTTATGATTGGAAGTGGGGAAATTCTCTGTTATAGTGTTGTCATGTATTGACAGTGCAAGACGGTTGCTATAGGAAAAAAAAAAAAAAAAAGGTCCTTGGGCACCAATAAATCCTGTGTATTGAACTATTCATATTTTCTTGTTAACCTCCACTAACATTTTTCGGTCACCCAGAGTTTCTCTGGAAGTCTTTCAAATTCTTTACCTTTTACATTTTTTTGCTTAGTTGTTCTCTAAGTGTACTTTTTTCTTAGGGGGAATTAATTCCTTCTATGATCCCATTACAAATTCAAGTCAGCTATTCTATACTAGTTTGCCTTATTTTATGCTAAATTGCACATCTTAATTGTGATTGTGCAGTCAGTTATTTTAAATTGAATCAGGTGCTTTGCTCACTGCCAGGGTTACTCAGCTTTGCAAACTCCTAGACTTGTGGCAGGAAGCCTGGATGTATCTAGTCAGGTAGACTCCTGTTCAGGTTTGCCGGGGAATATGTTCACATCAGAGTAAACTGATTGCCCAAATATACTGTTTTTTTAGCCTAGTTCTGTCCCACTCAGGCCCCTAGCAACTCAGAAACTCTGGAAATAGGAAATGGAAAACAGTCATTTAAATGCAACACCAAGAAGGAAATCATAACAATACTATGGCCACCTCTACACAAATGGTAGAAGTCAAGGCAATAGGATGTTTGACTTACAGTGAAAGCACTGGTCAGATAAAACTTGGTGGGGGGAAAGCAGTCAACAGGACACTGTATTACGAAAGCTGGAGTGAACTGTGACAGTATGAAATTCGTGCTATATGCTAAGGAGAGCTTAGAATCAAATCAAATTAACACCCTAGTTGCTTCGATGGAATCTGTATGGATTCATCTGCATGGATCACAGAATCTATATGGATTGAAATCCAAGGCCTAAATAGAGGGATATAATGCTGGGTCTATATCGTTGACAGCCAAACCAAGATGGCAACACTGACTGTAACGTGTGGAGACAAATCAGGTCAAAGAGGCAGCAAGGGTAGAAAAAACAACTTTATTGGATTACTTCAATTACTCACATCCTAACCAAGGAAATGTTGCACGGAAGTATGAAACAGAGATTAAATGTTTAGGTGCTCTCTGTGATTACTGATTGAGACGTTGGCCAGAGAACACACAAGGAAGTAGCATCCTTGACTTGATGCTGAGATATGTCCAAGATCTGGTTAAAATAAAATAAAGTTAAAATAAAATAATTTTTGGAAGTGCTCCTCTGTAACTGTAGGCATGAGGTCACATCTACAACAGGGTCCCTACAGATCCTCTGCAGCCATGTTCCACTTCAAGGTGAACCATGTAAATATGAGAGAGTTTGTTTAAAAGAAAACAAAAAGGACAGCCAAAAATTAAAATCCTACCAGGCAATTCTAGAAGGACACAACACTGGAAGGGTCATTAAAAGGGGGAATGGAGAAGTTCTGGGAAGGGAGATATGGAGTTGCTTACAAAACAGGAATAGACGAGGACCTTTTAGCCTGGGAAAACAGTAGCTTAAAAGAGAAATGATGGAGTCAACCAAAATATGCATAGCACTGAGAGGGTGGAGGGAAGTTGACTGTTCATCATCCCTCCCAGTCAAAAGCTACTGACCATCAAATGGATCTAGCAGAAAACAGATTCAAAACAAACAAAAGGAGGTGACTTTTCAGACAATGGACAGGCACTCTATTCACTTTCTCATCAAAGGGTTTTGTGGGTGCAAAAATTTTAATACAGTTCAAAGGGGGTCTAGACTTGAAAGAGAGATTTTGTGGGCTAGCAAATATACAAATTATAGTAGGCTCAGGAAATGTCCTTAGCTGAAAGTGACTGGAGATGGGAAAACTGTTAAGGAGAAGTATCGTATATCTATTTTTAGTCTTCCTTAGGCTTCTGTTTATGGTTACTATTTTTTTTCCCCAGATACATTTATTGTGCCAGGGAAAACATTAC
Organism: Anser brachyrhynchus; assembly: GCF_964034855.1. NCBI lineage: Eukaryota > Metazoa > Chordata > Aves > Anseriformes > Anatidae > Anser > Anser brachyrhynchus. The sequence goes on along the minus strand of NC_137694.1, from coordinate 49,146,652 downwards.
AGGAGGACCAGCAAGTCAAAGGAAGAGTTTATTCTGCCCTATTTTCATAGAGGATAGTTATTATTAGAGATAAAATACTGGGCTACACACAAAGGAGAGTTCACAGGGCCTGCATTATCCCAAACCAGCACAACAATCTATTTTCCAAGCCCATAGGGAAAAAGTTTGCAATTGAGTTTAACACTGTGAGTAGGAGAGAGCAACTACAATGAGTTGCCTGCTTATATGGCCTCTACCTGAGACCTGGCCACGGCTACCAGAGGCATTTTGGGATACCTGGGAGCCCTGGTCAACCCTTCACAAATCAAGCCTGGGTTTTTGAGACCTCAAATCATACAAAAGTCAGAGAAATGAACAAGACAATAAGCTCGATGACATCTACACAGTCTTACAGAAAATGATAGATGATAGATAGATAGAAAGATAGATAGATAGAAAGAAAGAAAGAAAGAAAGAAAGAAAGAAAGAAAGAAAGAAAGAAAGAAAGAAAGAAAGAAAGAAAGAAAGAGTTTCATTTTGATGAGTTCACAGTTATTAGGGAAGAGAAAAACAGGAAAAAAACAACTATATGTAATTCACTGTGCAGATTTTCAGAAAGCAGAAGCTCCAGCAAAGTATGAATTACACAGTGCCAATCTCAGAATTCAGGGCAATAGTTTTAAAGATGTTGGCAGTCCTTCAAAAATATTTATTTAACTGGAGTAATAAATACAGACTGCTTCATAGTCACAATTACAGTCCAAGAGTGGTTGAGGTTGGAAGAAACCTCTGGAGAGATGTAGTTCAAACCCCCTGCTCAAGCAGGGTTGCCTAGAGCACACTGCATAGGATCACTTCCAGGCAGGTATGGAGTATCTTTAGAGAAGAAGACTCTACATATCTTTGGGCAAACTGTTCCAACACTCTCTCATCCTCATGCTGTGTTTCATCTTCATGCTGTGTTTCAAATCAATTCATATCAGAATTGCTGCTTCAAATAAAAATTATTCATAGAATCTATTAGATTTTCTTTGAATTGAGTGATATATTAGTATATATTGTGTAAAAAGCTTTCCTATCTTTTCAGAGAAGTGAATTCAAGAAGCCATGTGGTCCTCATCCTGCTCTTAGCATATGGTATTTTTGGTGAACCATATAAATATGGTCAAATCAAATTCCCAGATAACCTAACAATGTTTTTTAAATGGATGAAATAAGTAATGTTCTGTAGAAATTATTTTTTTGGTTAGATATTGTAGACATCACTGTCCATGCTACAATATTATATATTCATCTTTAGAATTCTAAAGAAGATTATCATTTTATATTAGATTTAATAACAGGGTCCAAAAGTCCATAGAAAAGCTCTTTTTTTTTTTTCTTTTTTTCTTTTTTTCTTTTTTTCTTTTTTTCTTTTAAATTGAAACCTGTTGTGATTTTCTGCAAGGGATTGTTTTACTCAATTTTCAAATAGCAGACCACACACTAATTTACTTTCTTACATCTCACATTGAAAGTTCTGATGAAACAAGCACTGAAAATGAGTATTTACCTCTTGTTTATTTTACTTAATTGTTTTTTAAGGAAGCAAGCTACATAAAAGCCTGACCTTTAGAATTACTTCAAAGACTCAATGGACAAGTTGGATCTGATATTTATGTTCTTCTAAGAGCTTACTTCTTTAGTAAGTGAATCATGAAAAGCTACAGAAGCATTCAACAATGAAATTCGGCAAGTTCTCTTGGTAATTATGTCATGAATATAATTATCAGACTCTGAGAATGCATACATTAACATTCCCCTTTGTGAGAAAGTACACGAGTCTCTGACTGTACTTTATAACATAATCTGTAGGACTCTTTTTCATCAATACTGCTTTAAGTAAAACACCATCTATTACAGATAACACATTCAATAAGTGAACTTCTCAAGAAAAATATTTCTTGTTAATCACTGTATGCTGGAGAGAATACAAAGAAAACAAAGCTCTAAATCTGTTTATGGTACTTTCATCATACGAAAGGAGGTTCATATAAAGACTGTGACCAAAAGAAAAAAAAAAAAAGAAAAAAAAAAAAGATGCAGTTGATAATGACTGAAGGTACAATGATTTTGGTTATCTATGTGTTCAAGCACACCTGGTACATGAAAAAAAAAAGATGTTATTTTTTCCCTCTATTCCAAAGAAAAGACACATTTAGTTTTTAACATACTTTATAGCAGATTAGGACTAATTGAAATCCTATAGAAGTAAATGGGAATGATTCCATTAACTTCAATGAACTTGGACTGTTCGTGGTTTGACATCACTTGTATAAATATTGAAAAAAATTTACAGCTATGAATAATAGCATGATATAATAAAATGGATATGGAGTGAAAAAAAAAATCATAAGGTCCAGATTCTCTCTGTTACTCAGGCTAATTAAAAACTTATTGTTGAATAGACACATTCATTTCTTCGAGACTACTCAAACTGTTTACAGTACTCCTCAGTAATAAAGGCAGCAGAATCTCCAAATAAAATTAGCCTGGAGAAAAGAACCTGCATTTTTGCTTTTATTAAATTAACTTTCCATAAACATTTATATGAACAGCATTTTGTTTTCAATGATGTCTGCAGCAAGAGAGTCTGAGGAATAATCATTTGGCTGTGCTGTCCTATTACAGTTTTATGTAGGCAAATTTTGAAGTACATGAAAGAATGTATGAATAACATCTACTTTGATTCAACAGCAGGTCTTTTGAGGACAGAAAGGTGCATTCATGGCTAAACTACTAGTTGTTGATTTTGTTATTTTCCCTCAAATTTCGTCAAATTTCATTCAACAGAAAATTTGAAATATATGTTTCTTAGCGAGGCAAATGATTTCTGTTAGATATACACATTTTTAGTGAACTGAATTTCAAAACTAATGTTTCAAATTTGAAATGTAATATTTTATTTTATTATCATCTAAGTACAACCTACTATTTCAAAATAAGTAAATAGTAAGGAAATATTTTCTGTCTGAAGCACATTGTAAAACTCAAACCACCTCAATTTCTCTAAAACAACAGCAGCAACAACAAAGAAAAATGCAGCCAATGATTTTTACTGCTACTTATTTCACCCAGCTAGCTTGGAAGCACTTAATGCTAGGCAGGGACTTAAGGTACTTAATCCTGCCAAAGGACTAGGCAGGATTTAAGAGACTTATTGCTGCTTCCAAAACTTGGCTTGCACAACAGTCTGTTCCTCACTGCCACTGAAGCTTGCTTACTTGTGTGTTTCTATGAGGATATGTACAGAGTCTGGAGGGATTTAAGGGGTCCACATGCTAGCTCAAAGAGAGCTTGTTCATAGCAATAGCCCAGTGCTGTGCTGCGAAGAGGCAAAAGCTCACACCACAGGATGTCCTCAGCAGAGTTTGGTAGTTAAAGCTCAGTGTGCCCAGGACAGCTCACAATGAGGGCCATACCTCACCACCATGCTGAATGGGGTAGAGTGGACTCGGTAACACTTTTTGTGTGATGATGAAGGGCTTGTGCATGAACTTATCAGAAGACTTGCTTAGGTCAATATGGAAAAAAAAATGTGTAGCTGAACAAAGAGCAGTAGGAGAAATAACTCTCAATGTTCTGAGTTTGTTGGTGCAAGTGCCAATGGACTTTAGGAACAATAGCTGTTTTGAAGTAGGTTCTCCCAGTCTCTCACTAGCCCAGTTACACTTATATCTACCCTTCCCAAAAAACTTTTCTATATGTTACAAGATTACCATTCTTACCCAATCTATATTCCATCTACTCAAACTTTTTCTGAAAAGTTCCCACTAATGAATACTGATCACTGCTGAAGAAAATTCAATTGTAAGTTCATGCAGCCATGCTCTGTTGATGGGTGTGCTACAGACACTGTGGAAGATGTATGGAAACTTATTCTGTTTCCTTAGACAGGACAATCTTTTCTACAGACATTTGCATTAGTTTCTTGCAGATACATCAGTTCTGCCCATAGGGTACATGCAGTGATACTTTCCACACCAGGTGTATTCTGCTTCCTGCAACTTCAGTCTGGTTGTGCTTGTCAGATTTTGTCTTAATTTCTTCAGTGCATCCTTACTACTACATGTTTCTGTAAGTTTGTGGTTTAGTAAAGCAGACCATAGAAATGCCTTCTTTTGTCTCCAAAGTTTTCATTTTATCTTTGGTTCTGTTGTGTAGCCTCCCAGTCACCACCGTTTCTTTCAGAGTCTAAGTCCTTTACTCAAGATTTAGATCTAGGTACTAACTGAGATCTGAAATTACTTAACACGTTTCTCCAATATGTTACAGAGGTTTCAAAAATGCATTTTGGTGTGCAGCTGATACTTTTCAAAACTTAATTTCAGGGAGTGTTATATTTTCATTAAATCATTTTCATAAGCACAAAATTTTCCCAACCAAACATCTTTTTCAGGAAGAACAAGAACAACAAATCAACTTTTTGTTGCTTCACTTTTCCTTACCAACTTCTCATTTTCTTCTGCTTCTGCTGCTACCCCTCCTTGTGTGTACAGTTTTTTCTTAACAACACCCGTTTGATAGTATGTCACGGTCTTAGATAGGATAACTTTAAACTAGACCAATAGTTTAAACTAGACTAATAACCAACATTAGTGCTTATTGTATCTAAAAGAAAATGAACAGAGAAGTACTAAAAACCCTTGTACCACTTTTCAGTGCCAGCACAGATGAACTTGCCCAAAAAGTGCTGGTTTGAGGCAGATGTCTTCCAGTCTTGCCCAGGGCCTATGAGACTGGCAAACATTTTCTGAATTTTCCTGAATAAGTTTCTTAAATATATGGTTCTTTTTTATCCTAGGTAGTTCTGGGCAGCCCAGGAACTAAGGACATTTATGATTTATAAACCAGATGCACCTCCACCTAAAGGACGTAGTTCAGTAGCCATTTCCAGAGCACGGCTACAGGAATAGACAGACCCTGCAGAGATTGATACACAGTTTTTCCTCAAATTATGTTAAGAAAACAAGATGTGAAGAAACAAACAAACAAAAAAACCCTACCCTAACTTTCCTCGTATTGACCAAATTAGGATTCCTTTTCTGTGTTACATAACTTTTGTCTCTTTTTATAGTGCAGCAACAATTATATGGCTTTTGCTTTGTCTCGTCCTGGCTAGACCGTGGTGATTTGCAGCAAAATTGATGTTTATATGTACATTTTCACTCCAAGAGCAGACTTCTGCTATGTCTGAAAGAAATATTTAAACTACTTTTGGTTTGCCATTTGTTCTATTGTGGTTTTTTGTTGTTGTTGTTTTCTGTGTTGTCCCTTATCTGTCACACCAGTTCTCCAGTTCAGTTGTTTATTATTCTTTAGACTTTTTTTTACCTTTAATATAGGAATTCATCTTAGATGGTATATTTGACCACAATGTTTCTCTATTTAAAAAAAAAAAAGTATCAGTTCTTAAAAGTTTATTTCTATCTCATCACTTATTTTATCATTTAAAATTCTAGATGTTTTGTTTTGATTTTCTTTGATATACTTGATATCTCTCCCTTTATTTTTAGTGATGTAAATAAAACCAATAAAATGGTAGTACTAAGATAATTTGTTGATTCAAGTGTTAAAAATGTCTATAGCCAGAATATTAAATCATCACATCCTTTGATTTAGGGCACTTACATTTATGATATAGCTCTGGAAAGTCAGACTACTTGTTAGGAAAAAAGTACCTAAATATTTGCTGAAATGTGCATATATTTTATAATATATTCGTGTGTATACTCAATACATACTCTGTTTATATAAATTGATATGTGTGTGTGTATATATGTATATGCTGAAACATCCTGTCTGTGATTGTGTATATGCATATGTGACTGTGTCTGTATGTATTCTCATGCAGGGTGAACATATTTTGGCAAATTTTGGAACTGTTTGAAAAACATAGACTGCAGTTCATGTACATAAATCCTCCATCTGAGATGCATGTTTTATATGATTTTAGCAAAAAAACGGATTCTGAACAGCACGTTGTTTTTCTTGAAATTAAAGGAACTCATTTTCTAGTCATTTTCTTGTCTTCAAAACATAGGCTATTCTTGTTACATATATATTTTCATTTGAGTTCAAATCTGGAAGAAAATGGCTGAAATAAAGGAATTTTTTGCTTAATTTGAAATAAGATTTTTGCAGCCACAGATTTGCAGAATATGCATCCATGCCCACATAGTTGCACGGCTCTTCCTTTTTTTAAAAAATGGTATACCAGCACAAGAGCAATGTATAACCACAAATATATAGGAAAAAAAAAAAAAAAGTCTTGCTATTACAAGCAGTTGGAATATCCTCATAAGAAACAGTTTGGAAATATTACTCAGCTGCATTTGAAATGTATTGATTAAATTATGTATGTCAACTCATTCAGAGGAATACATACAAGTTACCAAATGCTTGTTTTGTTACTAGAAAACCTCATTAGCAGAGGAATAAAATAGCTCATAAGTGAATCTCATTATTTGTCTGTCTCCTTCTGCCATGCCAATAACATTTAGTTTTGCAAATAACATATTCTGATGTGAGGCACGCAGCAGGTGTGTGTGTGATGGGACTACTTCTGTTGGATGTTGATTACTCTCTGTGTAGTGTGAAAAGCTTTCTATTCCCACAGCTTTGTGCAATATATCAATGGTAATGGATTCATAATCATTATCAAGCTTGATAGAGGCTTGACTACCATGACAGATGTCTTCTCAATTTTCCTGTTGCATATGTTCTTTTCCCTCTGGAACAATGCTTACATAAAATTCCAGTATTAATGTATCTCTTTTATGTTGTTTTGTATCAGTTGCTGAGTGCAGTGATCAATCTTTTAATTCAGATGAATAGGTAATTACAACCAAATGCCAAACACATCAGCAGAAATTCAGCAACTGTCAAGCAAATCACAGTGACCAGAATTATTGGTCTGTGCTAGAGACAACACAGGGATGTTTTTGCATGGTTATGCACCTCGATAGTGTTTCCATTGGCAACAATAATACTTTTCTGGTACTTTGTCTTAGCAAAAGACAATAAGTAAATTTATTCTTTCTCATGCTTGTCATGAGATTAATTCAAATGAATGTGTAGTAGTGTTCAGCAAGTGCTATCCTACCTTAACCAGGGTAAACTTCTTTAAACAAGTAAAACAACAAAGAGCTTAATGGTGCTTTAAGTCTTTCAATGGAAAACAAGAGAAAGTCATCTCCATGTTTTCTTTTGACAACAGTATTCTGCACTGAAACACTTATTTCCTTGTATTTCCTGTGTTGACCATTTGATATTTGAGTTGAGTTTTCAGAAGTCTGCTGTGATTAAATTAATTAATTAATTAATTAAAAAAAAAAAAAAAGATTTATTCAATTTATTCTACTCAAAGGAGGTCCTTTCAGTTGCTGAGTTTGATGTTTTTCCCATATCTTCCCTTAGATCTCCATCTTGTATGATGTAGTTACAGAGATCCTGGAGAGCTTCTCCAGGAGTTCAGAGTACCAAGCTCAACTTAAATCTTTGATGCCCCTAGATACCAACATATGTGTGCTCATCATATGTGCACATATATTTTCCCCCACTTATTCACCACTTGCTTGGCTGTGGCTGAAGTCTCTTTTTTTAATGTAACAGCTCTGCTGTGCTAAGAACATCCTGTGACCTGTGTGGACTATGGGCTCTTCTGCTCATCCTGCCTCTTAGAGCATGCTGCAGAAAACCTCTCCTCCTTGGGAAACAAAAGAACCTTTTCTTAAAACTGGTCTATTTTAGACAAACAGAAAAGTAATGGAAGACCAGGGGCCATGAGTTCAGCTTTAATAATAAAAGCTATTCTGTTTCTTCAATGAGGTACAAAACACTTGCAAAGAGCTATCTTTTCTATGTGAACTTGTTGTTTTGTCCTGGTTTCAGCTAGGATGGAGTTCATTTTCCTCAGTAGCTGGTAGGGTGCTATGTTTTGGATTAGGATGAGTATAGTGTTGATAACACACACTGATGGTTTAATTGTTACAGAGCAGTGCTTACACCAGGCCAAGGACTTTTCAGCTTCTCGCTCTGTCCTGCCAGCGGGCATGCAGGGGGTGCAACAGGAGCTGGGAGGGGACAGAACCAGGACAGCTGACCCAAACTGGCCAAAGGGGTATTCCATCCCATATGGTGTCACGCTAAACAATATATAGGGGTGGCTAGCCAGGGTGGGGGGGCCGGCTGCTTGGGGATAGGCTGGGTATTGGTCAGTGGGTGGTGAGCAATTGCATTGTGCATCACTTGTTTCGTACACATTATTATTAGTAGTACTATTATCATTATTACTTTTTTTTTTTTTTTTCTGTTTTAATAAACTGTCTCTATCCCAACCCACAGGCTTCATTTTCCTGTTTCTCTCCCCCACCCCAGAGGGGGAGGCAGGAGAGTGAGTGAAGGGCTGTGTGGTTCTTAGCTGCCGGCTGGGTTAAACCACAACATAAAACAATATAATAGAAATGTAGGATCCCAAGAGGTTATCAATTACAGTCCTCTGCTACAAGGCAGAATCAGCTATACCTGTGTAATTTCTGACATATAGTGATCTAATTAGTTAAAAACTTCTGCTTTGGAAGAAGTTTTTAGCCACAACATTCTTGGACATCACTTGCAGTATTTCATATTCCATCCACGTAAGGTTTTCTAATGTCTAACAGTGGCATTTCCTGCTGCAATTCACATCTTTTCTGTGTTTTTTACCAATTTACCAATTTAAAAATCCTCTACATGGAGAAATGATTATTCTTTTCCTCTCAGTAAAAATGTTTATATTGTGAGTCTGGTCTTTTTCTCTATTCCCCCAATAGTTCCAGTTTTCTCTTCCGTAGGCTACAAAGACCAGAATATTTCAATCCTCCGGTTTATTCTACTAACTGAGAAATAATAACAATATTGAATGAAATTAAATCTGGTGTCTAAGGTTTTCTATGCAATCTCATGCAATAATTTTTTTGCTGTTGTGTATTTCCTTAGGTACATGATCTCTGGTTGTGGATATCCAGTTGGGTCTGCATCTTCCTTACACCAGTTTCTTCAAAATTGAGTTCATGTATTGCTCAGAAAGATGTATTTAAAACAGCTGCCTTCAAATATTTGTTTGATTGTTCCAAAATTTTCCCTGGGAACTGAAATCAAGCTGATCAGTCTTTAATTTCTTCGTTGTTTTTTAAGGATATGCACACAGTTGTCCTTACCTCATCTTTAAACGCCTCATCATTCTTCATCTTGTTTCAAAGACAGTAACTTTGTGATTGCTTCAGACAGTGCTTCAAATATTCTAAAATGAAATTCATTTGGTCCCACCAATTTGAGAACTCCTAAAATACGTATGAACCTGTGTTTTTTTTTTTTTTCTTCCTTATTCTTCCCCTTATTTCCCTGTATCTACTTTATGCACCCCTTTGGTGAAACTTTAAATGGGAAATTTAGCCCACACAGCATAACAGTATCAGTTCCTAGATTGTAATTTCTAGATTGTATGCAGAAACCAAGGAGCACACCAAGAGAATATACAAACTGGGCAGGAAGTTGCATAGGAAAGTAAATATCTCCAGGGGTATGCAGTCTTTGGGAAGAGGCGGATGTGGTTCACAGGATGAGATTTACTTGCAGTTTAAGTACCTAAACTCCATATCGGGCAAAATTTAAGTAGATTTAATCCTTGTAATTGTTTTTACAAGAGAGTGATTTTTTCAAAGTATCTGCTAAGTAAAAAAAAAAAAATCTGTGATGACCTATGAGACATAGGTGTCTGTCTTTGAGAAACTGTAGTCTTTCTAGGGATTGACTAGGTAAAACTAAAGAGAAAAAATATGACAGCTTTGCACTTGGCATGAACACAAGATGTTTACTGCTGGTAATTGTTTTAATAGTATTAATTCAAATATGCTGATATTTCCAGGTAACTTCAGACCTGGAGAGGCTATAAACACTTAGGGATGCAGGGCTGAATAAAGGTGCTGCTTTGAAGTGACTGTGGCCCTGAGGATTTTCAGGTAAGTAGGTGAGGTTTACTATCAACAAATGCTAAACCTCACAGGCAATGAGAGGAAATAAAAAGATACAAAAGGAGGGAATATAAAAATGACAAAGAAGCAGTAGGCAGTATCCATACCATGAAATCAAACTTGTTTTTCCTGTTGCAGCTTCTTTAGGCTGTTATTTCAGAGCACAGGCAACTGTGACTGGAGAGGGATCAGCATTTAACTCACATCGATTCAAAGTAGCTCAGATGGTCAGAGAACTGGAGGCAAGTCTCATTTCCACCTGCACCTTCTAGCAGGTAAAAGAAGATTTGGACATGACTTCCAGCTCACAGAGACCCTGCTTGTGCTTGGAGAAGCTGTTGCAGAGCAGAAAGAGAAGGCACATAGTCCAGGCATAGTAGAGATCTGCCAGGGGAGTGCCCAGCCCCAAACCTGAGCTGTCTGCCTGGTGCTTGCGGAGCAGACAGAGCACACCTGGAGTCACCTGCACGGTGCTGCAGCTCTGCTGCCACTTTGGTGTCTAGTTGCCCTCAGCAAAGTTTGGGACTGAAGCTGGGAAATATCCGTGTAGGAACATCTCTTTTAATATCTAACACATAAAAACACTTGATTTACCAAGTATAATAAAAATAGTATATCTATAAACTCAAGTTTCCTAAAGCTTCCTTGTACTCAGTACTGTTCAAAGTGCAATGGGTCAAATTCAACCAAGAAGCAAATCTAAATGTAGGCCTTGCATATTACCCACCTATATATTGAGCTAGGATTTGTAAAATGCAGTCATGCCAACACTGGCGACTCAGGAAGAAGTAAACTCAGTGCCTCTCAAGTTGGACCTACCAAGCATGCACAATAGACTTGATGGGCAGATGCCATCCAGACCACAGACCACACTCCTGGATTGCCAGAAAGGGATCTGCCTCTTCTTGAGGAAGTGACAAAAAAAAAAAAAAAAGTTAATTCAATTTCTTTAAAGAACATTTCAGAAGCTGCAAGGAGTCTTCCCTTCTCATGACAAGAGCGCAGCACAAGGGAAACTGCACTTCTGCATGGCATTCCTCCTCCTGCCTCCTCAAAAGGGAAAGTGGCTCCTTCCAGCAGGAGGGTTGCTCCAACCATGACAAACCCATCACTCAAGAACCAGCAAGGTTGCCCTCCATGCCTGGGAATGTCTGGATCCCAGAAAGGAGGTTTAAATTTGTACTAACCGAGTCTGTGCATATGTACATACACACAGGGCTACAGGTTGTGACACAGTTTTCATTTAGTTAATGAAATTACAAGCCATACAGTTAATTAAAGAAATATACTTTAAAAAAAAATAAAATGAATTTCAATGAATTATTCCTCTCATCTTTAAAGAGATAATGTTCTTCATTAATACAATCAGACTTTAGTTCCTGCTCAAGTGTAAGAGGGTGTGCACTATTCATTTTAGATTTTATTTTATCTCTTCATGTTTCCTAATCAGTAGTTCATACTTCATTAGGGAATCACTGGCATATTCAAAAAGAGGCTGGTGAGATAGACCAGACTTTAATGTTTGAATTGAAGAAGTAGTTTGTTTCATGGTTTAATCTAAAAAAAAAAAAAAAAAAAAAAAGACTGAAAAAAATACATATATATCAGCCATAACTGTCAAGCCATCAGGGAACTTCTAGTTTTACTGCTATCAGGGACAAAATATGATCAGTGAACTTTTCCACAATGTGTCTAAATTGAACTCTAATTAAACTACTGGTTTTAGAATGAGAAGAAAATCTAGAATTTGCTGTATACTGATCCAACTGTTAGTAGACTGTCATACGTGTTGGAAATACATAAGTACAGTCTTCCCTGGAGTCACATCACTATTAATTGAAAATGTAACTCTGGGCACTGGGTTGTCCTGTTGCTTCTTTGTTTCTGATTAGCTGTTCCAACAGCTCTCTCTATATGTAGGGCCCCAATCCCAAATGATATTAAGGATAACTAGAGAAAGAAATAAGATGCTATAATGTAATTCTTTTATATGGTTTTAACAAGTCTATGAGTTATGTTTTTGTACATTTCCAAGATCAGGACTTTCAAATTTAAAATGATAGATTATTATTTTTTTTTAATCACAAGCCATTTAAGATTTATTTTAAAAGGAAAAAAAAAAATTTTGGTGTTATAAGGCTCAATTCTGCAGTGCTTGAAAATTAAGTGTTGGCTTCAGATTGAAATTCAGAATGCTGTATATATTGCCTAGGGGTGTAGTTCCATATTGCAATATCTCTGCTGACAAAGCTGGTTTGAGAGGTTCATGGGAACCCCAGGGTTCTGTTCCCACCAACACCCTCCTGAGTTGTCCTTCTGCTTGGTTGTGTTGATTAAGCTGTTTGTGAAGATATGCCAGAAAGTGGTATGAGTGATCAAGTGGCAGCACAACACTACAGGGAGTTGCACATGCCCAGGTGCAGGAATAGACGTGCAGGAGTAAGGAAAGGTGCAATCTTCTTTAATCAGGTTTATCCCTAGAGGCAGTGGGACAGGGCACTACACAAGTGATAAGAACATGATAGGGGAGAGATTAACATATTAACATTAGGGGGATAAGAAATGTAAAATATATTCTGTTTGTATATATTTGTTTTTCTGAGAGGCATCTTTGGAAAGATCAGTTCCCTGTTGTGGTTTACATCACAGAAAGAGTAGCACAGGCTTGGATGAGCAAACTGCAAGGTGAATCCCTACCACTTGTTTCATATTATGAAACCAAGGGACAGGCTCACCGTGGGAAGTGGGCAGTGTAGAGGACTGCCCAGGGCAAACTGGCAGGAACAACCAGCTTCACCTCACAGCCCACCATCAGGACACTGGGCAGGGAGAGCCCACAGATCATCCTCCTCAAGACTCTTTTGCTCCCTGCACCTCACTGAGGGAAGCAGTAAGTGGATTACTATCCTGAACTCAGATGCCTAAATTCTGCCTCTGACATTTTGGGGGAGAGGGTTGGATCTAGCTATTATCAGTCTTTAGAGATATTGACATGCTGACACAAGGCGTAAAAGTGGTTTTCTAATACAATAGGTGGGTGTTTGTGTTATTATGGTGCTTAATCACAGTTTACATGACAGTTTACTGCACTTGGAACTATTATCTCAGATCCATAATTTAAAAGTGCCATATGTTTAGAAAGATTAAATTAGAATTTCTTTAAGGCAAGGGATAAGGTGTGAGGTTTTGTTGTTGTTGTTGTTGTTTCTTATTTGTCATTAAAAAAAAAAAAGATAAAAATGCAAAGCATAGCTCAAAAAAAAAAAAAAGAACATTACAAAGTGGCTTTGAAGTATAGATCTTTATTCCTCAAACTTCTCACCAAGACAAAAAAGAAAAGAAATCAAACTCTTTTTTCCTCGTATATCCATGAAGTCACCTCCTCAGAGAAAATGAGTGAATCTATCAAAAATTCAAACACAAGAGCTTATAAATAAGTCCAAATTTCAAACAAATACAGCCTAAGGGTAATAAAAAGCTATTAAAAATCAAATAAAATCTAGCAAAATGCTGATATCTGACAAACAACTTGAAAACCCTCAGCCTTTTACACTAAAGTTTGATCAAATACCCTGGAGAACAAAAATTATCTAATTGCTATTTAAAGAAAGTGACAAAATAGACAAATTAGTTAATCATTAGACTCCTAGCAGCTCTGAGTTTTCTTGGGAGCATTCAGAAACCTGGCATTTTTCTTTGCCAGAAATGACATAGGTGTCACCCTAACTTTTGGAATACTGTCTTGCATACATGAGTCTATTTTCTGTTTAAGGCACAGAATGTGGTCTTCTCATCAATGAAAAATGAATGAACCTTCCTCACAGAGATTGGTGGGAGATTTCTCTTTTGCCAGGGACCTCTGTGGAAACACCATATTTCACCACAGTTTTACTGAAATCTTTTGATACAGATGTGATATTTGGGCCTATAGTGTGGCCAATGTACTTGGTGGCACAGCAGATTCTTCTTCAGGATCAATCCCAAAGAAGTGTCTCATGAGAAGCTGGAAATGTCAGGTTTTTTACTAATTTTCATAATTAACGATCTTGGAAACATCTGAAACCATATGATCCTTACATCCCACAACTCAGCAAGCCAGTTCTGCTCAGCAAAATATTTGTGTGCACGCTTAGATTTATACATATAATACAGGATCTTTGCCTTTCCTAGTCATATATTTTACCTAGATTCATTGAGTCAAAACCTAATAGAGGATGGAGGAGGAGCTAAAACAAAAAGGCCAGAATGTTGACTTATCAAAGGTCAGATCTTGCAGTTGAAATTTTTTAAACAACTTTGGCACAAATGCATGTGAATTATCTCCAGATGCACCAAATTTTGACATGAATGCTTATCGATAACAGTCCTTGGGATTCTTTCAAAGAGCCTCTAACTTGCATCACAGTTTAGCATTTTGTTGCATTAATACATTCAACAACATCTTTAAGCTATTTAAATCCAGATTAGTTTTGTCTTGATCCTTAATTATATCCTTTCAAAACAAATTTCCATCTGTTCTTCTTTGAAGCTTCCAGCATCTTAACTTGGGAGAAAAACAGAACAAAATACAGTATTTTCCTTGATATTTAAATAATAATGATCAAAAAAAAAAAAAGTATTTATAAAATATATCATATCATTCTCCCAGGTTCAGAGGAGCTGAATTTTCTCCATTCTCAAGAGATTTACAACTGGAAAGCCAAAGCATTTGTGATGTTTATGAGAATTCAGTTTTGACAACAGATGAACATGGCTTTTTCTCACACTGTTGGCTTTAGGCATATAAGTTCTCCACCTCCTCCTCCTTTTTATTTATTTATTTATTTTTTTTTCGGCTGGACCTAAATTGAGAATGAGCAAGTATCTAAATACAGTCAGCAAAATCTGCTAAGATTGATCTTAGTTATTACCATAGCTACTTCTAGCTTCCCGTTTGTATATATCTTCACAAAATAGGCCTAACTTGTAAAGAAGAATATGAATCTGGAAGGTAATAACACTTTTCACACTATGGATACTGAACCATTTTTTTTTCTTTTACCACTGTTGCGACTTCCCTCTCCCCAGTGAAAAGATTCTGACAGAATGCATGTTTGTTTATGTATGTTAAATTATAACAATGAAATTTAGGTATTTCAGTGACAAGGGTGAGATAATATTACATTTCATTAAAGTATCTTGAAAGATTCATCTAAGAATCTTGTTCTTTAGTGTTTCCCATTTGATTTCTGAAAGCAAAATAAAAATAAATTACTTTCCTACATGACATGGTTTTAAGGAAATATAGGAAATAGGATCTGAAGATGGAGTAACCACTATAGAAATGCTTGGGGGCAAATCTACATGTTATGACATAAGTCAGTTTTAGAGATACATGTGTTAAAACTGCCATGCTGATATGTTGAGAGAGGATATTGAAATATCATGCAAAACATAAGTTTTAAAGCTGGATGTTTGCATCTGCAAGTCCTGTACCCATGTTAATAAATTCAGTCTCCGCAGATTGAATGAGTTTTTGTTATACATTAAACTGACTTAATGTACTAGCTTTTAGTATTAGAGTGACCGTAGTGAAGACAATAAACAGGATATTTGCACTCTGTTGTCTGCTACAGATTGGCCTAGTATGGGTTAACAGAGGGCATAGCACTATGGTGCTGAGCAGCATTGACTTCCTCATTCATTTTGGTGAGGTCTTAATTCAGCTGCCTTGATAATGATCAAGGATTAACATTTCCAGCTGTTGTAACCTAGAGGGCATGGCATTGCTCTGCACAGTTTACAGTGGGCGAAGTCTCATTTTGCTGCCAAGTAGAGAATGTTTTGGAGAGGATCCCACCTATTGTTCCTCTTCCAGGAGACAAACACATAAGCCTCAAAGCCCAGGGAAAAATTCAAGATCTGCAGTCTACTGTGACTGATGTCTTATTTATTATGTTTTTAAGAATTCATATTTCCATTGAAATAAGCAAACTCAGAAAAAAAAATTATATATATATATAAGTCCTCGTATTTCTCAAAATTTTAACTCAAAATTTGGAAACCAACAAAATTCCAGAAGAAAGAACTATCAAAGCTTACAGAAACTGAAAATAAAAATAATTAGTATTTTTCCAACTATCTACTATACTTGTCAGGCACATTGTCTTACCTGAAGTATAGATTACAGCATTTAAATAATAGCTTGTCCAATTCTAAAAATAAGTGTAGACTGTGTTAAATGTATTTGGCAGACAGCCAGGCATACTTCATGTGTATATAGTATGTCCAAGAGTGAAATTACATTTCCTGCCAAAAATGCCAATCTATAATACAAGTCATTTATTTACTAATGAATCAATTTTTTATTCCACTTTAATATATAGGAAATAACTGTAAACAAACACTCCATACCTTTTGGTGTTCAAATCAAAGTCAGACCTGAAAGCAAAACAGATACAATTCCACTAAAGTTTGCTCTTTTACAAGGCTCTAAGTCATAGGATGCTGTGTCTGGCTCCCAAGGTAGGGAGGTATAAGTCAGCAGATTTACAATTCAGAATCAACTAGAAAGTATTTTCAATTTTGAAAACCCACAGAATGCAATGCATAATTAAAATCAGAAAATACACATGGATGGATTTTTGACTGATGTAAACAAACATTTCTCAGAGGAGCTATACTGCATGCCTGAAGTTTCTAGGTTTGGTGTTATTTTTAAATTGTGCTGTCAAGTGAATTCTTCCTCAGACATCATCAAATATTTGAAAAACTATCTCATTATGATGAGTAACCTTTATGAAATTGTCGTGTGCTTTGAAGCTTACAAAACCTTGATGATGACTATGGCATGGATTATGGCTGTACTACATTGACCAGTACCATTATATTGGTATTGTGTAATGAAGGAAGATGTATGTATACTCAGTGTAAATCATCTATGTAAAAGTAAGGAATTGTGAGGTGATAAAGGTTGCTGATGGCAAAGTTATTCAGAATAATCAAATCTACATTGAGCTGTGAAGAGTTGCAGAAAGCTTTCACATTACTGGAGAGACAGGGTGATAAAATTGCAAATGAAATTCAATGTTGATAAAAGCCAAGTGCTGAGGAAAAAATAACCCTAACTCTACATTTTCTAGTGTACTCTACCTCTACTTCAATGATACCAGCTGTCATTTTTTCAGAGATGGTCTAATTGACACATATTTAACTAAACTCTGAGCAATTGGTCTGCACTTGCCTCTAGCTTTGAAAGCTTCTGTATCTCTTTCAGACCCAAGGGTCTTACGTACCCAAAAATTATTTATTTATTTATTTATTTATTTTAACTTGCAAAATATATGAGTTGTCTAATGAAAGATACTAGTTCTGCTCACAGATCTCATCCCATGTAACTACATATATATAATGAGCTTCTTATTGTATCCTTTTGAGGACATCCTTGTTTTGTCTAAATCCAATCAGAACCCAGTAATGAATGAACTGTATACGTTAATGCTATGAGATGTTTGCATAAAAAAATAGCTGTAAACGTGCATATTTATAAGAAATATCAAGGCTGATGTACTGGAAAGATTCACACAAATATTTTTGATGAGGCTTCCCATCTGAAAAGAACATTTCACCCTCCATAAGTTAAGAATTTAAGTATTCTGCTGAGATAAATATTCTGGAGAAGAAGGGCAATTAATGGATCAGGGAACTACAGACCAAACTACCTTTTAAGTCATAGCTAATGTGTGTTTCTGCAGAACACAAATCTACAATATATTGTTCCAGATATACAAAAACATAAGAAAACACAGTGCCATGTCAGCTGCACAAGCCACTTGAAGGGCTGGGGTGTCTATGGAAAAGTCCTACATTTGCCAGAAAAGTTCTCTGACCTCCAGCAATATAGTGTGGAGTATAATTGAACCCAAATATTCCAGGAGAAGCTTATAAAAACTCTAAAATTTCCTTCATCATATTCAGGAAAGTTATGTTAATGTCATTGTGAATTGGGAAAAGAACAGAGGATGTACTAGAGAGCATTGTTAGGCCACTGCCAAATATCTGTTGTGTCAATAGTTTGAAAACTACACACAGTCCTGCTTGTCTCATCTGCAGTTGGACTTGATGATCTTTGTAGGTTCCTTCCAAATTAACTTGTCTATTCATCTTCAATATTAGTATTTCAGTACAGGGAAGGGTGTCCAGAAAGAGGAGGGATGTGGAACAGCTATCATTTTAAAAGCAATGAACTCATATCAGAAATGTTTGAAGGGACGTATGGGTGCACTGTAGATAAATCCATGCAGGACAGATTAAACATAATAGCCTGGATGTAGTATCTGACAAGAGATATCTTTATATCACTCGTTGCAAGAAGAAGCAATCTTGTTATACTCAGCCTGGTTCACTCCTTCCCTAAGCAGACACTGCAGGTGAGTGCAGGAAACAGCTTTCTAGACCAGGATTGTACCTGACATGATGCAGTTGAGTTGTTCTTGTTCTGGCTTAGATCCACACCAGTATGTCCAAACACAGAGGAAAGGGATGGGTTTGCTCTCATTTATTGATTGCAAGTCTGAATTCCTGACTGCTAGAGAAAATTTCTGGATCTATTTCCAGAGTGCTTTAGAAAAGAGGGGTCTAAGTCAGGGAGCACTTTGTCAAAGAACACATGCCCTTAGTGCATGACTCTTCTTGATCAAGTCATGGGTAGGTATATGACAAGTTTTGCTCCTCTTGATTTCGCCAACTAAAAAAGACTCTCTTTTACATGTCTTCATGAGAGATCTACTGCATTACTGGTGATCAATTATGATACTAAGACTCCAGCAGTGAAAATGAGAAGATGAGCCCCAAAACAGACCTAGTACAGTTGCAATAACCACTGTCCTAGGCGTGGCCCAAGTTTGAATAGGCGCAAGAAAACTTTGATGGCTACCAAGAAACAGCCAGCCTTGTTAACTAACCAGAAGAAATATCATTTAGCAGATATCTATTTCAAGAGTTGAATGTTCCTGAGAGAAACTATGGTTCTTCGTCATGTTAGTTCCAACAAAGTGCTAATCTTTACTGCCATCATTATTAATGCATGCTTTGTGCTTTCCAGAAGAGTGTGGTGGTGGGAAGAATGATTTATATATGCATTTCCTCCAGCTTTGTGAATTAAAATAGTCCTATTATGCATCATTAACAAGCAGCTTCTGGTACACAGGAATAATAAATTAGCACCTGACCAAAAAAAAAAGGAAAGAAGTATACATTGTCTACAAATATTGACACTGAATTTTACTGTTGGATAATATATAGGTGAGCCACATCAAACAGAAATAGAGAGACAATACTCATAAAGGTCTGAGTTCTGTGATTTACACTGTCCCACTGGAGGCGTTTGAAATGAGAGAGTAAAAAAGAAAGAAAGAAAGAAAAAAAAAAGAAAAAGAAAACCACAGGAGTAATTAAGGCTTCAAAATGTTGGAGGTTTATTGGTTGAACACCATAAAGAGCTCATTCATAAAGCTCCTGGCATTCATAGAACAGTCAAACTATATTCTGTGAAATTATTTCACAATATTTTGCACATTTCTTGTTACATTTATCCCTGTTTTTCCAAGATGTTTGTTTTTATCCCTTTGCCCACTGAGGAGAAGGGGAAGGTGAGTTACTCAGTTTATATGATATAGGAATGCTAGAACCATGGATGCAGTACTAACTTGCTCTGTACTCGCATCACTGCTGCAGCCCGACCTATATAAGGTGCAGACTGTGAATCTAAGCAGGGGCTTAGGTTTTCTTCTGCTTGCACACAGCACTGTACTTACCGGAACATTGAGACTTAAATGTATTTTACTTTCTTCTTCACATGCATTTTACATAAAGTTAAGCTTGCTGTTTCATTTTTCTCTTCCAAGATAGAATTAAAATGAACAAATGCCCTGAATTTTAAATTAGAAAATAGAATAGTTAAACAGTACAAAATGTTTAGTTTATGATAATGCATTTAGAGGTCACTTTTGCATGTGATTGGTCTTCCACACTTGCACATATCTTGCAGAGAATCAGGAAGAAAATAAAGTATTTTAAATTGTATTACCAGACAGTAGGAGCAGGCTCATGTCTTTCAGACAGAGGTAACCTCTACGGACTGACTGAGACTGAATGGGAGAGAGCTGCCCTTTGTTGTGTCTACACAGACTTGCCTTGAAGCAAGCTTAAAGCCAGCCTTGGCATGCAACCAGGCACTCCAGGGCTGCATCCAAGCCTTCTCTCTTTTCCCGTTAGCTCTGGCCAGCTGGTGGGCCATTCCTGCCACTGGTGGGGCAGCTCTGGGAGAGGGAGGTGTGAGTCACCAGCCTGGCCTGGCAGGCAGCCCACGTTGTGCTGGTCCATGATCAACAGCGCAGCTCCAGAGGGTGAACGAGTGACTCCTGTGCCAGCCTGCCCCTAACCGCCCACCAGAGCTCGAGGGAGGTGGGAGGGCTCCAGCTCTGGACTGGGATCTGCACAATGCCCAAGTGGCGGGAGATGGTGTGGGGGTCACTTAGGCTGCTCTGACCCAGTCTTCTTGGAGTGTTACAGCTCAAGAGCACAAGTTTTAGAGACTTTTCCATTTTGACACAGGGCATATACTAAGAGCCACTGAAGAGCCATATAAGCTGAGCCATCCTGTCTTCAGCCTAATTTTCTCCTGAAGTCAAATTCCATTCAGACTTTGAAATAATTCTGGACTGCACCCTTCTGCAGTGAAGCAAGAGCAGAAAAATTATGATGGGAACTACAGGGCCACCACTTTCAGGATTGAATGTATGGTGCCTGGTCAGAGATGTACCACTAAAGATTTGTTTGTATAAAATAATTTTCTTGCTCAAATTTAGAAGCTTTAGAAAAAATTATAATATTCTATCTATGGACTTCAAGCAATCAAGTTCTAGAACTTAGCTGTTTCTGATTCAATGTGAATCATCATTACATCTCTGCAAATTATTTGTTCCAGAATAAGTATAGTGGAATACCCTGAAAACTAATGGTCAGCTAGCAATCTTGTTGCTACTAGGAAGACAACTTTTGTTGTTTTCCCCTTCACATTTAAAAACTGAAAATATCCCCTTTAAAGCAATTAATTTGCACAAAATATCCTAAGTTTATAAATACAGTTTTTAAATTCTGAGAAGGAATCATTAAAAATACTATTATTTGAAAGATATTTATCTATTATTGTTGTAATAAAAGTAAATATAGTTATTTTAGTTATTTTATTCCATCTCTTTTTATGTTTTTATATTGAAATTATTCTGTATGACTTTAGTTTAACCACAGGTGTATTCTCACCATAAGATTCATAACACTACAAGTTTTTTCTGCAAAGGTGTAAATGTATAAATTTTGATTTTGAGCAACATGGTAGCCTTCTTTTCCACCAGCACCTTCTTAATTGTTGCCAAAAGAAAACAATAATCTTCTCCAGATTTACAAAAAAAAAAAAACAAAGACTTTTATATTTTCTGTTTTATTGCAATTTCCACTCCTCTCCTTAAATGTGCTACAGGATATGTTGTTAGTCTTGAAAGGTTTGATTCAAATGTCTATAAGTTATAAGTGAACAGTGTTTAGATAGAGAGAAGCACTCTCCAGAACAAATTGTTGGGGGGAGTGTGGGGGGGGTGATGCTAAATCAAATACCCATGGAAGTTCATGAGAACAACTATTGTGGAGTTCAATAGGCTTTGAGTCATGGGGCAAAAGCCACTGGTACATGAATGAATAAATGGGGAGGTGATGAAATACATTGAAAATATCTTTCAAGAGCACTCCGAGGTTTGCTTTCAGATGTACCAGCCAGCTGGGATACCATGGAAGAGCCCTCAGGTTCTGCTCACACCCAGCATTTTAAGAGACACCACCCTCGGTTGTTATTAAATATACAGTGCCACGGAAGAAGCTTTTAAATGCAAGAAGCTGATTAAGAACCAGATTGTGACATTTAGCTAGAGGCCTAGGTTGGTGACTGTGCCCTTCCTAGGATAGCTCTGGACAGACTGTGCTCGAGGTGGTGCAGTGCCTTCCCCAGCTACTCAGCATGCACAATGGGTTTCAAGCCCTGTGTGTGTGGATGAACCAGCAATCTTCCTGGCAGCTGGCTGTATTTTTTCTACCCAAATTTCCAAATAAAGCAGTATTTAATGCATTTTTCTTCTTTTGCTTGGCTTTTGTATTGGATATTAATGCCTGAAGTGAGGATTTCAGGAATGTGTACATTATTAATTGTTCTGCCTGACATGGAAGGATTTCCCATGCTGTATGTGTTAATGTTTCTACTGTCGTGTTGAATGGGAGGTGAGAGGGAGGAAGGGGCTTGCCTTTTCTATTATTAGCTTCCTCCATCTTGAGCTAAAACCACAGGCGCTGACAGCAGAAATCCTTAGAGCTGTCGTTAGGAGAAAAGTGGAAGTTATTAAATCTGGTGATTGTCCACTCCAATGAATCTCTCCTGGAGACAGTACCAACAGTTTACCTTGGAGAGAAAGGGAAAGAAGAGCAGTAGAGTGTCTGGGGGAAAACTATCATCATTTGATAAAACTAATTAGGAATCTCCTAATTAAATCTCCTAATCTGACTCCTAAACTGTCACACTGCTTGTTTTAGAGAACAGGTGGAAAGATATCGAAAAAATGAGAAGAGTGTCTCAAAAGCTGAAAAAAAAAGTCTTCCAGAAAATAATTATGTGTTAAAGAGAGAATGTTTGTTCCCATACTGTCTTAATCGCAAGGAATAGAAAACCACTGGAAAAACAGAGGTAGGCAAATGCTAATACTTTAACATTTTCTTCAAAGTTATGTCCAGGATGCCTGATAAAGTTTGTAGTCTGGTTCAACTTCAATGTTCAATCCCTAGACCCAGAATATCTGTCACAAGAGAAGTGTGGGAAAGATTTCTCTGAAGTTGCAAAGAGTTTTGTGAGGGGGGTCAGATCTGATTCTGGGAGCCAAATGCAGGCCACAATTTAATAAAACACTTAAAAGAACCCTTGAAATGAAGTAACCTCAAAACTAAAGAAAAGCCACAGAAAGGAGCAGAACTACAGCCTACTCAAGACAAAAAGTGGTTTGATGGGTGAAGGCCCCTGCGGTGGAGACCTCGACTCAGTAAAGACAAACTGGGGGTTTCTAGCTTTTGGATCTAAATAAATCCTTGCAATTCTGTTCTTGCTTCTGGCTTGCTGTTCATATAGATATACAGATATTTCTAGATCTCTGTAACTAGCATAGCAAAGCACATGAACGTTCCCATTTAGATCAATGGAGTCTATTTGAATGTTTAAATGCTTTATTTGATAGGGTTTATGAACCCAATCCAGCACTACTCAGTGAGGACAATGAAATTCTTTCCCCTGACATGAATGGATAGTGGTTTGGGTCTGGTAAAGGTAACTACTTATGCTTGCCAGGCTGTTATGGGAAATAAGCACCATCCTTTTATGAGAAGGAAGTACAATTATACCATACCAAGAAACCATGTCCCTCAGGCTTTCAACATTCTTCCCGATGAATGAAGCCTTATAATTACCACCCCTACCTGTGAGAGCTTGCTAATATTGCATGGGTAGGACTCAGAGTTTAATATCTCTCTTTCAAAAAAGCAATAACAACAACAAACAAACCCTTGTGAGCAGCCTGTGGCTTAGATCCTGTTTTCCTGACACTATTACCTTACATGCAAATATTTTTCTTTTGCTGTAGGTTTTTTTCTTGGTTTGCTCAGCTGGCAGCATGAATATGTAGACGATCTAATACAAATGGCTCAGCTGTACCTGTAGGCATGTCTCACCACAGCTTAGGGAGAAGGATCAGAAGGGGATAAAAAATATATATATTTACTCATTAAGAAACATATTTCTTCACCTGGGAAGACTGAGTTGAGGACTGAGAAACTTTCTTAGTACTCAGTAAAAACAACTTTCCATCCAAATGCTTTGGGAACATATTTTCCCTCACTGTCTGAAACAAATGCTGTAGAGATTATCCTTGCCTTTCAGAAGAGCTTTTATTGTGGATAAAGTATCATTTGCACAAATATATAGTAGATAGAATAACATTATTTTTTCTATCCTTATTAGAAGTATATAGATATTATGATTCTAATAATCATATATTCATATAGATATTATGATTATGATATTATGATTATGATTCTAGTCTTTTCTTCTCATTATTTGTTCAAGATTATTGAGCTAATGGTACTTTGGTGACATACATCCTTTAATTTTCTGCTTTACTCCACATCTCAGCATCATGAATAAATTGCCAAGGTACGGAGGCACATTTGGCAAATTTGGTAAACTCCTCATTCTAGTGAACTTACTTGTTTTTACAGGATAAGATTAAAATCCTATTCTATTTTATGACTCTGAGATTAGTTATTTTTGTATGGGCCAATTCAGAAATAAAACATAAATATGTGAGATGTGCTATTGACATAAATTATAGCTGCCTTGAAATCTCCAGTTGTTTTCCTCTCTTACTGATGGGGACCTTCTTCTCAGGTGCCACCAGTGTCGCAGAACCAAACCCTCAAATGTACATTAGTAACGCTGGCAAGGAAGGGAGCTTTGTTGGTTTCCAAATGAAAAGATTGCAGCTCCTAAAGATTCATGGCTACAGCAGCAGCCACACAAACAGCATAAATTCTCCCCAAGATATAATGGGGCTTTTTTTTTTTTTCCTAAATTGGTGAGGTCATCATTTGTTGTTAGTGAGATTGTTGGAGTTGATTGTAATTGTTGTTGGTGAGATTCTCATTTCCTGCATCAGCAGTAAGAGCACAACGTAAAGCTGTCAGGTATCAGGCACCAGGTATCCAGAAAGAACAGCAGGAGTGAGAGGGGATCAGCAGATGCTTTGATGACCGCAACAATAACTGGACCTGCAAGGGCAGCTCCTTTTGTACCACCCACCATGATCCTTCCCCCAGAAGCCACAAAGGGATGAGAAGGAGGGAGCCAGTATTGCAAGAACAGCCAAATGCAAAGGATTTGAGTGCAGGGATGGTGGTTGCTCTTCATTACTGTGACCTGTGTGTGTTGCTGTTCCTGGCTTGTCCCACATTTGCCTAAGAAAGTGAATTAACAACTGTGCAGTGTTTCCGTTTAGTTCCTGGAGTTTAGTAAACCACGTGAACTTACCAGAAAAGAGTCAACAGATGTTCTTGTATGCCTTTATGCAGCAACTACAAAAATTGTTATCAGCACCTCTAGGTCGTGGTGAGAAAAGAAAAACATCAGTAGGAATCTAACAATCCTAAATTTGAAACACAATATGAATAGTGTAGACAATAAGGGCTAGGTTCTAAGAATGGTAAAAGTAAAATGCAGAATATCTGCCTGTTTTCTGGGGCAGGAATTTTGTTCAAAATTGTGTGTGTACCAATGATTTCCATAGACACAAACTAGTATTGGATTAAACAATAAACACTAAAATACTAGAAACCCTAGCTGTCACTTTTTGACCTATCAATTCTTGACCTTGTAGCCTTAAAATTTTTAGTTTTTCTTTGTGTTTCTCTTCACTACTGACCTGGAAAAGCCATTCATTTTGGAAAAGAGAATTGCGCAAGCATTACAAATTGTCAAGTAATTTTTCAGAAAAAAAAAAAAAAATGTTCATACTGTTGGACTTCTGTTTAATGCACATTACCTTCCTTTGATCTGCACAGCACTGCAATTTAAAATAAAGAAGTTAGAAAATATACTCTAGGGGTAATTTATCTTCCTCCTGGATAAGTGTCCTGTCACGGATTTGTTTTCTTCTGATAGGTAGGTAGGTTTTCTTCTTTTTGGAAGGTTACTAATGCCAGGTCAGCTTTACACTTCAGTATTAGTCTTCTGAAATATTGGCTGAACCACAGTTGCAGCAGCTGATCATACAGTGTCTGTGAACTACATTTGTAGGTAGTGGTAGTTTATCTGTGAAAAAAATGCAAATGTAAAGGCTGTCATACCAGAGGTTCTTTTCTTCCCAATGTTGGCAAATGCATCTAGAAAACAGAGATCTTCTTAAGCAAGGGTTTAAGAGAGTTTGTATGTTTTAGGAGAGAAGATGGTATTAGGTTCTTTTCGTTTTTCTCTCAAAATTTCCTAGCAAATTGATGGACAAAAATGTTTTTATTGCATTATTAATTGCTAACTTTTGTATTATTTATTACTTTAATTAAAATTTAAAATATTTAAAAGGATTTTAAGGAGTTTTTTTCCACAATGGAGTGCCTGTGCCAACTGTGTAGTTCATCCTTTGGCGGGGGCACTTTATGCAACTTTATTGTCACTTACTGCTAAGGATTAGCATGGATCAAAAGGAGGTGTGCCCCTCAGCTTGCTGCAAGGAGCCTGTCCATTGTAAGGAAGTCCATGTTCAGCTGAGGCAGTCCCAGAGAGGTGTGCCAGCCCTGCTGCCAACCCATGGAAATGCCAGACACCTAATGATCCTGGTCATTTGCTGGATGCTAATCTCATTTCTCAGCCTTTACCTCTGAAACAGTGGCAAACCTCCAGGAATTCCCCCTTTTCAAAGTAGAGAGGTGATGAGCTGAGAGACGAGGGACCTAGTCCTTAAATTTTGTTAGGAAGTGGAACAGAAATGCCTCAGTTCTGTGTCTAACCCCTTTGCTCTCCTGGCAAAATTATTCTTCATAGCAAAATCCCTATTCAGTTGTGAACTCTGATGCTAGCTTTGACTAAACTGTTTTTCTTTGTTTGATCTTTCTTTCCTTACAAGAAAGCCTGTTATACAGAAACCATAGATATTTGCCAGTAAAAACATCATAAAACCCCTTCCAAGTGTGCTAAAAGGAGGTGCTGGCAGCAATGGGAGGGGTGGAGGTGGAAACAGACATAATATAAGATTAGGACTTTTTGTATTATTCTCATTTATATCCACCATTCCACTGACATCGCTGTATTAACACCAGTCCCCATCCTAAGGAGCAAGCCTGGCTTAGACCTGGCCCCAGGTTCATTAGGAACATATTTTTAAAAATAACTATGCAGAACAACACTTATCCCTTGATTTCTCAGGGCTGAATCCACAGCTCTGCACCCCCCTTACTGATGCTGGTGATGAAGAAAGGGAGGGTGCATGATGCTGGTGCCCCAGTAACAGGGCAGGAGGGCAGTGAGGGGCAGCGCTGTCCCAAGCAGGTCAAACTGAAGAGCGATGTCAAGGGGCATCCCCCAGGGAGCATTTACTCCTGCATCCTCCTCAGAGACGGACACCTCGCATCAACAGGCAGTGTCTGGCAGTGCCTTCTCTCCATCAGGAGAAGGGCATCAGAAACTGCCCTTGGGATGGTGGAAAATACATGTTGTTTTTTGTTTGTTTAATTTTCAGCACTGCTGCATGTTTAATAAGTCACTCAAGCCCTCTGTGTCCCCAGGAAATGGGTCACCCCAGCAGGGCATGGGTACTGGAAACCCCAGTCTGATGGGAAAAGTCACAGTCAGCTTCCTTGTGTTGCCTCTTTACTCACTGTGGTGCTGAGCATGCCTCATTGCTCACCAAGCACACCTTTAAGCTAAAGAGATTTCCTTTATAATGAGGCATGAATAAGCCAGTGCAACCGTATATATAACTTTTAATCTCCCTCTTAGTCAAGCCCCCCCTTTTCCAGAGTTTTGCAAGGTATGCATTTTTGAAAGGAAAAAAGGGTCTTAATGAAAGGGTTTTTTCCTAACCCCACCCTGACAGGCACAGTGTTAGATCCTTGTAACGAAAATAGGTATTAGCTGTTGTCCAACCCACTTGAAAAGCTCTTGTGTATTCCCCCAGTGTGAAGGGTTTATTGAAGACTACAATAAGAAAACTTCTCAGCTTAAGCATTTTCACCCTTGGGACTTAAACTTCCGTTTATGTTTTTATTTGCTACAACCCCAAAGAGCCTGCAATGTCAGTGCCTGAAGAAATGAGGCTTGAGAGGCGATTATAGTTTTATGTGGTACAAGAGCTGTTATGAATCGGAAGACAGATGCTAAAAACTGAGTCAGATAAAGGTAGCTATTTTGCACTTGCAAGATATCACAACGCCTTCAGCTGCGTTGCAATCTTTTAATCTCTGTCAGCACATCTTGTACTACAAAATAAGTGTGGATCATGCATATGGATATATGGGAAATATTTATTTTAAGAAGACTACAAACTGCCATACATACATGTAAAATGTAATTAAAAAGTGCACCATAAATAAGTAAATAAATACTTGAGGATTATAAAAGCTTAACAGTATTGAACTACCATTTGCCAAAAATACCTTTCTACCATGCTCTAGATGACTTTCTGAATTAATTGTAAAGATATCAAAACATAACCCAAATACCAGTAATATCACATCTTTTCTTTTTCTTTTCTCTGAACCAGATCCTGTGGATTTACTCAATTTTAACAGATGCAAAATTTATCCACCTACTATGTTTTGATCACAGATCTATTCACCTTCAGCATCAGGTTTCAAATTCATGCCAAGACCTAACCAAGGGTAAGTTACACAAGGAGAAAATCTGGAAAAATGCATGTGTTCTGCATATATAACATCAGAGGGTGAGGGGGGGGAATGACAACGGTAGAGTAGTCTCTCCCTCTTTGGTTTTTCTGCACGTGCACTTAGCAAAAGGCACATCTCTGATGCTGAAGAACCAGCTCATGAGAGCTGTTAAGGGTGATGGGGCACAGGACAGAAGAAATTTCGTTTGGCCACCAGAACCCAGAGAAAACATGCTGGGTGTCAAGTTAGTTTATAATCATTGAAGCTTTTGCTTGACTTAATCTGATGATCCAACAAACATGTTTATTTGAGGAGCGTGGAGTTGGTTGAAGATATTTGTGTCTTCATGCTGCTTCTACACATCAGTTCCCTAGAATAAATCTTCATTTAATTGTTGCTGACAGTGTCAGACCTTTGTTACAAAACCATACTTGTCCAGCATCAGATGATTTCCCCAGTCTGCAGTAACACTAACTGTATAACTGGTGATGTAGAACAGGAACAGTCATGAACAGTTCAATGATCAACATTTTCCATTTGCTAGTAACTGTGTATTCTCTACCCCTTCACTCCCAGATATCAGTGCAAGGTTGCTTACAGAGTTGGATGACTATGAAACTAATCTGTGAAAAGTAATTGCCAACATTTCTCAAAGAAAGATATCTATAAGATATCACCTCTTCCTGCCCACCCCTTCCCACAAGAATAATGGAAGACAAATCAGGACTAAATGTACTCCAAGTCTGGGAAATGACAAAGTAAATATGTCTGTGAATCCTTAATTTGGATTGGGATCCTCCTTGCAGTGTCTTTGCTATTGTCCACCATCCCTTTGTGGTCTCTTATTAGCAACAGGCATTTCCAAAGCATAGTGCATTTTCTCCTCACAGACACATTTGAAATGTGTAAGATAAATTGCCTTTTCGAAGTGCCTGTTTCTCTCTAGTGACTGTAAAGAGAGTCTAGACAATTAGATCAGAGACAGAAGTCTGCACTATAAACTTCTAAATTAAGAGTGAGGAATCTCACCCTTGTATCTCTAGGACAGACTCTTTGTTGGGCAGACCTTTACTTCCATCACCTCTCATCCCCCAGACAGATTCAGTTGCTGCCATGGATTATAAACAACAGCTGAGGTGAGATTTCCAGTTCTCAGGTGTCACTGCCCAACCTTAAATTCTTCTGAACTCCCACTTTGGATACCTGAAACCTTTTCTAAACCCGAACCTTGCAATCTCTGCAAACTACCTCACTACCATGCAAACAGGATGAGTAGCAGTTTACACGGGTGCACTATGGCCTTTATCTTGGTGAAATATACACACAATAAATTGCATTCCTTTGGAGCTGAACTTGGCAAAAAAAAAGTCATATGAACAAGCTTCTATGAGCTGTGCAGTAACATTTTACTACAATTTTGATCAAAGAGTTGCAAACAAGAGTTCTTTGTCCTGCAAGACCAGCGGTGTATACATTTTGGAAAAGTTCTTTGAGTGCAAACATTGTTTACATTAGCAGTAAGATCAGTCCAGACCACTTTTTTGAACTTTTACTCCTCATTTACAAAAATGACTGGATTTCTACCAGAGTAGCTAGTATTATGAATCAGCTTATCGTTATAAAGTTCAGTGCTAGTGTAAGCATTTATCTACATCACACATCTGGTGCTACATATGATGCAAATTAAGGTATCAATGCATTCAATTAATACCTTTGAAGCACATCAATAGTTATGTGATCAATACAGATACTCATAGGAAAGCATAAAAATAAAGGATTTGTTGAAAACGCATCTGTATTCCCATATGAAAAGTTAAAAAAAAAAAAAAGACAAAAAGACAGAAGTCGGTGTATGAGGGCTAAGCAGCAGAAATTCATGTAATAAGGCATCACATGGTGACCTCTACACTGAAACACATTGCATAGCAGACAGATATAGTATTATGAATCCAATCAGAGATAATATAGGCAAGAAAAACTACTAGGTGAAACTCAGGTGTTAGAAATAACTCCAGTGGTATGACTCACAGTACTTAATGAACTACCAGACTCTGAGTAAACTGCAAAACAAATAGTGCCAAGTACAGATACTGGGGTGGAAAGGAACAGCAGCAGGGATGGAGAGCGAGACTGGATTGTGTGCAGAGCACAACAGGAAAGTACCATAAAAGCCACAGGAACACGGAGTAGTAAAAATAGACTCAGCTGATGCTATTACCAAGGGGAAGACTGCAACTGGACGACATACATTACAAGAACCATCAGAGTTCTGTTATCTGCTCACTGCAGATAGACACTCTTTGTCATCCTCACTTTCAGAAAGATTTGCTGTCAAGTGGACATGGATGATTAATTTTACGGTGTCTGTTCATGCCAGATTTCTCCTTCCTGACATCAGCATGTTTTTACACAGGTGGAGTTGCAAAGCCACTATTTTTTTTTCCAATATTATTCCTTACAG
This sequence comes from Anser brachyrhynchus, assembly GCF_964034855.1. Taxonomy (NCBI): domain Eukaryota; kingdom Metazoa; phylum Chordata; class Aves; order Anseriformes; family Anatidae; genus Anser; species Anser brachyrhynchus. The sequence continues at coordinate 49,115,662 of NC_137694.1, read as the reverse complement.
ATTCAGAGAGACTGCTCCAAAAGCTAAAGCTAGGTGACTGCACAAGTTTCCAGAACAAAGAGATTCAGACATGTTTTACCATGATTATTGATCTGTCACATGTATGTTTCATGTGACTTCTGTCATTTGTACTGCATCCTTCCAACAGCAGTATCACTTCAGTTTTCAGAATACATAGATTTGCAAGGGCTGATATAGACCACCTACATAATGTCAAGCCACATCCTTTGCTAATGATAGATATGATGATGACAAATCAAATGCTTTCAAACACTTTCAAAAAGGGGGAATTAGTCTGAGAAAATAGTGCGATACACAAAAATAAAAACAAAAATAATAAAAAGAATGAAATAGCTGATTTGTTGTGTTGTTTTGTTTTGTTTTGTTTCGTTTTGTTTTTTTTTCAGGACATCTCTGCTTGTGACTTTCCAGAATGCCCCTGTGCTGCTTCTCAGTCTCTGATTAGAACCAAGATGCAGAGATAAACATTCAGGTGCAAGTGGGTTTGTACCTCCAGGGTGTGATGCCTGCCTTATCTGTTAGCTAAGGAGAGCTATGAGAAACAGCAAGATTGGCAACATTGCTCTGGATAAGCTAGATTATAAAATATACTTCTCTCCTACAGCAGTGTTGGTGTAGTTCCAGTGGAACTACAGCTATTTAGGACTCTGATACTATTACTGAGGCATGGGAACTCTCAGCTGAAAGTCAGGCAGCAGCCCTGGGTGCATATCTGTTGGTGGGAGGGGCTGTTGTGAATGCCCAGGCCACTCCTGGCCATTTTACAGGCTCCTCTGTTGTGCCAGCACAGCTGTTCACACAGATGTGGTGTGACCAGGACCAGAGTGAGAAGCAGGCTTCAGCGTATGGCCATGCAGGCACTGCCCTGACAAGGGGGGGAGGAGGGGACAGTCAGAGGAAGGAAAGAAGAAACTCTGGAAATAGGAGAGCAAGTATTTCTTGAAAACCTTTGTCTGGCCATGTCTGACATGGCAGAAGAGATTTAGGGCTTATTCCTGGTCTCGCTGAATGAAAAAGGGAGCCTTAGAAATTGGGCCAGTGTTAAGCAAAGATGATGAAATTTAACAAATTCAGGGCATTCTGGATCTTATTCCTTGAAGAGATGAACCTTTTTCCTCGCTTAACTTGAGAAATTGTCTTTTAAATGCAAACAGACAACAATGCAGTATATGAAAGAAAGGTATGCGTGTCACAGCTGTTCTGTTTTCTAGCGATATTCCTTTTTCTCTTTGGTTGTCATTGGCCACTTTTGGTGTGAAATTGAAGAGAAGCTTGTAAACAGCTGCTGATATGTACAATATGCTACATGCAGCAAGAATGCACATCATGAGTCATCCACACCCTATTTTGTCATGCTGGTATTTGCCTCAGACTGTGCTGAAACTGTTTTTTTTTTTTTAAAATACCCCCCCTGCTCTCCCACACGTCCCCCCCCCAAAAAAAAAAAAGTCTTTTTTCAGAAAAATTAAGTAAGTCCTGAAAATGTCAAGTGTTTGCTTAGGATCTGATCCAACAGACTACTAAAAACCCTTTTTGAAATGAACTGCATCCCAAACTGCCTGTTCCTTTTGGTAATCTAGACCTTGTAATGGAAATTCTAGCAGAGCTGTAACTATTACTAATGCACTTAATACATTAAGAGCTCAATTTTGAATGCCTTGAGCACTTAGTCCTTCTGCTAAAGTGGATAGGAGCTGTAGTGGTGTAGTGTAACAGAGGCAGTCCCATAGTCTTTGTGACCTTTTGTGAGCAACTGAAAGAGATTGCATTTAAAGATTTTAAAATGTCAAGGCCCATTTCAGGAAAAAAGAAAGAAATCAGATTGGGTTTCTGCACTGTGTAAGCTTTTGAAACGAGTCCGTGGACTTCCTCAGACATAAGACATTGGGGCTGAAGTATCATGGAGGCTGAATACATTATATTTCAGAATCAGGACTCAGACACAGTGATTTTAAAAACCAGGCCTGCAGAATAATAATGTTACGGCACATGCCTGCCATAATTTGCTTTTTAGTTCATTCTGAATTACCTCAGCACAACCAAGTAATTCATCAGTGCATAAAGCATGCAGAGACTGGAAGTGTGAATTATGCATGAAGGATTAGTTCGCTCTGATGTTCTGCTGGGTGTGTATATTTGTGCAGTGTACACTGGAAAGCTGCACTAACAGCCCGTGATGACTGGGTGTTGGTTTGTGGAATATATGTGGCTCTGTGTGAAAGCATAGTCAACTGCGATATGGCACTAGTAATAAAAACACATCAACAGTATAAATAAATGATGGCTTTAAAATATGAATTATGCCATAAATAAATGATCTTCGCTTCCTCACATTCTGCCTCCATAGAAAGCTAGTTAACCAAACACATTATTCACTATCCATAGACAGCCTGACCAATCAAGGTTATTTACTTCACTAATATGGACAGATACACCAAAGAGTGCAAACTTGTCATGTAACCAGTAATAAAATATGTGTTGATGACATAATTTGTCTGGCTGGTTCTGGCACGTCTTGGATTTGAATGAAGTTCTCCTGGGATTTAAAATAAAGATGCAAAATTAGACTTTTGAAGAAGGAATCCAAGTTAATCATCATAATTAAAAACAATAATGAGAAGTCGTTTCTCGTGCATTATATAATAATCACGTAATAACATGTTAAGATGAAACTAAAGCTGCAGACATATTGGTGATGTGACTGCCTATTAACTTTTCAAGAACACTAACAATGAAAGCAATAGAAAATACAGGAAATATAGAATTAACATGTTACTTCTCTAAAGAGTTACCTTTACCATCTTAATCGCAGAGCTGGTTGAAGAATAGAACTATTGTATGAAACATCTTGACAAGTTCAAAATTATTTTTGTTTTATAGACTGTTCAAAGAATTTTATTTTTATACAGTTTTAGAAATATGTGAAAATGTTATTTGATTTAACAGACTTATGGTTTTCTTGCTTTGTCTGTATTTTTTCCTTTTTCATCTCTGCCTTGGAAAGCAGGATGATTCACACAGAGAGAAGGAAAAGACAGCAAATAGATCTCTTGATATTTTCTAGATAACTGCATTTAGAAATGTAAGAAAATAATTTCAGATTAAAAATAGGCTTTCCACAAAAGCTTCAATTGTACTTTAAATAATTCTGACCTCTTAATGGGATCTTGTAAGAAGAAAAAAAAAAAAAAAAGTGGTAGATTTTCTTGTCATATTTTAAGTCACTATCTAAACCTGAGAATTAGCAATGCCAATTTTGAGGGTAAAACATTTGTGTGAATTCTAAGTAGTGGAAATAGGTTTTGTTTTAGCAGTAAACAAGTCACTGCTTTAGTCATTCAACCGTTATTTTCATTCACTTTAAAAGCAATATTCTTTATTGAATAATGTAAGGATAGTTATATCTTTAATCTGCTGGGGTGTTGACTCCCAAAATGTGAGGCCTAGATATTAATTGTGAAAAAATATGCAGATTCCCAATTTATATGGCATTGGGATCACTGCCAGATGTAAAACTAATTCATTAGGGAATAGATGAGGGATGTTGGAAAACAAAGAACAGAAACCAGCACTCCCCAACCTCCCAACCCCAAACCTGCAAGGTGCAGGAAAAATTGTCCATGGGATCTGTAACAGCCCATGCATGATGACAACTACCAGAAATAACTCTTTGCTCACATGCTACCCTCAAGAGCACAAACAACTCTGTGTTTGAAACACGTCCATTTCCCAAAAGCTCTCATTCACTTTCTCACTGCAGGAATCATTGCTGGATAGAGCCTGCCCATGAAGGACACTCCAGACCTAGATAAATATCTCAGCACTACCATGGTAAGGCAGAAGCTCCTATACTGTTACCGCTTTTAACAGGCAGGAAACAGATTACAGTAAGAAAAGGGGACACAAACATCATCCCCTATGTATACCCACATCAGCTATTGCTGACTGTGGTGGTAACTTTCTGTATGGGGACCAGAGATAGAGACCATTGCACTTTTTTCACCATCACCCCCAAAATAACTGACAAGCAGTTAAACAAATACCAGACGCTCATCCATTTTTAGTTATTTAAGGCAAAGTAAGTTTCATCATTGAGCGTAGACTTTTCTGGAAAGGGTAGGATTTTTCTGTCCTACATTTAGCTACCTGGTTGTGGGGCTCATGTGAGCTAACTGTCTAGCTACCATTCTGTAGCCAATGAACAGACTTGGGCATATCCAGAAACTGATTCCCCTTGCTTACATGAGACATCCTTCATTGGATGAAGGTGACCCTCTTAGCTTGACCTAATGCCTAATGTTTGATTTCCTATAGATAAAAATTCCCTAGCTAAATTCCCATCCTTATAATTCAGGCTGACCTTTAACAAACAAACAATCACAAAAACAAAAAATCAGCTGAAATATGATTCCAGAGTTCTGATGCATTTCTGGATTCACTAAGGACTCTCAGTTCTGTAAAAGTGAATTTTTGCAAAGATAGTACTGCGTAGGTGCCACTGGCTTCAAACAGCAGCTGTAAGATTCTGAGCCCTTGCAAAAATTAGTATATCTTCTTTATTAACTGGGCCACTACATTTTCCAAAATTTTCTAAGAATCTCTCTATGATGTAAAAATTAGCAAGAGCATTTACAAATAGATATGGCAGAAATATTTTAGGGGTCCTACACTGCTCAGTTAGATTCTGTAAGGTGGATTACTGTACTCTTGGTCCTTTAGCAAGGATGCATATTAGATACGAGTGTCCCAATGCAGAGAAGTCATAAACTGCAAACATTCTGCAGATGAGGACAGAGCTATTATTTGGCTACAGACACAGAGGAGGTTGCTGCTTCCGATGCTGAGAAGCAGCTTGATGTATGTTGGCAAGATGAAATTCTGCTCTAATTCCTCTATGCTTTAGTTTGGCCTATCAGAGGAGCAAGCAGGAAAGCAGCCTGTGGCTGCTCTTCCTAGAGGGATGATGCAAGCTGCTGCACACTGTGTTTCTGTATGACCACCACCTTCAAAATATTTCTGCCAGCTGCCACTGGAGAGCACAAGTCCCCAGCACTCTGGACCCTCAGCACAACAGCCTGTCCATCATTTAAATTCAGAGGTGGTAACAGTCTTGCAAAGAAATCAATACATTTTAATAGGTATTTGCTGAGGTTTATTAAGTATCAAACAGAACTGAAACATCCATTTATTGTTTATAGCTGCTGTCATTTCTGCTTGCTTTTTTTTTTTTTTTTTTTTTTTTTAATTAACGAAAGCAGATGTGAGTTAGTCACTGGCAGACTTCTCATTAAAATGATGTTCGTTGCCTCTTTTGTGGATTGCACAGGAAGGTTGCGATAAACACTTCACTTTATGTCATCCATCTCATGCTGCTGTTGTTACTAATGAAATACTAATGCTCCGATAATGCAGTTGTATCTTTTATTTACCTCTTAGGTTTCAATGTTATCCACTGAATAAAAACAGCATTTGGAGAAACAAGTTCCACTGAGCCATGACAATTTATTCCAGCTGAAGATCTGCCCCCCTTCCTCCTGAGGTAGACTTGGACTAGAAAAAGGAGCTGTCTGGCTAATACAAGCATAATTTGTAGCCATTGTCAAAATAGTTTTTATTCTCATCCAATGCAAACCTCAGGCATTATTACAGGGTTTCATGGAACAGATGTTCTTGAATTTGCATAATGACAGACAGACTGCCTTTTCTTTATGAAAGGTCACTAAAAACCAGTGCTACTATTCAGTTAGCCCTGCCTTCATTAAGCAATTTGAGGTCAAAACTGCTTTGTCTTCACTCACTGTTTTCACAACTACTGCTTTACATACTTTAATCAGATGAAACTGCCACCAAACCATTGGCTTATGTCACACCACATGGCTGTCTAGCTTCCCTTAATTCCTAAACTTTGGGCATTCTTGTATGATTGTTCAAAAAACAGAGGGGCAAATCCTTAGCTGTTGTTGGACAGAGTAACTGTAGTGATATTGGTGAAGCCTCCCTGACATATGCTGGCTAAGATAACCAGCTCTTCAAGATAACATCCCAAAACTCTGTGCTCAGCCTCAGTTTAAATACAATTCTTTATTTACTATTTTTTGTTTTGTTTTGTTTTTTACACCAGAAAAAAAAATAAATTTGCATGAATTTTCTGAAAGAATCACTATTTCTCATAAAGTGGATTTATATTTAGTAGCATATATCTCCATGTACAAGCAAGCTAAGCTATTTGAAACATTTGTCTTCTTTTGTTTGTGATGTATGGGCACATCAAATAGTTGATGGGAAAGTTTTACATCTTCTACATCTAATGTCCCAGTGACAGATAAATTCCATAATGGATATTCCCAAAGAGAAGTGCATGTTTGCCTTCAAGGCAAAAACTGAACTTTGCGTGCTAGACAACATGCAGCTGGAGGGTTATTGAGAAAGTTGATAGGCAGTGAATGTCCTTATGGAAGTGCACTGGGAGGGGCAAAACCAAGATAAATGAGCTTCATTGCACTACACAGTACTATCAAATCATGCTGAGATGCCTGAGAGAGGAGATGGAAGCTCTTTGCCTAAGTAGGACATGAAAATAATCACAAACTCAAACAATGAAATTCCTTGAATGGCCAAATAATGGAAGGCTAATCAGAATCATTAGTAGTCTCACTTATTGCTCTTTTTATCTAGAATTTTTTATTTGGCTCTGAGTGGCTTTGCAGCTTTCCCTGGAGGTTAACACATTCAGGCACACTGGACAGGAACAGGAGCAAATTTAATGTGCTGGTCTAAGAAAACACTGTACCAGCATCACCTCCTTCCATGCATTTACATATAACTCACCTGACTTCAGTATCGATGTTTACAATGACTTGTCAGGATATGAAGCTGGGAAGAAAGGGTTCTTTTAGTGAATTTAAGCTTAAAGCAGGCAGAGCTTTAGATTTCAGTGCCACTTGTCATCCAACTAAGCCATGCCTGGAATTGAATTAGAAGATTGCTTGGAAGATTGTTTGAATAGTGAGGATGGTAAGGAGAAATGAATGGCTGGGGAAGGGTGAGAAAAGCATAATTCAGAGAAGAGAACTTCACTCTGAGTCTCGCTAGTGTGAACTTTACAAGTCTAAGAAGTGAAGACCTATCAAAAAGGGTGTTAAAACAGAAAATCTGATCTTTGAGCAAAAAGCATCATTTTCAAGTCCTCTGAGTGATGCACGATCATGCCACAGATTTTACATTTGGACAAGAAAAAAACAGCCGAGTTATTTGTACTTCTTTCTCTCCAGAGTTACACGGGGAAGGGAGCTTTATGTCCTCTCTGCTGCCTTTTAGCTTTAAAGGTCCATGTAAATGCAGCACAGCCACCTTATCTGAACACAGAAAGATCACAAAAGAAGTGAGCCTGACCTTCATGTCAGGAAGTGTGACAGATGCCCACAGACACCCTGAGGTGTCTGTGAGGCTGGCATCTAGGCAAAACTGGAGGAGGATTGATGAACAGTGGAAGAGGACTGGACATACAAAAGAGTAGATGTAGGAGTAGACCAGCCTAGCACTCCACAGGCAATGTCCTTGTCTCTACTGGAAGTACAGCAGGAGTGATGGTTCTTCCATCCATGTTCTCTGCAAAGCACAAGTTGTTATTTGTTGTCTTGCTAAAAGGTCAGGCTGTAGCAGGAGTTATTCAACCCATGGAAAATATTAGTATAAATTAGTATAAATTTGGCCTTTGTCAAAAAGGGGTGAGGACATATCTATTTACAAGACAATTCCAAGAGTTCCATAACTTAAGCAATGTGTCTTGCTCAAAAATATATAAATGTACATTAAGCCAACCAGCTTTTTACTCACTTAGCAGAATTTTAATGTGATATTATATAAGACTATTCTACAGTTTTACAGTCATTTAAGGATAATTAGCACAGTTCTGAAATGTATGGCTGTTATGACTATATTCCTTAAAGCAAGTACAGGTTACACTTGTTCTTCAACTACAAGTTGAATTTGTTTGTGCTACTAATAAAATAGATTCCAATAATAGATCATTGGTTTGTATGATAAAACCGGAGGTGGAAAACCTCAGGATTTTCTGGTTTCTGATTTAAAGGGCTGATATGGGCAACTGAAATTAACTTCAAAGTTTTAGATTAAATTACCATTGCCTATTAGATGATGAGCTAGTTTCCTTTCAGTATCTGTTTTCTGATATTTCTTTTCTATTAAAGGTCTCTTAATGAAGTGCAAGATAGAAAGCCTATGAGTACCAGTCTTCACAGATAAAATGCTTCATGACACCATGTTTGTAATTAGTATCTTCTGGCGGGTCAGCCAATGCTATTGGGGATAAATATATATATATATAAATATTTCAAGACATGGCTTTGGTCTGTTTTTAATGTGAGTTGACCTAGCAGTGAATATTATCTGTGTTTATAAACTTTGTCATCCACTCTGAAGTCCTTTTGGTTACTGTAATAAAACGGATATCTCATTTCAGAAATAAAACTCTTATGTAAATGAAGCCTTTATATCGATTAACACTTTGTGAACAAAAGGAAATATTCTTCTGTTTCAGTGAACCCATTCACATTTATCACTAATGAATAAATTGTTCTTGAAACAGAAGCACAATCCCATAATAAGGTACATCATTTGCAGCATGCAGAACATTCTGTTGTGTGAAAGAAAAATGCTAAGTAAAATAATCATCTTTATTATTATTACTATTTTCTTTTGTAGATGATTCTTAAAAGTGACAAATATAGATGAGCATTTGACAACAGAGGAGGCAAAAAGCCAACTCCAGACAACTGTGGTTATAGTATCTTGTTGAAATTATTCCTAACCAGAGAAAATCACACACACACAGACACAAGACAGCCTGTATTCTTTTATTCCCTTAATATTTAGATCTGTCTTCTTTTGATGCCTGAAACTGGACTCTAAACTCATTTTCAGGCTAAAGATACCTAACTTATGAGTGCCAGAGTAATTCTGTAGAAATTAAGAACTGCACTGTCCACTGGCAGAAGAAAAAGGAAGTGAAAACAATTATTTACATTTCACCATATGGCAGATGATCTCACAAGTTAAATCCCTTAAGGGCAAATATGAATTTAATTTTCCAGTGGCTATAATTTTTCAGGATATCTGCTAACTTTCAACTGCCAAATTTGTGCCTGTTTTCCAAGATGTCCCTTTGAAATCAAGCCCCTATAAAATTGCTTAAATATCAGAAATGTGGTTTTAGACACACATGTGGAGAGTCTTAGAATTTACTCGTAATGCACATTAAGATCTAACTTTCAAGTGTATTTTACAGTTTACTGTAAATAAGATTTACTATTTAAAATGTAACAACAACAACAAAATATTTTCATCTGAAGCAAGGTCTTTTGCCAGTAGCTTTGGAGGCTGAGGAAGATAGATAAAGATTTAGCATAACCCAAAATTCATCAGTGAGCTCTTGTTGAAAGTCAAAGGTTTGGAGGGCAGGAAACTAGGCAACAGACCTGCCTGGTTACTCATTTTGACAACAGTGACAGTAGGTATTCAGATGGGAAATAAAGATGTCACATCTCAGCATTAAACTCAGAGGGATATAAAAGTCATTTAGTGTCATGGTGAAAGAGACGGAGAGAGGGAGAAATTCCACTGGAAATGCCATGCCACCTGATTAAGGATGAGATGTTTTGCTGGAATATTTGACAGAAGGCTGGGGCAGGGTGGGGGATAAAATAGTGAAATGGCACTAACACACAGGTAAGAGAATTTTAGCAATATGTAGGTATAGCCAAAAGTACTTGACAAAAATAAATAAATAAATAAATAAAATAATCATGTACATGATGCTAGAACTGGAAAGTTTAATTTCAAAGAATTTTTAATTGCAAAACCAAAAGTATTTACATCTTCCACTTCCGAGCTTGCAGTTGCATTTTTTTTCAGGCACCTGAAAAAAAAAAAAAAAAGTACAAAGTATTTTGGGCTTTATGCTCATTTCCAAAACTTTTAACATAAGAAGTTAAAACACGTTGTTTCTAGCATGCATGGAAACTTAAACTGATACAAATAGGAAGAAGCGTTTGACGTATAAATTAACATTTACAAACAAAGTCATTTTAAGACTAAGTTGAAACATTTTGAAAATGAAAAACTCAGTACCCAAAGTATTTCAAATTCAGATGTGTCTAGCAACTTCTTTGTTTATCTCAGTATAGAAAATAAATAAATAAATAAATAAATAAATAACACATTCTTGAATCAACAAAAAAAAGCAGGCTAACTTGCCATATAAAATTAAGCTTAACTAAGCCTGAATACAAAGAACAAAATCAAGCTATGAAAGCCCTAGCAGCCTAGTATGGGAATGTTCCATGTATAAACGTAGGACTTTTGATAATCTTGTACCCAGTTTCCAAGCTGTTTAGACTAAAACCACAAATGAATTGTGAGCATGAGCTTCATCTGAAAAAGCAAAGCTTTTCTAAGGCTACTCAGGTCATTTAAACAGTGAGTGATGTCCAAATGGCAGATTTCTTCTTCTTTGAAGGAGTCTAGATTGTGAAACATAAAAGTGAAAAATCAAGAAAATTGTCCATTTTTCTAACCTACCTTCTGCAAATTTCACCTATACATTGGCAAGTTTCTAATACATTTCTTAAACCGTCATTTCAAATTCACTTATTAACATCTTGAAGGATGTCTTAATATATTGATCAGGGAGCTCCTCCTACCTTTAAGACATTTTTTGTCCAGTCCATGCTCAATGGCAAAACAGCCCATAAAGAATACAGAATTGCAGCTGATAAAGCTGAGAATGGCCATCATGTCACATTTTATCCCCTTTCTGGTTCCTTGTAACTGTTTTAACTGCTCCCCTTGGGGAGCTGAGATTTTCTATGTTCGCTTACTACCAGAAGGTCAGTATTTTTTGACTTGTCCTAAAGTTTAAAAATGACCCTGTTAGTCGAAATAGCTTTGAGGAAAAATATCTGTAGTCTAGTTACCTTAAAGAAATTTAAAAAAAAAAAAATCAACAATAAAAAGAAAAATGAGCTCACAAAATAGAGGTGTTAACACTAGAGCTGAGCAAGCTAAAGAGTGTAGATCTTCCACTGAGCTCTGGGCAGGATAGTGCATGTAGAGGCAGGTACAGTGTCGCTTGCTAATATTGCTTTGAATTATTAATCACACTACTTATCTGGGTGCATCTTGAGACTGCAGTTAGGGAAATACCAAGTTCTCTCCCCTAGCCTTTTGCAAAACTGAAACCAATAGAGAGGAAAGCTTCCTGAACACCCACCTGGGCAACATAATAAAAGATAACTCTCCACATGTTAAAAAGAATATGACGTCTGATGTGAAGGATTGTTTTTCATTGTTGTTTAGCATCTTTTGGCTAGATATGTTCTCCTGACCTATGGTGTGTAGTGCATTTTCCAGTTCCTGGTGTGTGTCAACAACTTGTTCTTCTTGCAGTTGCTTCAGCACACCAGCAGAATCCAGAAAATTGTCATATTCTTAATGGCTTTTAGCTGGCTCACTAAGGTCTAAGCACACAGTCCCCAACATGGGAATAATCTGGCCATGCACTAAAATCTTACAATCACTAATCTGTAGAAGGAAGTCTAATGTTATGCTGACTGGGAAAGCTGTCATATCTCTGTGATAAGAACATGCATCTTTAATGTATCATGGATAACATGATACCACAAGATTCCTTTTATTAGGCTGAATATGAAGAAAGCATAAATATGCTTTCTTAAGCAAAAGAGTGACTTTTTTTTTTTTTCCTGCATTCCTTTGCGCACACAGCCTGCTCCTTTGTGAGCAGGGTTTGCTACTCTGGCTATTTCTTCCCTACGTCCAGCTCTGGCAGGGACACTGACTTTTCCCCTGTCTTTTTAATCAGATTTCTCATTCTTCATCCTACCTGGTAACAAAGGCTTTTAGGCAACTATTTTGTTTCATGCCGCCATGTTCATCTTGATATCATTCAGTAATGGATAGAGAGATTTATTTTATGAAACTTCATAAAATGTGAGATGATGGTCCCCATACAAAATTATTACCATCTTCCTTTAAAAGAAGAAAATCAATAACAAATTACTATAGACAGAGGTGCAAAAACACATTAGGTAAGTGCTTTTAAATATAAGTCATGTTGTTATTGATCTACTGATGTCTGGCAGATTAAATTGCAAAATTGAAATTTCTGTTCATGTCTTAGTCAGTGTTAACTATTATCATTTATCAAAACCAAGCCAAAAAAGCCCCATGCACAACAAATAAGGTAGTGATTATTCTACAGCTGTATCAACAGGGTTGCAGTGTAGCTACTTTAAACACTGGTAATGAAAGCATTTTCAAGAATTGTCTTGTCTGATAAAAATATACAGAATCATTGCAGCCATTTTGTTTGCTGAAAAAGTTAAAATGTACTGCAAGTTACTGCTGAATTATTGCTACTCAGGAAAATATATATATATATATATATAAACAAAAAACACAAATCAAATTCACTATTCCTGGGAAGAGTATTTTACTCCACATATGAAAAAGTTGAACACATGTCTTTATAGACAGATGCACACACTGGGTTTGCAGACATGATTGTGAATTGAGTAATTCTTCTGGTGTGACAGCAACAAAGCAGATCATTAATCTACTCATCAAAGAGACAGAAGGTCTTCAACTACACTCTTCGCTTATAGCAATATTTTGTTCTTTGTTACCCTGATCTTCAAAATAAAATGGCTGAAAAAATGGCCAGAAGCTAAAAGATCAAACACTGAGCAGGAAGATAAAAGCAGAACAAAACTGAGTGCAAAGGATAATGTACTCCAACATGCACAAGAACAAGCAGTCCCTGTATTAACGTATAGAATAAGTTGCAGTAGGTATTGTTTTCATTATGGTAAATCCTCTGAGACCCCTCTCTTGTTGCATGCTGCTACTGGCCACCAGTCCCTCTGGATTCAGACTTACAGTTATACAGTTTTAAAAGCAGCAATATACCATCAGTCCCACTGGATTCAAACTTGCAGCTGTACAGCTTTTATAGCAGCAATATAACTTCTTAAACACAAAGTGTCACAACTTACTAGTGACTATTCATGTAAGACAAGGGCCACAAAAAAGATCTTAAGATCTTAAGATCAAAATTGAAGATCTCAAAGCCTTCATTAAATTGCTGCTAGTCCCCAAAGCACATAAATACCTACGTGTCTGAAGTCTGCACCATTAATACGTTTTTTAAATATCTATACTTCTTCTACTTGGGGTCCTGTTCATATTCATGCAAGCCCCAACAAAGCTAAGATGTTTAATCATCCAGTTTGGAGACAATCTCTTTCTTTTTCTTAATCTTCAAATAATGGCTCAGGCTATTCATACCCCTAAGTCAGAATCCCAAGACGATGTAGGCATCTTTCCAAAAATGCGAAATAAATTTCAAATTTGTCCCTGTCTTCAGAATTTTCTACTTTCTTGCTCACACAGGTTGCCTTGCTGTTTTGTAGATTCCTCCCTGAGACACTCGGGCTTTTCTAGGGATCAGCTGGATTCTGCTCAAGGGTGAGTGCTTCACTTTTAGACAACAATAGGACAAAACAAATAAATGCCTAATTCCCTGAGAGAAGCAGATCTTGACATAAATAAAACAGATTTTATGGGGGGGGGGGGGGGGGGGAAGGAGGAGGGTGATAGCAGAATAGACATAGGACTTATGTAAAAGCACAAAGTTGTTGCCAGGGACAGGTAAGAATCCCGAGTGCTTTGGGGTTCAGGTCTCATTCAGGTGATGCAGTTACATCTCTTAGTGGCCAGTATTCAAAGAGAGTTGACTGAGGAAACGAGTTACTACAGGAAACAAACAAACAAACAAAAGGTAAGCAGGAAGTCTTGATTCCATGGAATTTCAACATGGCTCTGGTTCGATCTTCAAAGGTTACTTGTTAACACAACTTCTTGAAAAATATGGATTAATGTTGGGCACCTAATCTCTAGCAGATAGTCTTGTAATCTATATCTTCAAAATGAGTAAAGGCAGATGCTTAGTTGAAGCTGAAGTGAGAGTAATCTTGGTATGTTTCATCCTCCCCAAAATCTGGCTATTGTTTAATAATGAGCTCTTTTGGCATTGGAAGCAGTCATTTTGCTCTGAGTTATATCCTACCACTATGTTAGCATTGCTCTACTGACTTACTGCAGCTTTAGCAGTTTATTCAAACAGCAAATTTGGTCCGATGGTTTAAAACAAAACAAAACAAAACAAAACAAAAACATTGTTTCCTGATAATTTATAAATATGTGTGATTTGGAAAACAATTGAATCAGTTAACTGGAAAATAATTGTGTAATTTTTGTGTACAGTACATGCTGAATTCTAAAAATATATTTTATGTGAAGATGTTGTTCTATTTAAATCACAAAATAGATTTAATTTATTAATATAGTTTATGCAAATATGAATGCCAGTTTAGCAGAAGACATAGAACATAAATGAGAAAAAAAATCTGTCCTTATATATTTGAATTCACAGAATATATATGGAGATGATTGCTTTGATATATTGTGAAGTTTTATTTCTCACTTTATAAAATTGTGCTGCACTATACAAAGAATAAATAGGTCATAATGGTGCCTAGAGACTAACTTTGACAATCACTGCAACCTTCACAGATAGTAGTGCAAAAATATATCTTTCATAAATAGAAACTTATGTTTCTGCTGACCTACCTGAGAGATGTACTTACTGTGAGTTTTCTTCATTTGGAGACTTTGTGATGTAGCCAAAACAGAATATGTTTTTATGGCAGCTAAGCCCAAAATGAAAAGTTTAATATATTCCCTATTTGACAACATATAGTTTTAGGAAGTACAAGTTACCTCTGCTGAAGGATAACAAGTTGGGGAAACGTACTCACTTTCAAGTGGCTGTTGCTGTCTTGTAAACTGTTTTTCTCTGAGGCTCAAAAGACATACTGAATTTCATTTTAATCAGTCATTCCAATTATTATTTGGATACTGTTATAGACAAGTGAAAGAATAAATGAATATTCACATACCCAAATATATATATTTAGCTATGAATTGCAATGTTCCAAAGAACCTTTAGAAAATAATTAACAGATTTAAATATTTTGAAGAGGAATAGGTTCTCACCTAATGAGCTACCATCATGCTGTGGGTGATGAAATACAACTGTCCTGTAAAATGAGGTTAAATACTGCAGGGCAGAAGAGACACAAAAGACACTAACCCACCTAACAATATGATAGAAGGAGAAACAAGTGTAAAACTGCTATATAGAATTCTTTACCTTTATAACATCTCCTTTGGAGCTAAGCTCCTCTTTCAGTTTGCTGTCACACGAGTTTCAGAAATCAACATTCACAGACCATAAAATAATATGAATTTTAGCATATGAATCATGAATATTTAATTCTTCTTTTTCATGTTTTTTTCAAGAACATTTGACAATTATTTCACAAGACAGATTTTTCTCTAAGTAAAAAAGAAAGCCTGCAACAGCTGAACTCAGATATCTGATGACTGCTGACAGAAGTGTTCAGGGATGCTCAGACTGCTATGCAGAAACGTTAGACGTGTCACTTTTCAGTTGTGATTCTGGATTCACTAAAAAGGCAACTTGCAACATATAGATACCAAGCCTTACATATACCTTACACGTATGCATATGTACATAAGGAGAGTAAGACAGTTTCCAAGACTCATAGAAGCCTCCCCAGAAGATGACTGCTGCTACGCCGAGGTGCAGAAGCTCTTGGCCCGACTAGGGGATGGATGAGGATGGGTGAGAAGTCTGCAGTGTTTTGACACCACTTGCTGCCTCACCACTCCAAGTGCTCCAGTCTAGCTGAGGTTAGTGTGAAACCACTTGTAGGGCAAAACACCTCTACAATGTGAAGAGAAGGTGCTGCTCCTGCAGGAGGTAGTGCAGCAGAGGCTGCTGCTTTGAACTGAGTCTTAAGGCACCATATTTCTAATGATAGCTGTATTAAAGACAGAGTCCCATGTCAACTTTCAGGGCTGTGTGGGAAATGTGAGCTGAAAATCCATCTCCTTGGGTTAGAAATTTCTGTTGAGATATTGAGAAAAGTTAACGAATGTAGGAGGTGAACAAATAATGTCCATTTTGGTGCCATGTTATAAAATAAGTCTGGAATTACAGGCTGGATTTTTGGTTTGGGCTTTTTGCAGGTACAGAATGACACTAAAGGCTACAAAACTATATTAAAGCTGATTCAGATGAAGCACTTTTATAGCAAACTGGGCTTTCAGTTAGCATGAGTAGAAACAGACCTGTGTATCAATTATTTTTGAAGCGCTGTGGCATAAAAGGGATGACCAGGGAGTTGGCCTAAATGCCAAGCTGGGCAAGAAGAAACTACATTAAGCTTTATGAAAGCAATTTTAGCCAGTCAAACAGGAATAAGGAAAACCTCGGCGGAGGCAAAGGCTGACTTACAATCTTTTTCGACCAAAAGACTGTTAGAAAGCTGTTCCTGCCACAGTCAGAGGAGCAATGCGGCAGCTGCAGGCAGGGCCAACACTTGCTGAGGAGGTAGGTTAGCAACGATCCTTTGCCACTCCTAAAATGACACATTGTTTTATAAGATTCACAAATTCATCAGAATCTCATTCTGGGGCCCTTGAGGTATTGTACCATAAAACACCCTCAGTGAGTTAGAATAAATTGATATTGTCAATATCCATCACCTTTCCTCTCCACATGGTATATAGATAAAGGAGAAAATGACAATTGCAGTCATCCAGCTTGATCTTCTGCTGAAGGCAGGCTGTAGGACTGCCCTGAATTCTTAACATCTATGTGAGTTTTTTATTATAAAAACTGCAATAGACATCCATTTGGCCCAATATATTGTTGTTTATTTGTATTATTGTCATATTTGTAAACTATAACTGCAATAAGGTGGCAGGCAGTTAAGAAGTTATGGTTGTGAGACTTCTCACCTAACTTTAGCTACCTACAGTTTAATATCTGATTTAAAGTGTAGCCAATGTAAAGGGGTAGTGAGTGAGATGTCCAGAGACCAATTCATGTTATTCCAGTCTTAGATGAGTGAGATGAATCATCCTCTGAAAGTGTCTCTCTCTATATATTAAATGTACAGGAGTCTGGATAACTAACGGAAATGAGATTTTTAGATTTTAGAAGACTAATGTATGATGGAGTCTTGCCTAATTTCCTAAAAATTTGCAGTCTAAATGAGTCAGAGAGATGAGAAGTGATCTGCCTAGTGTAACACAGTCACATCATAGGTGATTCTTCCCAGCAGGGGCCCACTCTGCCCCTTCATCAGGTTTATCAAAGAATATCATGTAGTAGGACCTTAGAAGCATAATAAAGAGTCCTGAAATTTGTCACCTGTACAGTTCAGTAACAAGATAAATAATTAGTTTTCATAAACATTTATACAAAATTTTCAAATACAACTTGTTCCTTTCCAAGTAAAAGAGGTTCCAATTGAATGAAATATGGTAATTTACCAAGTTTTCTGCAACCTTTTTAAACCTTTAGTTTTGCTACGTGGGGTTTTTAAAGTAATTTCTAAAAGTTCCACTTATACTGGCGATGATGAAAAAAGACTTAATTAATTCCGTTCTGACACTGCAGTCATCCATAGCCAATCCACTAATTTCATTAAATTATAAAAGATTTCTAGAAGAACTTATATGTTTACAGTGAATAATTACTGCTGGCACTCTGCTTTCTCACAGAATATTTAAATATAAAAGTACAGATTTTCACTACAGATGACAACCTCATTGTCTCAAGACCTCATCTTATGCTTAGTAAAGTAAAAAAAATAAAATAAAATAAAAAAATAAAAAATGTCTCATATTAATTCCATCAAACTCTTCATGATTCTTCAAAAATTTCATTGTGTTCCTTATCTGAAACAAATCACAAAACTTAGGGTGCTAAGCTTACAACACTCTTGCCTGGCTCCTTAAAATGCACTTAGTCACCAAAATATAACTTAATTTTCAAATAAAAAATAATAAATATGTATATATATTTCTCCTTGTTATGTTAAATAATAGCTTTGCCAGACAATACTAATGTCTCTGTAAAACAGAGAATTCTGTATTTGCTGAATGTGTCATCAAAATAAATTTTCAGGGCTGATAAACACAAGATTGAAGAAGGACGTCAGAGATCTAAAATAACTTTATACAGGCACAAAGGTATCTTATCAGCCAGAATGGATTCTCCAGTAAATACGTGTGCTGAAGACATAACTCCATTAATAAAAACAAACAACTTCCAATAATATTAAACAAAGGCACAGAAATGTTATCAAATGACTGATAATATTGTATAAATCAATGATGTGTCCTTGTCTGGAATACGATGTTCAACAAAAGAAACTGTAGCAAAAATAGATGGGCTTGCATGGAATATGAATGAACAATGTTACAGAAAACATGGAGTTTGAGTACACAGGAAAAGAATGGTTAATTTAATGATATACCAAAAAGAAACCCCACACCAAGAATTGTTGAAAAGGTATATCACTTTCTGCCTTACATAAAAGAGGAATTCACTCCAGGTGTATATTTCTGTAATGCTTGTTTTCTGCACATCCTCTAACCATTTAGTTTCTGTTAGACTTCTTGAAAGAAAAATAAATGTAATACATTACGTAAATAGGGGAAAAAAAAAAAGGAAAGAAAAAAAACATACAAATGTCATTTGCTGTTAAGGCAGCTTGTTTTTATCAGTGACATGGCTTCAATGGGAAGTTTCAGAATTGCCTGCATTGTACACAGTTCACAGGTTGGGTTGTTCTGTAGAGACTTTTTAGATGGGGGTAGCGACATTTTCAGGCAGGGAAGAGAAGCCTTGCTCTTTCCCATCTTCTTTTCCCTCCATTAAAAATAAAGCAGTAGCATTCTGAGCTTCTTCTTCCCCATATCTGTGTAGGTCTGAGGAGTGCTTTCAGGGCACCTTTGGAGTTTTGAGGAGGAGATCTTCTATCTGATAATCTAGAAGAAATATTGGTCTGAATTAGTCACTGGTTTGTTAAGCTCTGTCAAAACTAAGGATCAGTTGCAGACCTCAAGAGACAATTTGTTACTTACTCCTTACCAGTAAATGCTTGCGTGCACGTGAGAGGTGTCTGAGAGCACGTAGCTGGCAGACTCATTAGGGAGTGTGCAATCAGATCTTTTCACTGCTGTTTGCTCTGACAGTCTCTGTGGTCTGAGCACACCAAACGGTGCAATGATGTGTTTGAGCTTATGCTGGTTTGCTAATATTGGCTAAGTAAGTATCCAGACATAGAAATATCACCATTCATTTGCTTCATAAACTACATGCCAAGAGTAGTTTGGAGGGTATGAGCAGCACAGAAGAATTCATTACAGCTCTCTACAGTGTTCCCTCCCTCACCTGTGATTCACAGCTCTTGTTTTTGTTTTCTCATTCCCAGCAGCCAATTTAGAGATAAGTGACCTCTGACCCAAATAAAAGCCACTATTTCTAGCTGTTTGATGGCATTTAGCTACAGTCTTGTGCTGTTTCCCTCAGGCAAGAAGTCTCTGGGCTCTCTAGTAAACACTGCTTGTTGTCTCCTGAGCTCTCTGGATCTTGCCTACCTACCCTGGGGATACCAGTGGGATCCCAGTCTTTGTCCTCCAGCATCTGATGGAGAAGGGCAGTGACGTGGATGTGGGGGCAGCAGCAATCCTGCAGAGTGTGCAGGAGTGCTGTTTGGCAGGCAAAGCCAGAAACAGCCTCAGACTGCCTGAGACTGGTGTTGGACATCTTTCTTTCACTGTAGGTCCTGCATTTCTGATAGTGGGTACTGCCACTTGCTGAGGGCTGCACTGTAAGTGCACAGCCTGAGAGAGCACATTGCCATGACAGGCAGCGCCATGAGCCCCAGGGACTGACTGACCGAGTGATGCAGCTTTAGGACATGTCTTTGCTGAAAAGCGGCTGGTTTTTATACACACATATATATGGGGAGGGCACTTAGGCATTTTTTGAGGGAAAGAAATTCTTCTAAGCTTGTATTTTATTTTTAAAATAAGGAAAAACTACAATGTTTTGGATCAAAAAACAAGTTAATTTGTCAAAAAGGGCAAGGCAGCTCTCCTTTATTATAGTGTCTGGACCTCTGTGGTACATTTCATGAACTCAGAGGAAAAGCTGGAAGGAAAGCAATTCTCTCACATAGATACACAGCCCATGATGTTTACAATAAACTACTTAGCTAGCTGGGAATTGAGCTTCTCCCTCAGGTAAACAGAGATGATAGCCAGAGCAGGACAAAGTATGGATTTGGACATTCCTGTTGGATCCAGCCGTACCCTGGGGAATAAGATGGACCTCTGTAGGATGTGAGGTTCAAATAGTGGATAGCTTTTAAGCTGATACCAGCCCCACCATCTCATACACATTACTGTAGCACACACATTACTGTTTCAGCAATAACTGAGAGCCAGACAATCATTAATTTCAGAGCTGGAGCACTACTTGCTGTTTATCTGCTGTCAGGTTTATTTGCTGTCAGGTTTCTCTACTGCCGTTCTTACAAAGCTCAGAAGACACATATGATGGTCATAAGTGATGGAAGTGAGGCTTGAAAACTCCTAGTATTAAATCCATTCATTCAGTAATCCACTTCTGTAATACTGTTTTTGAAAACAGTTGGCGCTTATGCTTTACATCTATAAGACGTATGGCATTTACCCACACAGTAGGCCTTATTGGTCACTGATAGTTGCACTGCAGAGACAGAGAAATCAGTTCTCAGGGGAAAACAAAATGCTCATGGAAAAATGTGAACATATCTGCAACAGAAAACAGAACAGAACACGGTATTTTGAAACCTTATATTTAAAAACACAACTGCAAAGGCAGGAAACATTTTTTTCATGAAGAACCAGGGTAGAGTTTTTGTATAATATTTTTCTTAATAGTATTTTAAATACTATTTATTATATTTTACATTATTAATTTTTTCTATGTGCCTTAAAGTCAGCTGGGAACTATTGGGAATTATTTATCAGAGTTTAGAACAGTAATTAAGTTGAATTGTTTAACATTTTTTGATGATTGGAGCTTTGACCTGTGTTCTAGGAATGAGTCACCCTCAGCAGTCAGAAAAAAAAGGTGGTGCTAGATATAAATATACAGTATTGTCTCATTATCTTCCTACCTCATTATGCCAGAAACTCATTCATATTTCAGATATTAGAGTTTCATTTCTATAGATTCTAGACGTGGTGTTTAGCTTTCTTTGACTCCCTGATACTTTGTTCTGTTACACAGATAATTGCAAAGTATGTGAATATTTAAATGTTCAGGAGAGTCCCATTTGCTGGCATGATGTGCTCAGTCCATATTGATTTTATTGTAATGGAAGAGCAGAATTACGTACTTTTGATGACACACTACATTGTTTTTGAAATTTTTACTTCTCTGTTGTTTTTATTGTATGTCTGTTTAGTCTAAAGCAAACTCATGTTGACTGAAAGAATATGGCAAGTTGTGTAACAATAGTCAGTATCCATGGCAGTTTCCTAATTTGTGTAATTCTCTTGCCACACTGGAGCATACAGAACCCTTCGTTTCTTCTCCCACCCCACCTAAATGAAATTTTTAGTACTTGGACTTCATTAATTTCTGAGGATTGAATGCTTGACTCATCTTCAAAGCTGTTAATAGATTTAGATCAAAACTTTCCTAGCACAATGGAGGGAGTAGTTGAAAAACTGAACTTTTCAAAACCAAAAACTCCCAATCTTTTTTCTCTATTTTTTAAAATAAATTTAAATATAAAAAAGTATCCTTTTCACGTATGTATTTTCTTTGATCTTCCTCTTCTTTCCTCCCTTTTAAAGGTAAAATGGGAGAAGACAGAAAAGAGGGTAAGAGAGGATTAACTTAGAAATAAAAAAAAAGAAAAAAAAGTATAAAGTTAGACAAAAAGATGGCAAAATATATTTCAAAATAATTCTCTGTCTAATATTGATGAAAATTGAAAATGAATGCCTGTCTTCATTATTTGCATAAATTAATGAGTGATTTTTCTTGATAAACATGAATGAATTTTAAACTGTTACTGGATAACTTTTCTTATTCTTGTTTTTCGGACACAGTGGCGGGAACAGGGGGTGAATCAATTGATCATCAGCTACTGGTTTTCTATACAACACAAAAGAAGTGGAAATCTGATTGTTTTGTTTTGAAACAAATTGACAAAGAATCCTGAGAGCCCTAGAGTGTTCCATCTTGGCCTTTGTCTAGAACAGAATGTCTGCATTTTCCATTGAAAATAGCCTCTTTTTTTTTTTTTTTGTGTCCTGAGACAGCAACCTCTGTTCTTCATCAGACCTGGCTTTTTCACATCCAAGGCTGGCCAGCTCTGCTTTAAAGGCTGACTATTGGACTGCAAAATGATAAACACCTATACTTATTTGATTTTCATCTGCTAATATCCTTTTATTTTTTAAAAGGAGAAGGTTTCTTCTTGTATTGTTATCTCATAATTCAATGTAATCTCATAATCCTTTGGACAGTAATGAGAGCATTCTGCCGGTTACTTTATTTTGGCATGGTTTAGAGATATATGTGAGTAAGAAAGGACTTCTGTCTCTTCATCTGTTTGCCCCACTTTTTTTTTTTTTTTTTTTTTTTTTTTTTAAATAAAGGCCATCTGGATTTTATTTTGCACTGAAGAATGTACAGCATGTACAGAATTTGTTTTCCATGTGAGAGACAGCATTCAGTTACGACTGCTTGGATTGTAAGCCTGCAAATGGTTTGTGGCAAAATACCTGGCTTCAAGTTCTACTTTCTAAAAAGAAATGTGAGCTAAGCCTGATCTTAAGGATGAAGTGTGGGAGGGGGGCTGATGGGGGTAGGGAAATGCCATGTTGGAAAGCCTAAGAGTTTCATATAACCCACATTCAGCCATTACTGCACTGCCCTGAATTTTGCATGCCCCATCTAAATAACATGTAGATTCTTATAAGCATGTGGCAGTTCTAGTGAGAACAGATCAAAACCTCAAATAAGACATGTAATGGCTTTAAGCCAGGGGAAGAAAAAACAACTGAAAACCAACTTGAGGAAAGTACAAATTTAGCTTGTGGTGTACTGTGTACTCAGTGCACGCTGTCAGAGAGGGGTGTGTGGTTCGTTATTGTGAACTTCTCGCCTCAGAATAACAACTTTCCCAGCTATCGCTGCTGTAGTAACTATTGCCATCGTCATCATTGATCAGAAGGAACATCTGGGGGTCTATGAGAAATATCATAGAAATAACACAGATATGATACATTTTTTGCATCTGAATCGCTTGGACACATTACACTAGCAAGAACTTTCACAGAATATTGAATAATTTCTTGAAATGCTTTTTGATTCAGTTTTAGGACTATCATATTTTGCCCCATACCCAAGGGAGAATGATGAGCTACTCTCGCTCCTCAGTAGATTAACAAGGTTTCTTCTCCAGGAAGTTAGGGAATGTAGACACCAAGATCAGTGAAGCTCTTATGTGACCAGGGCTCTTTGTACCTTGAGTTTCAAGGGCTGAAAAATACTCGTGATGAAGGGGGGAGAACATGACAACACTTCTCTTATTCACTTGGGCTGTGCCATGCTCCTGGAAGCGCCTTGCACATGATCCTCTATCAAGCTTTTGAACAAGGGATCAAGTTGTGCTGGAGTACCTGAGCAATAGGCCCTGGTTCAGTCTGGAAAATTGTTTTATACCTGATAATGGCCAAGGAGTTTGCATCCACACTGATCTCTAAAATAAAGCACAGTATGCAAGTTTATGTACTGGAAGGAGAGAGGGGACTTTTTTTGACGTGTCCTTGCTCTCTTGACCTACTTCAGTTCTATCCAAGCTGCATTCCAATGCTATCCATGTTAACTAAGAATTAAAAAGGGAAAGGGAAATGCAAGGCAAGGGCAAGGCAAGGCAAGAAGGCAAGGCAAGGCAGGGATAGACAAAGCAAGGCAAGGCAAGGCAAAGGCAAGGCAAAAGGCAAGGGAAGGGAAGGCAAGGGAAGGGAAGGCAAGGGAAGGGAAGGCAAGGCAAGGCAAGGGAAGGGGAAGGGAAGGGAAGGGAAGGGGAAGGGAAGGGAAGGGAAGGGAAGGGAAGGGAAGGGAAGGGAAGGGGAAGGGAAGGGAAGGAAGGGAAGGGAAGGGAAGGGAAAGGGAAGGGAAGGGAAGGAAAGGGAAAGGGAAAGGGAAAGGGAAAGGGAAAGGGAAAGGGAAAGGGAAAGGGAAAGGGAAAGGGAAAGGGAAAGGGGAAAGGGAAAGGGAAAGGGAGGAAAGGGAAAGGGAAAGGGAAAGGGAAAGGGAAAGGGAAAGGAAAGGGAAAGGGAAAGGGAAAGGGAAGAAAGGGAAAGGAAAGGGAAAGGGAAAGGGAAAGGGAAAGGAAGGGAAAGGGAAAGGGAAAGGGAAAGGGAAAGGGAAAGGGAAAGGGAAAGGGAAAGGGAAAGGGAAAGGGAAAGGAAAGGGAAAGGGAAAGGGGAAAGGGAAGAAGGGAAAGGGAAAGGGAAAGGGAAAGGGAAAGGGAAAGGGGAAAGGATGTGGTTCAAAAAGAAGCATTTAGGCATTTCAGAGGTGGAACAAAAATTTCTAAGCTACATGTCTTCTGGATACAGTCGAACAGTCCTGAGAAGAAAGTCGTAAAGTCTCACAAAGCAGCAGCAGTAAGAATGTGGAAAGCTGAACTCTCTTACCCTGACTCCAGTCACTTCTGTACACTTCCTACAAGCTGGGGGACAGCATTTGTTTTGATTGATTGCAGCCCTTCAAAATCCAATTGTTCAGTATAAAACTGGTGTTACTCCTATAATCAAGAGCACTTCTAGAGTCACTTCTAGAGGAGGATTTAATTCATTCTGAGATAGATGTCTGGAATAGATGGGGGTTTGTAATAGTCTGGACATTTCTTATAATGGAAATCTTGGCAGCTAGCAGCAAGATTTAGTTTTCTAAATGTTAAGGAGTCTTCTCTCACAGGTACTCACAAGATGCAGGACCTACAAAAGAGATTAGGAAGTTCAGCTGTTTTTGATTATCATTTCTTTTGCTTTTTTCAAGTGTGTATCAACCAACTGCTTTAAAACCTCTTCGTTTTCTTTCAGCTACTACTGTACTTCACTGACATACATGTTTCACACACTGTTCATATAGTTTGTTTTTCAAACTCATAAAGCATTGGTTAACCTTCCTTCAGTCACAGGCAGGAATGGAAACATGTCTCCCTCTATAAAGTATTTTCATTTCTCACACAGATGATTTAATACATTGGCAATCTGCTATTTAATGTTTTCAGTCACTTAATATCTATTTTATCTCTCACAAATATAATCACATATATAATCACAATTTCTATTGGGTTACATATTTTAAAGATATGTTTGATCTGTCCTTGTGGTTCGTTTCACAAAACTGCTGCCAAAAAATACTGAGGCAATTTGTGGGAAGCTACAAAAAGTTCAGGCCTGCACAGTCTGCTTCCTTAGGTCTAAGATTATATTTTGGTTTTAAATTCAACCAGTGCTTACTAAAATGCCATCAATCAAGATAATAAATGAATTTTTTTAAATGTGATATGTTCTCCAAATGGAATTTTAATGAGATATTAAAATATACTTCATAGCTCAGGTTTTTACACAAATATCTTAATGTCAAATATCTTAGTGCCATAAAAAATATTTGACTAAGTCAAACATATATATGAAGGTATATGTGTTGCTGTAATGGAAAACATCTTTACTGATGGAAGATAAAAATAAATTTATTTATTCTTTCAAGTACAGTGGTTCCTGTATAGAAGCCACCTCCTTTAACATTAAACTCATCTCTTAAAAGTAAACATTAATCTGACAATGACTAAGCTAGTGAGGGTTTTTGCTTATTTCTGTGAAGAGTTACATGTATTTAATAGGTTCACTTTCATCTTATCTAGCATTATTAGCTACTCCTACGGGCAGTAAGATTTTAAAGAAAGGCACTCTGGTTTTCTATATCTTAAAGCAAATAGGCTCTTCCTCTTATGGAAACATCGCTTTCCTCTAGTCTGCATGCCTAATAGTTATAATTAATAATAGCAATCAATTACTTGTTTCAAGGCTGGTGTCATTTATGCATTGGGAGCATTCACAACCTGCCAAGTGTTGTTGAACTGCCAGTCTCTCACAGGCCTCCCATTCCTGTCTGTGCTGGGGCTGGCTGCCAGGCTTGCTGGCTGGGTCAGTGGTCATGCACTGAGCCAAGCTTGCACAGCAGCCCCCGTCCTGCTTACAGTCACAGAGGGTATTTAATTGGGGAGCCCATGTTTGATTCAATCACGAGGGAGGAGCTAACTGCTACCATCTTTTCCCCACTGATTATAAGCTCCAATAGACAACTGTGGGAACTGTACAGCATCTTTCTGAATGCAACAACTTATA